>NC_040077.1:20000000-20667500 GCF_003369695.1 Bos indicus x Bos taurus
CACAGGACCTCTAACAGGACCAAGGTTGACCCACAATAAAATGGTGAAGTGTGTTTTAGGTGGGTTCACTGATGGTGTGACCTTCCCCATCTCTAGGGTCATTCTCAACTATCACCAGCAGCCCTGGAATCTCATTCCTGCCTTGTTGGATTTTTTGATCCAGATAGTTTCTAACTTTCTCCATCATCAAAGTCTTCCCCTTCAAAAATATCTACAGGTTCCAATAGATAAGTAACTAGTGAACTGGAGTATCCTAGACTGTTTTTGACACTGACCCTGTAGAGGCATTCTTATTCATAGGCATGACTTCTAGAGTGCACATTTCAGACATATCAGCAGATGAGTGGAGAAATCTTACAGAAGGATTGAGGATCTAATACTAACCCCACAACCAGTCACCATCCTGGATCAGATGTGGCTGGACCTACACCAGCTACAAGTGTGTGGGTGTCATCCCCTGTCTCAGACTCAGCAAGTGCTGCATCAGGAAACAGTCTGGATAATACACTTTTGGCTATACCTAATGGAACCTGACAATCTAGCCTAAGGAAAAACTTTATGTTCCAAGTATATGGCAGCAAGAACTCAAGGAGCACCAAGGAAAAGGTGAACAATCAGGTATCAGAAAGGAGAACAGAGACAATTCTGGGGCACAAGTAGGATTTCAGAACCTTCCTTTTGCTGTTAATGTGACTTGGTTCCCAATACCTAGACTGACTCTCAGCCCAAAGTTTTGAAGAAGGGAGCCGGACTTATCCAGTCAGAGTCAGGCAATCACTTTGATCCACTCTGCTCTAGCCTGTGGTCCAAACACAGTGAGGGGAGGGGAAGAGAGAGTTTTCAGAGAAAGATGTCTTATAGGAGGCATACAGTAACCACCCCTGAGTCAACTCTCTTCATTTTACAGAGGTAGAAGCAGGGACCCAGCAAAGTGAAGCGACTGCCCCAAGGCCAAGTAGTGGAAGAGCAGGGCTAAAGTACAGCCCCCAACCCCTGGCTCCTGGGACAGGGCTCCTTGATCTATCCTTCTGCTTTTGTTCCTTGCATATTTTATGGCCTCAATCTATCCCCCACCCCCACGTGCCCTTCCCACTGCAGACACAGCAGTCTTCCAAAAGCCCAAATCTGATCATGACATTGCTCTGCTAAGTAGCCAGACTCCAGTCCAAACTCCTCAGCACTGCAGGCAAAGCCCTTTTAATTGCACCTCACAGAGTATACAAGTCTGTTCAGGCTACCATAAGAAAATACCACAGACTGGCAACAAAAATTAATTTTCTCACTATTTTGAACATACGGACATCCAAGATCAAGGTGATGGCAAGGCTGGTTCTATTCAGAGGCCTCTCCTCTTGGCTTGTAGGTGGTTGCCATCTCACTGTGTGCTCGCGTGACCTCGCCTTTGTGTACTCACAGAGAGAGACCGCTGGTGTTTCCTCCTCTTCTAATAAGGATACCAGCCCTAGTGGATGAAAGCCTCATCTTTATGACGTCATTTAACTTTAATTACCTACCTAAAAGCCTTTTCTCCAAATTCAACCACATTGAGGGTTGGGGTATCAGCACATGAATTTGGGGGAACATGATTCAATTCATAACGTGGAGTTTTCCCAGTCCTCAGCATGGTCTCTCTCTCCTCCATCCCCCTTACATTCATCCACTGGACCTACCTCAGCCCAACCTCATAAGCCGTGCTCTTTCAGATCCCCTCTCCTTGGAATGTACTCTTTATTTTCTGCTAGTACTTGAAGTCCCACTTCAGTGGCTGTTACCCCATGAAGCTTTGGGGATGGACATCATTTGAGCTGGATGCTCCCCCACCCCCACTGAGTGCACGCTGTCACATCTGCAGGTCATCGGGCGTGGCCATGTGTGTATATCATTGCTATGACACATTCTATTTTAATAAATTTGTGTATGGGTTGGTCTTTTAAGTAGGCTATGGATTCCTAGAGGGTGGGAACTATCTTACTGCTTTTAACCTTCTCCCCACTATTGCCTACCCAGCATTTGGCACATGGTAGAAACTCATTAAGTGCTGGCTGAATAAACAGGAAGCACAATTATAGAAAGGAAAGACTGCCTTCCATATTCTTTGCCTTCATCTCATCACCATCTCTTTCAGGAAAAACTTTGCTGAATGATGGACTGATATTTGTGCAACAAAAATTGAAGGAAAATGCAAAGAGTAGAAATTTGAACATTTTTTCCAAGGCGATAAGGAAAGCAGAACTTTGCTTGTTCACTAAAGACAATGAAGAGACCCATAATCTCAGATTATGAGATTTTGCACAAAGCGTCCCTGAAGCATAAACAAGGGGTGAATTTATCATACTCTTTCATGTTCCTCTCTACTACTGCTACCAGGCTATGCAGAAACTGCAGCGGGAGACCCCATGAAACATACCGATAGGCAGATGAGAAACAAACATGATAAAATACAAGAGCACCACACCATAAGACTCACTTTTTCATTCATTTTGACAAGGGTAATGTAGTTTTAATTGCTAATAATATGTATTGCCTCCTAGTTAATGTCTTGTGGTGTATTTTGTAAACCTTTCATCTTAGAATAGCACAGTCCTCCCAAATTTGTTCATTAAACCTTTGTTAGAAACTGAGAGGTTATTGACTATCAGGGGAAAATGAGCAAGTTCATTATGAACTGGCAAAGAGGCATTAAAAACCATCTCCTGTAGCAATTGTATACTATGAAAATTAGAGAGCAAGATCTTTTAATATATTTTTATTTTAAAATTAATATTTTTACATATTTTTATTTGATGGCATTATAATTTTTAAAAAATATTTTTATTTAATTGGTACTATCATTTCAAAACTAATAAATTGAAGAAAGCCCACATTCAAATATGTCTCAAAATGACTGAATAATTGATTAAAACTTAGTTTCATTTTCAAAGTTGAAGAACTGGTGTATAAAATGTGTTCGCCAGATAAGGTAGCAGAGATAGACAATTGTTTTATTTTGTTTGTATTTATAATTTATACAACTCAATATTCCTATTGATGTGTCTCTGTAACAAGTCACACACAATTATCAATAAGAAATCAAAGAGTGCCGCTAAGGTGTGAAATTATACAATCATTCTACTGCAAAGAAAAAGCCTTAGAGGTGAACTATATATTGAATTTTTCAAAGGAAAATTATATGTCTGTGAATGTGTCATTTGATGAAATGATTGTCATGGGAAATTAAATCTCACTCTGAAAGAAATCAGTAAGAATGAGAAAATCATCATAAATTCTCTCTGTATGAAGGAATTTTACTTTTTCACAAAAGGATTTTTTTCTCTAAGTTTCTAATCATATTAATAGTGTATGATACATACACTATTCACATATGGGATCTTCACATATGGGATGATATAAACACATACTTTTATCCACACTACATTCTTTGGACCTAATGCATACTCATGTCAAAGGGAAATCAAGAACTTTGGTATTATCCAATTCCATGTTTTTCAAAGGATAGCCCTTGGGCCACCTATATTAGAATCCCCTGGGACATCTGTTGAACATTCAGCTTCTAATCAAGACTTGCTGAATCAGAATCTCAGAGGTAAATCTCACAATAAAGCAAGTTAGAGAAACGCTAGTCTAGCTAATTTAGCCAAGACTTATTTCCAAACCATCCAATTTGTTTCAATACATCAGTAACATAGTGTGAAGCCTGGCAGATTCAGTGATGGTGGAAAGGTTTTTGTGACTTAGAGAAAGCCTTCAATTACAGAGAGAGTGCTTTTTGAGAAAATGGAGTTTTATATTTTTAACAGTTGTCTATATTATAAAGGAAGACATAAATGAGTACTAATAGATTAAATGAGGAGCATTCATGAAAAAGTTATAATTCACAAGCCTCTACTATATATGAATGCCTCCTAAACATAAAACTTATCTAATATTCAAGACTTGGTTACTGGATGTGGTGGTGAGTGTCATGAAGAAATTTATTGTTTCTGAATCACTGTTTGTAAAAGCTATACTTTTTAGACTACATTCTCCACTTGAGAGGAAGATCCAGGAATTGATAAAATAAGACATTTAAAACTTTTTGCTAAATAAGCATTACATAGGCATTGTTTGAATTATTGGAAGAGCTCAAATTAGTGGTGCATGAATTAACCATGTTTGAGTGAAAGAGTTCTGTAGAGTCTCTCGACCATAGACGTGGGGACATCTTGGTAACGAACAACAAAATGATGAAATCCATCATTTCACCTCTGGATGAATTTCTCAAAAGAATATAAATGTAAATTTCAATGTAAATATAACCTTAATGAGTCACTATATGCTTTACCCTAATATTCTTCAGGGTTAACCTTGGATTCCTAGATTTTATGACTTTTGAGAAATGTAACTGGATCCCTCAAAATAGTTCTTGGATCACTGGAAGGGTCCCAGACCTTGGTCTCTGGTATAATTCTTAACAAAACTGTAAAATGAAATTTTCTATCCCATAACTCACCCCTTCCTCTGGTGTGGTCTCTGCTTTTGGGAGCAGTCATATATAAGGCAGTGGTTAAGTGCACAGCACTTCCAACCATGTTTGAGTCACGGCTTTGCCACTGACTAGCTGTGTGACCTTGGGAAATGCACTGACCATCTCTGTACCTAATGTCTCATCTACCATGCTCTCGGCGCTACCAACCATGTCAGACTAAATGGAATAAAGCATGCTACACACCTAGCAGGACACCCGGAACATAGAGAGCATTCACTGTGGCTCTTTGACCTTCCCTCCCACCGCCATCCCACTCCTCAGAAGCCTCTGAGCAAACAAGGGTTCCCGCTGCAGATGCTCCTCAGGCCTGATCATGGGCTCTTCTGGCTACTCTGCCCTTGAAAGTTAAGTTGTTAGGATCAGGGCCATGTATTCTGCTTCCCATGGTATTTGCATTTAAAGGGAGCCTTAGACAGGACTCATCTGATTGCAAGTGGCAGCAACCTAACTTGAATTAGCTAAAGAAAGTGGGGATAGAACCTGCCTGTGAATGCAGGAGACACAAGAGACGTGGATTCTATCCCTGGGTCTGGAAGATCCCCGGAGAAAGAAATGGCAACCCACTTCCAGCATTCTTTCCTCTAAAATTCCATGGACAGAGGAGCCTGGTGGGCTACAGTTCATGGGGTTGCAAAGAGTCAGATATGACTGAGCGCTCATGCACAATGTAATCAAGAAGGGCAAGAATATAGCTAATGACGACTGCCTCTTAACTGTATTTCTCTCCATCAATTGGTCTCATCTCCTCCCTCTGCTCATAGGCTTATTCACTGCACAAAAGCCATGGTCACGGGTACCTCCAGGCTCATATCCTCATTTCCAGAGAAGAAGGGGGCTCTTCTCTCTCAGCCCCAAATGGAATCCCTGGAGAAAGACTCGGGAGAGTCCAGCGTGGCCCCAAGTTTACCCTTCAACCAGCTGTGGTGGTCAGAGCTTAGCGAGGGCTTGATCCCTCTGAACTGGATCACATGATGACAGCAAGGTAAGAGAGTAGATAGAAAAATGGATGCAGGTAACACAAGCACAGCTGTGGGGAGGAATCTTGTAAGGCAGGCAACTAGGTTCTGTCTCTTCTTGAAATAGAGGAATGAACTGCTAACGACAACTTCAAATAGCAGCTGCTGGTCCATAGAGAATGGCAATAACGTTTGACATGGAGACCTGCTGCTGCTGCTGCTAAGTCGCTTCAGTCGTGTCTGACTCTCTGTGACCCCATAGACGGCAGCCCACCAGGCTCCGCCGTCCCTGGGATTCTCCAGGCAAGAACACTGGAGTAGGTTGCCATTTCCTTCTCCAATGCATGAAAGTGAAAAGTGAAAGTGAAGTCGCTCGGTCATGTCCGACTCTTAGTGTCCCCATGGACTGCAGCCCACCAGGCTCCTCCACCCATGGGATTTTCCAGGCAAGAGTACTAGAGTGGGTTGCCATTGCCTTCTCCCCATGGAGACCTAGAGTCCTCCAAATACACACCTAGTTGCAGCAGAACTTTCTTTTTTTGGTCACCAAACTGTCATTTAAAGGAGTAGAAAACAGATCTTACAGATAATCAAAGCTGCCTGATTCAGCATTGAAATGTGCCCACTTAAAAGTCTGTTTGCTACATGTTTTGAAAGTGCTGATGAGCTATCCATGCCTGAGCAGGTTCCCTGAATGTCTGAAGTAGTGCAGTGGTTCTCAAGGTGGGGGGTTCCAAGCCAGCATCACCTGGGAACTCACTAGAAATACAAATTATTGGCCCCCACTCAAGACTTAATGGATCAGAAACTAAAGACAGAGCCCAGGAATCTGCATTTTAACATGCCCTCCAGAGGACTCTGATGTACCATGTCTTAGTTCAAGAACCACTGGTGTGGTGTATGCCATGGTAGTTGGCCCAAATGCCCCCTTCAGAATAGCAGTACTTCAGGACTCATTCCTCCAGACTCTGGGAGTTTGGCAGCTGTCAGCTCTTGGCTGAGTCCCTCTGGTGAAGACAGCCGCCTTATCCAAGGTCAGGCTTCCTTTCTGGGGTATCCTATATTCCTGATATGTCTATGGATGTAGGAGTCCTTAACTTGGGACAACTTTGAAGATCCATCCTAGTCCAGAGCACCCCATGTGAACCACCGAAGTCTTTGTCATGACTAAATTGCTGGTTAACCCCTCCCTCCACCCAAGCCTGCACTCTTTCTCCTTCACAGGCATCTATCTAAGTATATACTCAATTTCCTGCATGAAAATCACCATTTCCAAGTCTGTTTCCAGGACAATTAAACTAAGACACCTGGCTCCTCCCAATAAGAGATAGGACCACTCACAGTCGGTCCCCAATGGCTCATCAGTAAAGAATCTGCCTGCAATGCAAGAGATGCAGGTTCAATCCGTAAGTCAGGAAGATCCCCTGGAGTAGGGAATAGAAACCCACTCCAGGATTCTTGCCTGGAAAATCCCGTGGACAGAGGAGCCGGGTGGGGTCCTACAGCTCATGGGGTCGCAAAGAGTCGAACACAACCGAAGCAACTGAGCAGAGCTGGTCCCGGAAGAGAGAGGGCACTGTAGCTGCCCTTCTGGAATAGCCCAAAGCAACAGGGTGTCCTCTGGTTTCTTTCAGATGAAAAGATCCATCCTTCTTCCAATTCGGTTTCCAAGGGGACCCTATTGTGAATATTCTGCTCATGGTCCTCCTCTGCCAATATTATGTGCTAATTCCTGTGCTGGTGGAGAGAAATTGTAAGCCATGACCATTCACTCTTCTCTCAGGTTAGAACCTACCCTCCTTCTCCACTTGGTCTTGGAAGGATCCAAAGCATCAAAAGGCTTTCTTGTATTTTTTCCCACTCCCTATGTTTTTCCCACTCGTTATGTAAAAGCCAACAGGATCTGTTGTCATCTGTTTTAATGTCATGTCTAGATTGGAAATTAGTCTTCAGTGCTACAAGGATGAAAGTGAAAGTTGCTCAGTCATGTCCATCTCTTTGTGACCCCGTGGATTATAATGACCCCATGAATGAGGATGAGTATCCTAAAAACATGGCCACGTAGTCTGCTTGGGCATGAAACCTTCCCTGGCCATATAGCAGAACTTTCCTCACCCCTCATCTGAGGTTGCAAGTCAGGAAGTGATCCAAATCTTCCACGTGCAAAGCTGTGGCATTCACAGCTCTCCACCATCTACATGCGAGGTCGCTTCAATCACGTCTGACTCTTTGCAACCTTATGGACTGTAGCCTGCCAGAGTCTTCTATCCATGAGATTCTCCAGGCAAAAGTACTGGAGTGGGTTGCCATGCCCTCCTCCAGAGGATCTTTCCAACCCAAGGACCAAACCTGCCTCTCTTGTGTCTCCTGCATTGGCAGGCGGGTTCTTTACCGCTAGGGACACTTGGGAAGCCCCTACACCATCTGGCCCAACCCATATCTCCACCTTCACGCTTAGCCACAAACGCTTGCATCCGCAACACTCAGTTGCTCATCATTCCCTAATCCCAGTAAGGTTTTTGGTCTACGAGCCTTTGTCTGAGTTGTCTGGCTTCTCTCTTCTGCTAAATTATAAGTTCCTTGAGGCCAGGGGTCATGTCTTGGACAACTTTGTAGCCCCTTTAAAGCCTGAAACAAGTGCTTTCACATAATGCAGAGAAGACCTAAAATATTTGGTATACTGCTGTCACTGTTACAGAAAAATACTAGTCTGTTGTTACTTCTCAGACATGTTTATAAACAGCCCTGTCCTCCAAAAGAATCATGAGCATTAAAAATAAATAAAAACAATATTCCTAACAATCTGTGTCCAGGGTGAACATGTGTAGTTTTGCCCCCTAGAACAGTTCTGATTTACTACTGTTGTTCTGCTTGTAATTATTAATACTGTCCCTTTTCACTCTCAAAAGTGACCCAGATTAGATGATAAATTTTATGGTCACCTTACTTATGCAACTCAAACCATTAGCTGAAGTGTGCTCTGCTGACCTGCTTGTAGGAAAATAGCACAGTAAGAATTTTTAAAAAGATTGTGTGCCTTGCCCACATTTTTACCTGCATGTTCTCTTCCTATACACATTTCAGATGAATTTTTACGCAGGCCCAGTGCATAAGACTTTTTCCACCCCAAGGTTTTGGGGAAAACTCTCCAACAGATGGACACTCATACAAGCCAGGTGAGAGCCTCTGCTTAGGGTCCAGGGACTGGCCTCCTTTACCCAATGACAGACTGTGGAGGTTATATTTGAGGGCCCCTGGTTTCTCTCATTCAACTTAACCGAAGCTAAAGGTTTCTGCTTGAGGGCAGATATATCCCTTCCAAAGCTTTGCAGCGAGATTACTCAAATTGGCATGGGATGACTGGGGTGAATAGTGATTGGTTTCTCTGTTCTCATGAGGTAATAGCTTCTGCCAACAGAAAATGTCCCAACCTCACTGAAATGGGGAGGAGGAATTTAACGTATTCTTCTTTGCATTTGCTTCAATTAATCATCAGGTAATAGCTAAGTCACTTCAGTCGTGTCCAACTCTGTGCGACCCCATAGATGGCAGCCCACCAGGCTCCCCCATCCCTGGGATTCTCCAGGCAAGAACACTGGAGTGGGTTGCCATTTCCTTCTCCAATGCATGAAAGTGAAAAGTGAAAGTGAAGTCGCGCAGTCATGTCCGACTCTTTGAGACCTCATGGACTGCAGTCCATCAGGCTCCTCCATCCATGGGATTTTCCAGGCAAGAGTACTGGAGTGGGGTGCCATTGCCTTCTCCCATCAGGTAATTAGATAATAATAAATAGCTCATAAATACATGTTTCATATAATCCTCACACTAGCCCTATTGGATGCTATTGCAATTATTATTTTATGCATTTTCATATTTACATGAAATAGAAATTATTTATATTATTATATTTATATTGGGTTCTTTGGTAGCTCAGACAGTATAGGACCTACCTGCAATTCAGGATACCCAGGTTTGATCCCTGGGTCAGGAAGATCCCCTGGAGAAGGGAATGGCAGCCCACCACAGTACTCTTGTGTGGAAAATCCCATGGACAGAGGAGCCTGGAGGGCTACAGTCCATGGGGTCTCAAAGATTAATAATACTTCCCATTTCTTAATGTTTATTATGTATCAGGCACTGCAGAAGCAGTTCATAGACATTAGCTTGTTTCCTCCTCTCCACAACAGCTGAACAGAGGTCTGTTCATTGTTCACTACCCTCCATGTCCACTCAATACAAACCTTGTCTTGCTCAGAGTTGTCTCTCCTGTAAACACACTGAGTCGTGTTTGGCACAGAGCAGGTTCTTAGTAAATACGTTTTAAATGGATGAGTGAATGAATGGATGAGTCAACAAACCTATGAAGAAGGTGTTCTACTCCGTGTTTTGCAGACGAGAAAACCAAGGTGTGCAAAGGGCAAGGAATTTGTCAAGATCTTGTAAATCACCAACTGGGGACTGTGAGATTCCAAATTCTTAAACATGACAATATACACCCCTGTTCCATCTCCCTGATCAGAAAGTTAAGTGACATGCACAGGACCAGCTAAGAACTAAATTATTAGAACTCAGACCCAGAAACTGTAACTCCAGCCAGCACTGCTTCCTCCTTATCATGCTAGTGGGTAGGATCAACTCTTCTGATCATTCAGTGTGTACAGCCAGGCACACAGTGTCCTTTTTGGGGAAGAAGTGTGGGCAGTTCCCTCAAGTAAAATGCAAATCCTTGCGGGAGGAAGGTTGATCATAATCTCCTGATTTACCTCTCGGCATTAGTTCAGCCAACTGAGAGTGAGCTAGGGACCAGAGTTTATTGTCCAGGCTAGGGTTATGCGTTCCATTCAGACAAATTATAAAATTTCAGTGATTCAAGATAATAGTTGTTTATTTCTTAATCTTATAATATATAGGATAGGCATCTTGGGTAGCAGATATCCTTACTCCAGTGGAACTTCAGAGACTCAGACTTCTTCCATCTGTGGCTCTAGCATCCTAAAGGCTGAAGTAAGTCCTCTGCATTCAGTGAGAAAGACTCTTAAACACTCTGGCCAATTACACATATATTATTCTTTTTTGGATTCTTTTCTCATATGGGTTATCACAGAATATTGGGTAGAGTTCTCTGTGCTATATAGTAGGTCCTTGTTGGTTATCTATCTTATATACAATAGTATGCAGGTGTTCATCCCAAGCTCCTGATTTATCCCTCTCTGCCAACATTCCCCTTTGGTAAACATAAGTTTGTTTTCAATATCTATAAGTCTACTTTTATTTTGTAAATAAGTTCATCTGTATCTTTTTTTGAAATTAGAATCCACATATGAGTGATATATCATAGGACATCTGTCTTTCTCTGACAACTAACACAGCATTGTAAATCCACTATACTCCAATAAAATTAGAATACTGAAAAACTAAAAAATTAAAATGCATCACTATAAATAAGATGACTGCAGAGGACTCTGGATGCTAGAGCCACAGGATAATAAGATAATAATAAAAAGACTGGCTTGGATTTGTAACCAGTGATAAATTGTACATTGAATAAATATTTGTTAATGAATTAAAAAAAAAAAACTGTAGCCAAGAATAGACATACCTACTATGAACAGATCGTTGGTAAGAGCTAGTCTAAGAGTCTGCCCAGATGCAAGTGAAGCTGGGGAATGTAGACACCGGGCACCCATTCCCCAGGGCACTGTGAAAGGGGGGGCACAAACTTTTGGTGGGTGGTTAGACATCACAGCCATTATGAGAAAAGAAAGGTCCAAGGAAGAGGTGGGAGCCGGACTCTGGGCTGTCATGTAGAGAAGGGTGGGAATTCAAAGGAAGCAGTGGGGAGAGGGCAGCAAACGCCGACTTTGCCGGCCGTGGCGGGGTTTGTGGGCTTTTTCTCTTCAGTAGTGATGGAGGTGGAGCAGACTTGTCTTTGCTGCCAGTTTGATGCACACTTGGGGAAAAGCTTGGAACCTCTCATTTTAATTATTATCAAGTCTCTACACTCAAAAGTACTACCCAACAGATTTGCAATTTCCATGCATGCCCACCCCTGCCTTCTCTATTTGAGTTGTAAATTATGAATCATGTGAAAATTGGACAATATCATAAAAGCCACAAGATGTATCGAGTGCTATAGCCTTCAGTTATCTTAGTTCATTAAACAGAAAAATAGGTGCACTTTTTCTTGATAGGAAAACAGTACCAAGTAATGTCACACAGTATTTCAAAACAGAATTTGTCTTTGTCAACCAAGTAGTGAATAACAAGGAAGCATTGAATGTTCTTTTTAAGAAATGATTTGAAATTAATTTCAATCCCTTCTGATGGTTCAATAAAAAGAGAAATATAGGCTTCGGTAGGTTTCTTAATGTAGATTGCTATAGTAATTTAAAAACAACAAATAACAATAAAGTAATCATTCTATCATGCTGCCAGTGGGCTTGACAGCAAATAGTATATTTGAAAAAAATAAATTTGCCACAGCAATATATGCCAATGACTAGACTCTCAGCATTGCTTTCAGATTAGAAAGATTCATAGGATCATATTCATGTATTTTAGAAAGTTATTTACTCTGATGGAGATAAAAAATTAAAAGTATGATTATCCACAGTCTTTCTCCTCCTCCGACTTCGCAAGGAGGCTTCTCTCATCCCAGGAGTAATGGATAGAATGGGATGATCAGTAGAGATGCAGACTGGAGGCCCAAGAGGCTGACAGGCTCTCCAAATGTGTGAACATGAAGGTGCTGGCAGAAAAACAAAAGAGCAGAGAGTGGGGAGAAGGTGAGAGGACCCTGGCCAGGTAGGAAAGAACTGAGGACTGTTTGGAAGCTGAACTGAGCTGCCACGGTGAGGAGGGGACTGCGAGGAGAGTATTCAGGTCAAGAGGAGAAGTCAGCAGTCTCACCTGGCGCTACCATAACCGTGGTTGCTGGAGAGACCCTCTCCTGAGCTCCACCTACAGCAGGCTACTTAGTTTTGGGGCCCAGCAGATTGAGATTGTCACAATAGCAGCTAATGCTTATATAGACACACTTCCTATGTGCCAAATAAGCTAAACTCATGATCTACACTAACTCTTTTAATCTTATAACAACTTTATGTGCTAACACTATTATTAGTCCTCTTTAATAGAGGAGGAAACTGAAGCATAGAAAGGTTACAGAGCTTTCCAAGGATACACCAACCAATAAGCAGAAGACCTGGGACTTGGGCCTAGGCCGTCCAGCTCCAGGGGCTGTGGGCTGGACCACTATACTCTTCTACCTCTCAGGCTCTTGAAAAGCCAAGCAAGTTGACACATAAACCTTATGTTGTAGGGACAATCGGAGATTTCAGCTAAACTCTGAGTCAAACTGCACCCTTTCACACACGCCACTTGATGTGTAAACACCCCTTTAGGAGAACACATGTAATTGTTACGCACCAAACTGTCACATTGTTCACGTGCTCACATTATTGAGTTCATTATCTGCTACATTTTAGAAAGTTGATGTTAAGAAGGGGAATTTCCTGGCAGGCTAGTGGTTTGGACTCTGGGTTTGCACTGCCAAGGGCCTGGGTTCAGTCTCTGTCAGGAAACTAAGATCCTGCAAGCTGTGAGGCACGGTCAGAAAAAAAGAACAGTTTAAGAAAATGAAAGTATAAGGGATTATTCTTTTTCCAGACTTCAGTTGAATCAGGCCAATTTTCTATGATTATATGCATTTAACTCAGTAATACTGTAAAAGATCTCTGCAGCAACTAGACAGGCTGTTCACTCGAAAGGCTTCATTTTGACTGGAAATGAAACAAATTTATAGGAAAACAAGGAAGCTCGTTTGTCCAGTTCTTGATCTCTTCAGGCTTTTGTTTTTTTTCTTAAGTAACTTTACCCCCCAGTCCTGATGGGTTTACACTGGGACAAGTATCAGTGAGAAAGGTACATTCCATAGATGGTCTGGGGTACTTACTTAAGACCACAGACTCCTGTGAAAGTGAAAGTGTTAGTCGCTCAGTCATGTCTGACTCTTGTGATTCCATGAACTGTAGCCCACCAGGTTCCTCTATCCATGGAATTCTTCAGGCTGGAATTCTGGAGTGGGTTGCCATTCCCTTCTCCAGGGGATCTTCCTGACTCAGGGATTGAACCTGGATCTCCTATACAGCAGGCAGGTTCTTTACCATCTGAACCACCAGGGAGTATGCAGTCTGGAAACTGATCATATGTTAAGTCATTCTCCCAGAGTCCATAAGGAGATAAGAAAAAGAACATGGAACCCAAATGAAAACAAATGAGTATCTGGGGAATCAAATGAATTGGTGAGTTACTTTAATCCAAAGAGACTGGGGTGCTCTGGGAAATACTAATTTACTTGATGATGAGCTCCAGGAGCATAATAGACTTTAAAATCAAAGTAATCCTTTATCCTAGGTTGAATCTGTGATTGTAAAATGACCTGTATGTTTTAGGTTTATTTTTTTCACATGTATCATCACCAAGAAGTAAAGTGCTGTTTATTCACTAGCTAAACTCCACGAGTGGTCACGGACCTCCAGGATATATCCCTCATGGATTTAGACAGGAATAAGGACTCTGCCCTTGCCCTCTTCCAAAAGTGAGAAGATGACAGAATTCTACCTTTCATAGTTTGAGAGACAGTGATGATTTTTTCTGCAAAACTAAGTTAGAAACTTGGGTTTCATCAAGGGGTATCCACTAGGCTACCTTCTCTGGGCTGACAGTAAATGTTGTGGACTCAATCATACTGAGAGTTAGTTTACCAGTGAGATGTTAGCTTAACGACTGATCTTTAGTGCTGACAGCAAAGACAGCTAGATGACCAATAGCAGCAAACTAACAGAGCTTCATGTTTGTCCATCTGCTCCAGAGTCAGGACTGCTGCTATCTTAGGATAAATTGAATGGCTCATGTAGGTTACGGAACTCCTATCACTATCAAACAAAAGACATTATGTTTTGACTCTGCCGGTTTCTGGAAATGTTATGAAGTTCTACAAAGAACGGCTCCTTTAATTTCAACGTATAAATTAAACAAAGCAGAAAACCAAGAGGATAAATCCAAAATATTCCAAATATTTAAACTTGGAATATATCAACTTCATAGAATTGGGGACAAATTTTATGTTACCAAAATTCACACCAAGACCACCTTCAGAATAAAAGGAGTCAGAAAGCTTGTCCTGTTTGCCAGTGAGGAAGAAAAAATTCTCTCTCTCCCTCTTGATGGTAGAAGTACAATTACAGGAGGTAATTCTTCATTGTTTTAGCTTATTTTGTCCTACCAAAGCTTTTAACTTCATTTTCAGCTCTTCATTTTGCCATTAATATCTTCTTTTCGAAAAGTCAGAAGTGAATTTAACCTTTTGGAACTACCAAGGTCTTCAGGTCTTTTGGATGATAAGCCAGGAGGAGCCCCCAGAAACAGTGCTCTGGGTGTCTTTGGCTATTTTTACAAGGCAGGTGGCACATCTGTGCGTCCACATGCATCCTGGGGTCTCCCCTCCGGGCCCTCCTCACAGCAGCCTCGTGGAGCTTCATTTGTCTTAGGAGGGGAAGTGGTGGCGTGGAGCCTGCCCGATTCTGGACCTGCGATTCCAAGGTGGAGAGAGTCCAAGACTGTTGTTCAGTCCATTAAGCAATCCTTTTTAGCTGAAGGGGTTCATCTATCAATCTCACTTTTCAGCCAGTAATCCGCTTATTTAGAGGTTTAATTACATTTTCAGATCACCTGAGCACTTTTCCTAGATCTTTAATAAAATGACTCCTCATTTTATTTCTCTCACAGTTGATTTTACATGAGTTGTCCAGGGCTGGGGTGGAAGAAGGGGCGCAAGTATAACTATTTTCTAAAAAGATAAACAAGTGAGATTTTTACCTTCGGAGTGTCCAGAGTTCACAGAGGAATTATTTGGGTCTCAGGGCAGCATGACTATAGTAGATTGATCTAAAACTGCATGTAGCAGCCACCATTCCTGAAACAGAAAGTCAAATATTGATTTCCCAGGGCCTTTATGACCCATTTAACAACAGGCATTTTGGATTGGTTATTTCTTCCAGCCAGCCTCCTTTTGAGCATCCTCTTAATTATCTTCTCTGTGAGATGGGTAAAAACTGATGCTTAGCCCTGGCCCTGAACACACACACACACACACACACACACACACACACACACACCATAAAGGAAGCTGACACAACTTGTGTTGTCTAACACTCAGTTAGCTTGGATGAAAGGTATTTCAATATTTTCTTACAGAAACTACCAAATTGGGTAAGAAAGAGGTCCCGTTGGGTATGTCTGCTAACAAATTCTCTCTAATTGACATCGAGCCAGTTAATTTCTATGTAATAAGTGTTGAGTGATTCAAGGGCCAGTCTGGACCAGCCAAACCGGGTCCCTACAAAGACCTCTACCCTATTTGGCTCTCAGAAGGGAGCAGCTAATGTTTTGCCAAATTTCCGAAAAGCTGGGGGAGCATTTTTATTTAATCTTTTGCTCTTTGGGCTACTAATTATGTATCAAAGGCTATAAAGAGGGCTTTGCAAATCACTATTTCCATTAGGAAGGTGTTAGAACCAGTTCCACCCAGGGCTCCCCTCCTCTGTGCTCAGCTGCTATTCCCACGGGAGGCGGCCGCTGTGGTGCCGCTGGAAGCGGGGCTTCTGTTCTGTTTCCCCAGCACTTGGAAGAAAAACAAAACAGGCCTAATGAAAAACACACACGGGAAATGCTTTATTATTTCATCATCCTCACCTACTGCGCTCTGGCACTGCTCTGTGATTAGGAAGGACTTCTCCCCTCTCGGAGGCTCGCTCCCTCTGCGAGGGGAGGCCGATGCGCTGTCATTTCCTGTCAGATCGTTTCGGAGGAATTTGCTCTTATTTCCTCCTGGCCACATCCCCACAGTTCCACTCTTCCCTCCCCAGCTCAGCATTGGCCACATGCCCCACCGTTAAGTTGTATTACTTACTCAGAGTTTTGGGGGTGAGGGGGTGGGGAGGGGGCTGGAAACTCTGGACACCAAACAAAAGCTGTTGCAACCTTCAAAAGCTGACAAATGGGTCAAAACCACTGAATGGATCCTGACCTCCGAAGATGGCCGGCAGAGGCGCACCATTTCCCATTTCGCTGAACAACTAGTGGGCTCTCAGAGGAGGGTCATAGGTTGGGGGGCGGGGGAACGGATGGGAAGAGGGCCCTGAAGTGCGTCTGAATATTAATTCAAACTGTAATCTTCCCACATACATTTTCTTGACTTTCCACCAGAAAGGAATCAGAAAGTAGACATTCCCCAAATTTCATTGGACCATTAGTAAGTGAATAACTCCTTTCATAAAAAAAAAAAAAAAAAAAAAAGCCTCCATTTCTTTATTCTACACAGGTTGAAACCTGGATATAATAAACAATGCATTTATTCACAGAGAACTCAGCACCCCTACCCCCCACCAAATCATCCAGGCATGGTCAAGGCAGGTATGGTTTCCCAGGAAATTGGAATGCTTTCGCTCAGACCTCGGTGGTCTGACCAATTCATTACAGACCAAAACTTGTCTGTAGTAAAACATCAGTAACAGTTCTTTCCTGTGGCAACTTGGAACGGTATCATGCCTTCTACACAGAAGAAGCTTAATAAATATTTGGTAGATTTTCAATAAATATCTGATAAACTGAGTTGGGGCTATTTGCCAGAAACAATATGCCCAGTTTTGTGGCAATGAAAAGTAGGTACCTTCAGGCTGTAACCCCATACATTGTTACTCTTTCGGGGGCCAACACCACATACTAACTTCACTAAAAGTATAAGTCTTTTTCTTTTCTTTTTAAATTTATTTGGCTGCACTGGGTCTCAGTTGCAGCACTCAGGATCTTTGCTGTGGCATGCAGGATCTAGTTTTCTGACCAGGGATCAAACCTGGGCCCCCCTGCTCTGGGAGCTCAGAGTCTTAACCAGTGAAGTGCCAGGGAAGTCCTAGTAGTAAGAGTCTTATGGGCAACACTTCCTTGATGAAATTTCCACCAGACTGGCTTATTGTGGGTAACTGTTTTCTAATACCTGTTAAACAAGTTAGTGGCATGAGAAATATACTACCATACTTAAATATTTAATTCAGTGCATGGTACCTTCTCAGTGAATATCTGTTAAATACATCAATAAATAAGTGTGATGTTGGTATAAGTACAAAATGAGTTGAGGCAAGGAGCTTTATGGTGAGAACTGGTCTGTATGGGTAGATCTGCCTAAATGTAAGGTGCATGCATGCATGCTAAGTCACTTCAGTCCTGTCCAATTCCTTGCAACCCCATAACCCACTAGGCTCCTCTGTCCATGGGAATCTCCAGGCAAGAATACTGGAGTGGGTTGCCGTGCCTTCCTTGAAGAGATCTTCCCAACCCAGGGATCGAACCCAGATCTTCTGCATTGCAGGTGGATTCTTTACCAGCTGGGCCACAAGGGAAGCCCTAAATGTATGGTTCAGTTCAGTTCAGTTCAGTCGCTCAGTCGTGTCCAACTCTTTGCGACCCCATGAATTGCAGCACGCCAGGCCTCCCTGTCCATCACCAACTCCCAGAGATCACTCAAACTCATGTCCATAGAGTCAGTGATGCCATCCAGCCATCTCATCCTCTGTCGTCCCCTTCTCCTCCTGCCCCCAGTCCCTCCCAGCATCAGAGTCTTTTCCAATGAGTCAACTCTTCGCATGTATGGTAGTCCTGCATAAATATAATTCACAATGAAAATGTAGAAATAAATCATGTAAAGCAGCTTGTCAAATGGAAAATTTTAGAGATGAGAGCAAAATGATCCTCCAAAGCAGAAGTGGGTCAATATGCCTGCCACTGATAGTTGGCAGGAAAAGTTCTGTCTGGCACGTCTGTACCTTGTTTTGAGATATTTGGTAATCATTAACTGAACATTATTAATCCCTCACAGTTGATAACCACAAAAGCACTGAGAATCTTAAAACCACTAAGTGTATAATTATAACGGAAACAATAAAAAATTTTTTTAAGTGTAATGGCTAACACAAAGTCGAAATGCTGAGAGGGAAAAAAAAAACAATCTTGTTCATAGGTAGGGAACAAAACTTTGACAGGAAGGATAATTCAGAAGGACAGCTTGTGGAGAGGTATGTGCCTCTGTAGGTGAGTGCTGCCAAGAGATCGATGGAACAGGAGACATGTTTGTCTGGTCTGTTACAGTGATTTTCAACCCTCACTGCATATTTGAATCACCCAAGGAACTTTTAGAAAATACAGATTCCAAAGCCACATCCTGATCAACTAAATCAGAAGCTCTAGTGGCACAGGCATCAGGAATTTTTAAAGCTCCCATGTAATCCCAGTGTGTAGTCAAGGTGGGCCGTAGCAAAGGGGCTCCGGTTTTAGCATTAGAATCATCTGGAGGGCTTACAAAGTGATGGTTTGCTGGGCCTAATCCCTTCAGGGTTCCTGGTTCACCAGGTGAGGGATGAAGGTTAACAATATGCATTTCTAACAGTTTTCCAGGTGATGCTGCTGCTGCTGTTTAGGAGTCACACTTTGAGAATCACTACACTATTCTCTTCTTCCAGTCTTTTCATTAAAATTGGATCATGTGATGCTTATTTTTTTTTTCAGTGATAAATGTTAAGAATACAGAATTTAAATTTTTCTTCAAGACCTTGTGAGACTTACAATCTTTGGATTCATCCTATATGAAAGTTTGTTGGCTTTCAAGTGGAATCTTGTCAAGTAAGCCATAAAACATTAAAACTCCAGTTAAAGATAAAATAATGGGGTTGTAGCTGCTTAATAGAGGGGAGACTGAACCATATGTGTGAGTGAAGAACACAAAGGAAAATATACATTTTGATGGTTAGATATCATAGCATATTTTCAGGATATGTACACAGATATGTTTGATCTGATTAAGTAAAGTGGAATATTTAGAAATAAGACATTTTGACTAATATTCCAATTAACTGTGTATAGATCAGAATTTGGAGGTGAGGTGAGAGGAGAAATCCTCATTTGGAATTTTTTGGAAAAGACAAAAAAATGTACTCATCCAATTGCCTATCTTTGAGATTCATAAAATAAAATTATTCTTTTAGAACTGTAAAACTTACATTTGGGTTAATTAAAGTAGTAAATGTGGAGATCAGCTTAGTTGTTACTTATTTAGTTTGCTTTTCAGCACAAGATTAATCTGCTAATTACCAAATTATGACTTCATTTTGGGGGCATAACAAAGGTGAACAGGAAAGGCTACAACCATCTTAGTTATATAGAAAAGGCGCGTGGATCCTTTTTATTGTTTAAACATGTTTTCCTGTTTCATATGTTTAATGTAAAAATGTCCTGTTGGTGTCAGTTTTTGCTTGAACACATTTTTCTTTTAAGAGTGTATTTTTCAGTAAAGCTGTGGGAGATTTTTCTTCTCTGGTATTTAAAGTAAGATAAAGTTAAGCTGATTTCTTTCCCTGACTATCCCCTTCCCCCTCCAAAGGCTTAATAACTGCAATCCTAAGATTTATGGTGAGTGAAAAAGAAAAATAAGTAAATTATCTGACTGAGGAGTCATTCTTCCTCTCTCTGGCCATACAGACTATTTTAAATGCTGCTAGCAGCAGTCTAATTAAAATAATTTCTGTCATAAGTCTGTGAAATATGCAGCCACAGCCCAGCTCAATGTTCTCGAGCAGGAATGACAAATCTCTGCTTAATTGGTACTTAATATGGTAGTGCAGGATTAGTAATTCTCCAGGATAAAAGGAGATAACAAATAGAAATCTCTTGCTTGGGGCAGGGAGCCTTGGAAGACGAACAGACCAAATACTGCTTACCCCGAAAACTGTTCTGATCAAGGGTGGTTATTTTGCCTATCACTTATGAAATAACAGATAATTAATGCACATTTTATGGCTAACTCTAAGTCCTAATTAAATATAACTACGTACAAAGAATGTGAACAGCCTGACTTCCAAAGACCAAAATAAATACTGGCAGAATTATAGTGACTGCCGTAGCCTTATTATCTTATCTTGAGGATAACCACCTTGGCAGAAGCATAAGCTACTTCTGAGGTACAGCCATTAAGCTAAGATTCATAATGAATTTTAGAAAAATTGGGAAAGATAGAAAAGTAGAAGGAGGAAAACTATTCATATTCTCATTGCTAATAAGTGGGGTGAAAGTGGGGAGCACTCCTAGCAACTTGGGAGTATTTCCTTCCTGTGTGTGCGTGTTTTTTTTTTTTCCCAGTGCATACTTTTTATGCCTTACTTCTTCAAACTGTTGCAGGCCATCTTACGCTTTGCTTTTTTCACTTAATATTAAATAGAAACATAGACATATGTTTTTAATGAATGCTTTTAACATTCACTTTTAATGTCTGCACAGTTTTCTACCAAGTAGATGATAGTAGCTATTATCTATCTTGTGTTGACTATCTGCCAGCGCTATCTTAAGGGCTTTATATGTATTGTCATTAAAGCAACAACAGTCCTATGATTCAAGTCCTTTCTTCATCTGCATTTTGTAGATGTGGATACTGATGCTCAGAATACCGTGTTATTTGGTTCAAGGCTACATCAAGCAGTTAGCAGAGGTAGGATTTGAACAAGGGCAATCTGACAACAAAAACTATGTTTCTAACCACTCCTCTGTACCATCTCTTGACATACTACCTGGAATTAACCCAGACAATGCTCTAGATCAGATCCTTTCTCTGTAAAGGATCAAACAGTTCAGATTTTTGGGGGCTATATACAGTTTTTATGGCATATTCTTCTTTTCCCTCGTTTTAAAATGACATTTAAAAAATGTAAAAGCCATTCTTAGCGTACTGACCATAGAAAAACAGGCCACGGGGCAGATTTGGCCCATTAGCCAACTCTAGCTCTAGATTAAAAGTGAGTTGAACTCAAGTTTGGATGAGTAGGAATTAAGGTAATTAATTTTAAAAACTTTTGACATTGGGAGAAACCAAATAATTGATTTGATTGAATGAATTATTTTCAGTTCAATTTGTAATATTAATATTATAAATAAACTACAGAGGCATTTGTGTGTGTATTTATTTATAACAGCAATTGAAATGACTGAAATATTTATGTTTTCATCAAAACTGAAAACTGAGTCATTGTGATAAGTCAACTCAAGGCCAAAATGAATTTATTCTTGGTAAATCTCACAAAGTGGACAGAAAGTCACAAGTTGAGATTTAATCATCAATTTATGCCTTTTGAAGGGCCACATAAAAATGTTAGTGTCTTCTGTTTATTTCTTTATGGCAGCGGTTCTCAAAGAGTTGCCCTGAAACCAGTGGCATTATCCTATTAGAAACGCAAATTCTGGGACTTCATGGCAGAAGTACTAAATCAAAAACTCAGGGTGGAGCATATTCAAGTTTGAGAACCACTGTTTTAGGGAAATCCAGTTGCAAACAGATTCTTTTTGAGAACAAAGCTCTGTGTAGATGTGCGTGTGCGCACGTGCATTTGCGCGCATGCGTGCTCAGTCGTTTAGTTGTGTCTGAGTCTTCGCTCCTTTGTCCGTGGGATTTTCCAGGCAAGAATACTGGAGTGGGTTGCCATTTCCTCCTCCACAAGATCTTCCTGACCCAGGGATTGAACCCATGTCTCCTGCATTGGCAGGTGGATTTTTTTTTTTTTTTTTACCACCTGGGAAGCCCACCCATATGCACACATATGCACAAACAAAACAAATTATCTGTGAGCTAAAAATATCCCATGTTATGATACTGTATTGGGGAAGATCCCCTGGAAGAGGGCATGGAAGTCTATTCCAGTATTCTTGCCTGGAGAATCCTATGGACAGGGGAGCCTGGTGGGTTACATGGGGTCACAGGGAGTCGGACACGACTTGCAAGCATGATACTAGATTATGATACGTTATAGAAACACCATGTAGACAAGTCACAAAAATCAAAATGAGAAAATTTTAGAATTGTGTACATATGCAGAGATATGAATAAATCTATGCTGTCATGCCTATCTTGTTATATGACACTGTATTGATTTTGTCACAGCTATTTCCTGGTTCATTACCTAACCATGCTATTCTTTATATTAATAACATTAGGAGATTTAAGACTTAAATGTCTGAAAACTTCCTTTTAAATTGAACGTCCTCAATTATTGAGGATACTACACCTGAAAATTTAATTGACAAGTTTATTATAATAAAAAGCATCATTTAAAAATGTCATTCTCAAAGATTTAGGTTCTGGGTAAGATGGAGAAAGCAGACTCCTCCCTAGCCTCCCTCTGAATGCAGCTATAAAGCCTGGACAGAATGTGTGGAGTAGTTATTTGAGGATGCTGAGAAGTAAATAATAGCAAATTGGAGAAGAAAACCAAAATCCAAAGTATAGCTGAGCTTGTGTCATCTCACCATTAGTTTTTCTCTGTTTTATGGCCCTGGAGGGAGGCACAAAGGACATGGCAGAGCCTCCAACGGGGAATCCCAGGAAACCAAAAAGCACCAGGGAGACTGTGGAGAGGGAGGGAGTTCATAACTGCAACCAAATAAAGTAATTTATTGACTCCAAGACTCTAAAAGTTGAATATAAGTGGATCTCATCCTAATCAACATATAAAAGACTTTGAAAAAGTGAACATATAGACTTATATTCAAGTCTCAGACTTACCACTGGCTGGTGCACACACTGCGCCTTAAAACCTGAACTGTGAATGGGGACCATAATCCAGAAAAATCAGCCTGGAACTCATAGCCTGAACATAATTTGGTCAATTTGCTTCCTGAAACAAAAATATCAATATGCTCAATAGGTTTTAAATAAGACTCAGAGTCTCATAGTACAATATTAAAAACTTTTCAGAATCCAATCTAAAATTATCATGGAAAGAACCAGGAAAACTCGATTCACATGAGAAAAAACAATCAACAAACATTAATGCCAAGATAACACGTTCACGTTATCTAACTGAATTTAAAGTGGCTATTATTTAAATGTTTCAACAAGCAATGACAAACTCTCTTAAAGCAAATAGAAAAATAGAAGAATAACAGAAAAATAGAAGAAAAACAGAAAATTTTAAAAAGAACCCAGCAAAAATTTTAGCACTAAAAGTATGGCAACTGAAATTTTAAAAACTCACTGGATGAACTCAGTAGCAGAATGGTGTCACAGACAAAGGAAAGGGTCTATGAGTGTAAATTAATCAATAGAAAGTATACAAACCCAACAACAAAGAGAATTTAAGATTTAAAAAATTAACAGAGACATAAGTGTCAGTGAGAAAATAATAAAAGGCCAGTATTTATGTCAATTGAGTCTCAGACGAAGAGGATGGGGGTGGAGATACTAAAAACAACAACAGAAAGAATTGCAAAAATAATGACTGAAAACTCACCAAATTTGGTGAGAGACATAGACCTAAAAACTCAAGAAGCTCAGTGAAAATAAAAACAAGAAAAAGAAGCTCAGTGAATTCTCAAAAGGACAAATTCAAAGAAATCCCATCCCAAGATATATAATAATCAAACTGCTGAAAACTCAAAGCAAAGAAAAATTCTTGAAATCAGACAGAAAGACAGCATATTATCTATAAAAGAATAAGGATTCTCATTATTGCAGATTTTTCATCAAAAGCCATGGAGACGAGTGGGAAGTGGCCCAATAATTTTCAAGTGCTGAAAGGAAAGAACTATCAACATAGAATTCTATATCTAGAGAAAATATCCTTTAGGATGAAGGTGAAATAAACATTCTTAGACAAACATATACTAAGATAATTTATTGCCAAAGGAATAAGTTTCCTTTCTTTTTCAGAAAGAAAGGAAATGATATTAGAGGGAAACTTGAGACACCAGGAATCAAAGAAATATATCAGAAATGGAATGTATCTGGGTATGTACATAAAATAGACTGTTTTCCTCTTGAGTTCTTTAAAAAATGTTTGATGGTTGAAAGGAAAAATTATAACATTGTCTGATAGGCTTGTCAATGTGGGCATATGACAACTATAACACCTAAGTGGGGAATATAAAAGGATCAATATGGTGGTAAGTTTTTTACATTCCACTTGAAATGGTAAAGTAGTGAGTCTAAGATTATGAAAAGTTGTGCATATATTATAACTCTTAGAGTAACTACTAAAAATCTATACAAAGAGATATAGTTAAAAACATAATAAAGATGGGATACTAAAAAATGATTCAAATAATCCAAAAGAAAGCAGAAAAGGGGAAACAGTTGAATTAAACACTGATAATAAAAAATGATAGACCTAAACCTAACTATATCAATAATTATATTAAATGTAAATGGTCTGCACACACCAATCAAAAAACAGAGATTAGCAGAAGAAAGTTTTAAAAAAAAAAAAAAAATCATGCCCCTGCACTATGTGCTTTCTACAAGAAACTCACTTCACACATAATGATAGAGCTAAATTAAAAGTAAAAAGATATGTCACATATATATAGTAAATGGAAAAAGTAAAATAATACATGGAAAACGCTACAGAAACACAAATTAAAATGCCACTTCCATCTACCTTTCCTGGGAAAATAGTTGCCTTTCAAGAACCCTGACACTACAATATCAAGTAAACACATTTGATTTACTTAAGTGAAATTGTTTTCAGTGGTCATCAGCTCTGCTTAAGCTGTTTCTTATTTTCAAGTGGGCTAATTACAAGCTTAATTAGGAACTAATGAATCTTTCCTCTGTCATTTCAAAGGGAGACTCACACCTTTCATGGACGTTTCTGTGTAGTGAGAAACACCACAAAATACAAAGATTGATTTTAAATTCTAAGGCAGAATCAACCTGAATGTTCACGTATAAATGTTTAAATGAGAGAAACGCAGAGTCCTCAAACTCACATGTGGCTGTAAATGTTTACTGAACGTTCATAAATACATCAGATTTGTACATGAGCTCCCAGATAGACACGCATACGCAGGCAGGTCATAGCTCCTTGGAAAACCACCCATGTTCTCTTCCTCAGTTATAGTATGTAACACATATGGTTCCTGTCAGTAGCACTCATTTAGAGAGATAAAAATCCTACAACAGCTAAGTTCAGCCTCTCTCCAGTGGCCCTTTCCTTTGATTTTTCAAGATATCAAGTGACTATTCACTAAACCCTGTAATTGCCAACCTTACCCAGTTCCACCTCTAATAGAAAAAGGAAAGAAATGGCCTGTTTAAAAAAATTTTGTTCCAATACATTGCGTAATTAACCTATCTTAATTCTTTCTGGTAGTAGCCTTCTTGTTAACATTTTGAAGAAAGAAAAGGCAGTCGAAAGATACTTGAGTTGATTAACTGCATATAAAAATTGAAAACTAGGGGCATATAACATAATTTTTATTGTTAATATACAGTATTAATATATTTGGTAACAGTAATAAATGGCTGCAAAAGTTTCTTTCTTGAAAACTTTTGAATATATGAGGCTAAATTTGTTTTCTTCAAAGCTGGCTTAAATCAGCTTTAAACATTGTTTTCCTTCTTTTTTGTTCTTCCTGTCCTTAACTTTTCTTCTGCAATGTGAAAATACAAGGCAGATGTCTTCATCTCCCTGGAATGCTTTTAACCTTAATGAAGGGTTGTAATAAATCAGTACTTTTCAACCTGTTTTCTATCATCAACACATACATACTTTTTGAGATATTAGTCTCCACAGAGATTATTAGAAATAATTAGGACAAGTTAGAACTTAGTTATTAGTTCGTTAATGGACATATCATTGCTATTTGTTAACTACCTCTAATATGCAGAAAGTTATCTTGTTCATATGTCTAGAAACTGTAGTTATTGGGCAAGATCTTTTCTAAGTCATTAATAATTTATTTTTATGCTAGAATATGTGTGGAATATGTATGCATATTTATTGCACATACAGATATACATACTTATAAAAGATTATTAAAGTTTAATTGGGTGATTTTTGAAAGTTACATGTGTAGACCATATCAATTTATAAATAAACTAAGAAATGAAGAATCTTTTTTACTTTAAGACTTTCGTGATTAATATAAAATTAGAATTTGCCTTTTCTTGGCCAGATAAGGTACTGCATTATTTCACATTTTCTATTTTTCATTTATTCAGGAGTCACAAATGTCAATTTCTTCAATAAACAAAATTCAGTACTCTGAACTCCTCTCATTAATACACAGAAGAAAAATAACCTGCAAAACTGCAGTTCAAAAAGTGGGAGGTGGTATAAATAACATCATAAAATGTGACATCTTGGTGACCTATTTTAAATGGATGAAATTTGGTGATAGCAAAACAAATCACTACTTTCCAAGATCACATGAATTAAGATGCAGCTAAGATTACTGCTAAAACCCTCAGCTAACAATGACTGAATCTGAAAATGTGATAGATTTGAATAAGCTTCCCAGTGTACTAAGCTAAGATAAATTTAACTGATGGTGACATCCATAAGAAAATTTTATAAGGCAAACTAACTACCTATCTTGATTCCCAAATGTTTTTAAAAAAGCTGTTCTGACTTCCAATGAATCAAACCTACTCATTCACCTTTCAAGAGGCTATAAAATTTCATGCCTGAAACTCTGGTTCAGAAATTATGAGATTTAGGTTATGGCCTTCCTTCTCCATAGAGGAGAAGTAGGCCACCCAATTCTGTGCAAAAAATTCACCCAATTTTTCTGCCATTTTATGTTTTCCTCTCACCTGGGTGATCAGATCATACAAGCTTTTTAAATATATTTGGGTCCAGGATGATGGAGTCTAAAGACTCAGCTTCCGATGTCAGCTCCACTACTCGGATGACATTAAGAAAATCACTTGCCTTGCCAAATCTCGATTTTGTCATTTACAAAATGGGGCTCAAGGTATTTTGAGCATGTGTGTGTGAAATTGCTTTGAACAGAACAACAAAGTGATATTCAGCTTTCCAGGCAAGCTGTGCTAGATATTGTAGATCCTGTTGGTGGCTTGATCTTTATTGACCTGATCTTTAGCATTGCTAACTGCTGTTTCACTTTCCAATTCCTTCCAACACAGCTTAATTCTGGTCATAATTCCAGGTGGAACTGTATGGGACCTCAAAATGAATCAGTTTGAGAAACAGGGGTCCAGAGAGGAAGCCAAGATCCCTCAAGAAATCAGGATTTGAATCTAGGTCTTTAAACCACTGGTGCAACCCTATTCCATTCTCTTTTATTCACTAATCCAGTCATTCCACATTTATTGAGCATATATTATGTGCTGGGTACAGGGCTACTCTAATTTCTCTTTCAAAGAATAGTCTCTAAAAGCATTAGAACATCTTTCAGTGCTGCTGTCTATGGCTGAGTTAAGATTCTGGTTATGATTTAATCACTATGAAACAATTACTAAATTATAATACTTTTCTGTTGCTGTTATTATTGTCACTGTTACTAAGGAAGCCTTCCTTTAAGTGTATGCTTAGAAAGCGGTCCAGGGTAGAGCTCAGATAAAAGCAGGTCTGCTCTGGGTGATGCAAGAGTAAACCAGCCCCAGACTTCCTAAGACGCTGCAGTTAAATGCCTGGAGTTTTAATTGTATTGGCGTGAGAGAGAACCATGGCATTGTATGATACTCTTGCTTGGGTCTGACTTAGAGGTTTCATCTCAAGGTAGAGTATGCAAATATTTACTACTATTTCAAGAAGCCAGAGAAGCTTAGTTCCATCAAAAAAGGTTAAACTGCTTTCTTTTCATCCTTTCTTGAATATAGTGAATGAGAATTTTGCATTTCCTTGTTTGAGAAGATGCTTCCTTTGGGTATCCATATTAAAAAAAAAAAAAGAAAACATGTTGATTTGGGCTTCTCTGGTGGCCAGTGGTAAAGCATCCACCTGTGATGCAGGAGATGTGGGTTCAATCCCTGGGTTGAGAAGGTTCCCTGGAGAAGGAAATGGCAACCCATTCTAGTATTCTTGCCCAGAGGATCCCATGGACAGAGGAGTCTGGTGGCCCACAGTCCATGGGGTCTCAAACAGTCTGACACGACTGAGTAACTAACATTTTCACACTATTCTTTGCATATCTATATGTTACATTGGTTCTGACTGGCTACAATCCTCAAATGCAGAGGTCTGTTTCCTGTTCTAATAAATGATTTTGGTCTTTAGAAAAAAAAAAAAAATCTAATTCCAAATGAGTGAGGTTGTTCATTGGCCTGGTTACAGTCTGTCATACTGTGCCAATGATATTAACAAACTCATCCTCAGAGTGTATTTTGTAGCTCCAAAGTCTTCTTTTCTCTCAAGAGCATCAGTTTTGATAAAGTTCTCCCATCACTATAAATACATCATCAGTGAAGACTGTTGAGTTGGAAACAACAGGGCTAATTACGGTGAGCAAGTCAAAATACTAAAAATCCATGTTAATAAATCTTCTTATGGAGTCTGAAACAGCTGTATTTGTCTAGATTAAGAAGAGGTATATGACATGCAATAAACTGTTTTGAATTAAGGAGTTTTGGAAAAAGGTTACATTTAGAACACAGGATAACTTAGTGGCACCAATTTATTTTATAAAGAATAAATGTAACAGAAGAAAACTTTGTTTTGAGTAATTGAGTTTGGAATGCCCATCAAGCCAATCCAATTTTTGTACATTTACACTCCGCCCATAGGCTAAATGGCTTCCAGTTTTCTCTAGGATCAATGCGTGACATCTTCGGTTTACATATGCCTTGGACTAAGCCTATTTCTGGAGAAGAAAATGGCAACCCACTCCAGTGTTCTTGCCTGGAGAATCCCAGGGATGGGGGAGCCTGGTGGGCTGCCGTCTATGGGGTCGCACAGAGTCGGACACAACTGAAGCGACTTAGCAGCAGCAGCAGCAGCAACAAGCCTATTTCTGTCAACCACTCTGGAGGCATACAGCCAACATCTAGGTTCATGTTTGGGTTATGAAATGTATTTTGCTGTAATCGTATCTATTCGCTAGATGTTTTATTATGAGAGCTCCACTTTCTTCTTTGTCATCAGTGGACCACATTAGCTTCAACTGACTTAATCTCTAAGATTTTTCAAACTAAATTACTTACTTTGCTTGGTCATAAGAAGTAAAGAAAGGAAAACAGTATTTCTGCTCCATGTGAGTCTACAAGTAAATTATACAGAATTAAAGCAGTTGTCCCTGTGGTTTATTATGTATACATAACTGGATAAAGAAGAGGTGGTGCTTTTAACCAACAGTATTTTTATCCAAAATATATTCATCTTCTTTGATTAAGTCATTTTTTTTTACTGTATTTGAGGTAGATCCCTACAAGTTTATGTTTTCCTATTTTGTTCATATACAATATATGTGAGAAAGAAAAATGATTGATCACTTATTTTCTAAAAATAAAAAGCTGGGATTTGATTTTTTTAAGTCTCTGCTTAAAGATGAAGTAGTTCTTTAAGACAATAGTCCCCAGCCTTTTTGGGACCAGGGACTGGTTTCATGGAAGATAAGTTTTCCATGGACCAGGGGTGGAGGGGATGGTTTCAGGGTGACTCAAATTATCAACATTATTTATTTCATCAGCCTCACCTCAGATCATCAGGCATTAATTAGATCCTGGAGGTTGGAGACCTCCACTTTAAGAGTTAAGGGCATTTATCATTCTACCTAGAGTCCAACTCAACTTAAAAGTCTTTCCCGGTGGTATTAAGGACTGTAATCATGCTAGCTTACTAGAGCAAGCTACTGTTGACCACAGGTGAGGAACAGGGGAGACCTTGTACATTTACACTCAACCCATAGGCTAAATGGCTTCCAGTTTTCTCTACGATCAGTGCGTGACATCTTCGGTTTACATATTCCTTGCCAAGGGGAAGACCCAGACACCATGGAAAGGACTCATTGAGCAGGGAAGAACTAAGACCTCAACAGGACTTTTTTTTTAACTGGTTAGTTTCCTTTCTCACCCTATACTATAGCATTCCAAATGCTGATAAATAATGAAAGTGAATAAAAATAAGAAGCATAGTTTCCCCCGCTCTAGCCCAAGTCTGTCCATGGAAGGTACTATATCCTAAAGACTTAGGTTTCAGACAGTGTGTTTGCTTCTTTCCTCATCCTGCTCCCTACCACTTCTCTCTCTTTTGTGACAACCTTACCAAAGTGCAATAGAGCAAAATATGCAGCCTGAGGTGGAGATGGAAATGAATGGACAGGTGACTGACCAACAGTCTCAGCTCATCCCCTGTTCATTGGACACATGGACACAGAGGGGCCCTGCTTTGCTGGTAAAAAAAAAAAAGAAAAATAAGAGCTCGCCAAAACTACACAAAAGAAGGATCAGAAATGCCATATTGTATGACTGTAAATTGGTGCCTTTCTGGAGGAACAATTAGGCAGTATATTTCCCAAACACTTGGTGTCAACAAGTCCAGTTACAGAAATTTATCCTAAGAAAAATAATCATAAATATATATACACTAAGAGTTAGCTACAAATGTGCTCATTGCAGTATTATTTATAATGGTGTAAAACTGGAAACAATTTCAACTTCCAGCCTAATGATTTGGTTAAGATATGATATAATCACTAGTAAAATGATCATATCAAAAATATTTAATAAAATGGAAAGATTCTGTGATATATTAAGTGACAAAAGTAGGTTACATTAAAAACTATGTGTGTATAAAATAAATATTGGAAGAATCTATACTAAAATGTTAATAGCATATATCTCTATATTGTGATATTCTGGGTTATTCATATATTTCCAGATGTTCTATAATAAATATTAATTACTTTAGATAATAAGAAAATATTTTTAAATATTGGAAAAAGAGAAATGTCCTGAAGGAGGTGAAATGGCTTTGTAGAAATTGAATGAATGATTAATTATTTAGAAATCTGCATTGTACCTTCACATTTTAAGTGCAATCCAAAATAAAACATGATTTCTTTGTAGAAAGCCATAATTGTTTCTTTAGGAGAACTGTCTTCAACTTGGCAATTTAGTAGCCTACCCATTCACATGTTTTACTTTTATTCTTTTTTTTCTCCCTAAACAAAGTTCAGATTTATAGCACCTGCTGTTGCTTTTAATGTAGTAGTTGTACCTAATTTCTAGAGCACAGTGAAATTCCACCATTCTCCATTCCTCATTTTGCCTTCAGCAATAAGCAGTCTGGGAGACATAAAGCCAAGATATTTTCTAAGGGCAGGTAGCAGACACTTGTACTAAATATGAAATACCAAAGCCACCCTAAGCGAGAAGGGCGTTTACTAAAAAGGTTGCAATTTTAAGCAGCTCAGACCCGGCAACTTTCAAAGTTGGAAATAAGCCCTTAAGTCAAAGAGATCTTTGAAAAGTATCAGGAACCATCCTCCACAAAGAACCACCAAATGCCCATCTGGAAAAGATGTGAATTTGACCTTTTTGAATAAACAGCACGAAATTAAAAAAAAAAAAACAACCAAGAATAATACAGAATTTTATTTTCTCTTGCCAAAACCTGGCAGGCATTGTAAAAAGCTGATTCAAAGTGTGGGCTGGGGAGCCCACACCTGAACACTATCTATGTGAGCCCAGGAAAGCTCTTGATCCTGCTGTGCCTCCGTTTCTTCAGCTGTTGAAGAGACACTCAAGTGCTCTAATCTCATAGGGTTAGATAAAGGGGAAATAAAGCAATTTCTGTACTTTGTCAATGTTTGACAGATGGAAAGCAAAATATAAGCATTACTTTAAAAAATCATTTCATTTTATAATTTTCATTTAGTTCAGTCCTATAACATCTTCTTAACGACTTCCAAGAATTGCAAGAAATTAAAAAAACAAGAAGAATGGAAGGAAATTCTTTAGAAATGTTTAGAAAACAGAGGCATATTCCAAAAATCTATCTCAGATTCATAGATATGGACCCAGCTTATTTTTGGCTGCCATCCATAGCTTCCATTCATAATCGCAATTCATAAATTCTCAACTGCTCTTTGCTTCAAATTACATTCCTACATAGCTCTCTATCCTGGAATGTATATATACATATATGATACAGACAACTGACTGCCTCTGTAGAGTGGAATAATGTGAGGCAGCCATATATAGTGCTTGAAAAAACTTCCCTTTAAAACAGAAAGGGCTTGTGTTTCCTTATTTTTTTAAAACCTACTCAATTAGCAATGATTTCTCCATTTCCTGGTAATCTGACTGTAGTCACAGGGATGTATGTATCATGAACAATTCTGAAAAAGTTTCGATGTGGCAGAGAAATCCTACTTCATCTTAATCTCTGTGTCTACCTTTTCTAATACTTCATCAAGTCGCCATCACCTAAAGGAATAATTAACATCTTAGGATGTCCTGAGTTCTGCTCCACTGAGCACAGTATAATAGGTTGCTACCAATGTTAGTGTGCAACCTGAATCACATACTCTGTTAACCACCCTTGCCGAGAATCAAAAATGTAGCTGTGATATTGACATTATGCCCATCACTTGTATCTAAAGGTGTAAGTCCACGCTATGACCACTAGACTCCAGATAATATTATTAGCATATATTATAATAGCAAAAAGAAACATTGGTTTGCCAAACAACACAATAAATAAATTTTTGAATGTGAAAAAAGTAAAATGCAATTTACCGCAAACAAAACTAGCTTCTGCAAAATATTAATGGGCCCATCAATCCATTAACTAATTGTTCAAGTATTACAGACACTCAGGCACATAAGCTCCACTGAAATAATTCCAATTTTTTTCATAAAAGAAAAAAATGCTCCCATGACAGTTTACTAAGAAAACACCTCCACTGCAAACATTCTAAAGAAAGAAATGATATCAGGCTTTTTAAATTAATTAATCTATCTTTGGATTATACTTCGGGAGTCCCTGGTGGCTCAGATGGTAAAGAATCTGCCTGCAATGCAGAAGACCCAGGTTCAATCTCTGGGTTGGGAAGATCCTCTGGAGAAGGGCATGACAACCCACTCCAGTATTCTCGCCTGGAGAATCCCACGGACAGAGGAGCCTGGGAGGCTATAGTCTGTGGGATCGCAAAGAGTCAGCACTTTTGAGCAACTAACGCTTTCACTTTCACACTGCATTTTAAGAACGAGACATGTATATTCAATATAGCATAAAACAAATAATACTGAAATGAAAAGCCTTACTGATCACATGAATACAGACAATTATTTACTACTATTGTCCAAACGTAATGGTGGAACTGAGGCAAAGCAACAAAGGAGCAAAGTCTGAGAGGTTCAAAGAAGAAGGTCTTAGAATTAGGCTCCACAAGGACAGGAGTGTTTGTGTTTTCTTTCTGCTAGGTACAGAATACTATTCAACTTTTGTTGGATGGATGGCTGGATGAATTAAGAAAAATTAGACAATAATACCACAAACACCCTTTATATTACAGTTGTGTGGCTGTGTGAGTGACCTGCAGATGAACACAGGCACTGTGAGGATGCAAAGCTCTTTGCCAAGTGTGCCCCAGCAATCCTTGTTCCTGTCGAGCACAATCATTTAACAACAGACAGTGGCTGCTCTGCTAAGTCGCTTCAGTCATGTCCGACTCTGTGCGACCCCATAGACGGCAGCCCACTAGGAGGAATTCCTTATTCCCGGGCTTTGTTTCTTGTGGCACTTAGGATATCTTGGCCACTACATAGGAATTACACACAAAGTAAAATTCTGATGCTTAAGTTATTGATGAATTTGTCAACAGGAAAAAAAAAAATTATTGTTTACATAAATCACAAAATTGGACCAAGGCCTTGAAAAGGTTAAAGTTTCAGGATGAATGGCAACTGTCCAAGCAATTCTACATTCTTAAGTATACTTGAGAAAGATCTTTTGTGAAATTTTTAAAATCATAGCATGAAAAGGGTATGAAAGAATTCTAGTACAATGTCACTATAAAATCCAAGTATTTGGGGTACTTTCTTGAAAGCTTTTGACAAGGCAGTCTCTACCCCTGAGATCCATAAAAATATATATGTAAATATATAAAATGTCAACCATAAGTTTTATTGTTGTATGATATGATTTTTTTTCACTTTTTCAAACTTTCACTTTTATTTTCCTTTACACTACTGCTGTAAACATATTTAAACTTTATACATGTTGATATATCTTATTTTTTGTCCTTTATATTACTAATATTACTGTGGTATATTCCTGATAGTTCTGTTATTTCCTAATATTTTAAAAGAGTATGGCCATGAGCATGAGCCTGAGCTGGTGATATGTTATGTAGCTTTATATAATTATGTGATATATAAATCAAAAACAGGACTTTGGTCTTCATACTAGATTGCAGGCACTATAACAGAACTAAAAAGGAAACACCAGATTTTCAGAATTTGTGTTATGGCAAATGTCATAATCCCACCCCAGGCAAGGTTTTTGTTTTTTTGCGTGTGTCATTTTTGTTTGTTTGTTTGTTTCTGGCTACAATGCTCCTACTGAATAAAGTTATTTAAAATATTATAAAATAGATTTTACAGATGATCTCCATTAAAATAGTTCACCAGCCATCACTGGAATCAAGGCTTAATATTTTGAAGCTTTTCTATTTTAATTCTTTGATACAATGATTTTTCAAGCATTTGCAACATGCCCTTCACACTACGCTAGGTCCTGTTAAAGATGCAAAAGAAATACATTATATAACATATCAGATGAAATAATTAAAGAGCATTATAAGACCAAGAGTCAAGTGCTAAAATGTATACTGTGAGCTGTGCATGGGAAATCAGGCAGATCAGGGGTGAGTGTAAGACCAGCTGGGAAATGATGGAGGGAGCTAGAGTTGAGAGGGTCCTGAAAACAGAGGAGAGAATAGTGTATCTGAGGTACTGAACTGTATATGCAAAAAAAGTGGTAGTGGGAAAATCAAACAACATAAATCAGAGTATAATTACATTTTTGGAAATTCCAAAATGACCTATTAGCTAACATTTATTAAATATTTGTTAGGTATCAGCCTGACTTGACTAATACCATTTAATTTAAAACTTAAAAACATGGCATGCTTCTGCTGCTGCTGCTGCTAAGTCGCTTCAGTCGTGTCCGACTCTGTGCGACCCCATAGATGGCAGCCCACCAGGCTCCCCCGTCCCTGGGATTCTCCAGGCAAGAACACTGGAGTGGGTTGCTATTTCCTTCTCCAATGCATGAAAGTGAAAAGGGAAAGTGAAGTCGCTCAGTCGTGTCCGACTCTTATCAACCCCAAGGACCGCAGCCTACCAGGCTCCTCCATCCATGGGATTTTCCAGGCAAGAGTACTGGAGTGGGGTGCCATTGCCTTCTCTGTAAAAACATGGCATAAGATTCTATTATTATCCCCATTTGCCAGATTAGGAAGCTGAGATTTGAGTGCAAGTTGGGCTTCCCTGGTGGCTCAGATGGTAAAGAATCTGCCTGCAATGCAGAAAACTCGGGTTCAATCCCTGGTCGGGAAGATCCCCTGGAGAAGGGAATGGCAACCCTCTCCAGTGTTCTTGCCTGGAGAATTCCATGGACAGAGGAGCCTGGCAGGCTACAGTCCATGGAGTAACCAAGAGTCAGACACGCCTGAGCAACTAACACACTTTAATCTGCCACATAGCTCGTCAGTAGTGAAATCAGAAGTGAACTAAGGCAATGCAGCCCCTAAACCAGATTTTATACGTTATATTGATTCACAAGTTTCTAAATGCAATAGTGCAGGTGAGGGAGATAGACAGGCTTAGCCTAATGTTGGTGATAGGAGTTTTGCTGTGGGCAAAGTAGTGATTGGGAACAGTGTTTTCAGGACTATGAAATACTTTACACTCTGAAGACAATTTCCCATTTCCTAAAATGTGCACATGTTCAACGACGATGCAGCCATGATAGCTCTTTGATCATAGAATCTGCTGTTATCACAAAGTTCAAGGGAAGCATTCCAATTCTACCTAAGAAGTCAGCCAAAAAAGTCAAACCCTGGGCAAGTCACTTAGCCTTTCCTGATTTCAGTTTCCTCATCTTAAATGAGGGAGAAGGACTTGGTGATCTCTAGGGTCCATTTTAAAATTCTGCAAGCGTTTTATACATGTCACTAACAATTTCAGACAAACTTTAGAGTTTCAGAAATGGAAATGTCAGCTGAATAATGAGTAGCAGATGCCACGTGGAAATTCTGTCATGATCGTTCTTAGAAAGTAAGCCTTCTTTATTTCATTAGCAACACAGGAAGGCAAGTACTCCAAAGATTTCCTTTAACAACTTGAAAGTCTTTATATAAATAAAGACAAATGCAAAATAACTTAGTTATAGTGCATGAAAAAATAGGAAATGTGTGTTTAATATCAATTTTTTTGTCATAAAAACACCATACCCTCATACCTTAATTAATCTAAATATTCAAGAGGATGAAATACATTTTACTGAAGAATGCTTGAGGCCAGTGGTATCATTCGTTAATTGATCTCTTGCTAAGACAAGTGATGAATCAACCTAAAATACCTATTTCCTGACTGTTCACGTTTAAACAACATCATTTCCTAGGGAAAAACGTGCAAATGAAACACCTCCTAATTTAACAGGAACATTCTCAAAATAAACCTATAGGTGAATTCCTAAGCATACCGTATAATGATTTTAATTTCCTAAACCCCAGCATTTTCATGTCCTATGATAAAAGTGCGAAGTGAAAGGCTCATTTTTTTTTTTCATTTGCTCCTTAGATTAACTTCATGATTTTATCTTTGTCTGGTCGTGATTGTTCTTACAAAGTGAGCTTTTCTCCACGTATGTTTTTCAGAGAGCTTTTTAAAATTTTTATTTATTAAGCTATAATTTACAAACAGTAAATAGCACAAATCTTAAGTAAACATACAGCCCAATCATTTTTTAACATATTATATACCGTGTTAACCACTGCCTAGATTAGGATATAAAACACTTTCATCACCTAGAGCGTTTCCTTGTGCAGCTTTCTGGTCAATAACCCTCTTCACACTGAAGTAGCTAGAATTCTGATTTTGATTTCTATAGACTAGCTTTGCCTGTCCTTGAAATTCATCTCAATGGAACCACACATTATGGACTCTCTTGATTCTGGCTTCTTTCACTCAGTGTGACACATGTAGATTCATCTTTGCTGTGTGGGTATCGGTACCTCATTCCTTTTTATTGATGAGTGTAGGGAAAGAAGGCAGTTTGTTTATCCATTCACCTGTTGATGGACATTAGGGTTGTCTGGGCTGGACTGTCAGGAATAAAGCTGTGATGCACATCTTTGTGCAAGTCTTTTTGTGAGCATATGCATTCCTAGGGTGTTCCTAGGAGTAGAATTGATTTGTCATAGGGTAGACAGGTAGATGGGCTTCCCTGGTGGTTCAGATGGTAAAGATTCTGCCTGCTATGCAGGAGACCTGGGTTCAATCCCTGGGTTGGGAAGAACCCTGCAGTAGGGCATGGCAACCCACTCCAGTATTCTTGCCTGGAGAATCCTCATGGACAGAGGAGCCTGGCAGGCTACAATCCATGGGGTCACAAAGAGTCAGACATGACTGAGCGACTAAGCACAGATAGGTGTTTAAGTTTCTATGTAGTTTTATGAGCACCATCTGAGAGTTACCATATTTGAGATCTGCAGGTAGGAAAAAAAAAAAAAGGGATTTCCAGGCACAGTCTTAGTAACCTCCTGGATCCAGCATTCCAACAGTAACAATGCAGAATCTTCAGCAATTTTTCAGCAGTTACACAGAGATGATACGGGCTTCCCAGGTGGTGGAGTGGTAAAGAATCTGCCTGCTAATGCAGGAGACATGGGTTTGATCCCTGGATTGGGAGGATGCACTAGAGGAGGAATTGGCAACCCACTCCAGTATTCTTGCTGGAAAATTTCCACGGAGAGAGGAGCCTGGAAGGCTTCAATCCATGAGGTCACAGGGTCGGACACAACTGAGCAACTGAGCACACAGAGTCAGTATACGTTCCCACAGAAAAGTGGCTGTACCTCTCCCATCCTCCATAGGTGCTGGGGAGTCCTATCACTAGGCAGATTGTTTTCTAGAGTCTAGATGATGGTTCAAAACTCAGATTTCTTAGCAGGAGATGCTTCACGAAACAAATCCTACTATGTGAGAATCCTGAGCAATGCCACCCTGACATCTCCTTTGCCTACTTAGGTTTCCCTGTGTCCCTGAATCACATGGTAGACTTCAGCCTCAGGAAGTCTCAGTCATTTTAAAACCCATCTCCTTCTGTTCAGGTAATCATCTTTCCTCTGATTTATAGTGGCTGGCCTGCAGGTGTTGAAAAGGTGGTCTTGATTTAGGCAGAGAGCAATAATCGCAGAAAGTGTATTTCCCTGGCTACCTCCCCCTCCCCCACTACCCACCATCAAAGCCAGCCAGCTCCTCACTCCCTCCAGCTGTGAATCTGTAATGTGCCTTGGGTCATATTTGTGTCATTGGTAGCAAACCCTTATAATTCTGCCCCCCAAATCCAAAAGAAAAAAATACCCACAGGGATCAAGGAGAGTGTCTCCTTACACAAATCTTTTTTCTGATAAGAGGTGACCCATAGCCAGAACCAGAGATTTATATATGCATTTTGACATAAATCTGCATCTGTAATTATGAGTCATAACGATCTTTATAGGCTGCACTAAATTGGTGAAGAAGAGTTACTGTTATTGACAAAGCATTGACCTGAACATTAGTGGAGGAAGAGCTAATCATTTTTTTTTTCCCCCTGAGAAGAGAGACTTCTTTTTTAATTGTGAATCCCTTCCAACCCGAGCCTTTGTTAAATACCTTTACATCTGAAAATAAAGGTAACTGAGCCTCCCAAACATATCCTATACCTTCACATAATTATAGATCTATAAAAATTTCACAACACATTTTGGAAGCTTTTTTGATTGTTTCCAAGACAGTGGTCAAGATTTGCAAGGTGACTGAGAGACTGATCTAGATCTTTTGAAAGCAAGTGGTCTGCAAGGCACACTCCCATCTCGCAAAGGCCAAAGCCTATTTTTAGCCAGGCAGGCAGGCTGCTGCTCCAAGCCTGGCTCCACCATTAGCGTTAATAGAGCTCAGGGCGGCTGACTGCTGTGTAGGCGGCCCAGAAAATGTACTCTTTAGAGCAAGGGAAGGTTAAAGTGAGCTTTAAATCACAGCCTTATCATACTTGCATGTTATTGGCAAGTCTGCCTAAAAATAGAATCTCATTACTTTAATTCTACAGTATTCTTAGGTGTGCCAACCTTTATTATTAATAACAGCTTTTCACATTTATATAGCACTGTCTGCTTAAGGGAACTTCACAAATTATACACATAAAACTTTCCTACCGTAATGTATCCAGCGACGGGTTAGGAGGGCAGGAGATGGTGGTAAGCAGCGGCTCCCAGACTCTCTCCAGACAGGAGGCACCGAGACAGTGGCACCAGGTGACTCTAAGCAACGCCACTCTTTGAAGTTGAGCCGTTTTAATTCTTTGAAAGCAGACTGTGTCTTTCATTGAGGGTTTGCAGGGCACTGGAGACTACCGCTGTAACCTCAGGAATAACAGGCTTCCTGATATATCTAGCCAGGTCTTGGCTGAATTTTGGAAACAACAGGGGTGATAAAAATGGATACCTTCTCCCAGACCCCAACCAACCAGGTGGTTCTGAAGAGGCTTTCTGTGGGCTCCCAAACCCAGCTATTTAGATTGGAAGAAGGATAGACCATTATGACTCAGAGATCGAACCCGGGTCTCCTGCATTGCAGGCAAATTCTTTACTGTCTGAACCACCAGGGAAGCCCTATCTACATTTATGCTTATACCAATTCCTCACCAAAGTTGTGCGGAAGAGTTAATAGAGTAAGAAGAGTATTTTCTGGATAAAAGCGATGTGGATGTATAAGAATGCTTCTGGGCATAAAGCAGTGTTGTCGGCAAGATTCTGATTCAACCATGTAGCTTAATAACTATAGGAGTGTGTGTGTGTGTGTGTGTGTGAGTGTAAGAAAAAGAGGTGATAGCTGTGTGGTGGCAACAGGTATTCAGACAGTCTACAATTCAGTGGCTCAAACATAGGAATGGGATGCTAATACCTATACAGTCAGCACATTTTAGTGTCAGCACATGTCATCTAAAGAAGAAGCCTAAGTCAAGACTTCCAGCATAACAAACATTTATGGAGTGCCTCCTCAGAGTCAAGTACTGTTATATAAAAAGAGAATGGGTATGGAAGTACCAAATAAGACATAGTCTTTCCCCTCCAGCAGCATAGCAGGGGAGCAGATAAGTAAAAGAGAATTTCAATCAGTGGGGAAAGCACTTGGATGAGAACAGAGTATACAGGCATTTATGGGAGCCCAGAGGAAAGGAAAATAACCAGGTCTTGAATAGTCAGGGAGTGCTTCCTGGAAGAAGCACATTTCGGGAGGAGCAAGGAGAGGGAACCAGAGAGGAGGGAGGAGAAAGTCCCTAGAGGCAAAGGTATCCACAGGTACAGAGCCCTCCAGACAAGAAAGTGACACAGTCCTAGAACTGAAAATGAATCAGTAGGACTGCAGTGTGTCTCATGAGGGGCATATAGTGGCCACTGGAGGAAAGAGAAGGTTCCCGAAAGGCTGTATGTGCCACACTAGGGAGATTGGATTTTCTCCTGAGATAGATGAGACTTTACAAAATAGTATTTTAATGGAATAGGACTGCTTCTATTTTGAAATATAGTGGGTAAGATATTTCATCTCATTCTATGGCCTACCTGTACTTTTTTTTTGAGCTGCACCTCATGGTTTGTGGGCTCTTAGTTCCCCAACCAGGGATTGAACCCACACCTTCAGCAGTGAAAACACAGAGTCTGAAACCCTGGACCACCAGGAAAAACTCCCCCTCTACCTGCACTTTTGAAGCTAGTCTTCATCCTCTCTAGCCCCTTAATTTCCCTTCTCTTACCTCCATAAGGACTGTCTCAGGATAACTATATCTCAGCATTACATCAAAATAAGCACACTGGGTCTTCCTATGAACTCAGAAGTAACCAGTCTCAGAGGTGACTCTTACAAAATGTCAGAGTCTTATGCTCTTTAAGTGCTCTTTAAGGCATGGGAAGAGGGACAAAGGGGACCTGCACACAAAAAAAGGCATTTCCCACACATCAACCTTGATAAATATGCTTGTTCAGGAAAGCAAAGGTGAACTGGAAAGCTGATAAAAGAATGCACATGTTTGTGCTTCCGAGATGGAGAGATGCTACGTGAAAGGCTGGCCTATTGGCACTGGGAACTCCCCTCATGGCACCTGACCTTGTGTACAATGTTTGCAGGCAGTTTCTATCCTGCAAAGCTTCAAGAGGACTTGCTGGCCCCAAGGATCCCAGATCGTGGTGGCATAAACACCTCTGAAGGCTTCTGGGAAAAGGTCAGTTCAACTGCCTTTCTTCTCTGTCTCTTCCTTCCTTGCTTGATCCCCTGGGAGACTCTCACCACACCCACCCCCCCACCCCAGTCCCATGCTTCTCGTGGATTTTGGAGAACATACTGTGATTGCTAGTGTAGATATAAACAGGAAAAATAAGACTGACTATTATGGGCTAAACCTTCCCCTTGGAAATTTTGTTTTCAGATGCTAGCTAAGTTTTCTCAGCTGTTCAGTTGAGGGGGATTGAGACCAGGGTTCAATCCCTGGGTTGGGAAGATACCCTGGAGAAGGGAAAGGCTACCCACTCCGGTACTCTGCCTGGAGAATTCCATGGACTGTATCGTCTACGGGGTTGCAAAGAGTTGGACACAACTGAGCGACTTTCACTTTCACTTGGTAAAATTCTGTTCACATGGTGAATTGTCAATGGGAAAGCAATTTGACTATATATATCTCTCTTTCTCTCAGGATCCATTAAAATGTTCACTTTTTAAAAACCAATCATGTAGCTTCTTTCTCGGAATGTTTTCTGAGGAAATCATCTAGAATGTAGGGAGGGGCGATACAAATATAAATAGATTAACCACAGTGCTATTTAAAATATTTTACAATTGACAACAACCTAAATATCTACCCATAGAATTCTGGTTAAATTCATATTAGTATATCTAATCAATGGAATATTGGTAACTCAATTCTGAGGATCCACTTGGAATTTTCAGTAGGATTCTACAGTGACTTTCACCAAGGAGGAAGGTTTAAAAGAACAAACTTAATGGACTCTTTCTAATACAGCTTCCTTTTGAAAGGGGTTATTTTCAAAATGACCAGTCAATTCTACTTTTCCAAAGATGAGCATAATGGGTGGGTGGTTATTTGAGTGTAGCTACCAAATCCCAGCCTCTTGAGAAACCTGTATGCAGGTCAGGAAGCAACAGTTAGAACTAGACATGGAACAACAGACTGGTTCCAAAAAGGAAAAGGACTATGTCAAGGCTGTATATTGTCACCCTGCTTATTTAACTTCTATGCAGAGTACATCATGAGAAACGCTGGGCTGAAAGAAGCACAAGCTGGAATCAAGATTGCCGGGAGAAATATCAATAACCTCAGATATGAAGATGACACCACCCTTATGGCAGAAAGTGAAGAAGAACTAAAGAGCCTATTGATGAAAGTGAAAGAGGAGAGTGAAAAAGTTGGCTTAAGGCTCAACATTCAGAAACTAAGATCATGGCATCTGGCCCCATTATTTCATGGCAAATATATGGGGAAACAGTGGAAACAGTGGCTGACTTTATTTTGGGGGGCTCCAAAATCACTGCAGATGGTGACTGCAGCCATGAAATTAAAAGACGCTTACTCCTTGATAGGAAAGTTATCACCAACCTAGACAGCATATTAAAAAACAGAGACATTTCTTTGCCAACAAAGGTCCATCTAGTCAAGGCTATGGTTTTTCCAGTGGTCATGTATGGATGTGAGAGTCGGATTATAAAGAACGCTGAGCACCAAAGAATTGATGCTTTTGAACTGTGGTGTTGGAGAAGACTCTTGAGAGTCCCTTGGACTGCAAGGAGATCAAACCAGTCCATCCTACAGGAGATCAGTCCTGAGTGTTCATTGGAAGGACTGACATTGAAGCTGAAACTCTAATACTTTGGCTACTTAATGGGAAGAACTGACCCTGATGCTGGGAAAGACTGAAGGCGGGAGGAGAAGGGGATGACAGAGAATGAGATGGTTGGATGGCATCATCGACTCGATGGACATGAATTTGAGAAAACTCCGGGAGTTGGTGATGGATAGGGAGGCTTGGCGTGCTGCGGTTCATGGGGTTGCAAAGAGTTGGACTCAACTCTGAGCGACTGAACTGAACTGAACAGAATACAGCATTGCCTCTAGCAATAATAATCCAATTTAAAAAAATAAATAAATAAAAAGCAATTTTACAGAAACTGTTGGTGCTATATAGACCAGTTCCAGAAGAATCATTAGCCAGCATAGCCTTTTAGAAATTAAAATTCCTTTTCTGTCTGTCACTTTAGTGCCATTCCTTGCCAAGCTGAAGACCCAAGTGCGCAGTATTTTTGGTTGGTGGGGTTCTTCACTATCAGTCTTCACTCTCTGTCTTCACTATGGGAAGAGCCATCTGCAGTGATGGACACCAGACAACTCTGCCTTGGGGAATCATATTTGACTTTACAAACACAGAGAAAGGGAAGGAGAAGGCTGAGACTATGGAACATGAGTTTATTTGCTATGGGAAAGTATTCCTCACAAATGGATCCATTAGCACATCAACTGTCATCTGATGAAATTACATGAGACAAATATTGGTTTCCTTAGAGTAAGAGCATTGTTCTTAAAATTAGTCTTTTCACATAACACATGGAACTCTCCCTTGATGAACATAAGTAGTTAGTCAGTCAGTCATGTCCAGCTCTTTGTGACCCCTTGGACTGTAGGCCACCAGGCTCCTCTGTCCATGGGATTTCCCAGGCCAGAATACTGGAGTGGGTTGCCATTTCCTTCTTCAGGGGATCTTCCAGACCCAGGGATTGAACCCAGGTCTCCTACATTGCAGGCAGATTCTTTACCAAGCGAGCCACCAGGGAAGCCCTGATAAACATGATGTACACCTTTTATTACGTTTAAAGCTTATTTTCTAAAAGCCTTTTGAGCCAAGTCCCCATTTTCCTTGCTCACACCCAGTTCCTGCTCCATCGTACCTTCTGGTGGGGTCAGCCTGGCTTCCCACCATGTGTTCATATAGCCCCCTGGTAGAGTCAGAGCCCAGAGAGAGGAGAAAGCGGCCAGGCTTCCCACGCTTCTGCAAGCAGCTCCCACGGAGCCAGTCTGAAGCCCTGAGTGAGCTGATCCTCTTGTCAAGAGGAAAAGCCAGGGTGAGGAAGCCTTGCTTTGTTCTTGACAATCATAAAGGCTCACCCTATTAAATGGAGGATGTGCTTATGCCTTTCTATAGCATTTCTCAGCCGGACAGACTCTCTTGAACTGAACTGGAAATAAGCATGTGTTTGCCTTTCCTTGTCATTTCTGCCGTTTTAGAAGAGGTGTTTATAAAACAGGTAAAGTTCAGCTTCTTGGCCTCTCTGGTCTAGAATGTGAAAACTGTGGAAGAAGGCCAACATTCTGAGGCCTAAGGAAAACTGCCTATCCACCCCGTGCATGGATGAAGAAGCACAGAATGAAAAGCACAAAATCACTGCACCATCTCTCAGAAAGCTTGCTCTGAGATGCTTGATGAGCTATTTGTGTCTCTTCATGGATTTTTTTTCTTTTTTTTTTTTTTAGAAAATGAGATGGGACACTTTTTATTTTCCCCTCCTTAGGAGTCTTAGAGGTTGTTTAATCTCAAGTGAACTTAATTCACATTTTCCTGGCAGTGTTAGCAGTATTAGCTATCGGCTCAAACCATTTTACTCACTGCATCGTCCCACTAGTCAGCAAGCAGGGATCTAATTAGCTCTTTGCTTTAATGGCAATAGTTAAATTTGCATTATTAATTTAAATATTACAGACTCTGTGGACCTGAGCACATAGCTGACATAAAGATGTAAAATGAATAATAAGGTGCCAAAAAACACCAGAGTCATTATTCCCATCGTGTTCAAACTTCCAGCTCTAATGATATCAATTAAAACTCTAATCCTAGCAAGAAGCTTTGCTGGTTCTCTTTTATTATAAAAGCTGCATTTGTATTTAAATGCTGGGCTGAAGTAGTCAAGTCATCATACCTTGCAAAATAGAGGGGTCACATGTATCACGAGACAGAATTACAGTTCTAATTATATTCTTTTATTTTTAAAAACATCCAAATGGTAAAAATGTAGTAAGTTCCTCAACATCCTGTTCTGTATCTGAATCTTGCTCTTCCTTCCTCCTGAAGTGCTGCAATCACTCTGCAGTGTCAAAACCTGTTTGGGTTGCAAGACAGATGGGACTTTCAAAATGAAATGTACCTATGACTGTTTGCTACTATATATATAAAATGTCTCATTTAGTCTCATCTGTGATTTTCCAAGAGGAAAATGTTTCCAGGAGCAATTTATCTCAGTCCTACAGGTTTGTATCACTGAATGACCATCTGAAAAAGAGGACCAGCATCTTTTCTTAAAGGGAAACGGCCTAAGTGTGTTCCACGGAGATGTTTCGATGCAGTAGCTGAACTGCATGAATTTGTTTTCAAATGAATGAAATACAAAATATGAAATAACTGAAAATATGAACTTCAAATTTTTCATTTGGCGTGTGAACCTTTCATTTGACTTCATAAAATATTTCACACCACTGACCATGAGAACAACTGGTAGAAAACATAAAATTAATAGACAAAGACATTTTTCATTTTTGTGCCAGTCTGAGCTTTCTGGCCTCCCAGTTCTCTAACCAGCTCTCGGCTGAGTAAAGCAGTTTAGCACTTCTTTGGCACAAACTCCTTCCTGTGCTAAAGAAGCACAGTTCCTTGGTCAGTGCACAGGCCTCCCCCTCCCCCGCAAAGACTCCTTCAATCTCCTGACTCTAAACCCTCCTTTGTGGCCATTATTATTATTATTATAGTATATCTTTGACTGAAGATTCTAATTTCCCCTCTCAAATAGATTCCTTGTGGTCAGGCTCTGTGTGGCTTATACCAAGTGCTTGGGAGGGATTCAGTAATGTGACTGAGTCAGAAATGACTGAGTCAGAAATAGCTAAAGAGGAAGGACGCAATGGTTCACCCAGCAAGGATAAAATCTCTCTGCCTTTGAGCATGTAAAATGCATCATTTCAATTTTACAAGACTAACAATAATTTCACTATTTATTTTGATCAAAACACCTAGGTTTAACTCTACACTGATCGCTCATCAGTGTGGTGGCCAGGGTCTAGTCCTGTCCGCTCTCCAAGGTTCAGTTTCCTGAGCAGCAAACAGTGGGCAAGAGTGACTTCCCGGTGAAGATTACATAAACGAGAGCCTTGCGATTTTTCTGGTAAAAGAGGAGGTCTGAATAACAAAGCATATAATACCCCTCTGTCAACTGGAAATTACAAATAAAAGTGTGAAGGATTATGGCTGCTAATAAATGCAATGAAACTGTGTTGGATTCAGTGCAACCTGGTGGCAAGGAATAAGGATGCAGTCTTCAAAGGGGACAGACAGTCCTGGACAAACATCTAGACTTTTTGAAAAATGGGTTAGCCATCAGTCCTATCTTAGGATGGTAGTTTAGGGTAAGCTAAGGGTACCGACTCTGAACTCGAATCCTTGTGTTCAAAGTTTAGAATAATAAAAATAGTGTCTGCCTTGTATGATTCTTGTAAGGATAATTTACAGAAGGTCCTTAGCCCAGTGATTGCCTTTTGCTGAGCCTTCAGTAAGTGTTCAGTCGCTCAGTCACGTCCGACTCTTTGCGACCCTATGAATCACAGCATGTCAGGCCATTATCAAAGAATCAGATTGCATGAAATTCAAATCCAGCTCATCAATATGTGCAGATATGCTTCATATTGTTTATAAAGTCACTCCATGTATTTTCATGACACCAAAAGATAAGAAAGAACTGTCTCGTCTGGTTTTCAAGGGACTGATACAAGTTGCCCACAGAGGCCCTAACATGGCACTGAACGAATGGATAAAACATTCAGGTTAGTGTCCAGAATAGGAATTTCAAAATTAATGGATGAGATATGTTGACAGGAGCCAGAAAAAAAGTCTAAAGTCCTTCATTTACACATTAGATGATTGAACCAGTGTCTACTAGACTCTTCTAGAATACTAAGGGCACCATCTTGAGCTGAGCAGAAACTTTAGGTCACACATCAGGAAAGTCCGTGATAATGGACTAATGATAATAAGAGCAAACATTTAGAGATGGTTTACAATGTGCCAAGCACCAGGCTAGGAGGCTCACATGCATTATCACACTTACTCTTCCCATAATACTCTGTGTGTGCATGCGTGCTAAGTCATTTCAGTCATGTCCGACTCTTTGCGACCCCATGGACTGTGTAGCTCACCAGGTCCCTCTGTCCATGGGATTCTCCAGGCAAGAATACTGGAGTGGGTTGCCATGCCCTCCTCCAGGGGATCTTCCCAACCCAGGGATCAAACTTGAGTCTGTTACATCTCCTGCTTTGGCAGGAAGGTTCTTTAACACTAGCGCCACTTGGAAAGCCCACCATAACACTCTAACTTGCTTTTGTTCTTATTCCCATTTTATGGAGGATGTCACTGAAACTTACTGAGGTGAAATTAATTTCACCAAACAGTGAACAGTGGTGGCACATTGTTGATCTCAGATCACTGGGCTCTCAAGTATATATTCCTGACATTATATAATACTGCCCCTGTGGAAATGCTTAGGGACAGGGCATCTCAGCTTTTGGAACTCTGGAGACCATGCTAAATCAACTAAAATTTTGAGTTGCTCAAATTTCAAGACTTACCTGGAAGTAGATCTCAACTAAAGTGAATCTGTAGTTGTTAACTCAGGACCCATTCTGAGCCAAAGTCAGCCCCAAATCCTATGAAGCAAGCTTCCACAGAATTAAAAAGATGACACAGCCCAATGGGACAAAAGGCCCATCTCTGTTCTTTGTCCTTGTCCTCTGTCATCGTCTATGTTTTCATCATGTTAAAACTCATGAGGGCAGAGAATACTTGGCAAATTAATAGAAGAAAAGTCCTGACTTTCCTAGCTCGTAAAAGGTTGATGCCTTCCAGCCATGCTACTGAAAAGAGTGGGATTTATGCCGCAAAACTTTCTTCCCAGATGGAAAAGTGCTTTAAAAATAATGGATCTAATGCAATTCATTGGTAGTGAGTAAATTTGTCACCGTGGATGCTGTATTAACTCTCTAAGGCCAATTCAATTGGGGATTCAATAAATCAGCTCTTTCAGGGTATCTCCTGATGCCCCACTGGTTAGAAAGAGTCCTAGATAAATAGCAATTTGATCTTTCCGATTCTTTAATCCTTAAAATATGCTTTTAAGAAACATGGAAAGGCTTTATGCCTCCATTTTCCTTCTAGAGAAGCTGAGGAATCTGTGCAATAAAGAAGGAAGCAGGAGACCTCAGACCATGCTCAATTCTATGACCATTTCAACTCCAGTGTCATGAATATCTTCTAGCTTGTTCTTGGATAATGTTTTTAAAAGTCATCAGCAAAACCACGCTCGAGAACATTTCCCTGACTCGGTCACCTTAGGTGAAATTGAAACTACCTCCTTAAGTATTTTGCTCTCCTGATCTTGTTTTATTCTTACCCTTGGCTGTTCTGAAGGGTTTCATTCTTTGAAGGGGCACCGCTTCTCCGTGCATTACTTACTGGATGCTTCCTTCACACTAAGCTGAAGGTCATTGTTTATTGAGCCAAAGTTGGCACTGAAAATGGAAACGAATGAGAAAGGATGTGTATTTGAATTCACATCATGTTATTTATGCCCATGGGTCCATGGCATGGAGCACGTATAAAGATTTTTCTGTTTATTTATTTATGTGAACTCCAGGGGTCCTTCAAGAAATGAATAAATAGGCATTTACTTGGTGGTTCAGTGGCTAAGACTCCACACTCCCAATGCAGGGGGCTGGGGTTCAATCCTTGGTCAGGGAACTAGATCCCATGTGCTGTAACTGAGAGTTTGTGTGCTGCAACTAAAGCTCCCAAATGCCATAAATAGGACCTGGCATAGCCAAATAAATAAATATTTTTTAAAAAAGAAATGAATATAGCACAAAATTGAATTTTGGCAAAGAAACTTGTATTAGAGAGCAATGTGGGATATCATGCTGCAGTGTCGTTCTCTAAACAGAATTCCCTTGGAAAGCTAAAACTGACCCATCTGGCCTTCCTCAGCTGTTTCGTGGGTTAAACATTGACTGTGGGGAAAAAAATAAACTCTGAACTCGAAGGGAAGCCATTCCTTATAACTCGATGGATAATAATTCTGTAGATGTGTCGTTTAGAAGTCCATGTAATGCTCTTTAATTCTGGTGTATCTTATGTAGGATTTGAAATGTCTTGAGGGATTTGCTGGAAGCCTTGTTTTATTTTATTTTAAACAAACACTGTTTTATTTTGTTCTAAGTATGGAAGGTGGATCAGAATTGATAGGTTATTTTTTTATACCTTAAATAAGAAGGCCCATTTTTAATATGATCATGATTTTGGCAACCATGTCTCTTTACTAGTAGTTAGTATTGTTATAATTCACTGAGTATTTTATTCTCACACTGTCATCATACATCACTTAGTATTTCTGGACTTTTTCAGAATCTCCCCTGTAGGTAATTTGCCTTCTTTGGTTACCTGTGGATGGCCTTGTATGGAAAAAAATATTAAAATCCTTCAAACAGCAGTGTACATAACTATTGTGAATTCTGCATTAAAGTGGTCTAGAAGCTTATTACAAGTACAGATATTTGGTTCATTTGCTTTTTCTAACTTGCCTTTTCCCATATTGCAAAGCATGTTAAAGTGCTGTTTATCTTGCTGTAGACCGTGTTATTTGTGAAAAGTCTGGATGGAGAAAGAAAACACAGACCGTGTTATTCAAAGAATCATTAAGGAGATATTATTTCAGATCATAATGTGATTAGAGTCCTTTAGAGGAAAATGTGAGTGTTTATATTTTCAGCTTTTACATAGGAATGTAACTGTTGCTGATTAAGGGAAAAGTCAGCTAATTTAAAATGTTTAAATTTAGTATTAAACCAGATAATATATCTGAAATTACAAAAACTAAAAAAACTTCAACTCTGGCTCAAAAGCAGTTCCTTAATCCAGGGTCAGCTAAACACTGTTTATAATAAATAACATTCTAATTTGTAGAATTATATTTTAAAAGGAGTCAAAGGCAAAAGAAAATTCCTTACAAATCTGCCATGTTCAAAGTATCCACTTCAAAAGAGAACTTTTTTATCTTCAATTTATTCTGACAAAAATTCTCTTGGGCTTTTATTTCAAAAGATGAAAAATGAGCCCTGGCAGTCAATGGTGCACAGTGACTATTTATCTGTTTACACCTAGCCATGTGATTGCTAGAAAAAACCAGGTTAGACTTTGAATGTGATATGAAGAACGTATGCTGTTTCACAAGCCCATATTCCTCAGAGCAGAAATAGGTTAAAAACTCAAAACTAAGTTTTAGAAGCCGTACATTTTATGTTGAGGAACAATAATTCGAGGCCTGATTTTTTTCAGGTAAAATATATATGCTCAATTTTAAAATAAACATATACAGCAAGTTAATTCATGGTTTATAATTTTCCCAACCAAAAATTCATGAAGCTAATTATTTAATAATGTTCATGTTATAGTTTATATGATAGGGGCCTCTCTGAAAAACACCTAAATATCTACATTTGATTAATTGAAGAATATTGTAAATGCACTAGAGAAACTTTTTATATATTGACTTCTTTGGCAAATGCCTTTACAAAGCAAAGGGAGTCTTATAAAATTATTAATAGCTCTGAATCATTCTCATTCTTAGTTTCTGATTTTCATAGACTGGGCTTTCTTTTAAGAGAGTGTGCACCTGTAGGAAATTTTATACGGCAAGCAACCACACTGCCATAATCAGAAACCAAATTCATTTTCGGAGGAAAGTAGGAAATACACAATGGCATACGCGCCTCTTTTACGACCACATCTGCACAGCTCAGGGAAAAGTTTGCAGATATGTCTGCTGATCACATTACAAGGCTGTTATGAGAGAATAAAGTTGCACCTTTGATGGGCTATTGCAGCTGGGTTAGAGGTCCCCAGTCATTAGAAGTTTTGCATGTCATAGAGCAGAGCAGATTGGAGACTCGGAAATACTTTATACAACTAGCTGAATTTTGGTCATTTCCATCAAATATCAGTGGACCCGTTAAACAAAGATGAACAACACACAGACACACACACCCCTCAATACACCCCGGCAATAAAGATGACTTTAGGTAATTTCTGATTTTCACCTCCATGATAGAAAGTCCATTGTACTTACACAGTGCCTCCAGGACACCAGCTGAGAACAAAGCTGCTTTCAGAAGCAGTGAGTGGTTTCCCTCTATTAATGTCCAGGTGATATGTGAAGCCCATTATCACATCACTAATGTGGCAGCAGACATTCCCCGGCCGACCCCAGGTAGCTCCAGCGTTTGCAAGTGTGGGACTGGTAAAGGTAGACCTCAGAAACACTTTTAATTTTCTGCTAGTGTCACTGAATGCTAACCACAACCCCCAAAGTCATCTTTTACATTTCAAAAGAAGACGGAATTGAACGCCACATAAAATATCACAGGAAACATTTAAAGAAAACAGTTTGCAGGATTTAATTGAAGGGTTTTGGACAAGTGTTTGTATTCCAGATGTTACGGGTGCCATGTTATCAGAGAAAGCTTGGAAAATGAGGGGGAAGGCTATTGATGCAAAAAATGAATAATTCCAGTTTCCTGTCACAACACAGGGAGGGAGCAAGAATCATCCCTAGTGTCCACTGTCTCCTGAGGACCTCTCATAGTACATCGGGCCTACCTCGGTGGTCTCCAGCTGGCATTGTGCCCTATAAAGTTAACTTAACTTGTGAGCAGTTAGAAGTGAGTCCTAGACACACCAAGCCACCAAAATACAGAGATAAATAGCCAGGCTGAAACCAGAATCCACACTATGAGGCAAAATAACCACAGCCACCTAATTTTGAAAAGATATTGGAAAATGCTGCACATGTTCTTGTTTAATATTTTGTCAATGATTCCAAATCCATATTCCCCAGAACTGTCATTTCTTTTACAACAAAGAACCCACCTTAAATAAGTGGAAATTCATAGTTTTCCAGATTGCAATGAATGTCTCCCAGTAAGTCTGATTTTTTTAATGAGCTATGTTACTTTAAAAACAGTTAAGATTTGAATTCTAGGTAAAAATTTTAAAATCCAAAACGAACAAAGTAAAATCAATATTGATTATTAGGAGTAAAAGTGCTAAATGAGACTGTAAAACCTTTTAAGAACTAAGAGCAGAAAATTTCCAGTAAAACTACGATATACGATAAATTACTACTAAATAACCAGAATATTTGCATGGAATTTAATATGAGTACCTCAGCCTCCCTCCCCTCCTTTTTTTAAAGTAGGGTATTACTGGTTCAGTCGGAAAGACTTTTCCAGTAATATTACAAGACCAGCATCACTTTGGCAAGTTACCTTCTCAACTTACATTTCATTATGTTCTAAAGAAAGCTACTTTTAAAATTTCTAATGCTTTTAAAAATTCATTTTAAAATATCACTTGTTTTTTGGCCCTCAGGTCTTTCAGAGCTTAATGCATACCATCATCACACTAAAGTGAAAGCAAAACCATTTTATTAAGAGACTACATTTTAATATTGAACACAATATTCTGACAGCAGATATTCTTGAAGACAAGTTAAAAAAGAATAAAAAAGGTTCTATTCTTTACTGTGTTCTTATAAGATCTGACCCAACTTTTCAGTAAATTGTCTTGAATGGGCAAACGCTAGCAAGATCCAAATCCCCCATAAAAACTGCTTTAATCAGGGTAGAGCCTTGTGGTGATTTCAGGTCAAAGAACCCTGACATTAAATCTGTATGTCGGCACTTAAACATATTTAAGAACTTTTCATTCCAGAACACTCCAAGGGCTCCATCTCGACTGAAATCCACTGTCTGGAGCAGCATTGCAATGCTCTGCAATATATTATTGTTCCCTTTAGCGACAAGAAGAATTCTGGTACCTCTTGACAGCTGCTTCTCTGCCTTTCCACCTTGTTTAGTCCCATCTTTTTTATTTAACTACTTACTTCTGGGGAAAAAAAATCTATAGCCAATACAGATTTCTGACTTTCTAGCCATATTTGAGGCTTTGTTCATTCACTCAAAGAAAACAAGAGGGAAATGGAAACATTTTTAAACCGAACAATACTCATGCCCCTCATAATTGCTGTTGACTGGGTCCCCTGCCCCCATCTTAGGGGCGACATGGCGTGACAGTCGTGTTCAAAATTCCTGAAGGCACCCAGAAGTACTGTGGGACGTGCCCTGAACTGACATCAAGCAGGTGTGATTCACCCAGTTGATCCCTCTTTGTGCTTGAAGAGTCCACCCAAACAACAGACTGAGAAAGACTCATGAAAACCATACCTGGGTAGATACTTCAAAGAGTATTTTTCCCAATGGTTCATTTTGCAAATGAGAAAACTGAGGCCCAGGGAAGTGAAGAGGTAACAGGGGATCAGGGTTAGAGTTCTGGCCCCTGATTCCCATCCCGTGGGCCTTGGGACACGTGACAAGTTTCTCTGAGCACCTGCAGTTTTGCTGGTTGGTTACTTCTGAGAAAACTTTTGATGGAAACTCTTTAAATGACCTTAACCATTTAGGCATTCTGGGCAGCGTGCAACCACCCAGAGCTCCCAAGCAGTTTCTGAATGCACAGGGAGGTAAACCCCAATAACGTTAGGACTGATGCTTCAGACTTACTAGGATCTGTGTTTGATCCCCCAAATCCCTCAGTCATGTTGTCAGTACATTACAACTCATAATTGTCAAATTTTCTGCAACAAACATCTATTACTTTTATAACAAAATAGTTATTGCTATGAAAATCTTTTGACATCACTTTATAGTTTATAAAGTACTAACTGCTTTTCATGTAGTTATTCATCGTACCTTCACAAAGACTGTGACATAGAATCAGTGTCCCTATTTTACAGATGAGGAAACAGACTCAGGGATAAAGTGATTTGCCGATACTCAACTGCTCTGAGGTGGCAGAACAGGAACCTGAAACCCAAGTCCTCTGATTCTAAATGTTACTCCTGTTCCATCTCAGTCCTCCTGGATGTGAACTTTCCTCTGTCCATGGGATTCTCCAGGCAAGAATACTAGAGTGGGTTGCAGTTTCCTTCTCCAGGGGATCTTCCCGACTCAGGGATTGAACCCGAGTCTCTTATGTCTCCTGCGTTGGCAAGCAGGTTCTTTACCACTAGCGCCACCTGGGAAGCCCATGAGCTTTCGAATGGCTTTCTTTATAAGTTTTCATGAGCATCTTGATAAACTCCGGTCTCCGAAAAGCCCAGATGTTTTTTTCCAACTACTGCCCGGCTTCTAGCTCTCTTTTTTGTTTCTTCTTTTAATCTCTTTTGCATTTAATTTTGAGAGAACAAGATACTGATGAGCTTGGTTGTGGCCTGGGGGCACTTCAGGCTTGTGAGCTAGGAAGTCCACACTTAGGGAATCTGAGTGAGGCAGTACCAAAAAGGTACACGCACACAGCTGGGAACACATCTTTTCAGAGACTTATGTGCTTTATGTGCACACTTTAAAAAAAAAAAAAAAGCTTCCTGTGAATTATTTATAACTCCACATTACTATGTGTGTTTACTGACTAAAACTGTCCAAGAGAAAAATAAGAACAACATCAACAACAGAAAAACCCAAGGACTTTAGTAGTTTACTTACTACTAACTTAACACTCACCACAGTGCAGGTAGCATCCCTCAGCTCATACAGCTGAAATGCTCTTCTCTGGGAGATGTCTTAGAACGCACAGCAGTTTAAGATCAGGACTGATGTCTGAGCTCTTGGGACAAAAATGAGAGCTGGGGTGTCCAGGAACTGAAGTGAGCTTCCTCTCATTCCTCAAGGAAGGAATTCCTTTCTATCATCCACAGCCTTAGCAAAGAAAGAGGGTTGCATGATGGGATCTGTTTGGAGGTCCTTAGCTGACTATCCGGGAGCACTGGTGATCACTATTATTACTGACATTCAGCTAGATCAAGGCCATGGCTCCAACTAGGAAAAATGAAAGATTCCATTGTCTGGTTATGTGAATGGCTGCCACCTTGGATGCCTGCAGCGAAGCTCTACTGTAAAAATGTATGATTCTCCAGTTTTCCTGGCTCAATTTCTAGGAAGAATAGTGAAGCTGCAGTACACACGCCTGTGTATGTCTTTGCACGTGCACATATTCATACACATAAGAGTAAACATTCCTTGGATGTGGAATGCTGGCTTAGGGATCAACTCTGCCCCAGATTATATAAAAATAATAGTAGGACAATCATTTAAACCACAGTTTTCCTTTCTGGTTCAATTTTATTTTATTAAGCTTTTTATGTACATGTTATTGTTTCTGTTTTGTTTTGTTCTTCTAATTATTCACACTTCTTAGCACATTTCTACTATTGTTTTCACTTCAGGCTGAGGACAAATTTGGTAACTCCAAAGCTTTAAAGTAGGATCTAGCGTACTGAGTTAATTTCTTCTTTAAGAGGATAAATGTGAAAGCACTTTATGGATTGTAAAGCAATATACAAGTGTAAGATGATATGATCACTAATTTAATCCAACTGATTTTCTATATTCATTCATTAGACAAATATTCTTTAGTATCTGTATGAAGCAGTACAATGTCAAGGGTTTTGTAGTGTCAGAGTTGCCTGAGACTCGTATATTTTGGTTTGGAATTGTGAACAGAAAGGTATCCAATAAGTAATGTGCCTTTGAAATTATTCCTAAATAAAAAGGATAACATACAAAGCCTTTCCAGTTTAACTTTGCAAACAACTGAATTTAACTAAGTAAGATTTTGAATACACATGATTTTGTTCAAAGCAGAAGTAATTTCTTAGCCTCATGAACCACAAGAAATTTTACCTGGCAATCAAAGGCTGGCTCTACACCATGCAAAGTAATGTAGCTATTTGTAAGTGTTTACTTAATTTTAGCATTGCAGAAAGCAAATGAGAAAATCTTATGCCCTTAAGAGGATTTTTCTTCTTTTCTGCTTTATTTATTGTTGCTGTTAGTGGGTGGGTATTTTGAGAGGAAGGGGAGGATGAATAATTATTGTGAACTAACTACATTGAGCAAATGAACTGATTTCACAGGCTGGAGGTACTTTAAATGTTCTTTGGTTTTTGATGCCCTTAAATTACATTAGATTCTGTTATTTGAATTTCATTGTCAGAAAGATGTTTTATCTAATTTTATTGGATTGAATAACTTCTGCCTAACTTTATCAAACATTGAGTTTTTTTGTATATTAATAGTAAAAAACAGAAGGCAGAGAGATGGTAGGCAGAGACAGAGTCATTCTCCAGTAAGCTTATACTCAGGAACAATATGCAAAAGGAAATGGCAACCCACTCCAGTACTCATGCCTGGAAAATCCTATGGATGGAGGAGCCTAGTGGGCTGCCGTATATGGGGCTGCACACAGTCGGACACGACTGAAGCGACTTAGCAGCAAGAACAATAGACACAGGCTTATTTCACAATTTTTGCTTATGTTCTATATAATGTGCTTTTTGTTTCTCATGGAACAAAAAAAGGATATGTATTTCTTTTCTTTTTTAATAACAGACTATGGACAGGAGTTTCAAGCTCCTTGAGGGCAGCAAGGTTATTTTCTCTCTCCAGGACATGGCCTGGGTCTGTCCATGTTTGTTAATTAAACAAATGAGTGAATGAATGAAGAAATGAACTATCGATACAAATGAGAGAAGCATGACCTTCTAAACACGACCTAAAGAATAAATAGTGCAGGATTTTCCTGTGTTTTGAGATACAGCACAGTGCTTGACCCATACTATACCTTCACTGAATATTTGGTGTGTGCAAATCCTACTCACAAATGCTAACAACTTTTGTAAGCAAAAAAGGAAAAAGATCTGGGTCATCCAGTCACCCACACTCACTCAATTTACAGATTAAGAACTCTGAAGCTCGGAGAGTATCCAATAAATTACAGTCTCCAGAGCATGGCTGGTGGTGTTATCTCCATCTTGCATACCCGAAAACTGATCCAGAATGTTTAAATGATTTGTTTAGGACCATCTGGCTAGTTAGCATCAGAACATCAAATTACAGCCCAGGTACCTAATTCCTTGTAAAGAATTTTTGTTGATACCTTAGTATGCCAGGATAACTATGTGCTGTGCTTAGTCATTCAGTTGTGTCCAACTCTATGACCCCGTGGACTGTAGCCTGCCAGGCTCCTCTGTCCATGGAATTCTCCAGGCAAGGATACTGGAGTGGATTGCCATACCCTCCTCCAGGGGATCTTCCCAACCTAGGGATGGAACCCAGGTCTTCTGCATTGCAGGTGGATTCTTTAACGTCTGAGCCACCAGGGAAGCCCAGGTGAACTATAAACTTTTAGAAATTTTTGTGCCCTGGATGGAAGGTGGGAGCTTCTGGAAACAAGGGGAGCCATCCTGGATTCCACTCTTGCAATATGAAATTGGGAATTCAGTCAGAAGCTGGGTCTCTGCAAGCATTCCTCTGAATCAGAGCAGTTGTACATATTTGTGAATGAATAAATTATGATAATACCAGCAGCAGTCCCAAAACTAGGGAATAAGGCTCCAGCCAGTATGAAGAAACATTCAGCTGGACTTTAAACAGTGTCAAGCATACAGAAAGGCAGCCTGTGCTATGGTCATGAGCAGTGAGAGTCTGCTAATGCTGCTCACTGCAGCATTGGTTTTTCAAAGGGAGGTCTGTGCGATGTTTTCAGAGGCAGGCTGCAAAATGAGAGGACTTCTTTTTAAGAGGTACGATGTAGGGACTCTTCCCTCAAATGTATTCGATTTGAAGGACTTCAGCCTTAGATTGTGGTTCTCTCATTTTATAGTTAAAGTTTCCCTTTTTCTGTGAAACAAAGATGCAAGGAAGACTGGGTGTGTTCAGTGTCTTTATTGGACTGAGGGTGGAAGGGGATTGGTAATTCTATGTTAGTCCTCAAATGATTTTTGAAAACCTCTTTAGTTCATGAAATGCCAAGGTAGGGTAGCCAGTGGACCACTTAGAATTTGACCTTGAAAGTATACGGAACCTGTAACCACAAATCACAGTGCTTCCACTCTCATACAAAAGAGGTGTTGATACCAGTCCATCCTCTGCTCCCAGTGTCTGCAACTTTCTGGATATGGCACTGACCAAAGGTGAAGTTTTCATGGTGTATTTCTAATTAATTCCCACACTCACCTGGGCTACACTGCAAATCAAGTTGTCACTACTAGATGCCTGGTTGGATTCTCCTTCCTTGGAGAGACTTCAGAATCACTGGGTCCCTGCATCCACATAGTGTCCCAATGCACTGGGGTTAGGAGAAGCAGAAGCGGTACTTGTCTCAGATGGCAGCAGAAGCTTCTGCCAACTTCCCTGTACTGTCCTGTTTTTCATGGTGGGACGCTAATTTCAAACCAGAGAGTCTATTTAGTCAAGAAATGAAACTCCTTGTGTGACACCAGGGCTGTTTAAGATCAGAGCGACGGTCTACTCTGATCACACACATGGGGCTCTGAAGTTAGTAAAGAAAGAATTATGCCAATTCTGGGCTCCCCAGCTGTCTGAGAGTTCAAAAGCTTAGATCGTCATGTGCTTTTTGCTATTATTTGTGCTGAGAAGATCTTTTCATCTTTTTTTTTTTTAAGTTGGTCAGAGCAAATGGGTGGTACTTTTCCTTAAAACAACTTGAACAAAAACTAGAAACAAGATAACATCTGCCACAAATGAAAACTCTATTGTACTTGTTCACTAAAAACTCTCCCAGTGACAGAAAAACCAGTCAGCTAAAACCTATCAGCTTCCCTCTGGGGAAATACCACAAGGCTGGACAAATGATGACACTGAGCTTTGAGCCAATATTGAGCTAATCCAATGTAACATATTGTTATACAGCAAACTCGAGAACTTTGGTTTAGCAGAGAAATTATGTAATGTCAGAGAGCGCCAAACTTGCTTAGCTACATGTCTAAGAATGCTTCAAATGGCCTTTCCAAACCAGAGGAACAATTCACTGACCTGGTTTTCCCAATTTGGAACAGTAGTGAATGATGAAGACTTATTTCCCAAAGCTTCCACTTTGATCTTCTATAAGCAACCGAAAAACATAGAATTCAGAGGGGGAAAAAATCACATGTTCAGAAGAATGTAGAATACCCGGATGTTGTAAATTCAGTTCCAGGGTCACTGGCTGATATCAAAACACATCTGTCGCATCAGACGCTGCCGCCAGCTCATGAACACAAAGGAAAAAACAAACGGCTGGCACCTCAGACATTTATAAGGATTCATTCATTCTGATGAACAAACCTAAGGTGGGGTGGGGGGGTATGTACATGGATGATGACATCAGATGGCATGCTGAAAAGAAAGTTCTGGACCCAGAGGCAATGAAGTTGGAATTTTGATCCAAATTCTGTCATTAACTAGCAATAAGTCTTAGGCAAGTGATTTTGTCTCTTTGGGTTTTACTCAGTTTCATTATATATAAAACAGAAATTAGACTAGACCATCTCCAAGTTCCCAGACATTTCTGAGTTACTCACTCAGTCGTGTCTGACTCTTTGTGACCCCATGGGCTGTAGCGCACCAGGCTGCTCTGTCCATGGAATTCTCCAGGCAAGAATACTGGAGTGGGTGGCCACTCTGTTCTCTAGGGGATCTCCCCTGGGTCAGAAAGGATCGAACCTGGGTCTCCTGCACTAGCAGGCAGATTCTTTGCAGTCTGAGCCACCAGGGAAGCCCGCTTTAGGTGGTGGTGGTTTAGTCACTAAGTCCTGTCTGCCTCTTGCGACCCCGTGGACTGTAGCCCGCCAGGCTCCTCTGTCCATGAGATTCTCCAGGCAAGAATACTGGAGTGGGTTGCCATCTCCTTCTAACACTGTCTAATTCAAGCTGTTTATCAAATATCAGGAGAGGACTGTTAAGGGCTGGCAGGGTTTTCAAGATAAATTTATATCATCACCCTCAGGGCATCATGACGATCTTCTGCGGTAGACCACAGCCCCAGGATTTCAGGACATAGACTGAAATGTCTAAATCCAGGTTTTGCCTCGAAGGGTGTGACTCTAGTTCAGGAGCTAGGACACATGCCTGAACTGTAACATAGGGTAACCCATGCTAAGTACCAAATGTCCACCACAGATAGCACACAGAATTCAAAGCCAGGAAGCCTTTGCCAAGGTTTGGGCCAGAAAGAATCATTTTCAAGGAAGAGGCAGAACTTTAACCTAATCTCTGAAGGTAAGAAGCTGGATAAGATAGCATCTCAGGATCCTTGGAATTCTAAGATTAGGATTAATAATTAATGTTAATATTAAAGAAAGGCTCTCTAATAGGTATAATAAAGGCCTCCAATGGGCTTCCCAGGTGGTGCTAGTGGTAAAGAACCCGCTTGCCAGTGCAGGAGATGTAAGAGATGCAGGTTCAATCCCTGGGTCGGGAGGAGGGCATGGCAACCCACTCCAGTATTCTTGCCTGGAGAATCTCCATGGGCAGAGGAGCCTGGCAGGTTATACAGTCCATGCGGTCGCAAAGAGTCAGACAAGACCAAAGAGACAGTATGCATGCAGGCAGGCCTCTAATAGGTATAACTACTAATACCATGGAAATTAGCAAAATTTATAAGATTGTTTTTCCAGCACAGATATTTCATGATAGTTATATTATAAATTACTTTGTTTAATCATATCATACAAGCTAACTACCTTATATGTGACTAAACAACTACCTAATTCTGGTTTAAGACATTGTTTCAAAATAAATTGAAGATGACTGTCAAAAATGATTTCTGCCAAACTTCTAGGATTTCCACTAGAACTTCCCATAATTACCTCCTCACCAGTGGTAATCCTACAGTGGCACATAGATAATTAAAACCATTATTTGGCAACTGTAAAGAATTCCTCTCTGGCCATACAACTGACCCTTTCATTTTTAAACTGGTGGACAGGGAAAAGAGAGTCAATTTAACTGTTCGGCCCTTATCAAGTGGCTTTTTTATGTTGGGCAACTTTGTTCAAAGCAAGAAGAAACAAAGGCACAAACTCGAGCTTCCCCGTGGCAAGTGGGGAAGAGATGAGTGTATTGTGTTTTTTTTTTTTTTGGTGTCCTGCAAACCTTATAGTGTCCAGGAGAGAAGGGAGCTCCCACTGGCAATCCTCAGGGTGCAATTCAAAGTATACCAAATTTAGGATCAGAAATAGACAAAAGGCTAATTTCACATAATCGGGCCATTCTGGGTTCGCCCTGATAATGTTTGAAATGGGAAAGACTAAAAAAATAAAAAGAAAGCTGAAGCAAAATGGGAAAACACTTATTTAAAATTAATGTCACACCTCATTTTCAATTAGTCTCTTGTGAACTTTGCCTCATTCCTAAACCCTTGCTTATGTATGCTGAAACCTGTAGGCAGCCATAAAATTAGTTTACATAAAAGCACTGATTAACATAGGCCACTTGAGGATAACAAACCAATCTTTTCATCTATTTTTCTATTCTTATTGTGAATCCTTAAAATATGCCTCATTTTAAAGCATCACTGACTCAATTTTAAAACATCGCCAGAACCTGCTTTGCTAATCTGCAAACTCGATAATTCTACCCCAAACCTCAGCGCACTCAGCAACAATTTAATAGCAAATATCTCTAGTGGGACCTCATATTACTATGATTCTATTACTTTTTATATTACAAAAAAAAGTGCTAGCACACTCTAAAGTATTATAAATAGTTCAGACCAGGCAATGCTTGTCAAAATATGTGAAAGTTTATTTTTTGCACTCAGTAACCTGGGATTTTTATCTTATATATTTATAATCCATAATGTGCCTCCCATAATTAGTATAAAATGTAGATTACTAATCAAATTCCTAGTTTCTGGGCATTTTATTTCTGTTAATATGATTACTAAGGGTGATAAGTTGCATGGTTAATAACCCAATCATGCTACTAAATGCAAATTCTAAACATATCTTAAAATAATTGCATAGATGCCAAAAATTGGCCTCTTTAATTGTATTTTTCTTAGACTGCTAAGCAGCCCTTTCTGTGATTGAGGGCATTTGTGTTTATGCTCTTTGAGGATTTTTAGTTTGAGATTTAAAAGACAGATATAAATCGGGATACTTATTTAATAATTGTTGTAATACATTTCAAATGACATAAAAGAAGTATATGTTCCCCTGTTAACCAGTAATACTTCATAGCTTGACAGAGGTCCCTGTAAAATTGTTCAACTTTCGAAGTGTTCAAGACTTTTTTGACATTATTATTGGTACAACTGGAAGTATATGGAAGTATATCAATCTGTAAACACAGAGATAATTCCACATAGAAGAGATTTCACAATGCTTGTTGCTTTTCAGCAATTTCATGCTAGCTCAATTTTTAAATTGATATTGCTCATTTCTATGACCACTCTGCTACATATTTATTTGTAATAAATGCTATGCACATCAGTAAATAAATGCACATCAGTCCTTAACAAATGATTCCCATTCTTTATGAGAGATGAATTGCAAAGTGCCGTCTTGATTATAAAGCATACCCACTATGATATTTGCACCAAACATGTAAATGCCAGCAACACAGACACTTCGATATCCTCCAGTTTGCATCCCCAAGCTCTATAAAGTGTCTCTAAGGGCTACAGGGTGATGATCTTTTAGCCCACCCGCCGCCCCTCCTCCACCCTTCACTGTTTCTCTAGCATTGTTCTATCCCTTTAAATTCTCTCTCAACATTAATATCATCTGCCCTTGCTTAAGCATTTATAATGAGCTATAACTATCACAGGAACCAAAATACTCCAGCTCATTCTCTCCCTGTAGGCAGATCTGACCAGCCAGCCAAATCTTAAGGAACAGGCTTCTTGATGAAATCTGAGCCGAACAAAGGAAATTTTACATTTAACACACTAAGTGCCTCCGGAGACACAGCACGGTCCTGCTCTTGGAATGGAATTTTCCACCTTTCCAGTGAGGGAAGCATAAAACTGCCCTGGGTTTCCTTTGGCAAACCTGCAGCCCTACTCCCTTACCATTTTCATGGTAAATTGGAGACCGGGTCCTGGAGTAAGACTGATGTCACAGCAGAGCCAAGATGACAATGTTGGCTCTGACAATGAATGTTCTCTGATCCACTACTCAGGTGCCTGGCAGTGACAAAGGTCAACACACCTTTGGGGAGTTGACAAGTAGAATCACCTTCTCTTACCAATTTCCTATTCAAACAGTTTAAACTCAGAGCCCACTACTGTTCCAAAATGTGTTTGTGCCATGGGCATGGTAGTTGATATGCTTAATTCTCAGCTGCTTAGAATCATCGAGAGTTCAGCTTCTTCTTTTACAGACACAGAAAACAAGCTCCAGAGAGGTTAAGCGATTTTTCCAAAATATTGTAGCTGAGCTAGAAGCTCTTGCCTTTCTTTATAGGCTTTTTATCTTATTATTTTTTTTTTAATTTTTTGGTTGAGCCTCAGCATTCAGCACCAACTTTACTGGTTTCCTAGCTATTATGTAAACTAGACCACAAGTGACCATTGCAACAAGACCGCTGGGGCAGAGAACAGAGCGGTGTGTCCAGCTATGACTTCAGAAGTTGCCTTTAGGCTCTTGTTAATGAAAATATCTGAAGCCTGAATAAAACTTCATAATAAAAATAAAACTGTTTCACTTATGGTTAGCCTTCTCGTAGTGAGGGGCTCTAAATTCTGACTGCAAGACCAAGGATAAGTCATGTCAATTGAGATCATTATTTGTGGATAACAGTCAAGAGGCAGCACGTGGAGTAACTAACACACAGCCGAGTTTTCTCCAAGCCCGCTCGCTTGTCTATGCCTCAAAGTCTCACAGCCTGACAGTTTCTCCACCTTCTCTCTCCTCCCTGTGAAACTCCTCTGAAACATCTCCCTACTGTCCCAGGTGTGTTCTGGCTTCTTTAACCCTCCCCAGCCATTTTTATTGTATAAAATAAGTATTCTTCTGTGGGCTTCTCAAATCTGCATCTCTACTTTTAGCTTTGTGTGTGAGATATGTAATGCTACCTATGTCATCTCGAGCATAAAGAGAATATTTTTAAATATTCTCTAGCTTCTATAACTGAAGCTGATGTCAGTCGTGACACGAGCTAGAATACATGCTTGGTTGTGTCATGGGCAGATTCAGAACATGACTAGAGGGTTATATTCTGCTGTCCTGGTCATCCGTGTCCACCTCCCTTGGCCCCTCCCCCCTGCCCAGTTAAACAGAGGACATTAAAAGTCATTTCCTCACACAAGTGACATCAGGAATAGTGGAAGAAAGTCATGTAGTTCCCGCAGTGAAAGAGATCAGAATCTACTGTTCATGTCAGAGGATATTTATGAACTCAGAGTCTTACTAAATACACCATGTGTATACTTCTACATGAAGGAGCTATACTGTCAAAAGCCCAGGATGGCAATATAATGGGACAACAAATGGCTCACCTTTAGGTGCTTCTTCTTAACCGTGACTGCACCTCTCCATTTCCTTGATTGCTGTCACCCTAAAGCCTCACATAGGTCTGCTCCTTTGAATTCCTTGAGGCTGAACCAGTCAAATGTTAGGCCTAGACCAGCCTGTGAGGAAGTTGCTCAGGAGCTAAGTGGCAAAGCCAGAAATTTAAAAGAAAGAAAACATTTTGATGATAAAAGGCACTTGGCTTTCTGCCTTCGGCCAATTTCCCCATTCATTAGTAACCTCTGAGCCTTCTTCATTTCTCTTCCTGTTATTTTTCTGTTTTTCAGAAACGACATCCCTTCTGACAAAAGAACTCCAAAAAACTGGTGATCTGAAGGTTGCTTTAGGTTCTGAGGACATTGCTGTTGGTGTAACTCAGCCTGATGGATGCTCTCCCACACTGATACGGGCTCACCAAGAGGAGACTCGAAGTGTTCTGTCTACAGTCTACAACAGGTGAGGATCATACATTTTAGTAAGTCTTCATTATGAAGTATTTAAAACCAAGATAAAGTCCCCAAATCTTAACTCTGCAGAAAATAAAAATCCAGAGATCCAAGTTATTGAGGTTCTGAAAAGATCTTAGAGACTATCTCATATTGTTTTATTTTAGGGCTAAGGAAACTGATGAACAAAAGGGCAAGAATCACTAGCTCTCTGAGAATTTTAGAGACTAAAATGAGAAAGACAAAGAATTAATTGGTGTCATTTTTTTTTAAAGTAACCTTTGCATAGATCTTTTTATATAAACTTCTGGTTATCGTATAATATGAATGCTATAGATCTATTCAGGAAAATAACCATACTAAGTTATAGAGAATATCTCTGTATTCTACTAATAATGACATTTCTTAAATACTGATTTGTAGGGACCAGTGGCCCCCCTAGTGAAGGTTTCTGTGCCCTCAGCATCTCGAGAGCTGGACGCAACAAGGAAGAGCTGAGGAGAACTGAGAGCCGCCCCTGTCGTGTCTGAAGGTGCTTTCTGGAGTAAGCAGCAAAATCCTAGGAAATAAACAACCTGGGTTCTAGTCTTAGATCTGCCACTGGGCAGCCTGGTCTCAGGCAAGATATCTAGTCTCTCTTGGTCTTGATTTTTCATCTATAAATTAAAAGCTTAAGATATTCCTTAGCACTTCCTTCTAGCTCTGAAATTCCCGAGTTCATTATGCTGAGCCTGAGAGCAATCACATGGTCTCCGTGTGTGTGCTCAGGGCAGATGTGGGTCCAAACAGTGCGACCAGCTTGGAGTTAAGTGGGCATAAGAAGGTTAAAGGTTTAAGCACATTGGAGTAGCAGCTGAGCAGAGGACCTCAGCTCCTGCATATTCCATACAGCCGTTGTATAGATAGGAGAGGTAGAGAGAAAGGAGTGTGTTTTTTCCAGGGGAAATCAAGAGAAACCAGAGTATTTTTTTGACACCAAAGATTAGAGACAGGTAATGGGCAGACTGCCTTGAAAGGAGACCAAATATATAACTTAAGCGGTATGCATGGCTAGAAAGCTCCGGTCAGTAAGGTCATGCCTCTGTTCCTGCGACCAGCATGGTCTGCAATTTTCAAACTTCTTTTAGCTCTGGAATCCTGTTGTGGCAGCTTCCACCACTTGAAGAACCAATTGTCATTTACTCCATCCCCGCTTCCTGCCCCTCTACACCAAGTCTCAAGTAAGCATGAGCCTTAGATGGTCATGCTTTGTCTTCAGATCCAAAGTTGAAGACTCCTATTCAGATGTTAAACACAAATGCCAGAACTAACACTCAGATGGTCCTTTGAGTGTCTTGCCAGGGCTATCTACACAGACTGGACAACCAGCTTTGGAAAGGAAGCGGCCCTGATTTAAGTGTAGGTAAATCAATGCTTCATTCTCACTCTACTTGTATCAACACAGATGTAGCAGAGAACGGGAAATGAGATCCAATTGCAATGAGGAGGAAGGATGAAGATGCAACTCCTCACTGTCTCCTAACTCATTCTTGAAAGACAGCCTGGAGGAGCAGATTCCAACCAGAGGAACCCAGCTGGAACACCTAGGCAGCAGCCAGGAGATGGCAGGGCCGTTTTGTGTATGTTTTCTGTTTACTTGCTCAGTTTTTAATGAAAGAAACGTATTTTTGTTCTTTATGTGTTTTTGAAGTGTCTTAGCATTAAAAACATATGTTTTTATTTTTAGAAAAATAAACTATGAGTATTTTAATAGCAGTTCAAAAATTGAATTTGATATACTACTCCTAAGAATGGCTTCCCTGGTGGCTCAGCTGTAAAGAATCCACCTGCAATGCAGGAGATGCAAGAGATGCGGGTTTGATCCCTGGAGAAGGGAATGGCAACCCACTCCAGTATTCTTGCCTGGAAATTTCCATGGATAGAGGAGCCTAGTGGGTTACAGTCCATGGGGTCACAAAGAGTCACACACGACTGATCACACACACACACACACACACACACACACACTCCTAAGAATATACACATTTCTTTTAAAACATGATATATAAAGTAATATATATACATGTGTGAATATATATTATAAAGCAACCAGGAGAGAAAAAATAGTGAATATTGATTTTTTTTCCCCCTAGTGAGCTATTACCTGGGAATCACAGCCAAGGTAGGACTATTTAGACCACTTTATCATTAACCTTCCTCTGTATGTAAATTCACAGACATCAGACTGTAAAATGTGCTTGCTGCATCGCCAAAGGAAACTGAATTCTGATATAAGCTCTATATTTTGAAAAGGAATGATTCTTTCTTCTTTCTAAAGAACTCCAAAACTTCTTGCAACAGCCTGTTCTACAGTTTGGTCATACTTAAAGATCATAAAGTCTTCCTGTGTCTGAAAACAGACTCTCCTGGTGCTGTCCACTGAAACTCCCTCTCTTCTGTTCCTTCCAGGGAGAAGGGAGGTTGGCTTGTGTTCTCTACAGCTCCACCTCACTGCTCAGAGCTTGTTAATTTTGTCTCTCTTCAGCCTTCTCTTCTCCAAGATAAATAACCCACCTCCTTCCCTGTGTACACAGCCTCCAATCCCTGTCATTGTTTCCTTCTTTCTATGCATGAATTCTATGCCATTTTCATACATATGTTTCAAGTTACAGACCTAAAGCGTAATGTTCAAATAAGAGCCTGATCTTTGATGAATTTATACAAAGATTAGTTCCTGGCTACAAATGATGCTCGTCTTAACAGGGCTCAGGAGAATATTGCTGTCTTAATGCCATCACTAGGTTAATGGCTTGTGTATTTCTGAAATGCCAGATCTTCTACAGCCAAGTTCATGTCAAAATATATTCTCTATCTAGCCCTTTCTCCCCAAAGGAAGTCACTGTTAATAAATTTAGATTTTAGTTCTTCCAGCAGTTTCTACATGAGCTCTAAATAAATTATCTGTTTACATCTACCTCTTTTGATTTTCGACCTTAAACACTCAGTAGCTATTGACTTCTCTACACGATGAAAGATTTCACTCATTTATATGTTTTTCTTCTCTATCTTCTCCCCAATTTAATTCACAAAGTTTTAGTTCTTCAGTTAGGTAGATGGATAACTTATCTGCATGTATAACATAGTTATCTCTCCATTTCTAGATCTAGCAGCTTTAGAAAATATTTATTTACATTAGCACACCTCTCCACCTCCAGACTTCTGTCAGGGTATAGCTTTTATGCTGTTAAGGGTTATAATATTTACATTGTTTTATAAATATTATTAATTCTGATATTATCATACAAATAGTATTTGTTACAGATGCAAGAAAACAGAAATTAATCTATGTCACCAAAATCATGCTATGCAAAAATAGAGTATTCTAAGCATCACAGTCAAATGAATTCTCTATTCTTAAACTCCACCAAACCCTCAAAATCATGCCACATCTTAGTTTACTTCTTGTTTGATTCCTGGATTTTGAGGCAGTTCTATACATACTATTACTGTTTGCAAGCAGTGGAAGCTGATTAACTTAACAAATGCATTGGAAGGATATAGAAAGAAAGTGAAAGTGAAGTCGCTCAGTCGTGTCCGACTCTTTGCGACCCCATGGATTGTAGCCTATCAGGGTCCTCCATCCATGGGATTTCCCAAGCAAGAGTGCTGGACTGGATTGCCTTTTCCTTCTCCAGGGGATCTTCCCAACGCAGGAATCGAACCCAGGTCTTCTGCATTGCAGGCAGACGCTTTACCGTCTGAGCCACCAAGGAAGCCCTGGAAGGATATAGGTAATTCTCAAAACCAAAGGAAAGGCTAGGAACGAATCAGGTACAGATTTTCAGGATATTAGACTATAAAACGAGAAAGAGATCCCGCTCATTCTTAAAAAAGAGCCCCTGACTGGTCTATTTTGGATCACAAGCTAGGATGGGGAGGGGAGGGAACTTGATTGACACCCCCATCAAGGTTGCATGCAATGGTGAAGGGTAGTTCTCAAAAATAAAATCAAGTTGCTGTCACCAGATCAAGCTGAGTAGACCTAACAACAGTGTTTATCACATATAATACATACATTAGTGCTGGTCACATTTTAATTAGTAAATAATTTGAATAGTTACCTGTTTGACATTGTCCTTTCCCACTAGACCTTGTTCCACAAGGAGAGGTTACATATATTATTTATTTTCTTAATCCACATGCCTAGCACAGCATATGGCATATAGAACACTTATTAAATATTTGTTGAATACTGTTTTTTTAAAAAAAGAAGTCCCAAGGATCTCTGGGATATACTTCATAGACTACCTGTATTCGTTTACTTTACTAGAAAATATTTTCAGATGGCTGAATTGCAATATTAAAGAAGGGGTTACTCTTTCCAATGGTATAATATAATGGAGGCATGCACCTTAAGTTTTCTGTTACAAGTATTGCCTTTTGAAAGAAAAGTACCTCTCAAAACTTCCCGATAGTGGCAGAATCCCATGATCTTACATGTTGCCCAAACAACTAATGTTTTAATTGTTCAGTTTCAACTGAAGAACTTATCCAAAGAACTGGCTGGCAATTTGAATGTTAATTTTTCATTCAGGATCTCACAACCTGTGGATCCCTGCAGCCAGGATTCGACACAGTAATATTTAAGATCTAATCTAATATTTCCTTTGTAAAGCTCCCCATTCACCCAAGGAATGCACCCTTTTCCCCACTCTTCTCTATGTCACTTCACACACTTCATCACCACTGAGGGACAGTTATTTGTGGAGGCACAGTGGTAAAGAATCTGCCTGCTAATCCAAGAGACACATGTTAGATCCATGGGTGAGGAAGATCCCTGTGAGTAGGAAAGACAAACCACTCCAATCTTCTTGCCTGGAAAGTTCCATGGACAGAGGAGCCTGGCAGGCTACAGTCCGTGTGTCACAAAGTCAAACACAACTGAGCAGGCATGCACATGTGTTTGTTTATGTACCTGCCTCTCCATCTAAACCGCAAGTCCTATAAAAGAAGAAAGCGTGTATGATTCACCTTTGTATTGCCAGTGCCTACGAAATAGGAAGCACTTATTAAATATTTATTGAATCTAAGGGCTTCCTCGATAGCTCAGCGGGTAAAGAATCTGCCTGCAATGCAGAAGACACAGATTTGGGTTCCATCCCTGGGTCGGGAGGATCCCCTGGATCCCCTGGCAACCCACTCCAGTATTCTTGCCTGGAAAAACGCCATGGAGCCTGGTGGACTACAGTCCGTAAGGGTTGGAAAGAGTTGGACGTGACTGAGCGACTAAGCACACAGGGAACCATCCTGCAGGCTGCGTGATTCAGCAAAAATACCAAAAACACTGAATCTCAATAATCAGCCTAAATACAGTCTTTGACAAAGAAGTATAATGAGTTCAAAGAAAACCAGTTCAGGCTCTAAAGAGAGAAGATTTTATCTTCATCTAAGATCAGAAAAAGAAAGAAGGAACGGAACGGAGGGAGGGAGGGAAGGAGGGAGAGAAGGAAGCAGAGTGTTAGTGCTCTAAGCTGTAGAGACATTTTAAGTTATTTTTCAAGTGAACCCATTTATGGCTTGATTATAGGGCTTTAATATCTCTCAATCATACGGTAACAAATGAAACAATTAAGAATGCAGAAATGATCCTTTCCAGAGTTTTCATTCTTATATATCAATCAAGGAGAATGTTAATGGGGAGGTTTCAGTGGGAGTCAGTAATTCCTTACCAATTTCAGAAATTTGGTTTCACTTTCAGAGGCTGTTGGTGGCCACACTTGCGAAATCAAAACTGTAATTCATCTCCAGACAATAACTAATTATTACTAATTACTAAGAAATAAGTCAACAAAGATATTTTCCTGTTTACATTCTTATCAGATTGTATCAGAACCATCTGTTTTCAAGTTTGTTGTTGCGGGGGTTTTTTTAATCCCCTGGGATAAATACTCCACATTGTTCTCAGAATATATGCATGCAAAACTGCCTCTTGCTGCACAGCTGCAACATTCACTGAAACATTTGGGGAGGGAAAAAACACATATTCTTCTGGGAAAGAAAATGAAAAGAAGTAGAGGATCTCACTGAACTGACTCTATCTTCAAACAAGGATACGCGGGGGTCTGTGCCATTTCTAACCACCATCTCCTCATTCGGATGGGTGACTATTGATTTTGCTAACAGTACATAATGTGGAATTTTAGACACTAAAATAACTCCAACCTAGAAAATACAGTAAGTCTCCACTAACACAGAAAGATTCTACAAATTTAGAACAATATGTGATCTCTTTGTTCTGTTGTTCATCAGTGCCTATCTCCTGTGATGCAAGCAATAAATTTCCCTTCTTTGAAAAGAAGAATAATTTCTCTATTGCCAAGGAAGCAAGAGTGGGAGATTTAAACTGTGGTACTGACAAAGTTGCGGCATGGCTTTGTGCCAGCAATTAACCTTTGGTGTCTCAGTTACTTCATCTGTAAAATAGGGATAAGGGCTTTGCACAGGTGTGTGATGCCTGGACTAATTAGCATAATTATCATTATTGATGGGAAACTAATGTTGGTCACTGATTTCACTTCTTATGTTAACACCCGGGAATCACTTTTATCTCCTCTACACTGAATCATTTTTTGAGGAGTCTGTAAAAAAAAAAAAAAAAGGATAAATGATGACAATAGCCAAAAACAGAGGCCGGCACAACACAGTTAAAATGAACCATCTCCATACAGGTGCAGAGCCTTCAGGACTATCTTTTGATCTTTTGTATTTATCACTTAGATGTTTTTTAAACTTAGACTGAGCATGTAAACTATGAAAATACAAGGAAACTTTTCAAGGCCCACACTGAACTGGTAAATTGCACTGCAGCAAAAGGCTTTCCAGTTCATTGGCAGGTAATTTATGACAGTACTAGAGTGGTTTAGGCTTGAGCCATACAAAGTAATCAAAGTCAAGTAAAAGTATGCACTGAAGACATTGCTCATTTAACATCTAATACTGGAAGCTCAGCTTGTAAAGAATCTGCCTGCAATGCAGCAGACCCCAGTTAGATTCCTGGCTCTGGAAGATCCCCTGGAGAAGGGATAGGCTACCCACTCCAGTATTCTTGGGCTTCCCTGGTGGCTCAGATGGTAAAGAATATGGCTGCAATGTGGGAGACCTGGGTTTGATCCCTGGATTGGGAAGATCCCCTGGAGGAGAGCATTGAAACCCACTTCAGTATTCTTGCCTGGAGAATCCCCTTGGACAGAGGAGCCTGGCAGGGTACAGTCCATGGGGTTGCAAAGAGTCAGACACAACTGAGCGACTAAGCACAGCCCAGCACCCTCACTTCCATGTACATATCTGCCCTGCAAGAACCGCAGCTCAAGTAGCCAGGGGACCAGGACAGACAACAGAAGTACAGGAGATGCCAACTTCACCAGAGTGGGAGCATCAGCGCTGGGTACAGTAGGGCATCCTTACATCAGAGCACAGGCAATGACTCATGAGTCAATGAGGAAGACAGAGGCCAGAGAATGGGGACTCTCCCCTTGCTCATCTAGGACTCTTAAGTGCTCTATTTCCAAAGTCAGGGTGAAATATCTGCTTTAAAAAAAATCGTACATGCGGCTATACTTAAAATGGATAACCAACAAGGACTTCCTGTATAGCACATGGAACTCTGTTCAATGTTATGTGGCAGACTGGATGGGAGGCGAATTTGGGGGAGAATGGATACATGTATATGTATGGCTGAGTCCCTTCACTGTCTCCTGAAACTATGACAACATTATTAGTAGGCTATACCCCAATACAAAATAAGTTTGTTTGTTTTTTTAAGTTACCTTCACATGTTGGCAAAAATGGCAGTGAACCATAAAGGGAAACATAAAAGATGGAAGTGCTCTTCTCATCAGTGACTCAATACTGTAACCTCTGCATCCTTTAGTGGAGACATGTGATACTTGCAGATTCAAAACCTCCCCAGGGCTTCTCATACTCAGCGATTTTTCTCCCAGGAGTTCACTCTTTTCTTGAACTGAGTAGACATCAAGCCCTAAATATCTAATGGTTCCCAAGAAATTAGCTTCTTGACAAGTCGTCAGCACTAAGGACTCTGTCCCTTTCCTCCATACTTGTCTCAAAATTACAGGCAACAACTTCCAAATGGAAACAGAGCTGTTACCACGTTCATATGATCCTCACCTATTACATGAAATGCAACAATTAGCATTTCTAGCAGAATTGAAACTGCTAACACAACTTCTCTCTGTCCTACACCATTAAACTTGATTAGAAATCCCTTCACGATTAACATTCATCTCGCTGTATCGTGCTTGAAGGTTAATAATATCCACCATCTCCTGAGAGAGGGGGAGGGGAGGTATATGTGCCAAGGAGAAAGGCCGCCGGGAGAGGCAATTCCCCCTTCCGTCCACTAGAGGGGGGCTCCGCGGGGCCGGCGGGAGGAAGGCAGAGACACCGACACACAGCATCCCGTCCTGCCGGCCTGCTCTTCAGTTGGTAAGAAGCAACATTAGTATTCATCGTTCTCTACTTCTCACCTCTGTCGATTTTAACTTCTCATAAAGCCCCTTCAGAAATGCCGGATGGCCGTGCTGGCTTGGGGGCGGCGGGTGTGGAATCAACCAGCATCTTAAAACAATATCCCGTCTAATTCTTCTAAATCAACACTGCGTGAGATAAATACATAACCTGTGTGAACAGATCCTAAGTTTAAACCCCCCATAGATTCTGTAGCAATATGTGTACACTGCAGATGTAGCTATGGAGGGGGCAGTGGGTGTAAGTTCTCTGGGAGAACACCTCCATTGTATATAACGCATAAAGAAATGTCCCCAGCCCTGAGCACACCGGCTGTTTCTGCTTACGGGGCTGAGTTATCCATGAAACGCAATAGGACATTTTGTACTAAGTAGAGTACTTGATGGACTTTTTTAGACCTACTCCCCTATGCAGGTTTGTATAATTAAGGAAGAAACAGACGCTTTAGCAATGAAAGACAAACCTTCAATTTTCCCTTCGTCAAAATATGTTATGTTCTAAGAAAGAAGGGGTGGGGCAAGCGCCTGTTTGGGGGGACTCCACCTAGATGGCAAGGCAAAATATAATACCTTTTTCTATCTGTAATAGTGTTCAGTGCAGCGAACTCTTTTTCTTGTTACAGTACAGTAAATGGGGTGTTTAATTTGGGATTCAATGTAGTCCAGTGTCAAAGTGCAGCAGTTTTATTACAGAAATACAATTTTATTGGAGGCTGAAGATTTAATTTCCACCTTACGTCGAGAGCCATAAACGGTGTGCCTATTTTACATTTTGCATAGCATTTGGTATGTGTAATTCCTCGTCTAATTTTAGAGTTTCAAAAGGTGGAAGAGTCACAATATGTAGATTCAAATTCTTCAACATTTCAGCCAGAAATGCCATTTTAAAATGAGCAATTTTCTGTGTTTTAGGCATGGATTTGAAATTACTCCTTTCCTCCCGATTGAATTCTGTACCACATGCTCTCCAGTCCTTCCTAATGAGGTGAGCCACGAAGTTACCCAAGGAACACCCTTGGGTTGGAACAAATGCTTTCTTTGTTTAAATTTGTCTACTGGTTGGTATTGTACTTAAAAGTAAGATGATCGGGTGATATGGAGAGTTTGCCTTCTATTCTGCTTCCTGTCTGTCAGGGTCACACGTTATGTATGTTCTGATGGATGCATTTGGAATAAAATAACTTGTAAATATGTTAGAAGGATTGAATTTGAAAGAAATAATAAAGTGTTAACTGTAAAGCTATATCAACATTGAAATCCAAATTTGGGGGATGTGTTATTGTTCTGCATCAAATATATTTATTGCCACACACACACACACACACACACACTCTCGCGTAGATGCTGCCTTTCCATCTGTTCGCCCTTTACAGCATTAGTTCTCATCGACATTTCATACCTTCCCTTTACCACCAGGTGGAGCCCTTTGTTTATGGACATCTGTCCATTTCCTTTTTCTCGAAGATGCTACCAGATAAATAGCTCCGGAGTTAAAATACTGTTGCAAACACGAAGATTTAACACCCACAGATAAAAAAGTAAGGCTTTTTTCAGACATTGGTATAATAAACCTTGCCGTAAGAGTCCTCCTGCTTCTAGATTTAATAGCTTTACACACTCCTATTTACAATTTCTCCACACCAAACAGAAATAATACTGTTGTGTGTGCCATAAACAGTGTTGCTGCAGGTCTGTTTTATGTAGCACCATTGTTTTTATAATCTCAATGTTTGGAAATTTCAGTCAAATGGCAAAAAAAAAATGCTATCCCCCTGTTTTTCTCAGTCTTAAAAATATACACCTCATTGAGAAGAAAATGTTTTCCTTCAGACAAAAGAGAGTGGTGATTCAGCTGTAGGCAATACAGAGCAATGTCACATTCTTCTCTCAGTCAAATTTATCTCTCTTCTATTTGAGATCCAGTAAAAGGTAAGTCAAAATCTATCTTACCTTTGGTTCTATTTAGGAGCTAGTTCATAATGGATACTAGAAGCAAAGCTTAATTATTATATTGCTCAATTATTTGAATATTTTTATTTTAAGAAATTAATCAAAGATCTTTTCATGAACAAAAGACAGAAAAAGGTAAGAAAAATTTAGAAGCCGGATTTGCATGTGCAAATAACTGTGGAATGAGCTCACCTAAACTTGCTTGCCAATGACCTCAACCTTGATCTGGAAAGATCATTTATTCACAAGTAAAACATTCATATTCTCTATGCTCACACTGTCTTGGATCTTTTCTCAAGGTAGATTTCTAACTGGGACGTTAGTCTATGCATAATATCTGCATTTACCAACACCATGGAGTTACGTGTTTAACTGAAACATCATTTCTGTTACATTTTTAAAATTTTAACCAGGATTTACTCTCTTTGTATCGAATGTATCTAAAATTTTTCTTGAGCATCTGCAGAGCAGTAAGGAGAGGAAGATCTGTGTATGCTTTATTGAATCCGTGCCTGAGCGTGGGAAATGTGGCTTTTCTCTCTTACACGAACTGGTTATGTGATCCGAGATGGGAGGCTGTCTGCAAAGAAGCCCTCATACAACAAAATGCTGGAACCACCATTTTGCTATCCGCTCGCACACAATGAAAGGGTGGCATAGAAAACAATTAGCACGTTTGCCCACGAGAGTTGCCTATGAAAGTATTCTACTCTCTGATCCAAATATTGAGCTTTTAAAAATGTGATTACTAAGGGGCTAAAGATATTCATCTTCTTTAAATGTATAAAACCTGTGTGGGAGGGTGGGTGGATGTCATACTGGAAGCATCTGCTGTGTACATTCAACTGAACGATGGAAAGAACTCGTCAAAAATGCACACTTATTTCGCAAACTGAAATAAAAGCCCAGATCCTGAGAACTGCTCCTGACAGCTCACAAAAGCCGTTAACGGGTGAATTTGGCCTTGATGCCTCCTTTTCATTTTAGCGTTCACGGCATGCAAATGACAGTGAGGAGATTTAAGGGAGGTTTTTTCCTTAAAAAAAAAAATCCTGTAAAAATTAAAAACAGGCCCACATTTGACTCTCACCTGGAACACCCCACACTCTTATTTTTTTAGGGGAGCAAAAAAACAAAACAAGGACCCAGGGTCCCTTCCTCTTCCACTTCTGCTCTTATTTTTAATCATTAAAAATGCTGCTTTGGCTGCATTTAAGTGTGGAAATTCTCATTTTTCTGCAGTGCTTCAGACTTCCATAGACTCCTTGGAGACACAGTGAGGAGCTAACCACACAGGGGAAATAGGGATTTTCGTGGTTAAAAAAACTGCAGTGTGTTTGGTAATTTTCCACAAGGAGTCAAAGTTACGAGTAGCTTTTTTCTTTTAAACATAATAACTTGAGCACTTAGTGTAGAGTTGCAGGTGTGAAATTTTTAAACTCATTGAAAGGTCTTACAAAATTTAACTTGTCTCCTTTTAATAAATATTTTCGGTATTTTCAAGTGTATAATAGGTAGGTCACACACACACAGACAGAATTATAAAAGCCTACTGTCTATCAATAGAATATAGCCCTGGAGGACCCACCAGCGGGTTATGTAATATGTGACATAGACCACCAGGGGCTGAACTGAAACCACTAATACTTTTTTCATGGGATCATTAGTTAGAGTGAAACAAGGTACCTAAGAGAAAAGATGAGGAGTTTGACCTGGCTTGTTAATTTGCATGCCTTCACTTTCACTCTTTGTTGCATTGGATTAAATATGAATATTCAATTTTATTATTTAAACATACTGTCACCCAGATATAGCACACTACTTTTCATATTTTTAATAATTCATCATGTAGTATATTGTGATTACTATTTACAGTTGGTTTTCAATAAATACAAAAAGTCTTGTGAAAAAATGCAATTTAAATGTAAAGCTAAAGAGAAGTTATTAATTTTTTCCCCCTGCTGTACTTTAGGAGGTAAAATCAATTATTTTGTTTTGATATTTAGAGCTTAAATTTAAATCTGCCTCCAACCAAGATGAGTGGGTCTGGGGCTCACAGAGTCAGCTTGCCTGTGTTCTTGACCTTGTGCTGACAAGGGAAGAGCAAAGAGCTACTTTACAGTTTGGGAGATGGGTCTAGACTTTTATGTGCACTGCTCTCAGTTGCCCTGTGTACCTTAAATCAATCCAATCCAATACATTTAGGATTGTGGTTGAGAAATAAATGTCATGTCAGTAACCATCAACAAGATATCAGAAGAAAGAGTATGTAATCGTTTAGTCCAAAAATTAAGTTTCATGTTTTTAATTGGTGTCATATCCTGTCTTAAGTCTATGGTGCTTAAATCAAAGGCCACCACATTAACCTGGAAAGGAAACATAATAACAACCCCTTTCATCCCCTGGCTCAAATATTTCTTTGCTCAACCCTCATTTTTGTTAAAAACACTTTCAGGCAAAGATCACAGGAAACAGTAAACATGGCAACACCATGAAAATAATTTTCTGATGCGCTATTTCTCTCCGTGTTCAAAGAGTGAGTTGTTCAGGGTGCAGAGGAACCTGCTGCATCATTAAACCCTATGCCGACGAAAACAGCCATTCTTCCAGCAAAGGGGATACCCCTCCTCATTTCATAAATCTTGTTTCCAACTAGACTGAAGCCAGGACTTGACTCTCGCTCACATCAAGAAACTGGTGAATCACGGTAATACGTTCAAAGGGAATCAGGAGTGGCCAACAACTGCTTCAGGGGCAGGGATGCAGCCAGATATCTGTCTGGGCTGCTCTACTAACCATCATGACTGCAGATGGTCTTGGGTCCTCTCCATCCAAACAGGGAAAGACACACGGATAGACACCAATACCACTGATCATCAGTGCAAAGCGAAAACCATGATCAAGATTTCAGATGTTGAGTTGGCCAACTTCTCCCCTATCTTCCCTCCCTCCCACCTTTCCTGCCCCTCTTTCCCAAATAAGAAGCTTGTTAGTGGTTGAGGGCCCAACAGGAAATGTTTACACCCGGTGCCAAATGCTAATCCTTCACTGAGGCCTTCCATATATTTAAAGGTTTCAGTTATGGAGGCAAAAGGGATTCCAATAGAAATTTCTTAGGGAATATGGAGATTTAATAATTTGGCTAAGTGTAAATTACATTCATTGGACTTCCTCTTTAATTAAGGATTACCTTAAAAGAGCACATTTCAAAGAGAGTGGAAAATTTTTTAAATTATCACTTATGCAATAACCAACATGAAACTTTAAATATATGTTTGGGATGTTGGAGGGGGGATATAAGTAAATTCTCTTAGTTGGTTATATAACATTCCTTAATCTATTTAGACACATATATTTCCTCATATCCACAAATTCATATTTTATTGTCCTGTAATATTTTTTAGAACTGGATTTGGCATGCATTTGTGATTCATAAACCACAGATATCAAACCCTTCTAATCTGAATGTGGATAAAGGATTCTGGGGAAAACTCAGTAAAATTGTCTGACTGTTTAAAACCAGCTTGAATTTTAAATTTAATTAATTGAATTAAATTAATGGTATTAAGTATTTGCAAATTTAATAGAACCATATTCAACATATTTATTATTTTCGTATCAGTGGATTTCTCAGTGCCATGAACTGTTTTGCAGTTTTCCTAGCATCTCTTAGAGTAACTGAAAATTATATCCTTTCAAGCAAACTCCCCTTTTATGAAATGTTTAGAAACATGTTTAGATTTAATATTTCGAATACATTTCCCTTTTGTGACCTTCTTCTCTAGGGCTCCTATAGTGGTCCTAAACCCATTTTGAGGTCTCAGCTTTCTCAATAAATATGTCAAAACCAGAGGTCTTTCAAAGAAGCTGCTGGGAACACAGAGGCCCTTCCTGCACGGCCAGTCTGACGAGGTCCTGGGTCTCCATTCCAAACCGGCTTCGTGTGGACACACACAGCTTCCAAGCAGAGAAGCATCTCGTGTGCTTTCCTGGAAACAACACTTCCAGAAAATATGCTGACCAAGAAGAAACAGCAGGGGTGACAGAAGTGGTCAGAGCGCTCGCAACATCTTAACAAGCACTAATTAAATGCCTTGCTTTTAAAACAGGGCTTAAGAAAGCCAAATACAATAACTTCTTACATATGGTTTTAGGAGCTAACAAGACCTGTAGGAAATGGTGCAGTCATTAGATCAGTGTCTCCAAAGTCTCCTACAGCCATTAGTGACTAGGTGCTGTGCACTTTAGGGAGAAATGATGAGAATCTGTCTGATGTGAAGCTGATTATTTTTTTTTCCCCTCATTTGTCTCTGAAGGGAATTTTGCATCTGTGTTAATGCACTACGCAGTCAATTACTGAAACGGCCAGTCAATTGAATATAAAAAGAGCATTAGCAGCCTTGAAATCTATATTTCTGATGAGGTACAAAGCCAGGCTGAAAAAGAATTGTGAATACCAACAGTGACGTCAGGAACCGTGTTTTATGATATCGATAGCCTCCAGTTTCAATACATAGTGGGTATTTGATAATCATTTGATTATTTACTGAACAAATATTCTTTCGGTGATTATGCTATTCCAGACATAGGCTAAGTTTTAGAGATACAGTAGTCAAGAAGACAGACAAGGCATCTTTTGGAATATACAGACTGTGTGAAAATATTTAAGGACTGGATTGGCAGATAGGCAAATAAATCTGAAAGAAAAGTGCTTCTTGGATACACATCTGATGTTACTTTAGGATGAGACCCATGGGCTGAATTTATGCAAAGAAATGCAAAGCCAGATCCCCAGCTGAGATGACTGGAGACTGGCAGTCTGAGCTCCTGGGGATGGAGCAGCCAGAGTTAAGTGAGTTTGCCAGGATCCTAGAACCTGTTCGAGGTCACTATTAGCCACTAGCATTCTTGGGAGAATATGAAGAAATGCTTCTGCTAATAAAGGAAAATACAGGCCTAATACTTAAAAAAATTTTTTTTTTTACTTTGAAGTATGACTAAAAGACTAAAAGGTGGTTTTATATCTGTTTGACTCTTATTAAGAAGGGACAAGGGACCTCTTGTTTCCATGTATTGGTATAATACCTCTCGGGAAGATACTGGCCCCAAACTGCCTTTCACTCAGGCTGATTTCTTGAGCTCCTTGCTGGCTTAAAAAAAAAATCCTGTTCCCATTTGCCTTTTATTCAGGCGGTTAATATTGCTGTTCTACCCCTTATCTGTACTCTGATGCAAACTGGGCTTCAGCAGCAAGATGACTATGAGAACAGGTCACTGAGGCTTGGTGAAGGGGCTGGAGATGGTCAAGCCTGCTCTTTCTAGAGCAGCTGGCTGAGTGCTTTGGGGCTGGAACACACACTGAACTGGAGGCTGTGTCACAGGAGCCTTAGGTAAGGCTGTGGTGGGGACCATGACTCAATCTAGCCACGCCACTGCAGAGGCCGATGAGAGGACATCAGAGTGGGAGAAAAAGCTTGCTAACCTGGGTGTTTTCCATAAAAGAACTAGTTGACTGAATTTTTCTTTTCCAATTGGTTGCTTTGCAGTTTAATGAAAAGGAATTTCTGAATGACTGGGTTGAGAATCTAGCACCTGACCCCACAGAAACCCTTGTCCCAAGTCACTCTTGTTTATCAACACTATTCACCAACCACCACCACAACCCTTCACAAAGGAAGAATCCTCACTGGATGTGATGCGGTTCATTTCATACATTTACTCAACAAATGTGTACTAAGAAGCCCTTCAAGTGGAACAGCTCTAGATGAGCAAGTTGGTAGGGGAGAAAAAGACTATCGAAGGAGGTATAAGGGTAAAAATCATTGAAGTTGTAGCATTAGGAATATAACCTTCAGCCTTGGGAGACTCCAGATGCTAAAGGAAGCAAGTCCGCTTTTCTCTAGTGCCACGGGCTAGGACAGACTGTTTTTGGTAATGCAGCTGATGAAGATGATGAGCTGATGATGGAGGAGACGGTGGTGACCAGCCAGAAGGTGATCACTGGAGCTGCAAACAATTCTTTATATTTAGTTTATTATTTAACTGGCACACAAACCTGTTAAGTAGGAAACTGAGACTCAAAGAGGTTAAGTAACACCTAGTTTTCAATAAATGGGAGAATGTGGATTCCAACTTCAGTCATCTGCTTCTGAAGCCCCCGGGACTATATGGCCTCTCTCACATGGTCTAATGGCTTATATTTGTGAGGCCATTTAATTTTCAAGTCAAAATTTGGTGATTTTCATTCACACATGTGAGAGTTGCATGACTATTTTTGAAACCAGATCTGGAAGCCCATTAAGATAGTCTTTTAAATACCTATTTAAATGCAACAGTCACAAGTGCGGTCTAAATACGAGTAATATTTGACGGGCTCCAAATCTCATTCTTCATATTCTCTTTATATCAGACCTCTTCAAGAGGTGCCACAGATATCATGCTTCAGATCCAAAAGGTGCTGCTCTCGAGGGCATTATGCTATGTGAAATGAGTCAGAGAAAGACAATACTGTATGATCTCACTTATACGTGGAATCTAAAAAATAACAAACTCAAAACAGAGATCAGATTTGCACTTGCCAGAGACAGGGGCAGTGGGTGAGGGGATTGGGTGAAAATGGTCCAAAGTTACAGTTACTTGCAGTTGTAAGATCCATAAGCCCTAGGGATGCAACGTACAGCATGCTGACTACAGTTAACAGTACAGTATCGTATATTCAGACATGGCTAAGAGTAGATCTTAAAAGGTTCTCATCACAAGGGAAACAAATTGTAATTATATGAGGTGATGAATGTTAACTAATCTTTTTTTTGGTAGTCATTTTGCAATATGCAAATTTGCAAACATGCAATTTGCATTATATTGCATAATTTGAATTTAGACAATGTTATATGTCAATTCTATCTCAATAGAACTGGGGAGGGGAAGGTTGCCCTTTCCTCTGTGGACAGTATTGTCCCAAAGCTGGCCCTGTGGCCACTGTGGCAGTCATGGAGTCCACACACGTGACGCTTAGCAAGGAATGTCCTCAGAGGTCCGGACCCCGGCAGCGATTGAGGGAGAATGGGGAGGAAAGGCAAAGCGAGCAAAGCACAGGGTGAAAGAGAGAGAGAGAGAACCCTGCTCGCCTGTCTTCCTCTCCAGTCCCCAGAGCCAGCACCACAGTCACCTCATAAACAGCCATTTGTCACCGCCTCCTGGCTGGCCTCCTCCACCAGAGGCTGGCCTTGTCCCAAGCCTCTCAGCAGAGAGCTGCTCCCAGAAGGGGGCAAATGAGGTGTGTGGAGACAGAAGACCCAGAAGTCTTGGCTTCTGAAACATTTAAACTCAGGCAAGCCATGTGCCTCTCTGGGTCCTTCTGTTTCTTCCTCTGTGAAATGAAATAATGAGCAGGTGCCCTGCACCAAGTTGTAAATAGCTAATGAGATCATGTATTTTCAATAGCTTCACTGAGTTGTAATTGGCATATAAATAAACTGCATGTATTTGAGAAATAATGCATTTGAGAGAGCACTTGTATGGAATCTGGAAAGGTGGTACCGATGATTCTAAACGCAGGGCAGCAAGGAGACACAGACATAAAGAACAGACAGAAAAACACCAATACAGTATACTAACACATATATATGGAATTTAGAAAGATGGTAACAATAACCCCCTGTGTACGAGACAGCAAAAGAGACACTGAGTATAGAACAGTCTTATGGACTCTGTTGGAGAGGGAGAGGGTGGGAATATTTGGGAGAATGGCATTGTAAAATGTGTAATATCATGTATGAAACAAGTTGCCAGTCCAGGTTCGATGCACAATACTGGATGCTTGGGGCTGGTGCACTGGGATGACCCAGAGGGATGGTATGGGGAGGGAGGAGGGAGAAGGGTTCAGGATGGGGAGCACATGTATACCTGTGGTGGATTCATTTCAATGTTTGGCAAAACTAATACAATATTGTAAAGTTTAAAAATAAAATAAAATTAAGATAATGAAAAAAAAAAAAGAACAGACTTTCGCACTCAGTGGGAGAAGGAGAGGGTGGGATGATTTGAGAGAACAGCATGGAAACATACACACTACCATATGTAAAATAGATGACCAGTGTGAGGTTGATGTATGAAGCAGGGCACCCAAAGCCGGTGTTCTGTGATAACCTGGTGGGATAAGGTGGGGAGAGAGGGAGGGATAGGGATTCAGGATGTAGGGGGACACATATATACCTGTGACTGATTCATATTGACGTATGGCAAAAACCATCACAATATTATAAAGCAATTATCCCCTAATTAAAATAATTTTTTTTAAAAGGAAGAGCACTTATAAACCACAAAACTTTCTTCTCTACCAGGCTCAGAATCTGCCAGCAGCACCTTAATTTTTTAACTCCATTGAGCACTGAGGCTGCACCTTCTACCAATCACTGACCTAGGTACTAAGGATATTTTTGCGAGCAAGATAGACAAGGTTCACAGTCCTCCACCCCACCTGCCCCCAAGAGAGCTCTCCCAGGTCAATGTTATTCTCCTGTGAGAGTCATCCTTCCCTAAGCAACACCCCCAGCCCCAGTTCTCTCTCCCAGGACATCTCTTTCTATTCCTATTAACTAATTATCCTATCCCTCTTTTCCCCTGCAGCACTTGTAGGCTGTTTCCTATCATTTTATTTATTTGTGTGTTTATGTATTTATTTATTGGTTTTGTTTTGACCTCACTGCCCAACATGGCATGTGGGGTCTTAGTTCCCTGACCAAGGGTTGAACCCACAACCTCTGCAGTGGAAGCAGAATCTTAACTACTGGACTGCCAGGGAAGTCCCCTGTTTCATGTAATTTCATGTTGCAAAATTCTCACAGATGTAAGCATCATACAGGGATCTACCTTTGCCATATCCTCAAAACCCAGAATAGACATATGAAATAGTTCTTGATTTCAAGAGTCTATCAGAAAGGCAGGGCATGTGTGAGAAACTTGCTGAGGTAACAGAGCCCGTCATTGCCCCTCCACGTCACCTGCAGCCATGGACTGGTCAGTCCTACTGGGAGGATGGCACTAGCCAAGACAGACTGCTTCGCGGCTTGTCCAAAGCCGACCCCAGGGGAAGCCACGCTCAAGGACATCTTCCTGCCGCCAGCAAAAGCGAGAGGAGTGTCTCCTAGCAACCAGATTCCAGTGGCTTCCTGTCCTCACAGCCTGCCCTGGGGGCTCACTGCTTTGTTGCCTTGAGGTTTGCATTTGGGCATTGCTGATCATCGCATTCACTCTCGACTGCGGAACTGTAGGAATAAGACCTGATCTGCCGGCTAGCTGACTAATCTAGAGCTGAGAACCATCTCATTCATAAGATGCTTTCAGCAATCACATAATTTTCAGGGAACAGAATGTGTGCTCTTAGCTTAAAAAGGGCGCATACATGTTTTTCAAGATTTTATTTATATCAGAGCAGTTAGTTTGAAACCTACATAAGAAGGAAAAGTATATATCCTTTCCATCAAATAATCAAAAAGTACTCAGACCTTTTCAAAAAAGATGCACCCTCATTCAAAACTGGTTATAGCAATAAACTTTAACATGGCAAATTCACAGATGCAGAAAGAAAGGCAAGTCAAATTTGAAGAAAATGACTCAAGGTCCTTAAAAGTTTTGATGGCTTAAAATTATATCTGCTGCCAAATGGCTGGCGTATCATTCATTCTTTCTTTTCAGAGATTTTCACCTTCAGTTCTGTCGTCCATCGTGCTACGTTTTTATGTCAGTGGGGTTAAATTCAGCAACTGATGCTGCTTTTTTAGTTTTCTCTTGTTCTTATCAAATATTCAGCAAGGCACAATGTGGTACTCATCTATTTTTTAAAAAAATTTATTTAGACTTCATGGCAAAGAGCTCAAAATGAACTCTAAATACAGTCTGTATTCCCAAAACTCTGCAAATGTGAGTTAATATTCTGATGACTTTTATCTTTCAAAAAGGAGAAGCCCAAGATAGCACGGTGAGTTGAGTGCTCAGAGGACTAGTCAACCCAGAACCTTGCCCAGCAGTGAATCCGGACTGGTGAGACTGCAAGCCTGTCCATTAAGGCAGGGAGCTGGAGCTGTGTGGAGTCATGAGCCCCCTTGGAGGCACCTCGTTTCCTCCCCTTTCCCTCCCCTTCTCCCAGCATTAAAGTCACAAGTCAAAGTTGAATTCTAATTGTTTTGATGGTGGTAGAATCTCACCAACCCAAGACTGAGTTTTCTCTTCTCAAGAAAAGTATACTGCTTATCAGCTTTCGTCTTTTCATCATCCACTTTTAAAATTTAGATTTGGATGTATTTTTTACTAAGGAGGTGTTGACTATTCCTACAGTCTCTCTCTCTCTTGTGGGCTCTTTGATGACCTCTTTTTGGGTTCTGCACACGTGTTTAAAGGTGCCATCATGTAGTCGTGTAGTTAAAGCAGATCACACCTGCACCACCTTTGCCTGCCCTTAAGTGACCTTGTATGTGGATCAAGGCTTTCCTTATTGTCTCAGTTTGTTCTTTACCCCCTGAAATGGTCAGGAAACCTGTCATCTGGCTCGGGAGAATGACTATCTTTAAAGTCCGTGAAGAACTCTTGGTGAAAAGGAAAAAGTGCTCTGCCACCCACTTGTCTGAATTCTGCTTTTTAAGTCTTTCATCACCCGCCAGAAGCCTGGCAGGCTATAGTCAATAGGCTTGCAGAGTCGGACACGCCTGAAGCAACTGAACACACACACACACACACACACACACACACACGCAATGCCATTCACCTGTTGTTTTAATACTTAAGGTAAATTCATCTTAATCATGATTTTCCAACGGGGGAAAAAGTAATCCTAACTTCTCCCTTGGCTTTTTTCAAACATCTGCTTGTAGCCGTGGGAGGAACTGAGGTAGGCAAGGCCCTGGGAGGCAGGCCTGTGTCTCGCTCCCCTGAGTCTGGCAGGCATTCAAATCACTGTACAAGATGCTGATGACTCAAGACTTAACAGGTCTAGGTCCCAACCTTCATTATTTCCATTTTCATGATGGTTTACACTATAAATCATAAATGACCACATTGATTAGGAGCTCCATAAAACCAAACAGATTGGGAGGTAGTGTAGAACAGAAGTTGATTAACTGCATAAATTTTACATTCCCAGAGACCTGGGTTAAGCTTCCAGATCTGTCATTTACTAGCTGTGTGACCTTGGGAAAGTCACTTGACTTCTCTGAGCTACATATTTCTTACCTGTAAAAGATGAATTATGATAACTACCTATTTGAAGGCCAGTGTGAGGATGACGTGAGATCATGTATCAAAGAGTTTAGCACAGTGTCTGTAACTAAAGTTTATCGAATAACAAATGATGATCAGGGTGCTTTGATATGTATTCCCAAATTAGATTATCTTATTGGTTATCTGTTACTTCTCTACAAAGCACTGCACTGCATATGGGACCCTTCTTCCCAAATCTGAGCTCCTCCTTTCCTCGGAAACTTTATACCTCAATTGCTAATTGAGATACTATATACAAACCCAGCCAAAACTAAATGAGCAGTTAGACACAGCTTTTCCTGGAGTGCTGACCATTCTCAGGGAGTCAAGCACACCCTGGTGCCGACACTGACTTAGTTACTGCCCCTGGGTCACACCTGAGCAGCCAGGGCAGCCCGTGAAATAAGAGCCGCACTCACCTGACAAATGTTCAGTGCTGTCTACTTTGCACCAGCACGTGCTAGGTAATGGATAGGTTAGTCTCCCTAGGGTTAAAGGATCTTTTTTGTGTATTTCATATAAACTAACTCTTTTAACCCTTCAAAAACATTAGGAGGGAGGTACTCTCATTTTACAGATGAAGAAGCTAAACACGAGGAGGTTAGACAACCTGTCTAAGGCCACACATGGAGTACGCAACAGAGTGAAGTCAGACCCAAGCAGTGTGGTTCTAGGGCCTGTCCTCTGGACCCCCACACCTTCCTGCCTTCTCACAGCATGTGAGACTGCTTTCTGACACATTGGCCACGTGAGGGGACCATTTCCTGCCTCTAGCTTGGTTCGTTTACTCCTCTTTTCAAAGATGGATTCCCTAGGTGAGAGGATTGGGGCTTGACTCTTTCAGCTTTGAACACTTCAGTAGGGCCGTAAAATCCCTGTGCACACTAGCTAGGCTCTCCACTGACCAAGACGTATGTCATCAGTTATCATATTTAAGGCAATCTCCCGCTCTTTTGAATAAGAATTACAAAACACATTTTGATGCATTCAAAATATCTATCTTAGCAGAGGTTTACTTCATAATCTAATAAAACATATTTCTAACTTGAAGGCTATTACAGTCTTTGAAATGTTATTTAAATTGTCCTAGACAGAAATTACTTATAAAATTGAACTGTCACTTTATAGCAGAATTAAAATTAATATGCTTTCCTGATTCCTGTACTTGCGCATAAATTCCCTTAAGTAAAATGCACTGAAATTTGGAGGGCTAAAATCTGAACCCTTTTCTCTGTCCAGTCTTATGTCTCTTGCAGTAAAAGGCAAAACATACGAATCATCAGTAACAACCAGGATGAAGGAAGAGTGTTTACTCCCAGCCTAAGATCACTTTCTTTGCAAGTTCTTCAGCTACATTAGAAAAATCATTTGAACAAGAGAAAAAAAGAAAAACCACCTCATGTCTGCAAATGGAAAACACTATAAAAAGACGAACATGGCCGCCCAGATGGTCTCAGGACATAAATTTTTCTTAAAGGATGACTGCTAGCCTTCAGTTGCTCTTTCTAGAACCCAGACCATCTTGTACACACAGTAGACAGACCAGGCACCAAGTTTTGCCCACAGTTAGCAAATGGCATCCAAAGAACAAAACTGCTCCCTTGAAGTTGAAATCAAAGAGCCCTGGTGAGCAGCCCCTGTGTGCATTGGAACCCGAGAGCGCACACGTGTGTGTGGTAGAGGCGATCCGGGGAAAGAGGCACGCTTCCCAGGCGCTGTTTTAAACAATGACAGACTCCAAAATCCAAACGTGATGTGTTTTGGAACATGCAACACACACGCGCACACACACACTTGTGAAAAATACTGCCAAAGCCCCTCAGAGCCAAAGTTTAGAAGAACACGTGCCCTGGATACAGCAAGAGCAATTTCAAAATCACTCCATTTATGACTCCATGCCTCACACTTTGATCACTTTGGCACACCACTTAGGAAATAACAGAGCAAGAGAAATAGGAAGCTGAAGACAGAAAATGTAATTATAAAACAAAGCCACCCACCTTGCTTTTGGGGTCAGGAAGCACAATAGCCTTCTTTTGCAGCAAGAATGAACACCAGTGTGTTAAATGACTACAAGGATATTTAAAAGAAAAGGAAATGGTTCTTAAAAAAAAAAAAAAAGCTGCAGTATCTGTCCTCATAGCAAGTCTTATCCCCCCAAAACCAAAATAAAATAAAAGCAGCATACTGTGGTTCTTTTGCACAAGGCAGAAAGCAGAGTCCTCCAGTGACTATTCCCCTGTTTTGCAAAACAAAACAAAAAGCAACAGTAAAAGGTGCGGTTTGCCAGAAGGGGTGGGGGGAGAGTTCCTTCAAACACCTCGAGCCCTTCTGGGGCCCTCCCGTGCCTTCTCTCGGCATGGGCTGGAGAACTCCTACGAGCAACACCAGTGTCACCATCGGCTGCTTACATGCCACAAAAGTACACTTGGAAATGAGAAGAAATTGACTGACACGGATATGCTGGGCCAGCCTCACTGCCACTAGAACAGCCTTAAATGCCCACACAAGGAGAATAAAAAGAAAAGCACTATTGCAATAGAATAATTTTTTTTTATTGAGACCGCGGAAAGTCACATGACCCTGCTTGTAGACTTTTAGGAAAGCACCGAAATGGTACAGACAGACGCGGGGGCTGCCTCTTTCCTCCCGCCGCCTCTCAGCCCGTCTTGCCGCGTGTCCGCATTCTTCTGGGCGCATCTGTGGAGCTATTAAGTGGGATAATCCCTCTGGCCTTTGATACATTTCTGGACATGATTATTTCATTACTCGCAGTATATCAGTAGGATCATAATAAAAAGGACTTCTGACAACCTGCCAAGAGTTTTGTGGCCTTGTAAACACAAAAGTGCTCTAATAAAATTTTATTAAGTGTTAAAAAGTCATAAAAAGTGAAATAACATAAACTACAAAATTTACTGTCCTCAGCAAATGCTGAAAATATCGTCCACAGTAAAATTAAATTAGCATGTAATAGACACAGAAGCGGTGTGGAGTGGATTTAAAAGAGGATCCAGGGAAAATGACACTGTAACCCAATCTGGGTCACGGGGATTTAATTCGGATTCTTGTCCCTAAATGTGAATAAATGTGCTGATTACAGACAAGAGCTGCGGGATTACTGGAGTCTCACACATTGTCAATACTTTGGAAGAAATAATATATTGCGGACTGTAATGAGCTCGGGGAGACGCGGCGAGCGTCGCGGGGACCGGGTGAGGCGCAGGGCGGCCACTAGGGTGCGCTGCGAGACCGGGAATCCCCGCCGGGCGCCCCGCCGCCGCGCCGCCCTGAGCCGCAAGCAGGCAGCCCTCGCCCCCCTCGAACTCGAATTTACGGTTCTTTTTTTTTCCCCCCACTTTACCCTCTCTCCTGTGACATTTTCTCCAAATCGGAAAATGAAGTGTAAGCCGAGCTTTGCCACAGGCGGCCTTCGGTCTCCACTTTCAGACTCGAGGTCCGAGAGTGGGATGCGCTGTCCGCCGCGGGGCTAACCCCGGGGAACTGGGTGGGGCCCCCGGCGCCGCGGGCCGGGCTGGGCCTCTCGGTCGACCGAGGCCGAGCAGCGCGTGAGGCCCGCGTCCGGCTCCGCCCGGGGCGCGGGTGCGCTGGGAGCGGGGCAAGCGGTCGGCCTCGAGGCGGGTTCAAGTGCATCCCCGGGGTTTGAGCCCGCGGCGGTGGGAGCGAGCTCTCCCTCGTGCAGCCCCCTCTCTGGAGTCCAGCGTGGCGCGCCGCCCCGGGGACCCCTCTCCCCGGCCCTCCCCGTCGGGCTGGCCGTCGGCCTGGGACAGGGACTCAGCCCCGGGCTCACGGCCACGGGCTCTCCAAGTCCAACGTGGAGACTCCGCACGGAAAAGAAGTCCGACTTCTCTCCACGCTGCTTCGAGTGGAATCTGGAATCAGCAGGAAATTGCTGGAGAACCCAGCCCGCGCCTTTGCAGTCAGCCCTCGGTCTGGTGAAGAGAAGCAGCTCCCACCAAAGTCTTGCCTCCCCCTCCCCCTGAAAGCCCCGCGCAGGTTTGTAAAGAGGGGTGCGAGATCTGCAAAGGATTTGTCTTCCAGGAAGAAAGATGACGGTGACGGCGCCCAATGAAAGATGGGTGCTTTTAAGCTAGAGGTAACCACGGGCCACGTTTCGTAGTCCAAAAAGATGCAAACGCTGCCATCTGAAGAGTCAGTATCAGGAGTGAATTACTTGTAAGTTGGCGAAACAGGAAGTAAATGGGCAGTGACACATATCGGGGCATCATTTTTTCTCAGGGTTGTTCAAGGTTTTCAGCTGCATTTAAGAATGAGTTGCCTTTTGCAAGGAAGTAAATACTTTTAAGTAAACCACTTGCTAAAGCCCAGAAGAGGTAAGTTAAAGTTACCGCCTAAGATCCTTTAGTTTCCTATCGAGGCTTGTGCGGGTTACGAGGAAGAGAATACCTTGTATTTTTAATTTTCTAGATGGCAAGAGCATTTGATTTTTTGTGTGGCCAGGTAATGTCCCAGGCAAATGGAGAACCCGAGGATCTTTGGCTAAGCAGTATTCACTTGACACTTCTAGCTTAAAATAACTATCATTAACTTACAATGGGAATTATTGTCCATGTTTCAGACTTTTTGGTCTTATCTGAATGAAGTGTTCTTTAACAGTTTTTTAAACAACGCTTTTTTTTTTTTTTTTTTTTTTAAATCATTTGCAAAGTATTTGAAATCTGGCCTGGAGCATGGAGTTAAAAATCAAAACAATTTAAATGTGGTTTGACATTTGCTGTCAAAGACTTTGAGAACTAATAAAAACAGAATTAAAAAGAATGGATATAAATAATAAAATTTCTTTTTGACAACCGTGGCTGCTGGGGAGAAGGGACAGATGACATGGCGGTGACTTTGAGCCATTCCCTGCAGACAGCAGTTGTGAATGTGGTCAGTCAGTGCTCCTTTGAAAAATGAAGGACAAGAAGGTTTAAGGAGCAAATATAGAAACAAATATTTTACTGAATAGGATTTTCTCAAGAGTTCAGGCTAAAAGTTTTGTATTTAAAATTTCACGATAAACATTTCTTCGTTGATTTATTAAATTCAAAAGGAAACTTTATACTTGTGTTATTTTGTTCTATGTTCACATTTCAGATTGAAGTTCAGCTGTCCCTCAGGAAAAAAGTATTTCCATAACTACTAAAAACATCAGGATTAATATTTCTTTAACTCTCTGCAAGTAGATATCACTGAAGTAATTTTTTTTTTTATTTAACCAAGATTAGCACAACACTATTCAAAGGTTTGGTTTATTCCAAAACTATAAATGTAATCTAGATAAAATTGTAATATCAAAGGTTTTTGTGAAGAAACTTGGGAATGAATACATTTTATATGACTATTAAAGCATGTTTTAAACCCTATTCCCCCTTCCAAAGAAAAGTCAGAGTTTTCCATTCTATAGAAATATTATAATCAGGTATAAGAAAATTATTACTATAATAACATTTCTGTCAAGATGATGGATACTTTTGAACGTGTTATGAAGGAGAAAATATTTTTGGTTCTTCATGTATTTGAGGTACTTGAAAAGGCAAGAATTTTGTAAAAACAGTTTACTATCAAAATATACAAGACCATTAAAACGTGCAAGTAATTAAATTCTAAGTGACTAAGAAGTATTTTTTTCCAATGGCTTTTTATTCTTTTAAATTTTTATGTATTCTTGAATGATTGCCTTTCAGCCGTTCCAAGTATTTTGTTATATTATCTATATAATAAAAATATAGTTGGCATGTGTTACATTTTACTTCCTGCATGAACGGTTGAGAAATATTTTAATCTTTTATATGTATATGGGATCAATTTGAACATGTGCCTTGTTGGAATAAAAAACAATCCCAAGTTCATTTTTCTCTCCAAAACTTGACATTGATCCTGATCTCTTAGTTTTTATGTACACAAACTGTTATGGAAATCAATTTGGACATGCCGGTTTATAGGGAAATTTTAAGCTGGTGCAAGTTTAATATGAAAGAATATATATTAAGATACGAAATAACTACTAGCCAAAATTAAATCAAGAGGTATATTTGTATCATTCACTTATTTAGATGAGTGAGAGTTTAAAAGGTAGTTTTGCACTCAGGAAAGATTTCCTTATACTCTGTATTTATGAATATCTAAATTATTCTCCCCTGCAACTTAAAAACTCAATAGCCAAATAACAAATTTATGTATTTTAAGGTGACTAAGGCTCAGGTTATAAGAAGCAGATTGGCTTCATGAAAGAAAGCAAGTATTTAAAATTGTCCCTTAAAATATAAACTTGATTTCAGTTTCTGACAGAAATACTGTGACCAGATCATCAGTTTTCCAGATCATTTTTAAAGCAGCATGTAAAAACTACCTTTTCCACATTAGAAGTTCATATTTAAGTTTCCTTAACTGCAAAATCACTCTAAAACAGAGTGTTTTATGTTAAGGACCATTTCATGCGTTGGTCCCATTGATTACATATGAATGTATAAAAATCTTGTTTAAAAGACCAGTAAAAGTGAGGAAATTCCAAGTCAAGCTGGCTAATTCCATTCATAATTCATCCTGAGTGCCTGACTTAGGAAACTTGCACACAGTTTATAGCTATACATACGAAATAAGTTGACTTGTTTGGTAAACAGGGAACCAGAGTTAAATTTGACCTCCTTGCTCAGAAAGGCTTAAGTTGATACAACCATGGAATGTAGGTTAAGCTTTTTGTTTCCCCAGGAATTTTCCGACCTCAATTCTTTTTTGGATTCTCGCTTTTTGAAAACGTAAACACAGGACAACTTTTGCGTTCTGAGATGGGGCTGACTTTCACCCACCCGTTCCCTTCCTGCTCGCATATTTGTTCAGGAATTCTTCTCAGTGCTGGGGGAGCACAGAGGCCCTGCCATGAGAAAACAGCATTCACCAAATTTCTGTCCCCATTAGCTATCCTGGGCCCTCTTTTTATTCTGAGCAAACTGGGCAAGAATTTAGTACTTATACTCACATGGTTCAAACTGCTAGATCCACAGCCCGAAGTACTTTTGGCAGTTGGCAAGAAGTCCATCTAGACTTTGCATTCTGAGCTGGGAAAAACTACTGAAGAATCACATGCTTTGCCATTGAGGAACTTCAGTCTGTCTGTCAAACCTGAAACAATCCATCTGCTTGTTTTCCAAAGCTGCACTGCAGGGTGATGCCTTCTCTTAGTTTTGACGTTTAGGAATATGTTAAAACATGTTCATAACGGTTTCTTAAACATGCTGAGTAATTTGTAATTTTAAACCAGACAAATTTTAAGGGTGAAAACTGGCCTAGAGAGAGTCTTTACACAATAACTTCAAACTGCTGTGAACTTTTTAAAGTGACTTTTTAAAATAAGATCTTGAAAATGTGGGTTTCTGGTGGCTACTCAGAATAGGAATCCTCAGAACCAGTTAATATTCACCAAACACGCTTCATTAAACTGGAACAAACATGATGTTGAATTCCTAGCTCCCCGTTTTCCTGAATGTAGGTCATTTTCTGTCCTTACAATTTAACGATTGAAGGGATTTCCTGTCTTTGAAGTACAGCAGTTTGTCACTTGTTTGGATTAGCCTCTTTAAAAGTTGGGGCTCCTGTCCTACGTTGAGAGACTTAGCGACTCCATGTTCTCTGGCTAGAGTTTCCCAGCTCACTAAAGGCAGTGATACCTGCCCGTGTGGGACTTTGCTTTACAAGTCGGTGCCTGCAGAGCCCGTATTCCAGGTTGGAGCCTTCAAGAAAAGCCCAGAGTCATGCACTTACCTGGGTGAAGCCAAAAAGAGGTAAGCTATCATATTGAGGGGCCATATATCAAAATTCATAACTTTTGAGAACTGGAGTAACTTGTGTTCAGGCATTAGAGTCTCATGCTAAAACAGAACATAACAACTGAGGCCAAATGTGCCAGGTGGGTGAGACCCATCTAAGAAATGACCGACATTTAAGTGTACTTTTTAAAAATGTACTATTTGTATTTGTGTGTGCACGCTCAGTTGTCAGTCGTGTCTGACTCTTTGCAACCCTATGGACTATAGCCTGCCAGGCTCCTCTGTCCATAGGATTTCCCAGGCACGATTACTGGAGTGGGTTGAAGATTTCCTTCTCCAGGGAATCTTCCCTACCTGGGGATAGAACCCAGGTCTCCTGTGTCTCCAGCATTGCAGGAAGAGTCTTTACGCTGTGCCTTTGGGGAAAGTCCCCCCCCCTTTTTTTTTTTTAAGAATGCCCAGTATTTCGTCATCTCTTCTGATATGGATCCTAGTAGACTAGATCCAATATTTCTAGTGAAAATGTGCCTATTAGAAAATGTCATTCACAAATGACCGATGTGTTAGGAGACAGCAGTGAATTGCTTCTAGGAGCTGGAGCGATGCTTATTTTTGCCAAATAAGGCAACAGGCTCCAGATCTGTTTGTGAACTACAGCGCACCCTAGGTGAAATAAATGCAGTTTGTTGTTGTTCAGTCACTCAGTTGTGTCCAGCTCTTTGCGACCCCCATGGACTGCAGCATGCCAGCCTTCCCTGTCCTTCACTATCTCCTGGAGTTTGCTCAAACTCATGTCGATTGAGTCTGTGATGCCAACCAACCATCTTGTCCTCTGTATACAATACAACAGGTGAATGCTATTTGCATATATTTACATGACTCTGCTTACCTTGAGCATACCCACCAACTCATCACTGCCAAGACTCAACTTATTCTTTGTTTGCTAGAGCAGTTCCTTAATTGTTTGAAAGCCTGGGCAAGAATAAGGCATCTTCACAGTATTCCCCCTCCCCAAGAGCATTTTCTTTTTCTTTAAGTAAACCTTTAGAAGTTTAGGAATTGGAGGGCTTTCTCTTTGGGAAACTGGGCTCATGTGTGCGTGAAATTAAGATATTCTGATAAGTGAAGGGAAGGAAGTTAAAAGAGATTTCAGTACTGCTGTGGTTTAAGTTTGCGATCAAATAAGGTCATGATCAAACAAGAAAGGAGGTAGAAATTGAGCAAGTCAAAGAAAGAGGTATGAGGTTAAATTCTGCACAATCGTTTCATAATGAATTGGAATGAAATTCTGATGACTAGGCATTTTCTTTTTGTGGCTATCACTTTGACCCATTTAATTTCTCTGGAAGAAATCATAATCATTGTAACTGAGCTGCCCTGCTGGGCTGTTTTCTGGCTAGTAGCATTGGAACCATCTGGGAAAAAATGTATCATCACCACAGAACATCCATCTAAAGGGCACACCTCTGTGTCTCTCACAAAGTAAGTAGCACTTGGTCCAGCCAAGGACATAGATTCATGCATCTGTCTGGTTTTTGTGAGTGTTCCACTGATCATCTTCCTGGTCCTTGCCCTAGCCAACGATTAGTATAAGCCGAGGATGTGCAGTATCAGAACAGATTCTCTAGCCACCAAATGAATAGTCTTGTCTTTATGTCACACACGTTTGCACCTTTCGTGTGGTTAAAATTAAAAATGTTCCAGTTTTCCCTTGGTTACATCACAGATGCTAAGAGAACAGACAGGTGGAAATAGGATACTGAACAGCTGAATATCTCTGCAAACTTGAGCACTTAAAACAGTTTGAAGTCATGCGGTACTCTTTCTTTTTTTAATTGTCTTCAGTGAAACTCCAAAAACCCCATAATGTCTACCTTAAAAGCATCAGGAGTATTTTAATTGGGTAATAACCATCCATATTTTCCTTCTGATAATAAAGTAATTAAGAATGAAATTTTATGATGATTATAAACTATTACTGACCCAAGGGACAAGAACAATTATGAAAAATATGTCCTACATATTTGGCATGAATATGAATTTAGACTTTTAAACCCTTCATCTTAAATGCTCAAGCAACTTATTAAAGCTTATAAAATAATATTCACATAATGATAACAGGGTAACTTATAATCATGATTGATATTATATCATCAATATTACTGCAGGCTCCATGCCAAGTAATGAAGCTGACTTGGTATTTGCCTGTTGGGCTTATGATAAAAATAGATGCACTATGAAAAAGATGAAAGACAATAATGGATTTTGTGTATCTGAAGTCCCTTTTGGTCAATGATTGTTTTTAAAATGCTTTTCATACAGATCACATCTCCTCTCCTCGTCTCCCTCCTGCTCCCTTTTCTTCTCTTGTTTTTATTTTTTTTTTCCTTCCTTTCTCCTTCATTACAAACCATTAGAAGGAAAAATGCTTTCTGAAAACCATGAAAAAATAGTGAATTTGACTTGTGACTGCTAATTACTGGGAGTGTTTGTTGTTGTTGTTTAGTTGCTAAGTCATGTCCAACTCTTTGTGACCTCATGGACTGTAGCCTGCCAGTCTCCTCAGTCCATGGGATTTCCCAGGGAAGAATACCGGAGTGGATTGTCATTTCCTTCTCCAGGGGATCTTCCTGATCCAGGGATCAAATCCACGTCTCTTGCATTAGCAGGCACATTCTTTACCACTGAGCCACCAGAGAAACCCCAAGTATTGTGAATGCTGCTGCTGCTAAGTCACTTCAGTCATGTCCGACTCTGTGCAACCTCATAGACGGCAGCCCACCAGGCTCCCCCGTCCCTGGGATTCTCCAGGCAAGAACACTGGCGTGGGTTGCCATTTCCTTCCCCAGTGCATGAAAGTGAAAAGTGAAGTGAAGTTGTTCAGTCGTGTCCGACTCTTAGCAACCCCATGGACTGCAGCCCACCAGGCTCCTCCATCCATGGGATTTTCCAGGCAAGAGTACTGGAGTGGGGTGCCATTCCCTTCTCCAAGTATTGTGAATAGATCTGATCAAATCAAAACTTTATTATCTAGCAGCTGCATGAGGACAAATTCAACATACACGAATATGAATCCCCATCTGGGGCTAACCCATCAATGTTTAGACCAGCTTTGACCAAACCCAGGATGGGAGTCTTCTTTGAGAGCAAGAGAGTATCTAACTTTGAGTCAGAGCTACTTACTGCCCTCATGTTCAGTTTTGGATCATGACAAACTTTTTTTAACATACTGAAGATGACTGGGGCAATTGCCAAATTTCTACAACGTGAGCAAAAATGGGCATTCTAATTGGAGGGGCTGCCTGTGTCCACATGTTACTTAGACCCAGCCTTGCAGAGCCTTACAAGCTGCCATTCAAACATTTACTATATGTTAGTGTTAAGCCCTTTCAAGTGTGTGTTTAACTGTAAATAGTTTGTTCCAGTGAAGCACTGGAACTTTCTGGCATGACTTGCCTCTGTTATGACTATATGGAATACCCAAAGACTGAGCCTCTCGATCCATGGGCCAGGGTTTTGCTCCCACTCCACTGTGTGACCTATGGCAAGTTACTTAACTTGTCTGAGCCTTTGTTTCCTCAGTTATAGACTGAGGGCAGTTGTTCCTCTTTGCAGCATTAGTTTGAGTATTGATTACTAATGAGTACTGAATGGCCTAATATTCATAAAGTGTCTGAACACAGTTTGCAGCAAATATCTGTCACTGAAGTTGCAAGGAAAACAGGATTAAATCTTTGATCTCACAGTTTTCCATTACCTAAAAATTTAGAGAGCTTTCAAAAAGAGAGAGCCTCGAAATGCACGTTTGTAATACCAGTGTCTTGTTTGCACCCAGAAATAAAGTCTTGAACTCAGATTTGAGATTCAGTATCAGCCAAGCTTGCCTCCCCCTTTCACAACCTCCAGGAAAATACTTGTGCATAACAAAAAATGAGTTTAGTACTTTTCACTCCAATTGATCTTTACCAGACAAGTCAGGTCAAAAACTCACCAAAAGGCCCTGCAGTACACTATTTAAAGAAAATTTTTTAAAAAATGAAAATGAGGAAAAACAATTTGCTACTTTATTTGGAGACTGGCAGGTAATGTAAGAATAGCAGAACATATAGAGCTTTTTTTCCTAATTTGTATTCTAAAAAATAGTCTTCTGGGAAATGGCTTTTATGTGCCTAGATTCATTCCATGGTTAGTTTTTATGGCCAAGTTATAAACTCTTGACTATAAGCACCTAGAATAGAAATGCTGACACGCCTGTAACCAGAGCTGTGTGATTGACATCCCCATCATGTTGTAACTGACACACAAAATAAACAGGATAATTGCAGCACAGTTTGAGCAACAGAGCAACATGTCCGAGCATATTGTAACAGTTTGACAAACGGCTCGATCTGGATCAGCAATGTGATTCCCATTTATTGTCTGTCTTAACAAAACCTCAAATCTTCACCAAAAGATAGAAAGGAGAGTTTATTGCAACATACTGTGAGTTTTGAACTGGAATCAAGAAACACCACACTGTTTCGTGTTGATCCATTCACTGGTCCTTGGGACCTGAGGAAAAGACACTGGGAGAATATGTGAGTGAAGTAATCACTATTGAATCAGTACAAAACAACAGAAAGAAACGCTATAATATCTCCATCACGACCCACCCCCCATCCCCGCAGCCCTAGAACTGTTCCTACATATTTCACTTCATTACCTTGGCTATAAATACCATCTTGAGGGTTTGGTTGTTTATACAGTCGGCCAAACCCCTGAATTTGGTTTTTTAGATCCTACTGTGTATTGTGGCAACTGCCTGATTTGCCTTTAAATTTTGGGTATTCTACCTTTATCCTTTACAAGTGTCTTGTCATATTAGAGAACTTTCCAGTCTCTTTTTTTTTCCTGGATCATTTTCATTCCACTAAATTATAGCTGGATAATCACACAAACGCTTAGTTCTTCTGCCTGGTTTTCTGTTTCTTCCTGGTTTTACACATGAGCTAAATGTCCTCATGTGTAAAGTGAGACTCTTTATGTGTCATTCTAAGATGGCAAAATACCAATGTATAGTTAATAATCTGGACCTTCATCAATTGGTTTACACTGGAAGACCCTAGTATGTCTCATCTGTTCTCTAGGTGGGTGGGATGTGGAGGAGGGTTGGTCCTTGTTTGCAAGGAGAAGACATTCTACTCAGGGTCATAAGGTATCTGTTTATTCAAGAAAGTAGACCATTTGTGTGCAGTGTGTACCTGAATGTCTCAAGAGATCAAAGGGAAGAAATATCAGTGAGGACAGAGCGAGCTCCTGACATGTTCTCTGGAGAGGTGGACTACACTTGTGCTCAGGAAACAGGGGCAGCTTTGGATGGATGAAAAGAACATTTCCAGCGAGGAGCACATAGTGGGTGGAAATACTGAGGCGAGAATGAGCTCGTTCTGTCCCTAGAATTGTAAGGACCTGAAGAAATCGTTCCATTTGTATGTACCCTCTGTCCTTACTATGTTTGTTCATTCAGAGTCATCCGGTTTTCCTGGAGAAATATTTGACAGTCTGCACACACTGAAGGGTCTGCTTCCTTGAAACTTTTCATCTGACTTCTCTCAAATCTGCTTAAAATGCTATTCTGGATTATGCCATCTCCCTGCTTAGAACCCCTGCCTGACTGTGTACTGCTCAGTCTCCGTAACCTCCCCACTCCCACCCGTGCCCATCCTGTGAGCTTCATTGCACCTCCAGATGCATCTCACTTCTCACAATCTGGCTGCAGCCACCTGGAACTGCCCGTATTTTCTCTTGTCTCCTGCCCTTCCTGTAAGCTCAGATCTCAGCTTAAACATCGGGAGACCAGATAAGGCTCCTTGGCTGCTCACCCTTGCAGCTCCCTACAGGAAGCAGGTTTCATTTGAATTTCTTCCTTAAAAACTGTCTTTCCCATGAGACTAGACACTTCTTGCAATGAGACACCATGTTTGGCTTGATCATGAGTGGCTGGCACAGAGCCTGGCACCATCCATTCATTCAAAACTTCCTATTAAGTCCTAGGTCTTAATACAACCGGGAGCAAAATAAAGAAGCACTGTCTGTTCTTAACATTCTGTTTGGGGACCAAACACAAAACAACCTAAAAATAAAATTTATAACGTGTATATATTTATATTATAGCAGTAAATGCTCAGGAGTAAAGCAAAGCCAAGAAGGAAGACAGAACGTGTCTAGTACAGAAAACTCTAGGCAGGCGGCCAGGGAAGAGGGCCTTGCTAAGACAGATGCACACAACCGAACAGAGACCTGGAAGGAACGGAGGAAATGAGGGGCTGAGCCATACAGATGCTGAGGAAGAGCAGGTGGACTGTGGAAACAGCAGGTGCAAAGGCCAGTCTGGGGCACCTTGGGAGTACTCAGAGGTCAGTGGGCTGGAGTGCAGAGAGTCAGGAGGAGAGAGGGAGAGGCGTGATCAAAACGAGGAGACAGCAAGGGAAAGACAATAATAATGCACAGAAATAAATGGGTGTAGGACTGTTGTTATGCTATTATTTCTAGTCTTTGGACTAGAAGACCCAAAGAGAATAGACTATGTCCTTTACTGCTTTAAAAGACTATTTTAAATGACTTTTTAATGCTTTTAAGTAATGCCAGTAATTCAACATAGAACAAAGCCTGCTCTCATTAGCTTACTGAGTGAAAGGACATCAATGCAATCAAGCCTCCTCCTCCAGCCCCAGGATCTTAATACAAAATGCAGAGGGGCCACGTATCATGTAGTGAGCCCATGACCCCAACTCCTGTCTTTGCAGGAGATTAACACGTGGAGGTGAAAGAACATAAATGTAGGCAACTTCATGACCAAGGTTTTCATTTTAGAATCACCTTCAGAGGGAAGGCAAGAAAGCACGCAGTTATCTCATCACAACCGTATAGAAGATAGCTGTGGTTTTGTTCTTATTTTGACTCAGTTCTTTGGGGCTTTATTCTTTGGCCACTCCTGGTGTCATTAGTAATTAATCTTTTCTCCAGGTGACACTTAGCATCTTAACTAATGAAATACCCCTTGCCCAGGAAAGGGTTCAGCTCTGCCAGAAAGTGAATGTAAGCAGAAGGAATTCCTGCTCTGAACCCCACCCCCACCCCCAGAGCTACAGACTCCTGAGTTCATGACTTGTGGGTCACACACATCCCTCTGTCCTGGACACCTGGGCCGGGCCTGCCGTGCAGAGCGTCTCTCAGCACGCCTGCCAGCTCCGTCAGTACCCACCGCACAGCAGCTTTCCTTCTCTCAACACTTGGCTGCCCGCCATGCTGACCCCAGGAACAGAGCCTCCTAAGAAAAAGGTAGGTAAGAAATGAGGGCTGCACACACACCAAGTCTTCCTCCAGACCAGCCAGCTCTCCTCATGAGAACAGCTTTCCAAGCCTAGGGCTTGGTTCCAGCACCATTACAACAAATAAAAACCTTTATAACGTTTGTCCACAATCGAAGCCACAGGAAAATTCTGACTGCACAGCACATGACATGGTGTGGAGAGTATAAGCACACTAGAGAAAGATGTATTACTATGCAAAAGCTACTGATGCACAAGACCTTCATAACAAGCAGGAAATGTGCAAAGACAAATACCTGTGCGGAAGATAACAGCTGTCTCTGTTGTGACCCAAGGCTCAAAGAGCAGCTTGTGAGACACTGGCTGCTTCTCAACACAGCGTTATTTCCCTGGCGTGTGATTGAATTGGGGGCCTTCCTTGCTTTTCTCTGGTCTCCTTCTTTTGTCATTGTTCATGAAGGTAGTTGAGCTTCGGTTTGGTCTGGAATCCCGTGGCACTTAGAGCTATAAGATCAAAGTCCATCATAGGCATTTGGGTTGGTGCCAGCAAAGTTCAGGCTGGGCTTCAAATGGGGCTTGAGTGCCTCTTGGCCACGGTTAAAGGCTGGCTGGGTTTGATCTTGAACTGGGGAGTCTCAGCTCCCTGATTGATAAACCCTGCTCGGCAGAGCTCTGCTTTAATTAACTTGGCCCTTGGGTTGGTTGGATTTCCTGTGTTTCAGCACCTCCCTAGGTGTAACCTTATCTCTCCATTTTCTACCCATGATGGATCTGAAACACCACAGGTGAGGTTTCTCTTTGACTCAACAGCTGGATTACTTCCAGGTTTCCCCACCACAGAAGAGAAGTCCCAAACTCTAGCAGTTCTTATCATCTGACACTTTACGGGGCAGCCACTGTGGGTGAGATGCTAATATGGTTAGACATGGTTCCAGTAAACTGAACTTACTGCTTGAAAGTGTATTCATCTACAATGTGTAAATGTTAGGGACAATGGATGTAAACAAATGATAGATGGTGTTTAGGGGGGAGGTGACAGCAAGGTGTCTCTCAGAAGCTTGGAAAGAGGAGGATAGCCCAGCACCCTGAGGAACACACATCCTGCAAGATGCTTCTCAGGTCAGTTTGGGACAATCTTTGATAGTCATAATGCTCATTTCACTTTGTTTACACTTGTATATCTATCAAACTTAAAAAAAAAAAAATGAACCTCCATCACCTCCCTAAGTTTCTTGGGTTTTTTTGTTTGTTTTTAAAATCACAGCACACCACAGGAAGAACTGATTTATAAAGCATACCTACTGTGGGAATACAGCGGGACCCAAGCTTTTAGCTTGGAGAAAGAAGACACCATCGGATGAGTGAGGTGTTCCAGGCGCAAAGTACCTAATCAGAGGCAGAGTTTTGTGACTTGTCCAGAGCAGCCCCAGGCAAGAAAGGGTGGGGTGAAGAGGAAAATCACTCTTAGTCATCAGAGATTTTGTGTGTGTGTGTCTGTGTGTCTGGGTGTTCATGTGTGTATGTGTGATTGAAAGAGAGAGAGACAATTGAAACATCTTCCAACACTATACAGAGTCCCTTTGAAGACTTCTGAATAATGACACAGCTTCACAGATATGGTGACACAAGGCAAGTGTTGTCATGGACAGGGGAAAAGGTATTATGCCCTTTGGGAAGGGGTATCATCCACAAATAGTTAACATTTTCATTTAGCCATCAGTGTCTCTTGATTTAACTAGCATATGACCATCTCTGAATACCCTAAAAAGATCTGGTCCTGAAAACTTCAGGAGACAGATGATGGTGAGAGTTGCACAATAATGTGAATGTACTTAGTGCCACTGAACCATACGGTTCAATATGGTTTTATATTATGTGACTTTTCCCACAATTAAAAAAAAAAACATTAAAAAAGATCTGGCCATGCTCGCTTTGGCAGCACATATACTAAAATTGGAACGATACAGAGAAGATTAGCATGGCCCCTGTGCAAGGAAGACATGCAAATTCATGAAGCGTTCCATATTTTTAGGTGCAAAAATCCTTAACAAAATTCTAGCAATCAGACTCCAACAACACATTAAAAAGATCATACACCATGACCAAGTGGGCTTTATCCCAGGGATGCAAGGATTCTTCAATATCCGCAAATCAATGTAATACACCACATTAACAAATTGAAAAATAAAAACCATATGATTATCTCAATAGATGCAGAGAAAGCCTTTGACAAAATTCAACATCCATTTATGATAAAAACTCTCCAGAAAGCAGGAATAGAAGGAACATACCTCAGCATAATAAAAGCTATATATGAAAAACCCACAGCAAACATTATCCTCAATGGTGAAAAACTGAAAGCATTTTCCCTAAAGTCAGGAATAAGACAAGGGTGCCCACTCTCACCACTACTATTCAACATAGTTTTGGAAGTTTTGGCCACAGCAATCAGAGCAGAAAAAGAAATAAAAGGAATCCAAATTGGAAAAGAAGAAGTAAAACTCTCACTGTTTGCAGATGACATGATCCTCTACATAGAAAATCCTAAAGACTCCACCAGAAAATTACTAGAACTAATCAATAATTATAGTAAAGTTGCAGGATATAAAATCAACACACAGAAATCCCTTGCATTCCTATATACTAATAATGAGAAAATAGAGAAATTAAGGAAACAATTCCATTCACCATTGCAACAAAAAGAATAAAATACTTAGGAATATATCTACCTAAAGAAACTAAAGACCTATATATAGAAAACTATAAAACACTGGTGAAAGAAATCAAAGAGGATACTAATAGATGGAGAAATATACCATGTTCATGGATTGGAAGAATCAATATAGTGAAAATGAATATACTACCCAAAGCAATTTATAGATTCAATGCAATCCCTATCAAGCTACCAACGGTATTCTTCACAGAGCTAGAACAAATAATTTCATAATTTGTATGGAAATACAAAAAACCTCGAATAGCCAAAGCAATCTTGAGAAAGAAGAATGGAACTGGAGGAATCAACCTGCCTGACTTCAGGCTCTACTACAAAGCCACAGTCATCAAGACAGTATGGTACTGGCACAAAGACAGAAATATAGATCAATGGAACAAAATAGAAAGCCCAGAGATAAACCCACGCACCTATGGACACCTTATCTTTGACAAAGGAGGCAAGAATATACAATGGATTAAAGACAATCTCTTTAACAAGTGGTGCTGGGAAAACTGGTCAACCACTTGTAAAAGAATGAAACTAGAACACTTTCTAACACCATATACAAAAATAAACTCAAAATGGATTAAAGATCTCAATGTAAGACCAGAAACTATAAAACTCCTAGAGGAGAACATAGGCAAAACACTCTCCGACATACATCACAGCAGGATCCTCTATGACCCACCTCTCAGAATATTGGAAATAAAAGCAAAAATAAACAAATGGGACCTAATTAAACTTAAAAGCTTATGCACAACAAAGGAAACTCTAAGCAAGGTGAAAAGACAGCTTTCAGAATGGGAGAAAATAATAGCAAATGAAGCAACTGACAGACAACTAATCTCAAAAATATACAAGCAACTCCTACAGCTCAATTCCAGAAAAATAAATGACCCAATCAAAAAATGGGCCAAAGAACTAAATAGACATTTCTCCAAAGAAGACATACAGATGGCTAACAAACACATGAAAAGATGCTCAACATCGCTCATTATCAGAGAAATGCAAATCAAAACCACTATGAGGTACCATTTCACACCAGTCAGAATGGCTGTGATCCAAAAGTCTACAAGCAATAAATGCTGGAGAGGGTGTGGAGAAAAGGGAACCCTCTTACACTGTTGGTGGGAATGCAAACTAGTACAGCCACTATGGAGAACAGTGTGGAGATTCCTTAAAAAACTGGAAATAGAACTGCCTTATGACCTAGCAATCCCACTGTTGGGGATACACACTGAGGAAACCAGAATTGAAAGAGACACGTGTACCCCAATGTTCATCACAGCACTGTTTATAATAGCCAGGACATGGAAGCAACCTAGATGTCCATCAGCAGATGAATGGATAAGAAAGCTGTGGTACATATACACAATGGAGTATTACTCAGCCATTAAAAAGAATACATTTGAATCAGTTCTAATGAGGTGGATGAAACTGGAGCCTGTTATACAGAGTGAAGTAAGCCAGAAAGAAAAACACCAATACAGTATACTAATGCATATATATGGAATTTAGAAAGATGGTAACAATAACGCTATATACGAGACAGCAAAAGAGACACTGATGTATAGAACAGTCTTGTGGACTCTGTGGGAGAGGGAGAGGGTGGGATGATTTGGGAGAATGGCCTTGAAACATGAATAACATCATATATAAAACGAGTTGCCAGTCCAGGTTTGATGAATGATACTGGTTGCTTGGGACTGGTGCACTGGGATGACTCAGAGGGATGGTATGGGGACGGAGGAGGGAGGAGGGTTCAGGATGGGGAACACGTGTATACCTGTGGCAGATTCATGTTGATATATGGCAAAACCAATACAATATTGTAAAGTTAAAAAAATAATAAATAAAAGATCTGGCCTAAATCACAACTTTGCCACTTACTAGAATTTAGAATACAGAAAATAGAAATAGACTGGAATCTATGGCTCAATTTCTTCATTTGCATATTGGGGTTAATAAAGCATGGGATTACTGTAAGTATTATACAATATATGCTTAGCCCATTAACATCATAAGCACTCCATAAAGATATTTAACTTTAAATTTTATTTCTACAATGATTTTTATTTCAGAGATTGACAGACATCAACATGTTTTCCAATGTGCTAGAGCTCTTTAACATGTTCCTCAAAAGGCCAGAGTTAATAAAACTACGTCACTTTCTTTTACTCACCATATAACATGATGCCATGAAGCTTTCGCAGCAGTCACTCACAAGTGTCACTCATCTTGCAAAACCCAAAGAGGATATAATTATAGTCTCTGCTTTAAGAATTTTTTCTCCCTGATAGTATCTGTGATATCAACATCATTACACTGGCAATGAAGGTCACAGTGGATTTTTTTTTCCTGAAAGATAAGAACACAGGTAAGGATATGGTTATTTAGGAGTCACATCTTTTCTTTTAGAAGACCAAATATTTGTGAGTGATGTTGAGTTGGGAACATAAGAAATCAGCTCTCTGATCTTGGCCCTCCTGGCCAAATACACAGAGTTGGGCTTGAACAAGTAAACACTTTTAAATTTATTTTTATATATTTAAAACTCTGTTAGATGTATTTCTGTATAAATAGACATCATGCTTTCCAATAAACAGGCTCAAAAGGTAAAAAAGCAACCTTTGACTTGGTGACCCTGGGCACACAAACATGACAGTGCTGGTAAAATGCATTTTCTGGTGCCAGTCATGTGCAATAGAAGGAACAAGGAAGCACATATTAGGGATGGCTTTCATGCTCCCAAGCGACCCATGAGCTCTGTGGGCTCCTACCCAGGGTTAGGAAGTGACTCGTGCCTGTCACTGGCTACAGCACTGATACTGCTCTCAACGGGTCTTTCTGTTTGGTTGACTTAAAGGAGTCACCACCACCTGGTTCCATCTACTTATCACAGTTTCCCGCAGTAGTGATGCTTGTCCTGCCAGGTCCACTGCTGCTGGAAAAACCAGATCTTTGGGCACACTGAAGGCTCAGGACCCCATGGAACGAGAATTCTGAACAAAACATACTTGTGCCTTGAAACAGGAGCCATATTCTGTGTACCTGCCACAGACTTGTGTTTAGGAATGGCCACACTCAGAAGCTGCTACCAAATTTAAGTACGTATTTTAGAAGTTATCAAGCTTCCTTACAACTAGCAAAGCATTAATGTCTGGGGAAAAAAATAATAGATGAGGAACAGTTAGGTAGAGGTTCTTCCATCAGGGCTGACTTGGTAGATGCTACAAAAGATTTGATTTCCAGATTTCTGGAAGAAAAGGAGAAATCTGAAAACAAAACCAAAGAAGTTTCACCTGATGGGGGGAGATCACTGAGCTGGAGTTGGTCAGCTGAAGTCTGATGACACATTCAGAAGTTAGTCAGTTTTCAGGTAGGTTTAATAGATCCTGCTCCAGATGCTGGGAAAGACTGGGGACAGGATGATAAGAGGGAAACAGAGGATGAAATGGTTAGATGGCATCACCAACTCAATGGACATGAGTTTGAGTAAACTCCGGGAAATAGTGAAGGACAGGGAAGCCTGGCATGCTGTGGTTCGTGGTCACAAAGAGTCGAATACTACTGAGTGACTGAACAACAATTCCCTCATATGAGATGGTTGTGGCAAGATGAGTAATGATATATGTAAAAAGCAAAAGAAAGTCTAAACATGCAAGATTTCTGTCTTCTCCCCTAGACCGTGAGCTCCTAGATAAGAGGACCTTGTGTCTCTCTACCCAGGGTGCCTGCTGCATAGTGGGCTGGCAGTTGTATCAAATGACTGGATACGCTGATTATGAGCCAACAGGGTCCAAGAAAGAAAGCTGCCATTGGAGGTGCTGACTAGACCCCTTGTATCAACTGGGTCCTGGAGGGGACACCAGCTTAGAGCATGCAAGTGGGAAGTGGGCCCCTGAGAAGCTGTTGCTGCCTCTGACTGGAGAGAAAGGAAAATAGATTGGGAGATAGGAGAGCCTAAAAGATTCCTGTCTGGGTCTTTATTCAGACAGAAACTGGTGAGAAAAGTTCCCAGTTCTCAGACGCGAGTGAAGCGGGAAGTCAGGTGACATGGGTTAGGGTGTTCTGCTCAGCGTGGCTGAGTGTGATGGATGGCTTGGTGTGCTGTTTATCTAGTGCGGGCTGGTATTTCACCTCTGTTTTCATTAGACTGATGCTAAGGTAATAATTCTTTCCTCTGGCTGAAAAATCTGTCTTCAGCCATTTGTTGATCTTCTTGAACAGGCACTTCAGATGTCCAGAAGTTACCCTAAAGGAGGCTTTGAATGAAAACTTAAATAATGCCAGTTGGCATCCACGGAGCTCACAGCAAGGCTTCTGCTAGATTTGCTGTGGTTAGGAGGTGCAAAGTTACATCTGTGCAAAGAGAACCAGCCTCAGGAATGGCACAGAGAGACCACGCCTGTGGGAAACAAAGGGGAAACGGCACACTTTTTCCATTTGAACATTTCAAGCATTTCTGCAAATTAAATGAAGCCAGTGCCGTCTTCCTGGGTTGTTTCCATGAAGCAGTGTGTTGTGGTGAGCAGTGCCCAAGACTGGGACTCAGAAATCTCCATGACTCTCCCTACGGGCAGATCTCATAATATCTCTGTGCCTCCATGTCTTCATTTTCCCAGCAAAGATAATAATAATATATGTGGTGGTTTGAATGGAAAGCCCTTGTCAAGAGAACTTAGCTTTTAGTTTTTCTCCCAGGCTAGTGGGAACAAGTTGAGCACAATGACAGAGGCGTGTGGCATTACTAAGTGGCAGCATGATAGCCCCACCCTCCTTCCAAACCCTTCCATGAAGAGCAGGAAGGGAAGAGGACAGGGTTGGTTCTGCAAGCCCTGGTTAAGGAAACTCTCTTCCCACGACTCACAGGGCAGTCCTGCGCAGTGTTGTGGGATTGTGAGCTGACCAGCCGGTGAGAGGACTTCTGCTCACAGAGCCCATGAAGTTGCTTCACCCAGAGTGGACCCACAGACACGTCTCAGCCCCTCATCTGTGTGTGTGTGTGTGTGTACCATGTATGTGCAGATGGGACAGCAGGACATATATCCTGATTTGTCCTTACCAGCCCGCTTTGTGCTTTTTGTGACAGAATGCATATAATAGCTCTCCCACTAACTCTTCAAGTGTTTGAGTTTGGACAATAAATTATATGACACCCCAAATACGACAGATTCATTTTTCTGTTGGCACCTTCTCAACCCTCAACAAATACCTCATGTCTATTGCCAATATCCCCTCTGTCCTCAGCTTAGTCATTTATGCTATACAAATAAAGATAAAGTTTTACTTTATAATTTTCACACAGCAATGTATATTCATCAATATCATTTTCAGGGCACTCATGACATGAGGGGAGACTCATTACAAAGAATTGTACTTTATAAAATGTGATGATTCTAATGAAGAAGGATTAGTGGGGATCAACTAACATAATTTTTTATAAAGTGCCAGTCAAATGGAAGCTACTATTATTAATAATTCTGAAATAATGACAACTAAAGAATTGTTTTATTCACTCATTCTTATTAAGCAATTACTCAAACATTAAACATTTGTATAATGTTTCGAGGCACTATGCTAGATACTGAAAATATGAAAATGAAAGACAATCTCTTCGAGCTCAAGGAAGTCATAGAAAACAAGGTAAAGAGACAAGGCAGTGATGACAGTCTGCTCGTGGTAGCATGGAACAGGAGCCCTTAATGCAGCGTCAGGCCGCCAGGCCGGAAGGGAAGGGGAGGAGGTGGTGGGGGAAGGCATTCGAGAGGCAGTGATACAGACTAGGTCTTTTTCTTTTTTTTAAGATTTTTAAAATGTGGACCATTTTAAAAGTCTTTATTGAATTTGTCACAATATTGTTTCTGTCTTATGGTTTTATTTTTTTGTTTGTTTGGTTGGCTGGTTTTTTAGCCAAGAGGTATGTGGGAGCTTAGCTCCCCAACTGGGCATCAAACCCACATCCCCAGCATTGGAAGCCGAAGTCTTAACCACTGGACCACGAGGGAAGACCCTGGAATGGATCTTAAAGGATGCATAGGAGTTAGCCAACGGAGGAAGATGTGAAAAACGTTCTCTTTCAGATCTTTTCTAATATTAGAAAACAAGAAAAACAGGGAATTCCCTGGCCAGTCCATTGGTTAGGATTCCATTCTTTCACTGCTGGAACCCTGGGTTCATTTCCTGGTTGGTGAACTAAGCTCCTGAAAACCGTGAGACAATGCCAAAAAAAAAAAACAGAGAGAGAGAGAAAGAAAGAAAAGAGAAAAAAGACAAATTCAGAAGTCAGGAAACATTCTGATGTGTTCCTGTTGATTTTAAAGGAAGCTGTTTCTATTAGTGGAGGCTTCTTGGGAACTCTGTGAATAAACTTTCCTAATCAGGAGACTCTTAAAAAGCTAGACTCCTACTGAAGCACTTTCAATAGAGAGTTGTCACCCATATGTGAAATTGTAAATTTTCTAGTAACCATGTTATAAACGTAAAAAGAAACAGGTGAAATTAACTTTAATAAGTTGTTCTTAACCCCGTACACCCAAAATATTATCATTTCCACAGGGAGTCAATATAAAAAATGAGATGTTTTGCTATCTTGTTTTTACCCAGAGAAGGAAATGGCAACCCACTCCAGTGTTCTTGACTGGAAAATCCCGTGGACGGAGGGCCCTGGTAGGCTACAGTCCATGGGGTCGCAAAGAGTCAGACATGATTGAACGACTTCACTTTAGCACTTCACTTGTTTCACATTAAGATTTTTAAAATCTTAGTTTTTAAAGTAAGTGATTGCCTCAGAGATTGTCTGAGGCCAACGTTGTCTGAGTTGGGAGGATGAGGAGGGAACGGAATGGGGTATGCTTTGGGAGTGGCGAACATGTTCTATATCTTGATTTTTATTTATTTATTTATAAACTTATTGAACTGCGAGTTCAATTAATGCATTTTATTGGGCATATGCTGTATCTCAATAAAGTTGATTAAAAACAAACAAAAAAAGATGTTGACATTCAGCCTGGGACTTCCCTGGTAGTCCAGTGGTTAAGAATCTGCCTGCCAAAGCAGGAGACACAGCTTCGACCACAGTTCTGGGGCATCACTGCCACGGGGCCGCTAAGCCCTTGAGCCACAGCTATGGAAGCCTGCACACCTAGAGGCCCTGCTCCTTGACAAGAGAAGCCACCGCAATGAGAAGCCTGCACACAGCAACAAAGAGTAGTCCCTGCTCACCTCAGCTGGAGAAAGCCAGCATGCAGCAACAAAGACCCAGTGAGGCCAAAAATAAAATAAATAATTAAAAAAAAATTCCAGTCTGTATTTTACTCTCGGAGAACATTTCAGTTCGTAGTAGGCACAAGTGACTGGTGGCTCCCACACCGAACAGTGCAGCTTCACGCTATCTAATCTCACTGCGGTCACAACTGAAAATGAAACCAGAGTGTCCTGGCTGGGTTTATTCATGACTGTCTATTCCCTCACCTACATAAATAACACACACTTCTTGAAGAAGGGAGAAACAAAGTTTCTACAGAGATCTATATTCTGTCCTAGGTTATTTCTCTTATACTTGACAGTCAGCAGTTTATGACAGGTCTCTGTTCCTCATAAGCAAACTATCCATACAGTCTCTGAAATATAAGTGTTTTAATTGTGGGGAGAGCCAAAACTCTGGTTATACCAACTTACCACGAGGGCTGGTTTGTATCTATGAGATAATTCAGAACCAATTATTCCATCACAAACGATGTCATCAGGGCAAACCTTAACACTTGCCGTCACTCATGCTAACTTCTTTCTTATTGAAACAGCCTATTTGTATACAGTATCTTATCATTTTGTGAATCAAAACAGAAGAATGATATTAGGAAGAAAGTCCTGTTAACAACTCACTGTTGGGCAAGTGAACCATCTCAGGCTCTGAATTCCTCTGTCTCTGCGATGGTGATAACAACTTGGGCCTCGAGGTCTTAGCACCCTGAAGACATGGACAAACACTTCTCATCTTTCTGATTCTTGGTTTAGCACAGAGCTGGTAATTACAAAAGATTTCTTCAGTCTCTGAAAGTGTTCATGAGCTATAGGGCCATCCAGTGAGTCACTTTTTCTCCTTTCTCTTTAGTGGGTCACTCACAGCTTGTGACAAAAACACTGCTAATTGCATAGCTGGTGCCAGGGGCACTGTGGAGTCGCTGAGGAAGTCGCTGTTAGCTACTGATTATTCTCCAGAGAGGCTGCATGCCATCCTGCAAGAATGCAGGCTGATGCCTTGAAGTTCTTCCACCGACAAGGTGCACAGCCTGGGGCCAACTATTTTAACTGCAGCCTTCTCAGCTGTGAAAAATGAGAACAGCGATCCTCACGGTTTTAGAAGAGAGTTGTGTTTATTAATTAGTCTGTATTTCAAAGTGCTTCACAACTGGAAAGTTTCACGATTGCATAAAGGAAGATTCCCTTTCATTTTATCCCCCATCACATTAGGATGAAAAGAAACTGTGCTCACTGAGGCTGTGAGAAAAATGGAGGGGATTCAGGCAAAAAAGCTAACAAACCTGACTTCCGAAGGTAGTGGCTCATTTCCCTGACTGTAAGATGACACCCATTAAAGGGAACTTTTGTAAATTAGGTATCTCAAAGGGCAGCCAAACCTGCTCTCTGAAGAACTGCTTTTCTTTTAGACTTAATTTTTATGATCCCTTCAAGAAAAAAAAAAAAGAAAATGAGCCAAATCACACAGTGATGGGTATTTGAAAAGCAAAGCTTCCCCTTCTTCCTAGGAACTGACATAGACTTTATCATATTTTATTTCTTGAGAAATACAACCTAGACCTGCTTGTATCTCCACCATTAGATCCTCAGACCTCCTTGTCCTTTTCCTAGCTTATAATAGAAAGCAGGCCCACCAAAATTTTCCTAAGTGCTCCATTATCACCAGAATATCAGTTGATTCAAAAAAAAAAAGAATTTGTTCCTTGTTCTTCTTGTAGCTAACTGTCCATTCATTTTTCATCTCCTTCTATGCTATAAAAATGTAGTTGCCTGACTGAAACTGGTCTTGCTGGTGTCCTTTGCATCTAGCTGGGGTTGCGTGATAAGTTCTCCCCAGTGGAAAGTCAGAAAAATGGGATTTCTAAGACGTGAGTGTGCATCTTTACTCTCTCTGAGGGCTGGAAGAGATTCTGAAGACCTCGGGCAAGTCTGAACCTCAAGACAGAAACCTGAATCCTGTGTCCTGCAGCTAAGGGACATCTGTTTGGATTGTTATCTGAGTGAGAAATAAACTTGTAGTGTGTTAAGTCAATTTTTTTGAAGTTTATTGTTATAGCAGCTAATAGTACCCTAACACATACATTTGTCAAAGCTGACACTCTTCCCCAAATTTCCCATTATAGTTGTCTTTTCCATGCCAGACCACGAAACTCCTTCAGGACTTTCATGACATTCAGGATAGTATGAGGTAAGATATTTAATAAACGCATGTGGAATAGAGGGAGGGAGGGAAGAAGGAAGAAAAGAAGGAAGGGAGGGAGGGAGGAGAGATTGAATTCATGTGAATGCATTTAAAGTGACTTGGTTATTTTCTTTGAAGCTTTCAAGCTCAGCATGGCCACCCCCCCTTAAGTGGTAAAGGTGGGAAATATTTCTCCTTTCTATATGGTCTTCTAAAGGATGGACACAGAGCCATGAGAGAAATCACTGACCAGAGAAAAGCAATCCCTTAGAGAAAGCAATCCAAATATCATCTCCCTCAAGAGCTGGGCCACCGCCAGCATCTCCATCAGCAACTTGGAAGAGTTGTCTGTCTTCCCGACACAATAAAACTGGAGACATGAGCACATAGAGCTCTCGCCAGCACAATTACATGAAGCCAGAGCACATTATCACTTCTAGCTTGCAGGATTTATGACCAACTATGATGGAAAATAAAGACAGAGATATTTTACTTGTCTAAATTCATCACTCACAAAAGGCAATACATTTTAATCAGAGAGAATTTATATAAATGGTGCTTTTTCTAATGAAAACCCTCACAAACAGAGCAGAAATAGATGTTGGCATCTTAGAAAGAAAAAGGAAAATGAAAAAGATGGCCACTTGGCTCTGGTCAGAAAATATGCAGTTGATAGCCTTTATTATTGAAAAACTTCCAAATGCATTGAGGCAAGCAAGGCTATTTTGGTGGTTTCCTGGGTTTGGGAAATGGCTTTTAACTTGAGTGGAACAGGGAGCAGGTTTGTATACCCTTTTGGTGTCTGCTGATCCAAGTATTGTGTGTCTGGGCATGCTCAGTCATGTCTGACTATTTTCAACCCCATGGACTGCAGCCCACCAAGCTCCTCTGTCCATGGGATTTTAGAATACTGGAGTGGATTGCCATTTGCTACTCCAGGGGATCTTCGTTTCTTGTGTCTCCTGCACTGGCAGGCAGATTCTTTACCACTGTGCCACCTGGGAAGCCAAGTATTAAGTGGTGAAGCTAAAATCACTCTACTTGTAAGAAGCCTGTGATTTCTGTTTGCTGAGAGGGCGTTACTTCCTGTGGCAGTCCCCCTGCCAGAAACCCCCTTAGAGCCGGGCTCTTCCAGCAGCAGACCATTTCTAGGCTTATGCTCATTAGCTGCTCATTAGTTGTCTCCACTCTGGGATGCCTACCCTGGGAGCGCAGGGTCTGCAGTGTTCCTGGCCCAGTGTTGGTAGGTGGTGAAAGCTCAGAAAATATTGAAGAGTTCTGACTAGGCTGTGACTTTACATAATTAAATGTTCTTCTTTACACAGACCATTTGTTTTCACCATCAGTTCGCTCATGTTGTTTTTGTTGTTCAGTCACTCAGCTGTGTCCAACTCTTTGCAACCCTATGGAGTGCAGCATGCCAGGCTTTCCTGTCCTTCACCATCTCCCAGAGCTTGCTCAAACTCATGTCCATTGAGTCGGTGATGCCATTCAACCATCTCATCCTCTGTTGTCCCCTTCTCCTCCTGCCCCCAATCTTTTCCAGCATCAGGGAAAAGACTCATCTTTTCCAGTGAGTCACTTGAAGACAACGAAAAGGTAGACCAGGTGGTTGTTGTCTAATGTTTTAAAATTTTCCATCATTGAAATACATGCTGGTTGAAACCACCGTTTGTGGGAGCCAAAATTATAGCCTCTAAATTTCTGCAAGATGGAAAAGATTGAGAAAAAATGTAAAGTGTTATATAACCCTTCAAGTGCAGAATATGTCCCTATATTCTGTTGATGTTTGGTGCAGCACCCGAAACCGTAAAGGCAAGTTTGTTTCCAGAACACCTGAAACAGAGACCGCTTTTTTATGATGTTTGCCTCTCATGGTCAAGTTTACATTAGGGAGCTATATTTTCCTTATATTTATTTTAAAATTATTTGGGTTTTCCAATAAAATAACATTTTCATTTTTTTCCCCTCTTCTCAGATGAACACATTTATTGTTTTTATCCAAGAACATGGGGCTGTGGTTGGTGGTTGGGATGCCCTGAAGTGGTATACTTGGAAAGGATATGTTGTTTGCATTTAACAAATTACTTAGTCGGCTGAATATCTAGTGACTAAAATAATAACAGTTCATCAAAACACAGTTATCCCAGATATCCTTTCAAGAGCGTCAATCAGATGTCCTAAATTCAAGAAAAGAGTGAGAATTGTGAGGAGGGGGAGACCAGAGGGACAAACCGTGTTTGGAAGCAGGAAGTAAGTCAAGGAACTAAGGATTTGAAATAAAACAAAGGGGGAATACATGAATCTTCTCCTCTGAAGTCATCCAGTTTGAACCTAACCCAGGTTAGGGGGAGTAAAATCATTATCTGATGTTCTGAGGCCACTTCAAAAATGCATTGGTACTTTCAACCAGGCTAGAATCAACATTGAAAAACCACCAGCACCTCTGACTTGGGCTGCAAGGCCCAGCTCTGGGCTCATATCTACCTAGAAGGGCCCAGTGCCACTTAGTCAGGATGAGGGTCAGGGCAAGGGCAGAGCAGCCTGCTCACTCAAGCTGGCCTCAAGGGGAGGCTGGTGGTGTCCAACCCTGGGCTACTCGTTCAACTCCTCTCTGGAGCAATAAACAGGAAAGTGGCAGGAGGCTAGGCTCCTTTAAGTCAGGTGCTCTTAATCCTCTAAGGCGACTGGAGATTTATTTTTTAATTCAATAATAACTTAGAGTACATGTATAGACATACTCACGCATATACATACACATATATGTATATACACACACACATATGTATGACTATATAATTATGGGTGTACATATATGTATGCATATGTGTATATATATGGGCTTCCCTGGTGGCTCAGATGGTAAAGAATCTGCCCGTAATGCAGTGATCTGGGTTTGATCTCTGGGTCAGGAAGATACCCTGGAAACGGGAATGGCAACCCACTGCAGTATTCTTGCCTGGAGAATTCCAGAAACAGAGGAGCCTGGTGGACTACAGTCCATGGGTCATACATTCATGATTGGTGTTTACATAAAAGTGAATGTAAAACATGCTAAACTTAAGATTGTAAAGCAGTTGTACAACTCCATGAATACACCAAAACTGTTAAATTGTACATTTTAAATAGGTAAGTTTTATATGTGAATTATATCTCAATAAAAATGGTTCTTAAAAATGAATGTATTTATCCCTCTATTTTTCTAAAAACAGCATACACTGGGTTTTGTTATTGTTATGACTTCCTCCTATGCTTTTAACTTCTTCAAGTCTTAGTAGTCATAGCATACACTCCAAGATTGCTGAATTGTTGATTAATGAATGATCTAGTTTTAGAGCTTCCAGGCCACATTGTCCATGTTATGGGGTCAGTGAGAAAAATTATGCCAAAGAAATAAAATCTATCCAAAGTGCTGCCCTTCCTGTGCTCCTGCCCCTGTCCCCGCACCTTCTGGCTTCCCATCATTCTCTGAGGGTGGACGCTTATTGTCTTTCAGGCATCATCATTTTAAAGATGACACTTTGGATTATACCTTCTACTTCTAACAGTCTATGATGTGGATGAGACTGGCAGAAACAGTTGTAAATGTAAGAATTGGTGGTTATTTTTTTTAACCTATCTTCAAAGCCAGTTCATATGCAATAATTCAGCCTTACAATGTCTTGTGATATCTAATTGCAGTTGTTTTATAGATGATAAAATCTTATAGGGGGTTTATATTAGTCAGTTTCATAGGAGATATACATTTCTTTTTTCCTTTGATGGTTGGTAAATCAAGTGAATAGCATAGGGCAGTGCTTCCCAAACTGTTGTAAAAGATAAAATTTTATAAAATCTCCAAGAGTTTGCTAACTTTCATAAAAATCAATAAAAAATAAATTACCAGTTTAGACTACAAAATACAAGCCCCCTTTTTGTTTATTTCATCTGGGGGGGTTTAATTTTCAAATTACACCTCTCCCTACTCTCCCTTCTGTGAAGTGAAATTGTTAGTCACTCAGTCATGTCTGACTCTTTGCGACCCCATGGACTTGTGACCCCAAACTCTCCAGACTTGTCTATCCATGGAATTCTCCAGGCAAGAATACTGGAGTGGGTTTCCATTCCTTTCTCCCGGGCATGTTCCCAACCCAGGGATTGAACCTATGTCTCCTGCATCGCAGGCAGATTCTTTACCAGCTGAGACACCAGGGAAGTCTGCCTGCTCTATCTGCTTGCAAACTCCAGTGGCTCCTTTCACCACCCCCTCACCAGTGCTCTCAGATACTCCCTGCCTGCCTGATCCCCCACCTGCAACTCCCACCAGGTCACTCCCATTCAGAAAAACACCTCCAAGCACCAGCCTTCCAACCACCCTCAAGGCCCTGTCCCTTGCCCTCCATTTTGAATATTAAATTATTGAGTAGACATTAAGCTGCATTTCAATAAATAGTATCAAAACAAACATGGCATAGAAAAAAATTTGAATTTTTAAAAACTAAATGTTATAGGTTGTTCACTGAAAATATCTATAAAGGTGAATAATAGAGAAAACTACTGCTACACTCAGAATTTTTATAATTCTGCCATCATAACATGAAATAAGTGGAATAAATCCCCATACTAAATACCTATATTCATGCTTTTAATGAACAATTTGTATATCAGTATTTAATTTCAATGTGATGGATGAGTTTGCTTCTTGCTTTGCAACTTACCTAATCTAGGATAGATTGATGACAATAATACTCATAAGGGAAAATGTGTATCAAAACTCTTTCTATGTTTCAGTAATACTTAAAAGAGAGAAACCTGTCTTGTAGAGATGTGTCCATAGTAACAAGGACAAAATAGGATATTGGTTTTTAATTTTTTTCTAAAATGAAGCAAGTGATACTCTATTTGCAAAATTTCTCAATTTTCAGTATCAGTAACCAGTTCCAACTACTTATTCTATAAAGTTATAGTTAAATTTAAATTAATTGTTTATGAAAGACAAGGTTTCTGTCTTTAAAACTTCTGGGTTACAATTGACTAATTAACCTTAAAATATCACATGCTTAACATGGTCCTACTGCTCATTTTATAGACTTTCCTCACAAGTTCAATACTCCTTGATCTGATCTGTATGATATTCAGTGAAATGAATTCATTGACCATGCATTTGGAAGTCAAGGCAATGTCAAGTTGCTAAAAACATTTGTATCCACTTACTCTCAATTTCTGTACATATCTCACTGTGGACTAGTAATAGTTGATAGACCAGCACTGGGCCCATGGAGCACACTTAGTAGCACCGCCATGTAGATACAGCATTCCTTTGCTTCATCAAAGCAATTGAAGTCATCGCTCATGATGAACTCAAGCATAAGATGGATGCTTATATTCAAAAAGCTGAGATTTTATGATCCCATGGATTAATGTTAACCTAAATGGAAGATTCAGAAAAACTGCTAATGAGTTCTTCATTTGTATATTTTCTCTTCAGTAATTTTACCAGTGACTTAGATGAAGATGTGAAATTATACTCATCAGATTCAAAAAATTGTTTATATTTATGAAATACTTGGTATGACCCACAGACTGGACTAATTATTTTACATTGATTGTTTCACTTAATCTTTAGAGTGATAATTCTGTGATATAGGTACTGTAATTATCCCTGATTTAGAGATGGGAAAAGTTAAGTAACTTCTCAAAGTTTGCACAGCTCCTTCATGGTGGAGCTAGGATTTGAGTTCAGGCCACCTGACTCGACATCCAAATCTCTGAACCACCTAACTGGCCACCAAAACTGGCCAGGATTGGCACACTTATATGTGATGGATTCAGGAGACTTAAAAATATTCTCTAGGCAAAATTGCTGGGCAAAAATCAATACTGTGAAACTTAAGAGGAATCAGTCAACACAAGTCAATTACACAAAAGCTGGCGGAGGAAAGCCTGGCGTGTCAGAGTCCCTTGGGATTATCTCATATCCTGCCAGCTTCACCTCGGTTACCAACCACCACAGCAGCATGTGTCCAAAGGCCACTTCTGCTGACAGCACCTCATTTAAAGAGCTTGAACCATGCCTGGAGAAGACTGTTCAGGATACAGGTTATAGCAACTGGAGTAATCCCTAGCCAACCAGAGATGAGAGCTGATGGATAAATGTTTTGCTGTCAATACTTTTTATTGAAAGCAACTCTGACAAGCATTCTACAGCCTCCAGTGGTCCTCGTAAAGTCCAGTCCCAGTTGCCTGCTGCAGGAACCAGCTTCACAAGGCCCCTTTGATTGGTTGTTCCTCCCTCTTCATTCCATGCTCCCTGGTCCACCCCTGATTCCCAACATCACCTCCAAAGACACCACCTGTAGGCATGTTCTTTTCTCAGATTCTGCATTGGGATGCTGTCTTAGTTTGGGCAGCTATTTTAAAAATACCATAGACTGGGTAGATTAAACAACAGCCGTCTATTTGTCATAGTCCTGGAGGCCAGGAAGTCCAAAATCAAGGTACTTGCAGATTTGGTGTCTGGTGAGAGCCCACTTCCTAGTTCACACAGGATTGATTTCTCATAGTATCCTCACAGGGTGGAAGGGAGGTGAGCTCTCTCTGGAGCCTCTTGCATAAGGGCATGAATCCATTCATGAGGGCACCACCCTCATGATCTAATCACCCCAAAGGCCCACCCTCCTAATGCCACCGCATTGGGGATTATGTTTAATTTAGAGTTTGAGGAGAAACAGAGTCTATTGCACCAGGTGAACACATTAGCCTGGCAGTGAATTGTGTTTTGGCTGAAGATAGGAATGTAATATGACAGAAGGAAAGACGGAGAGAGGAAAGGAGAAAGGAGGAGAGAGAGAGAAAAGAAGAAAATTGGGGAAAAGAGAGAAACAGAGAGAGAAACTGGTATACCATCTGAAGACCTGTAAGATTTCAGTTGGCAACATCACCTTGCAGTTCTCAGCATTCATAGAGAATCAGCACATCTCATGTTAGGGCCCTTTGAGTCATTGTTGTGGGTACCAGAAGGGTCTGATAGACACACAGCCCCCAACACACACACCATCATGAGCTACAATTTGGTCCGCTTGCAATGCTGCTCTCCAGCTCTGTGCTCAGCCCTCTGCAGCCTTCCCAAAGGCAGAGTGCCCACAGCCGTCAAACGATGCTCAGCTGGGCACTCCCAGATTGTCGCACGGGATCCTCTTTCCTTTGTTTGTCTTGTTTGGTTGCTTTTACTTATTGGGCTTTTTACGAACACCTCCTATGCTGCAGCATCCTTGAAAAAAAAAAAAAAGGCCTGCCACAAAAGGCAATGGGAATAACAATAAAACCTTGGGTTTTATATAGCACCTCTTTTCTTCAATGCTTAAGGTGCCTTCACATCTATAATATCTTCCTGACATCCCTAAGTGGGCCAAAGCAGACAGCACATGGGTTAGGATCTAACCTGTCAGGTTCCCAGTGCTCCTAGTAGAAAGCTTAAGAGATACTTGACCGAGTCCTGAGTGCGTGCATGCTAGGTTGCTTCAGTTGTGTCTGACTCTGTGCCACGCTTTGGACCATAGTCTGCCAGGCTCCTCTGTCCGTGGAATTCTCCAGGCAAGAATACTGGAGTGGGTTGTCATGCCCTCCTCCAGGGGACCTTCCCAACCCAGGGATCAAACCCACATTTCTAATGTCTTCTGCATTGGGATGCAGGTTCTTTACCACTGGGCTTCCCTTGTGGCTCAGCTGGTAAAGAATCTGCCTGCAATGCAGGAGACCTGGGTTCAATCCCTGAGTTGGGATCCCTTGGATGTAGGGAAAGGCTACCCGCTCCAGCATTTTCTCCTGGAGAATTCCATAGACTGTATAGTCCATGGTGTCGCAAAGAGTTGAACAGGACTGAGGGACTTTCATTTTCATTTTTCTTTACCACTAGCACTGCCTGGCAAGCCCTGACTGAGTCATAGGCATTTCCAAAATCTTGCAGCCTCTAAACTAAGAGATCATTTAGCTAATTGTTTTCTTCCCTGGTGGCTCAGAGGGTAAAGCCTCTGCCTGCAAAGTGGGAGACCCAGGTTCAATCCCTGGGTTGGGAAGATCCCCTGGAGAAGGAAATGGCAACCCACTTCTGTACTCTTGCCTGAAAAATCCCAAGCATGGAGGAGCCTGGGAGGCTACATACAGTCCATGGGGTCCCAAAGAATTGGACATGACTGAGCAACTTCACTTTCACTTTCTTCCTTTTGGGTTCTTTCCAAAGTTAATTACCAACCTTTGTTCTGGCTATGAGATCTTCAAGACTATGTTCTTTATAAACATATGCTAGTTTATTAGTTAAGTTTAAATATTTACAAAATCTTCTAATCTAGTAGTTTGGCTTCTCTGATGACGGTTGTCTGTATCTCTTTAAAAAAGGAGACATAGAGATATCCAGCCTTAGTGCCCAAAGCTTGCAGAAAATGGAAGAGCTTTTACCTCCCCTGATTTTATCTTCTGGGCTTTAGCTTTAATTAGAGACTGTGTGAGCAGGACAGGTTGGAGTAGTGTGAAACACGTAAATTACCATGGTATTAAAGAGGGTCACTGTATCAAAGATGAGGAGAGCCAAATGTGTAAGCTTAAATAACAACCACATGTTTTTCCACATTGATAGCCTTGTAGTGTCCAAAAAATGAAAAACTGTTTTCAAGGTACCCCTGAATGATCTGTTCCTGCCCAGGTCTATCCAGGGTACCTTGACCATGTCTACAGACTACACCACTCACCAAGAATCTGAGCCATTTGTCTGAATCTGAAATTATTCTGCCATAAATGCTTAGAGAAGACCCACATGTATGTTCACATGAGAAAAGAGAATGGTCCACAGCTTCACTGCTGTGTTTCTTAGCTAAAGGTCTTTAGATAAATTCCAAGGTAATAAATCATCACATGTGCCAGAAGAGGATATTTCTGATAATTAGATCTATCTATATGACCCTAATGTACACTGCCATATAATAACAATAATACTAATGGACACTTGACATTTGGGTACCATTGTGCAAGTTTCAAAACACTTTCCCACTTACAATAAACATACCAGTAGAGGTAACTTGGGCTGACCCCAATCCTAACCCTATTAAGGTGGTATGGTATATGAAGGTTCTTTCTCAAGAATGTAAGAGGAAATAAACAGATCAAAAGAGGGTTAGCAGTAAAAGTTTGGGGGGAAAAGGTGCTGAGCATATTATTTGATTGGGGGTTGAGGGCATGAAGAGTCATAGAAGACCAAACTGAAAGTTACAAATAGTAAAAAAAAAAAAAAGAAAGAAAGAAAGAATAAACAGAAGGAAGTACAGAAAATATGTAATGTACATAAATCTTTATAGTACAGTGCCTTCATCTGAATAAAGTAAATGTGTAAATTGGCAAATATATGACAATGATGCATGCTTTGCCAAAAACAATCAAATTCAAAATTTGCTCTAAAAACTGAGCTGGCCAAATAAAACACATTTTTCTGGGTCACCATTTACCAAATCCTGGAGGATGAGGAAGAAAGAGCCTGTCAGTGTGGAGAGGCAGTGAGGGGCCAGGAGGGCAGGGAGGCCCCAGAGAACAGACGCTGTGCGGTGATGACCATATCGCTTGTGTGTGAGAGACAGAGCAGAGGACTGGCTGGAACAGACCCTCCAGGGCCCTCCATCCGCCACCCCGGGACTCTGCTTTCCCCCCGCCAATTCCAGCCCATGTGGGATCTGACAGTAAATGCCTTTCCTGATAAGGAGTGAGAGTTTTCTTACTCTCACAAAGTAACAGCCAAAAGAGTCAGAACAGCCAAGACACCCTTCATATGGCTTTTCGGATTTTCACAAAACCCTACACAGGAGAGGAGTGGAGGTTGGGGCTCATGGGGTCTAGTGCTACTTTTAGTAAACCCTGCCTCCTTTACCTTCCGAATAAGGTAAAGAGACAAGGGTACATGCGCCCTCCTGGTGCAGCGGACATTTCAACCCGCTTGATTCACAGAGGCCACACAATGATCTCTTTTCTGCCCCTTAGAGAAAAGGGGCTCCATAGAGAGGAATCGATGGTAGTCTTGCCAGTGCTGGGAGGGTTATCCCCTCAAATTGATCCAATTATATCTTCCAAAAGATGATGCACAGGGACTTCTCTGGTGGTCCAGTGTTCAAGACTCCATGTCTTCCAGTGCAGGAGGTGAGGGTTCTATTCCTGGTCAGGGAACTAAGAGCCTACCTGTCACACGATGCAAAAAAAAAAAAAAAAAGCAAAAAACTACACAGAGGATCTGGAACACCTAAGTATGTCATCATGTGAAGAATATAAAGTAAATATGTAAAGTAATACAGCCATACTTAAATAGCACTAATAAACTGTTAGGCTTAGCAGGAAATGGAAAATAGCTAACGGAATAATGCAGAGTTTGTTTATTTGTGGAGTGGACGGCCATCATCCATCATGTTCCCAGGTCCCCTACCAATGGCAGCAGCTAATAGGCTTGCTTGGGGTGATGAGGTGAGCCCAGGAAACCACTCTTTCTGAATTCTAAGGGAAGTGCAGTTGTCAGCCACACAAGGGAACTTTGTAGCAAGAACCTGTGATGCGGTAGAATACGGTGGTGGTTAGGATCATGGCATTTGGAGGTGGTCAGTGTTATATCTGTGAATATGGATTTTTGGAGCAGGAGAGGGCACCTGACCCAAAGCAGAGATTAGTCCAAAAGCTAGCACCCAACCTATTGTATATGTAGCCTTGAAAGTTTATCTAGCCTGGCTAAATCTCAATTTTCTCTCTCATAAAATGAAAAAATAATACCTAACTCAAAAAGCTACTGCAAGTACCACATGAGATCTGGAAAGTGATATGCCTCAGACTTAGAACACACTCAACAATCCTTAGTCACCGTTAACCTTTAGCCAAAGCAGTGGCCACAGAGCCCAGAGGCCAAGATTCCATATCGTTAAGGCCAAACTAGGAGGGCAAGTTTTCCCAGGCTTCTCTTCACCCTCAGAGTGAACAGGAGGAAGTCCATTTAATCTCAGGTGAGCAGACCACCATACCAGCAACGATTCATTTACTCATTCAAGAGACAAAATTCACTCTTGGATTAAAGAGGAGGACAAAAATAACTATATCAGAAATGATCAAAATCTGGTTTGTAGGATATAATTTTATTTCATAACAAAAATTGGAGAAAGTAAATTGCCTTTCTATTTGACTATGAAGGAAAAAAAATAGCACAATCCCTTGCTGTTGACATAAGGCAAGGTAATAACACGCACTGGCAACCTTGCATCCACGTACACGTCGGTGTAGGTCGAGGCTGATAGTGCTGCCAGGATATCGATGTGGCCCTCGTGAGGCTGGTACTGAGGCCCATCCTGAAGGATGCCCTCCTGCTCCCCACGCTCCCATCCTTCCTGGAGCAATGTGACCTCGGGGCAGATGAAAGCCTGAAGACTACTGAGACGGCAACCTAGTTCTGTCATGATTTTCAAGTCTAAGGCTTCAGAAGAAAGGAACTGTATCTCATGTAGGCTCTCTAGGTTGTATTTATACGCATCAATGATCAAATTAAAGAACTCCTGGAAATAAAAATGCATAGTTATTCACTGCAATAGCTTTAGTATCCAGCAGTCATTTTCTTTCTTTGAAGTGCTATGTGAACTTGAGTTATGTATTCAAACAGTCCAAGGTCAGTTTGAGGGATAGGCTTTTTCACCTTGCTCATGGTAAGTGATTAAGTGAGGCAGAGAAACGACGAGAAATGTGGGATTCCATCACCTTTCCCTCCACACTCACTCTCCTCCCTGGTCCACGGCCAAATTCATCACTCCATGAGGTCGTGGAGGCAGGCAAATCTGAAAGGCCAGACTAGGGGAGAGATTGGGCATCTATGGACCTCACTGGAGGCCACTTCCTTTCAGCCCAGCCTGTCTGTCTTCTCCATACTCTTGGAGTCACTGCTCCAGCACCCACAGGAAAGCCTGGCTAATCACTGAGTATAACAGGGGCTGAAGACGTTCCCCCTTCTCACTGACACGAACAGCAAATGATTCTGCCAGGAGGTAATATATCTAATGCCACATTATTCCACGACGCCGAGTGTTGGGGCTCAGATACTGCGTTCTAACACACACAGCAAAACACACGGACACTAAAATAAACGCTTTTAATAAATGAAAATACTTCTGAGCCAAGTGAGAGCTGTCAGCTGCTTATGAAGACTCCTTGGTCACTAGGGCTGCCCATTACAGATCAAACCATTTAGAAACATTAGAACCACAAAAAGGATGGGATTCTCAGACTTATCTACAGAATGGCTTTTTGGTTCACTCTGCAGAATATTTTTTCCCTATTTGTAATAAACGAGTTTAAACTAGAATCAAATTTTGATACTTAAAAAAAAATCAGCCAGTACAATTGATAGCACCGGTTAAAAGAATGAAACACTTTTGCATGGAAACAATGATTCATGAACTGCAGTTCCCTACAGGAGATGAAACCGTTTGGGCTTTCCTCAGAGATGCTTATATTACTGGCAATGTTTTTTTTCTATTTTTTTTTTAAACTTCATTATATAGAGAAAATTCCAACCTTCAATTTTTCTTCTTGAGAGGGTTCAGTGGTTGCTTTGGTATATGTGTGTCTCTTGGTTAGTGTGTGTGTGTGTGTGTTCATGGGCACACACATGAGTGTGTTTCATAAAATTAGATTCTAGCAAAGGGAAAGCGCATTTATGCAAAAGCAATTCATCAACCACTTCTGTGCTCAGAATTCACGGAGGTAATTTAGATACTTTAATGGCAAGGTAGTTGAGGTAGGTAGGAGGCGATGTCCCCTCCCCCATCCTACAGCTATGGTAATAGAAAACGTGTGCTCTAAATGAATCTTTTCAGGAAAGTAATTCTCGTTTTAATTATTTATCCACTACCAAATATAAAATATAATTACACAGCCAATGTCCATGGGAGCAAAATCTATGGCACAGAATAGAGTAGAAGAGTGCTCTGCTTTGAGAAATTTTCCATTTAGAAAAGAAGATATAAAACAAATAAGATTAGCCAAATGCAGCTTTTAGGGCTAATCTGATTTTCATAATGTTAATGTTTAGTAAGAGCCCACCACGTGCTCAAATACAATGGCTCCAGAATTGGCAGTGTTTTTACTATGGCCTCGACCTTTATGATGTCAGACATATATTACTTCTCTGCTATAATTTACTATTGACATCATGGATTAAATTTGTTGTTTCAGCTAATGTAACTGAGCAAGCAAGGTAGATTGTGAAACCGAAGCCTGCTACTGAAATACGAGGGTTGTCAAGTATAAATTTACAAAAGATATTCAGACTGGGTGTGGAAGACAAAAATAAATGGACAAAGAAGCTGTTTTTGACAGACTGCAAGGGGCTAGAGACTTCAACTTGAACATTGTAAATCCAAATGTCACGAAACACTGCTGCAGAGTGAGAGATGTGTCTAGTCCTCAGGAATATAAATGGTGATGGGAAACCAAACTTTCAAGATGCTGTGTGTTTTTGAAAAGTATATCCCAGCTGCCTCCTTACCAACTCTTCCTGCCCTCTCCCCCTACCCCAGCTTGCAAATCACTGCAAGACCCCACCCCAGAACCTGTAATGACCACAAAGCCAGGGTTCCCCAAGATACCATATGGACAAGAAACCAAGGTATGTCAAGAAATATTTTAAGCTGTATTTTTTTTTTTTTTTTGAAGAAAAATAAATGACCTCAATGACTGTATTCCCCAGACGTGAGCCATGACCAGTTTTCAAGTCCCATAAAATAATGTTTTTAATACCAAAGTGCAAGTTGCTTAGGAGGGGATATTGTAACCACTGAAACACGTAAGGTGCTCACATCACTCAGCACAGAACCTCTAGGAAAGCAGTCGAGCCACCTCCACGACGGGTCTCTTAGAATAACAGTCTAGCTGGCAGGGCTGTGGCTGTATGAGACCGTTAGTTCATAGTCAGGTTTTTTTTGTAACCTCCCTAATGTTTTATTTTCCCAGATACCCTGCCAGCTAAAAGGATTTGAGAATAACTGAAATAAAAATACAATAAATGTGGACTCTGTAGATCAATTGATAGGTGGCAAGCACAAGACATCTAGAAAGTGAAAATGCTTTTCTGTGTCACAGCTTGTTGTTAAGGATAATGTCCATGTGGACTGCTTGGTATAGTCTAGGGTTAGAGGACTCATGGGCATGTCCAGCTGGCATGCATTGGGGGCACTTTTAGGAGGATGGATAGCCTGGGGTTCCTCTTGTCTCTATAAACTCACTTAATAGCTTGTTATCCAACCACATCTATGAAAGGTGGGAGAACTCTATCCAAGTCTGTGAGTCTTATAAGCAATGAGCATTTATGGAATGCTGGACTGGGCCTTGAAATCACATAGTATCATTACATCTAGACTTTGTCCTCAGGTCCAGAGTCCAAGGTCCATGTGTGTCTATGTGTAAGAGAGAAAATGCATATTCTAAGAGCAAATCTAATGTGCGAAATCGAGGACATGAGTACATTTCTTTGCTCCTTGGCCCAGATAGTGCCTTTGAATAAGCTGTCAAAGACTAGGGTGAGGCCAGACAGTGTTTCAGGCAGTCACATAAAGAAATAACACTAAGTACTCATTTATATCTGCTTTGGTGTGCCATGGCAATCCTAGATGGAGAATGGGGTGACCTTCAGAGGCCCGTTGTCATCTTTGGTATAAGGAGCCTGGGAGGAAGATGCGTGGTGAATCTAATCCAAAAAGAGAGACCAAGAGCCCCATGAGCTGACTCCAGAGCAACCTTAGGAAGATTCACAACCTGCAAGGGAAGCCCTAACTCACCTAGACCTCTTGACATCTCTTTAAGTTAATTTTCAGGTGATTGACTGCAGGTTAATTGGACATCCTCCAGGGCTCCCTCTTCTGGTATAATTCAAATGCTCGTGATCCCAGAGCCTTAACATTGGTGTACGACATTCTTAGGCCGACATGGGTAGGAAACTGATTATAAAAGCCGATAGCTTAATTCCTTCTGAAGAAAATAGTACTATTTCTTTATTTAGAAAAATACCTCTTTTGTTTAAGGAAATTCACAGCTTTGACTTCGCCTGACGCTAGCACTTAGTCAACATCCCATCGCATATTTTCATGAGCTGTTTATGTTGGACTGGAGCCACTGTGTGTTAATTTATCTCTATCTCCCTCTGGGCCAGTGGATTAGTTCAGATGTGTTCAGCTGCATTGAACAAAAATCCAAATACAGTGGCTTAACCCATATCTCCTCATATATCATAAATTTCACAAGTAACATTGAGCACAGTTGGTGCAGCAGCTTTTAAACCATCCCTCCAGCTTCTTGCTCTGCCGTTTTAACACGTGCCTTTCATTCTCCTGGCTTCACGTGAGGAAGGAGCAAACCGCAAGGATGTAGGAAGAAACGGAGCCTTTATCAAGACAAGAAAACTTTCCCACAAACCTTCAGCAAAATTTAACTTGAAGTAAGAGTAATTTTACCAAGAGTTACTTTACTAAGTAACTCTCTTCAGAGTAACCTCATTTTGGGGAGACTGGAAAACAGATGTGTTACCTGAGCATAACACCATCAAGAACAAAAAAAGCGGGGGAGGGGAGGCTGTGGGCAAGGAGAAAGGAAAAGAATGGAAATCAGGCAGACAACGGGGTTATTGCCACACTCATACACCGGTAAGTCTGCCGCCGGATGCGCTTGTTGACATGAGTTAGAAACTTTAAGACTGCTCTCAATTATTCTAACACACACACACACACAAACACACACACACTTGAAAGTTTGCCATAATAATATTTTTTCTGAAGACTGGGAAGATGATAAAGTTTCCAGATGCTCCTATATAAATAGTCATTTAAGTCCCTTGGATATTTCCTTGTTTGTAAAATGATAAGAACACAGAAACTGGAGACAGAAAACCTGGATTCTGAAACTGATTTTGCTCCCAACTCCGTTATTTCTCCTCTAACTGGTTTGACACCTACACTCTTGGTACCTCTACAAGTCCGTTCTCCACCCAGCAGATACATATCTCACCCGTTCAAATGCTTCAGTGGCTTGGGCTGAAACCCCAAGTACTCAGAATCTGATTCTTACCCAGATCCTGTTTATCTCCTGCTTCACCGGTACCCTCTCCTCCCCCACCCGCCACAGACCCCCACCGCTTGCTCACCTTGCTCAGTCACACCAGCCTCCTTTGTTCCCTTAACCACATCTAGTCGCTGTGGGCCTTTGCTCTTGCTATTCTTTGTCTGGAATGCTCACACCAAGGTCTTCAGTGACTGGCCCCTTCTCATAGTTCAAGTCTCAGTTCAAATGTCACCTCCTAACAATGATATCCCGGAGAAAGCAATGGCACCCCACTCCAGTACTCCTGCCTGGAAAATCCCACGGATGGAGGAGCCTGGTGGGCTGCAGTCCATGGGGTCGCTAAGAGTCGGACACTACTGAGCAACTTCACTTTCACTTTTCACTTTCATGCATTGGAGAAGGAAATGGCAACCCACTCCAGTGTTCTTGCCTGGAGAATCCCAGGGACGGGGGAGCCTGGTGGGCTGCCATCTGTGGGGTCACACAGAGTCGGACACGACTGAAGTGACTTAGCAGCAGCAGCAGCAGCAGCAATGATATCCAAGTACAATTTTCCATCCAAGTCTTCTCTATCATACAACACTGTTCATTTCCTTCAGGAGACATACCACAATCTTTAATCATCTTGATAATTTATTTATTTGCTTAGTGACTGCCTCCTATTGAGAATATAAATTTTTTGAGAACAAGAACTTCCTTTCTTTTATTCACCAAGGGTAATTCTGGCACAGTTTCTGTTAAGTACACGTTATCACAAATATTTGTTGAATAAATGAATGCAGAATGAAGGTCTTTAACTTGATCTCACAGATCTTTCCAATGCTAAAACCCTATGATTTCTACCTCACAGGGCTACTCTGAGGATAAAATGAGACAATGAGTGTGAGTCTATTTTTTTTTAACTGGTAAATATTACACAAATGTTAAGGCTCTTTTTAAAATCGTGTGATTTAAGGCAATTTGTAAACTGTTAAACAAAACTGGGCTCTTTGAACATGGTTTATAAAACAGCACCCGAAATAATAGAAATTAGATCCAGAGCAAATGAACCATTTTAAAATAAAGTGTTTTCTAAAGAGGTGACATTCTGGAAAACAATACCAACCGAGCAATTTTTTTCCCTTAATCGGCTCTGTAGAAAGTAATACTGTTCTTCCTGCTATAATATTTGAGGAAGTTCTATTTGCAAGTCATTTCTAAAGGGCAACCATTTATTTTGTATTAGTGATTCTGTGAACTGCAGACCCCACTCGGTGAAATCATATATCTCTGTAACGTCCTCCAGATATGTTACCAGATATGAAATTGGATTGGGGTGAGCTCAGGATTATAGAAGATATACCCATCTGAAAACTTTCATTGGCTCAACTGTGTTTCCAGATGGAGTACCAGTCAAGAAATACCGAGAGCTGGCCTTCGTGTTGTGTGCAGACTTGACTAGAGCCAGTCAATACTTGTTTCTAATGATAGAATAAGCATGTATTCCCAAGCGGTGACTTGGAGCAATCGCCTCACTTCATGCAGACATTCATGTCACTTGGTTTTGAGTAGTTCTCTCAGGAATGCCTGGCCTCATGTCATCTTCTGCATCTAAATAGTCACTGCATTTAAGTTTGCACTGTCCCAAAGGGAAGTCTGATCTCCTGGCATTCAAGAGCCTCACAACATAGCCCAGCCTAACCCCTAAGCATGGAAACTTCCTGCCCCTTTATAGGTAAACACAATATTCCAACTAAACAGAACTCCATGGAATTTTCAGCATATAACTGGTCTCTTCTTACCTACCTGGTTTTGCCATGCTGTCCTCTTCCACAATCCCCACCACACCCACCAGGAAAAAAAAAAAATTTACGTCCTTAAATCCTGGAATCCTTCACCTGGAAGCCATCTCTCCATCTTCTTTGAATGTGATCAATCATAGGAATTGCAGGTCATACCTCTTGGGGTCGTGCACCAGACACTGTCTTAATTCTTCACGTGGCTCACCTTAAGGAACGTTCAAGTAACTGCAACAAGTACTACCATAATCCCACTTTCCAGATGAAGATGCTGAAGCCTAAGGGAGTTAGTTTCTAAACCACAACCACAGCTAGCGTGCGGCAGAGCTGAGACTCAAGCCCAGGCAGATCCTCTCTTGAGTCGGTGCTGTGCTGGTGCGGGCTTGTACCCACGCCAGCTAGAGAGAGCCTACTGTTAGCCTCTCTTTCCAACTCTGCCTTCAGAGATGTCATATTGACAGCTTAAAAAGAAGCTACAGTGCATGTACCTACACTGCAGAAACAGGCACAGTCTACAAACTAGCACAGCCCTCATTTTGTTCCAGATCACCAATTGTTAAACAACTGGCTAGAGCCCGCCGTCTCAACCATTATGCTATGCTGCCAGGGTCTCGCCTGTTTCTGTGTTTAAACTTTATTCCCACTAGATTGTGATTTCCTTGAGGTAAGGACATCACACTCATTTCTATTTCCTGCTTGCTGGGCACATGGTCATCCTCTACACAATAAGTATGCAATACACAGTCACTGGTGTGATTCGCATTCATTCCCAGATAGCTAATATCAATATTTTATATAAAGATATAAAAGTCAGTACCTCTTCTAGTTAAACCAAAGTATTTCTAACTTTTAAAAATGTTACATATTCTAATATGATGTGATCGGCATGAGCAAACCTTGAGAAAAGAATCCTGGACTCTGAACCTGAAAAAGATCTTAGGTATCTTTGAGTGCAGTCTGGCCAAAACTGAACTCTAGAATCTAGTGGTTGTTCCACTTGGGACCAGAGATTGTCATGGAACACTGGGGTGTTGTAATGGTCTTTTCAAAATAAAATCCTCCATCAGTTCAGATATCTGCCTCCACACAAACACACCACCTCCTCCCTACTGGGGACCAATGATGCACAGAGCCTCAGTTACTTACAGAGAGTTGGTGTGCTAGAAGGATACTTAAGCAATGAATTCCTCTAGAGATGCCTGCAATGTGGGAGACCTGGGTTCGATCCCTGGGTTGAGAAGATTCCCCTGGAGGAGGGCCTGGCAACCCACTCCAGTATTCTTGCCTGAAAAACCCTGTGGACAGAGCCTGGCGGGCCACAGTCCATGGGGTCACAAAGAGTCGGACACGACTGAGTGACTAATTGTCAGGACCAGCCCAACAACGAACTGACCCAAGGGAGCGGTGCCTCAGAAGAATAAAGAAAAAGAAGACTCAGAAATAAAGTGGGGATCAGGGGGCTGATGCCATTCGCAGGCAAAAGCCCAGATCCTAAGCCTCGCATGACTTTGTTTAGCCTTTTGACTAGTGATGCCCTTTCTCAGCAACTCCTGCAAGGCTCTGGTTACAGGAACAGTCACTAATGGTTTTCCATCAGTCACATCAGTACTTCAACATCTTGTTTTCAAGATGTCTTTCCATGATATACTTTTTACTGCTCCCAGCCCTTCGCCTGGGGGTGATGAGAAAGTCATTCTTATTTTTCAAAGAAGCCCCATTAATTATAGTACAGGCTTGTGCATAGCATATTCCTTTCATAACCCCCTTTGTTTTGAAGCTTATTTTTAGTGATTGTTGCTGATCATAGACGCCAAAGCGATAATTGCTAATTGCTATTGTTGTCCATTGACTTTCTTGGTGATTCGCTGCCAGACTATGTAGAAACAGAAAAAAAGACATATAAATTAACATAAAACCAGCCATTGATCCTCTGATAGTTTTCAAGTGAGGGATGGGATTTAATTGAGAAATCCCATCTGCTGCTGCATCCACCAGGTTGCTGCTGCTGCTGCTGCTAAGTTGTTTCAGTCATGTCCGACTCTGTGCGACCCCATAGACGGCAGCCCACCAGGCTCCCCCGTCCCTGGGATTTTCCAGGCAAGAACACTGGAGTGGGTTGCCATTTCCTTCTCCAATGCATGATCCTTGCAAAAGGTGTAGTTTCTGAGAGAAAGTTTCCATAATCTCTTGTTGTAAGTTATGTATATCCAAAGATAGATTACCTTGATTTAACAGGTATTGTTTAACTTTGTCCCAATGAAATGATGATTTATTATATTTGTGAGGAGTGACACCAAAAAAAGTAATATTCCAATCACACTTAAGACGAATCTGTTTTTGCAGACTATTTACTTGATCACCTAGTAGTATAACAACCTGTTGTAAATCAACCATTTGTGCAGCTAATTTTCCATCTATTGGTCTTCGGGTAGACCAAAGAACCTCAGAATCTTTATGCCATTCATGCTCAAAGTGCACAGTCTGGACACTCTGATATAAGGCCATTCCTGCTACAGCTGCTGCAGTAGCTATAGCAATAATTCCTAAAATGGCAGCATTTAACAGTCCAATAAACCGTTCAGTGCGTTTTAACACTTTCTTAAGGATTTCTTCTACAATATAGACTGTGGGGCTATCCTGCCATGGTCTATTCATTTTTACAGGAAGCCATACTCCAGATCTGGTTTTTAGAATATATAGAGAATAGTCATTCTGAAATTGGAGAGAAGTATTAATACAAGTGTAAAAAGAACGATTTTGACAAGTAAGTAGCCCAGAAGAGGCATTATAAAAAGTGAAGTGAAGTCGCTCAGTCATGTTCGACTCTTTGCGACCCCATGGACTGTAGCCTACTAGGCTTCTCCATCCATGGGATATTCCAGGCAAAAATACTGGAGTGGGTTGCCATTTCCTTCTCCAGGTTATAAAAAGTAGGTCCTATCAAAAATACAAAAGGTAAATGAACACATGCTTTAATCCAATGGCTTGAATTTTTATCAAAATATAAGGAGTGACCAGATACTGTCAAATTAAATTTCCCCTTCCTTGCTGTTATGGGTTTGGCAGGCAGCTGGTATTTTCCACAATTCTGAATGTAAAGGCATATAAGGTAATTGAGGTAAGGGAGGAGAGAAACTCCCTCCATGCAAATATATAGAGCTATTAACAATTTTATTCATGGAGTCTAAAGTATTGTTTAACAATATACTACTACTACTAAGTCACTTCAGTCGTGTCCGACTCTGTGCGACCCATGGACTACAACCTACCAGGCTTCTCTGTTCATGGGATTCTCCAGGCAAGAACACTGGAGTGGGTTGCCATTTCCTTCTCCAATGCATGAAAGTGGAAAGTGAAAGTGAAGTCGCTCAGTCGTGTCCGACTCTTAGGGACCCCATGGACTGCAGCCCACCAGGCTCCTCCATCCATGGGATTTTCTGGGCAACAGTACTGGAGTGGGGTACTGGGGAGAAGCCATTGCCTTCTCCCGTTTAACAATATAGGCAAATCCAAATTATTATTTTTATTCAAAGGATCTCCTTTGGGACTCCAATCAATAATTTTTCCATCAGAAGGATTGGCCATAATATGTCCAGTATTAGTTTTACGTAATTTCCATTGTACCCAATGTTCTATTCCAGATTTTATAGGAATAATACAGTTAGGTAGATGGGGCAGAAACATAGTAGTATTTTCTCCTGTGATATTAAAGGAAAATGCCACTAATAAGAAAAAAATGAATTTTGTTCACTTGAGGTTCTTTAACTATAGATAGCCAACTTTGTAATCCTCTTTTAAGACAATGAGTTTCCACCCCCATGCATATAGGGGTAAGATCTGTTCCCACAGTATAATTAACACTAACATTTGAAAGCTGTCGGCCTTCTTTTTCTAGTTTTAAAGGAAGGCTTGGGTAACCAAGAAGAGTCATTTATGAAAATTGAAACAGAAGAATGCTCCCACATAAATGGTCTTAGTAGGGGAGGATTGGGCACATATGCCCAATAAGTATGGTTGGCACTACAGTGGCAGTTACCACAGATAACATAGCCAGGAACAAGGTAGCCGAGGTCAAAGGCTGTCCTTGTTCTCTGACGGATTTCCCCTTTCAGTGGTCAGTTTCTTCAATTCACCCCACCGGGTGGCTTGGTTTTGATGGTCCTTGGAGCCGGTTCGGAGCGGTTGCTGATCACCAGTCTTGTTATCCCCATCACTGATTACTGATCCTCTCTGGGAGGATCGATGTCAAACCATGCCCTCTTCTTTCCCTTCTTTGACATGTCTTCCTGGTACTCAGCGGTGTTGTCCATCATCTGAAATGACAAGAGCATAACCTCGTCCTTTCCTAAGTCTAAGGCCCTTACACCAATTGTTCATAGCATTTTCCCACCACACAGGAGTATTATCTGCAATCATTTGACCAGGAGTATAATTTTCACTAAGAATGGTGTTCTGAAAGTGCAACATTGCTGCTGGCTTTGTATGATCCAATCTTAAATCCAAAAAATTTAAAGTAAATAAAAGCTTGGGCTAATTTTTCTTTTGATGTCATCAATACGCCATACTTTTTTCCTCCTTTCTGTTTAAATAACATATTTTTTAGAGTACAATGAGTGCATTCAATAATAGCCTGACCTTGAGAATTACATGGAATACCTAGAGAATGAGAAATATTCCAATCAGATAAAAATCTCACAAAGCCATGATTCACATATGCAAGGCCATTATCAGCTTTAACATGTTTTGGTAGGCCCATGTAAGAAAAGGCTTGCCAAAAATGTGAGATAACATGAGTAGATGTTTCTCCAGAATGAGCAAAAGTATAAATCATGCCCGAATAAGTATCCACAGAAACAGGAACAGCTCCCAAACGTCCAAAAGAAGGAACATAAGTAACATCAGTCTGCCAAATATCATTGGGATAAAGGCCTCTGGGATTAACCCCTGTAGTTGTAGGAACATGGTGAGTAAGAGTACATGTGGGCAGGCAGAAACAATATCTCAGACTTCTTGTCTGGATAATTGAAATTTATTCATCAAGCCATGTGTATTTATATGTGTGAGTTGATGAAATTTATAAGGAGGAAGAAAAGCAATTAACAAAGAGTCGATGGAATCATTGCCCTTTGCCAATGGTCCGGGCAATTTAGAATGAGATCTGATATGTGTAATGTAAAAAGGGGAAGAACGAAGTCTTACTATATTTTGTAATTGAGATGATATCATAATAATATATGATTTAGAATAAGCCTTTGGTAGAGATATGGTTTCAATAATTTGTATTATCCTTACAGCATATTGAGAATCTGATATAATATTTAATGCTGTAGAAACATCCTGTAATAAGGTAGCAATAGCCTCTAATTTGGCTTGTTGAACAGAGGTTAGGCTAGATTGCCACACCTTTGTTGTGGGTCCAGCTTTGAGAGTTTTATTTGCATCAGTAAAATAAACAGGGGCATTAGTAAGAGGAATTGTTTGAGTAATAATAGGAATTATCCATTTGTGTTTAGCAGCAGTAGTAATCAAAGGTGACTTTGGAAAATGGTTATGAACCTCACCTATGAAATCAGCAATGGCAATTTGCCAATCCATACTGGTAACAAATAATCTACGGATTTGATCATTAGTGAAAGGAAGAACAATTTCATGTGGATCATAACCAGACAGTTGTATACATCTGGATCTCATTTTTGAAACAAGAACGGAAATAAGCATTATGTAAGTAGTCATTACTTTCTTAGGAGTGTGGGACAAAAATCCCCATTCAAGGGATTGAATGTGGGACTGGGATTGAAAGTGAAATTGAAGTTGCTCAGTCGTGTCCAACTCTTTGCGACCCTGTGGACAGTAGCTTACCAGGCTCCTCCCTCCATGGGATTCTCCAGGCAAGAATGCTGGAGTGGGGTGCCACTTCCTTCTCCAATATTCCTGTAGGGGAATCTAAAGTAGGAAGAATAAGTAAAGAAATTGGCACAGTCAAATCTACTTGTTTAAGCTGTCTTTGCTGGATAGCTTGATTCACAAGATCTAGTTCCTGTTTAGCTTGTTCTATTAGTACGCCAGGGGCTATTTAAATCAGAGTCTCCTTGTAGGATTTGAAATAGGTGTGTAAAGGAATGATTAGGAATTCCTAAAGATGGTCAGTGCTCTTGCCTGGAAAATTCCATGGACAGAAGAGCCTGGTGGACTGTAGTCCATGGGGTCGATAAGAGTCGGACACTACTGAGCAACTTCCCTTTCACTTTTCACTTTCATGCATTGGAGAAGGAAATGGCAACCCACTCCAGTGTTCTTGCCTGGAGAATCCCAGGGACGGGGGAGCCTGGTGGGCTGCCGTCTATGGGGTCACATGACTGAAGTGACTTAGCAGCAGCAGCAGCAGCAGCAAAGATGGTCGTAACCAATTTATATCTCTTAATAATTTTTGAAAATCATTTAAAGTTTTCAAGGAATCAGTTCGAATTTATATTTTTTGTGGTTTAATAATATTTCTTTGCAGTATACATCCTAAATAGGTACATGGTTCCTGCTTTTGTAATTTATCAACAGCAATATGTAACCAATATTCTTTTAACTTAATCTCTGTATTTAAGAAAATATGTTGAAGTTTCTTGGCAGAAGGAGAAGCTAAAAGAATATCATCCATATAATGGATAATATAAGCATGAGGGAATTGTTTTCTAATAAATTCAAGTGGTTGGGAGACATATAATTGACATAATGTAGGACTATTAAGCATTCCTTGTGGCAATACCTTCCAGTAATATCAAGACACTGGTTTTTTATTATTAATTGATGGTACAGTAAAAACAAAACAGGTAGTATCAGATTCTTGTAGAGGAATAGTATAAAAACAATCTTTAAGATCAATGATTTTTATTTTCCAATTTTGTGGTATCATAGAAGGTCATGGAATGCCTGGTTGTAAAGCACCCATAGGTTCAATTATAGCATTAATTTTTCTTAAATCAGTTAACATTCTCCATTTTCCAGATTTCTTCTTAATAACAAACACAGGAGAATTCCAAGGACTAGTAGTTGAGGCAATATGATTAAGAGATAATTGTTCCTCTACTAGCTGTTCAACAGCCTGTAACTTTTCATGTGATAGGGACCACTGCTCTGTCCAAATAGGCTTATCAGATTTCCATGTCAATTTAAGTGCTGCTTTTTTGTTGTTCAGCAATGGCCCTCACTAAAAAGCCTGTGTATTTTGAACAGGATTATATCCCATATTTGCCATAATTTGTTTAGCTTGAGAAGATACAGTAGGAATTGTTGCATAAGCTCCCCATTGCAATAGATCTCATCCCCATAAATTAATAGAGATATCTGCAACTAAATGTTGTAAAGTTGCAGGTTGTTGTTCAGGACCTGAACAGGTCAAAATATTAATACTTTTTTGAATATTTTGAGTAGTTCCAATTCCAGTTAACATAATAGGAACATCTGTTAAAGGCCAAGAAATTGGCCAGTGCTTTTTAAATATTATAGAAACATCAGCTCCAGTGTCTACAGTCCTAAAAATTTGTTATGATTAATATATACAGATAATGTGGGTCTAGAATCAGATACCAGAGAAGGCAATGGCAACCCACTCCAGTGTTCTTGCCTGGAGAATCCCAGGGATGGCGGAGCCTGGTGGGCTGCCGTCTATAGAGTCGCACAGAGTCAGACACGATGAAGTGACTTAGCAGCAGCAGCAGCAGAATCAGATACAAAAGTTTGCCAATATACCTGTTTTCCTCTACTTCCAAATCCTCCAGTTCTTTTAATATGAAATTTACAAGTAGTGATATAATGTAATAATAATGATCGAGCTATATGATTTGCTAATAATATCCTTTTATTATTTGATAAGGATACTCTGTTTTCACCATAATAGAAATTTCGCCCTCATAATCTTCATCTATAATCCCCATTAGGACTTGAACTCCCTTACTTGTTAAACTACTGTGTCCTAATAATAATCCCACACTTCCTTTAGGTATTGGACCTTTAATTCCAGTAGGGATTTTATAAATTTCCATAGCTGGCATAAGATGTAAATTATCAATGGTGGGGATACCTAATGCTGCACTCCCGGATGTTGCAGGAAGGAGGTCAGCAACCTGGGTGTATGGTTTGGAAAGGCTGGATGATGTTGCTGTTCGCTGGCTGGGTACACAAAAGGAACAGCGTTCCAGGTTTGTTGAGAGCTCATATTGTTTGATGGGCCCTGAGTGGGGCCCTTCTTCCAATTTCCCGACAAAGGGGATCCATTTTTATGAAATTTAGATCTACACTGATTAGCCCAATGATTGCCTTTATTACACTGAGGGCGTAATCCAGGTGTCTTTTCATTTGTGGGAGTAGGCTTATTAGGTGTATTTTTATTAGTCTTGCAATTTTTCTGCACATGTCCCTTCTTACCTCAACTAAAACATTTAACCTGCTGATTCGCTTGTTGTTTCAAGCCAGTAATGGCTTGAGTTAACAATTGCATCTTATAGGGTTCTGATCCAATATCATGACAAGCCTTAATATAATCCTCTAGAGGCTTTCCTTGTGCTTTGAGAGGCTGTGAACCCTTTTGATATTCTGAATTCGCATTATCATAGGCAAGCATCAGTAACAACATATCCCTTAATTCAGTTTGAGCAACAATTCTCACCAGATTTTGTTTTAATCGGGCGATAAAATCAGTATACGATTCTCCATTAGATTGTTTCACATTAACAAAAGAAGGATGAGACTGTCCCGGGGGGCTAACCTTTTCCCATGCTCTAAGACAAATAAATCTAATTTGACTTATAAGTTGATCATTGAATTGTATTTGTTTCTGAATCCCTTGATATGCCCCTGACCCCATTAATTGTTCCATAGTAATATTAAGAGGAGGATTAGCAGCTGTACTTCTTTGAGCCTGTTGAGAGGCTTCATCTTGCCACCATGTTCGGAAGTGAAAAAATTCTGAAGTGGATAAGCAAGTTCTAGCAATCATTTCCCAATCATATGGAATGAATCGTTCAGACTGAGACAACCCCTGAATAAGACCTGTGGTATAAGGGGATGTAGTTCCATATTGTGTGCATGCCTGTTTAATCTCCTTAATAGTTTTTAAAAATAGAGGAATATATTCAAATTGTACCCCGCCTTGTGGTAGTTGAGCCTTAGGGGGCACCTCAGTCATGATAACAGGCAAAACCAAAGCATCAAGGTCACCTTCTCGCCTTGCTGCTCATACAGCTCATTGAAAAGATGAGAGAGCAGGCATAGACAACTTTGGTATTGTGACTGCGGCTCTAAATACCCAATCATCTCATGGTGTATCTAGTGCAGGGGGTTCCTGCACTACAGGGGGCTCCGGCCAAAGAGCTGAAGGCTGTGAGACTGGTAATAAAGGGAAAGCTTCAGGATGTCGCTCAGTACCATAGTTAACATGGGACTTAGGACTCAAAAATTGAGCCTCTCTCTCCCCTTCCAAAGGCTTATATTTCCCTTTATCCAGATTTTCATAAATATGATGTGGCCAGACAAGTAATTCCCAAGATGCAGGAGGAGCAGGAGTATCAGATTCTGAATCTGAAGAGTCAGACCGTTCAGATTGTAAAGGAGCCAAAGTAGTATACGTAAGATTACAGAAAGACCACACACTTATAGGAATGGGTTCCCCAGACTGATAGGCTCTACGAAAACAACACATCACTTCTTTCCACTCATTAAGACTCAAAGTCCCTTTTTCTGGGTCCAACCAGTGACCCAGTGAGTTGCTTGAAATAATTTCTGAAAATTCTCTTCTTTCACTTTCACTCCAGAGCTACGTAGTAAGGTTTTTAGAAGCACAATATAGTCAGCATTCTTAGAAGGAAATTGCCTCATTGTGTCCCCGATTGACAAATCCACAGAGTGTACTCACCAAGTACTTTCACCGTCCTCTGATCTCTCGGCTGGAATTCCCTGCATCTTCTGGCACTGTCAAAAAAGAGCCTCGAAAGCTACTTGCACCCTCCAGGTCCCTGTTCAGGCACCAAATGTTGGGACCAGCCCAACAACAAACCGACCTGAGGAAGTGGTGCCTCAGAAGAATAAAGAAAAAGAAGACTCAGAAATAAAGTGGGGATCAGGGGGCTGATGCCATTCTCAGGCAAAAGCCCAGATCCTAATCCTCGAATGCCTTTTATTGTTAACTTCTACTTCCTTATTCGTGCTCTAGAGATATCTCTTCTTTACAATCTCAGATTGGGGATAAAGATATACAGTGCACAGCCCTCAATGTCAAACCTTCAGGCCTTTCATGACTTTGTTTAGCCTTTTGGCTAGTGACACCCTTTCTCAGCAACTCCCTCAAGGCTCTGGTTACAGGAACAGTCACTAATGGTTTTCCATCAGTCACATCAGTAATTCAGCATCTTGTTTTCAAGATGTCTTTCCACGATGTACTTTTTATTGCTCCCAGCCCTTCACCTGGGGGTGATGAGAAAGTCATTCTTATTTTTCAAAGATGTCCCATTAATTATAGTACAGGCCTGTGTATAGCATATTCCCTTCAACTAATCACAGCACAGCACAGATATTATGAACAGGTCCACATTACCTTCAGAATGAGAGCATTAATGTGATTATTCTAGAAACAATGCTGACTTTACTGAATAATTTTCCCAACTTGTAAACTTAAATTTTCTAAGTATATCTCACTCTCACCTTCCACTTCCTCACCCCTGCATCTTTGCTCTCTCCTTTCCATCCACAGGGATTGTGTTCCTGTCCATCCTCATCTGTGAAATCAAACCAATACTAACATCTTACTATGCTGTGCTGTGCTTAGTAGTCCGACTCTTCACAACTGGACTGTAGCCTGCCAGGCTACTCTGTCCATGGGGATTCTCCAGGTAAGGATACTGGAGTCGGGTGCTATGCCTTCCTCCAGGGGATCTTCCTGACTCAGGGATCAAACACAGGTCTCCCGCATTGCAGGTGGATTTTTTTTACTGTCTAAGCCTTGAGGGAAGCCTAGTAATACTGGAGTGTGTAGCCTGTCCCTTCTCCAGGGGATCTTCTGGACCCAGAAATTGAACGGGGGTCTCCTGCATTGCAGGCAGATTCTTTACCAGCTGAGCTACTAGGCCTAGCTTATTGCCACATTGTCTGTGAGCACCCCGATTTTCCAGGCAAGAGTACTGGAGTGGGTTGCCATTGCCTCCTCCATAACAAAGAAGAAATCACTGCTAAAACATGTAGATCTCTGGGTTTGTAAGGCTGATGTTACTCTCATCTAGAATTTGACCATCAATGCTATTTGGCAACATAGTGCTTTTTCTTGGCAGGGTTGCAAAGGCCCTCACCTCATCTGTACCCTCCCCCTCCCCACCCCTTATGCCCAGCCTGACCATGATGGAGCTCAATAAGAACTAGGTCTCCTATGTACACAGAGACAAGTAGGAGCATGACCCAGAACTGGTTGGGAGGCCTACTCTTGTTAGACTCTGAGTGAATGGAGACTCGGGTTCCTTCATATCCTGTTTTGTGGGCTGGCTCTCTGTTGGGCCTTCTGCCCTGGTATTTGGTTTCTCTTCAGAATGTTTGCAAAGATCACAGTCCAGGGTCGACTGCTGACTGAACAGGACCCTCTCCCTCTTCCTACTTCCTGCCATTGTCTTCAGTACAGCATGGATACCAAGCAGGCAGATCACTAACTGTACTGGTTAGGGTTCTCCAGAGAAACAGAGCCAATAAGATATATATATAGATATATATATATATATATACAGACAGACAGACAGACATATATACACATATGGGCTCACACAATTATGGAGGCTGAGAAGTAGAATGGGAAATACTAGAGATTTCTTCAAGAAAATTAGAGATACCAAGGGAATATTTCATGCAGATTGGCACAATAAAGAACAGATATGGTATGGACCTAACAGAAGCAGAAGATATTAAGAAGAGGTGGCAAGAATACAAAGAAGAACTATATTAAAAAGATCTTCATGACCCAGATAACCATGATGGTGTGATCATTCATCTAGAGCCAGACATCCTGGAATGCGAAGTCAAGTGGGCCTTAGGAAGCATTACTATGAACAAAGCTAGTGGAGGTGATGGAATTCCAGTTGAGCTAGTCCAAATCCTGAAAGATGATGCTGTGAAAGTGCTGCACTCAATATGCCAGCAGATTTGGAAAACTCAGCAGTGACCACAGGACTGGAAAACGTCAGTTTTCATTCCAGTCCCAAAGAAAGGCAATGCCAAAGAATGCTCAAACTACCGCACAATTGCACTCATCTCACACGCTAGCAAAGTAATGCTCAAAATTCTCCACGCCAGGTTTCAACAGTATATGAACTGTGAACTTCCATATGTTCAAGCTGGATTTAGAAAAGGCAGAGGAACCCGAGATCAAATTGCCAACATCTGTTGGATCATCAAAAAAGCAAGAGTGATCCAGAAAAACATCAACTTCTGCTTTATTGACTACGCCAAAGCCTTTGACTGCGTGGATCACAACAAATTGGAAAATTCTTAAAGAGATAGGAATACCAGACTACCTTACCTGCCTCCTGAAAAATCTGCATGCAGGTCAAGAATCAACAGTTAGAACTGGATATGGAACAGCAGACTGGTTCCAAATCGGGAAAGGAGTATGTCAAGGCTGTATATTGTCACCCTGCTTATTTAACTTATATGCAGAATATGTCATGCAAAATGCTGGGCTGGATGAAGCACAAGATGGAATCAAGATTGCTGGGAGAAATAGCAATAACCTCAGATATGCAGATGACACCACCCTTATGGCAGAAAGAGAAGAGGAACTAAAGAGTCTTTCTTGATGAAAGTGAAAGAGGAGAGTGAAAAAGTTGGCTTAAAACTCAACATTCAGAAAACTAAGATCATGGCATCCGGTTCCATCACTTCACAGCAAATAGAAGGGGAAATAATGGAAACAGTGAGAGACTTTTATTCTGAGGGGCTCCAAAATCACTGCAGGTGATGACTGCAGCCATGAAATTAAAAGAAGCTTGCTCCTTGGAAGAAAAGCTACAGCCAACCTAGACAGCACATTAAAAAGCAGAGACATTACTTTGCCAACAAAGGTCCATCTAGTCAAAGCTATGGTTTTTCAAGTAGTCATGTATGGATGTGAGAGTTGGACTAGAAAGAAAGCTGAGCGCTGAAGAATTGATGCTTTTGAACTGTGGTATTGGAGAAGACTCTTGAGAGCCCCTTGGACTGCAAGGAGATCCAACCAGTCCATCCTAAAGGAAATCAGTTCTGAATATTCATTGGAAGGACTGATTTTGAAGCTGAAACTCCAATACTTTGGCCACCTGATGGGAAGAACTAACTCATTGGAAAAGACCCTGATCCTGGGAAAGATTAAAGGTGGGAGGAAAAGGGGACAGCAGAGGATGAGATGGTTGGATGGCATCACGGACTCAATGGACATGAGTTTGAGCAAGCTCTGGGAGTTGGTGATGGACAGGGAAGCCTGGTGTGCTGCAGTCCATGGGGTCACAAAAAAAATCGGACATGACTGAGCGACTGACTGAAATGTACTGAGAAGTCCTCCAATCCACCTCTGCAAGAAGGGCTAGTGGTGTGGTTCTGGTCTGAGTCCCAGTGTCTGAGAACCAGGAGAACCAGTGATATAAGTTCTAATCCAAATCTAAGGGTCTGAGAACTGGAGAGGCTATGAAGAGTATAAGTCCCATACTGAAGGCAGAAGGCTGATGGCCCAGCTCAAACAGTCAGAGAGAGAGTGCATTTTTCCTGCTTTTCTCTTTTTATTCTATTCAGTCCCTCAGTGGGTTGGACGAGGCTCATCCACATTAGAGAGAGCAATCTGCTTTACTCAGTTTATGGACTCAGATGCTAAGGTCTTCTGGAAATACCCTCACATACACACCAGAAATAATGTTTTTCCAGATTTCTGGGCCTCCTGTGGCCCAGCCAAATTGACAACTAAAATTAACCTTCACACCAACAATTAAGCAGGAGAGATGCTGGGTAAACATTGACCAACCCTGACCTCAGCAGACCTCTGTGATTGACCCTACAGCATCTTTCCAGATCCCAAAACTATCCCCTCCAGGAGTCTCCACTGTCAAGTTCTGCCCCATCCCACCCCTTTTAACTCAGACTCCTGGTCATATCTATCCCTCTTGCACTGGGCAGACTAAACTGCTGATCCCCTAGGAAGGGGCCAGCCTGTAGGACTCTGGTGGCCCCCTTAGTGCCTAATCCATCCCACATGTCCGAACTTATTCTCTCTTCCCCACTGGGGCCTCCTAACAAGCCACATGGCAAGGACGATGCTTTTGTTTTGTTTTTGAACCTTAAGCTCCCTGAGGACAAAGACTGCATTATTCATCTGTTCTTGTCTAGTTGCACTTAGCACAGTTCTGACCCTAAAGGAGGGATAGCCTAAAGATGAAATAAATCATAACATATCAGATGATAGTCAGTGTTCTGACAATGACATTCAAGTGAGTGACAGCCTCTGTGGAACATCTAAAAGGAGTAAGGGATTAATGGGACGCAATCAAGCAAAATGTTACCTGAAACGGTAGGAAATGGCAAGAGGCAGACAGTTTGCACCTTATTTAATAAACACTCATAATGTTTACTAGGTGCCAGGCATGGTTCTAAGCTACGATCATAACTCAATTACTCTTGAGGATACAGAGAGGTTAAGTAACTTGCCTGAAGTCAAACAGCTGAGTTGTTCAGTCAAGTGTTCTGGGAGCAGTTTCTAGCTATTAAACAGGAAGTGATGCTGCTTCATGAACCAGGCAGCTATGTGGGAGGCCTGAGGTTGGGCCAATTGGGAAGAATCAAGCTTGGGAAACCACTTAAGAGCCTGGAGCCAAGGAGGCAGAGTGCTGGAGAAGCCAGGAGTGACCAGGACAAAGCAGCGACTGGGACACAACAGTGTCCCGGGACAGAGCAGTGACCAGGACAGATGGTAGGCTGTCCTCAGCAGACATTGGGGCAGCTGGGCTCAACAGGGGCAGAGCCAAGGGAAGCAGTTGCATTATGCCAGTCCATTCTCTTTAGAGAGTAAAAGGCAATTGTTCCATCCTTGGCATGTAGCCTGATGGCTGGCGGCAGGCTCTGGGGGCAGAGAACCCTGGACCTAGATCTCAATTCAACCATTGAACAGCTATTGACCTTGGATGAGTGACCTAACCTTGCTGACCCTCTTGTTTCCACACTGAGGACAAAATCAGAGCTCCTCTCTCTTGAGATTTTTATGGACTATGAGATAATATACATAGAGGGCCATGCACTTGCTAAGCACTTACTGCTGCTGCTAAGTTGCTTCAGTCATGTCTGACTCTGTGCGACCCCATAGACGGCAGCCCACCAGGCTCCCCCATCCCTGGGATTCTCCAGGCAAGAACACTGGAGTGGGTTGCCATTTTCTTCTCCAACACATGAAAGAGAAAAGTGAAAGTGAAGTCGCTCAGTCATGTCCGACTCTTAGCGACCCCATGGACTGCAGCCTTCCAGGCTCCTCTGTCCATAGGATTTTCCATGCAAGAGCAGCATCCCTGAAATAAGAATAGAGCTCTCCAAAGCTGGTTAATATTATTATGAATGTTGTTGTTGTTGTTACTAATTCCAAATCCCATTTGGCTTTCTATGCTGACAAAGCCAATTTCAGATTTATAATCTGCTCCTAAATTATGTCTGGTGCTCTTCTTGGGCCAAGTACATCTTCATTATGAGGCATTAACTCATTCTCAAAAGTCTGTGTGTACCTACCATGCGAATGTGCCAAGAACTATCTTAGATACTCAAGAGACAAAGATGAATAAGACACTTTGTGCTTTAGGGTAAGAAAAGAGGTTAAAAAAAAAAACCTTGAAAATTATTGTAATAAATGGTATCCCAGTGGTATGAATGGGCTTCCCTGGTGGCTCAGATGGTAAAGAATCTGCCTGCAAAGCAGAAGACCCAGGTTCAATCCCTGGAAAAGGGAATGGCTACCCACTCCAGTATTCTTGCCTGGAAAATTCCATGGACTAAGGAGCCTGGCGGGCTACAGTCCCATGGGGTCACAAAGAGTCAGACATGACTGAGCAACTTTCAGTTTTCACTTTTATAGTGGTATGAATAAGCTGCTATGTGAGAACGGAGCCTGGAGTGTCTGCTGCTTGGGCAAGACCTGGAGCTTTCACATTTGAGCCGAGCCTTGAGGGTCAAGGACGAACTTATGGTGACAGACGTGGCTGGCATTCCAGCTACTTCCTGCCAAGGAAGCTACAGAATGGGCAAAGGCACAGAGGTGAAATAGAACAAATTTTTCAGCTGGGTTGTGAGTGGGGCTGTAAAAGGAGGTGTATTTGGAAAAGGAGGCAGGCATCAGATCCTGTAGACAGTGGAACGGTACTAAGGAATTTTATGTAGAGGAAAGGACGGGACTTAATTTGATTTTAGAAAGATTATTCTGGCAATAGTTTTAAAAATTGATTAATAGTCTCAGCTTTAGCAAAAACTTGAATGATTTCCATATGCTGATCATAATTTTTGCCCTAACCATGTTCCTCCTGTATTCTAAGTTCCTTAATATTTTTCTTTAAATTGGCTTTTTTCCTTTAAGCTATTTTAAGAGAAACTTTATATCATAAGCATAAATGGAAAGTCAGCATCATTTGCCTTAAAAAATGAACGCAATAAATATAATATCAACAAAACAATATTACAACTTTTGATCCAGATAATTTTCTTATCAAAACGGTTGAATCTAATTTTGTTAAAAACAATAAGAATGAAAAGTAGGCGGTGCCAGTGAGTGTTAAGGATAGCTAGCACCAACCTGAGACATTCTTTTTGATCCAATTAGATAGACTGGATAGAGAAATTAGATAGACTGGAAAAGAAACAGCAATAGTGTTGTCATCACATGATCCAGTATCAAGAACCCAAATTGCCTGGAAGCATTTTACACTTTGGGAAGCATGGATTAGAGCAGACATGTTCTTATTTTTTGTTAGAACCTACAAAAGAACCACATTTTACATCTGGAACCAATGAGAGTAGGAGTATGCAGATATATACACGTGTGCGCACACACACAGCTGTCACACACACACGTGCACACATGCACATGGCTAAAGAAAAGTGCCAGGCAATAACACGTGCCCTTTCTTTGTGCGATGTGCTGCAATGTGCTTTGTCTCATTCTGCTGTTTCTTTTTTTAAATGTTAATAGGGAAACACTAAATTGATTTCACCACCACTAATGGGTTGTGGAAATCTCCTACTTTGAAAACCTCTGAATTAAAGGAAGCTGGACTGAAGGTAAAAAAACAACCAAAGAGGTTATTGGAATAGTCTAGTTAAGGAATGATGGGTCTTAATGGACTCTAGTGGCACTAGAAATGAAATAGAGATAAACTGACATGATAATTGTACTCACCTTGAAAAAGTTGTAACATGTCACACAGGGAGGTGGCATTTATAAATTTGTTTCTTTTAAGTTGGCTTAATGTGAATCAAGCTCGCTTGCAAACAGTTAACTTTGGGGTGACTTCTGATGGGGAAGCCTCACTTCCTGGAAAACTGGCTGCTGGTATTAAACTGTCAAGCAACACATTCAATAAGTATCAAATCTGACCACACTGGGTTTTTTCCCACATTGGAAAGTATCCTGCCCTGCAAATTCTATTCATATTATACTCTTCAGGAAATCTCCAACTATGGACACACTTGGGTTTTTAAGTCTGTACTGCAATTGTTGTCTTGGTGGTTAGCTTGTGCTGTAACCCTCTGGTAACTGAGTGTGACAGTGATGAAATTAAAATCATAATTACATTGTGCTCACATTATTTGTTCGAGTGAAGCTTAATAACTGGGTTCCCTTGAGCAAATGCAAAATATGAAAACGAATCAAGTTTATAGGACTGGGAAAAAATACATTTTCTGGAATGGCTCTATTTACAAGTGTGGCTGTAAAATAAACATTCTTCATCTTTAATTTACCTTTGCAACCTCACCAAGATGCCTAGGTGTTAAGAAAGGAGGCCTGTACAGCGATGCATTTGCCAGACAAAAAGCTTTCCCCGTTATTAATGACTGGTGTTGCCCCATTGTAATCAAAGGGCACGGCTGCAGTGATATACAGCGGTGACAAACCTCAGGATCTTTCCTTCTCAATGCTAACCTAGCAGCTAGCAGCTGAGAACTTCTAGTGCTGTATATCTACAAGATAAATAGCACAAGATACGAATATACGTATTGCTTACAGTCTTGAAAAGTATTGTTATATCCCCCCTCCACAATCATTCTAAATATGACGCACACGCATTTTTCACCATTTCAGTACAATGCTTGTTGTTCATAAATGGCAATGGTTTTCTAGTGGAGATTTAAAACCCTCCAACTCTACCAGTTACTGCAGTCTGATTTGAAAACCGGTGCCAGCGCTGCTGATGGTGCCAGTAAAGCAGGTTTCCGGAGATTCATAACCTCTTTTACGCTGACAGGTGGCATCAAAAGAAGGAATCACTTCAAGAATATACTAGAAATCATTTTTATTTTTGCTCCTCGATCATGCCAAGATGATCTAAAGAGAAAACTCAGAGTCATTCATGATATGAATTTGACATGAAGGAATCCATAAGAAAAATTCAGTGGTGTTTTTATTTTCAGCTATTAAGCCATTTCCCCCCTCTCTCTCCTGCTTTGAGCTTGTGAGCAGTAAGTGCCATATTTTGCTTTGTTAAGGGTACAAGAAATGCGTTTAATTGGGAGTTACGGCCAAGGTAAAACACAGGCTAAATAACCAGCGTGAAAAGAGGTTAGCTTTCTGCACTTAGTCAGGTGTGAATTCCGGTGGAAAAATTCTATAATTGCTGATCAGGTTTCCATTAAAAATAAAGTGAACAAAACCACTGAATGGACAAAGCCAGGTCTTTTCCCAGATCAATAGCAAAGACACGTCCATGCACACACAGAGGAAGTCAGTGCAGCTCCATGACCTTTTCATGAACTTTCTGGGAGACGGAAAGATCATTCAAAGGGCAGAGGTCAGCATTCATGCTGGTCACAAACAAAAATCAGATTTAGGCTCATAATGAAGGATTCGGAGTTCTCACCTACTGGTGCAAATTAAATACTATTATTGCACATTTTCATGCATTATCAATTGCAGAAGAAACTGCTTTTGTATTTGCAGTATATATTAACATTTACTTATCAACTCGTATTGTTTTGCTACCTTTATCAAGCATCACAAGATTACAGATGACGTTGAAAAACCAGAAACCTTCAGTTAAGATGGGTGTCTTAAGCTTATCACAAAGGACAGGCAGTCAAGATGGTCCTGTCTGAGTGATCTCCCCCACTACATACACACACCAGCCCCAGCACACGCAGCACGAGGGGAAGGGTAGGATTCTTGAAAAACAAGACAACAGTGAGTTAAGGAGAGCATTTCAGCTAGAAATAAATGATTCAGGTCATGAGGGGAAACCTAAGCATTGCTCCTCTGTGGGTACAGACCCACCTCACAAAGAAATAGAGCAGCTCAAAACCCTAGGGATGTGCAGGGTGGAAGAGACAGAAGAGTAACTAGGAATCTAGACCATTTTACAAAAGAACTTGGTTTCCAGTAGCCCAGACTCAGATCATCATCAAGTGTGAAATTGAAAACAAAAGATGTTTCCCGGACTAGTGTCCACACAGAGGTGCCAACTGCTAACTTGTTTTATTCTCTGACACAGGGGAGCCCAAACAGAGCAGAGTCTGTTAGAATCAGTTAGTGATGAGGTGTCTTTGGGGCTTTGAAGAATCACAGAAGTATCAAAATAAAGGAAACTTTCTATTCTGAAAATTCAATATCCTACCTCTCAATTAAAAAGAAAAAGCATTTACAGAGCAACTGGTGAAACAACTACAGGTCACAAATGGCTCTGCCTCCCTCTCTGGTTGCTGCACAGTAGTTCAAAAATCAGAGAATTCTAAAGTCTTTAATAAATGCACATAAAACATATAGTGAAATTTAAACACAAGTTCTCTTGTGTTTCCACATGTGTCTTAAGGACACTCATTATTCCTGTCTGGATGTGTTCTGGGGCTTCTCGGCTGGCTCAGCAGGTAAAGCATCTGTCCGCAGTGCAGAAAACATAGGAGACAGAGGCCCATGTTCTACTTTCCTGGGTATCCTATTTAATTCTCTTAGTTACTTGACATACGACCTGAACAGATTTCAGTATGTCCCGAGGCCATTCCCACCAGTTGCTCTGTGAAACTTTAGTTCTCCATATTGTGTGCTGAATTGGGAATTAGCTCTTGGTGAAACAAGTTTACCTACACGGGCATGTAAAGAGTGGGGTGGGCCTGGGAGGCTGGATGCCAACAAAGCCTGCAAAACTTAAAATTTAGAAGGAATCTTGGGAAGGGCATTCCAGAAAAGGAACCTGTGCTTAGTGATGGGGATGGGTGTGTGTGTGTGTGTGTGTCTGTGTGTGTGCGTGCACGTGTGCACCCACGCATGTGTAGCACTAACCAATCAGAACAGAGAGGCCTTGACAAATCATAATGGATTGTGGGTCTGTGCTGGGGCTGGATCCTGGAAATCTTTTGCAGTTCCTAGCCAAATTGTTTGGCTGTGGAATGGTGGGAAAGTCGAGTATATACTAAGAAAGGGATTATTAGCTCAGGTAATAAATGACTTACAGCATTGTCCTGGGAGAAAGATGAAAGATGGTGTGTGGTTAAATACCCATCTGCCTGGGTTAGAATCCTGACTCTATCACTTACAGGATAAATATCCTTGGACAAGTTATCTAATTTCTTTAGGCCTCAGTTTATTTATCTGTATAATGAAGCTAATAATAGTAACCTCATAGGATTATGCTAAATCACTTCAGTCATGTCCGACTCTGTGTGACCCCATAGACGGCAGCCCACCAGGCTCCCCGTCCCTGGGATTCTCCAGGCAAGAACACTGGAGTGGGTTGCCATTTCCTTCTCCAATGCATGAAAGTGAAAAGTGAAAGTGAAGTTGCTCAGTCGTGTCCGACCCTCAGCGACCCCATGGACTGCAGCCTTCCAGGCTCCTCCGTCCATGGGATTTTCCAGGCAAGAGTACTGGAGTGGGGTGCCATTAGAGAAGCATATATAATGCTGCACTAAATGTTTTAAAAGCACTGTATATCTACCCTCAGTGATCCCTTGAGATGGGCATCTTTTATTATTTGCTCTTTACAGATTAAGGAATTGAGGCTCTGGCAGGATAACTAACCTGCCACCATCTTACGTCTGGTAAGAGACAGAATAGGAGCTCAAGTCAGGAAGTCCTCCATGGAGCCCTGTGTCAACTGCACACATTGACCCAAAAAGCTCTATTCAATGCTGGTCTTAATGGCTCTGCTTAAATACTTCCTACTGAAAGTTGTAGTATTTACTTAAATAAGGTGCTTATAAAGGGACTTAAGGTAATCCATTTCTGCCTAGAGAGATAAGCTTGCCCACATTTGCACTACTGATGCATGACAAAATCACATTGAGAGCCTATCCTTTGGCCTTAGTTAGTGCTATGTTCTTTCCACTTGCACACAGCCTTGAATATAACTTTCAAAACAGGTTGTAAGACCACTCTCTGAACATGGCATAGTGGACAGAAATGTGAACTCATGAGTCAGACTGCCTGAATTAGAATCCTGGCTCTACTGATATGACCTATGACCTTACAAAAAATTCAGTGACTTCTTTGGGCCTTACCTTCCTCATCTGGAAAATGGGTATGATAATAAGCACATGACTTGTCTCTTCTGTGGAGATTAAGTGAGCAATGCCCACAGAGCAATCAGAATGATGCCAAGACATTAAAACTACTCAATAAATTAAAACTACTCAATAAACTACTCAAAAATATTTTTTTTTTCATTCAAGTAGGTAGGCTCTGTATAATCAGATCAACAGCTGAATTTCAGAAATGTCGCCTTGTACTTTTCAGAACTATGCTGGGTCAGGAGGACTGATGTGGGTATGTAGTAGACTGAAGTACTAAACTAGAAGACTATAAGTGGTTTTAAGCATCCTGAAGAGGAATGGTTAAGCCTTAGTTCTGAAATCAGACAATACTTCAAAGAATCTTGGTAACACTATAGAGAAGGAGGTCTGAGAAAATATTTTAGTTTAAAAAGGGAAAAAAACAGAGGGGAAAGCATACCATATCCTAGTGACAGTAAATTTCACAAAGGGAAGAACTGGGCTTGCAAGGATCATGGTATTATTCAAGTTAAAAGGGAGAGAGAACTCAGCTAAATAATTAGTGTGAAATATTTTATTTTAAATGTCTCTTTTTTTTTTAAAGAAAATATAACAGGGGACATAACATAGCTGCATATTGGAATGAATGGCCAATTACAATAAACCTGAAATAAATAGCAAATGCAACTTTTTAGGAAGAGGGCACAAAGATTTTTAAGAATCTATTTCCCTTCATCTACTCTCATAAAAAAAAAAAAAGTTTAATTCTTCACAGAGCACAGTGAGTAGGTTCCTGCCTCTTCTCCCTTTTAACATGTTCAATTTGGTTGTAAGCACGCATCAGAAAGCAGCTCACAAAGAAAACCTTTTGTTGTCCATAGAAACATCAGAAGCTGAGTCCTGGCCAGCCCAAGGTATGAGAGAACTCCCCTTCATGCCATCTGTCCTTCAAGGTCAAGCCCCAAACATCTGCCCACTCGGGATGGTCTGGGGTCACCTGGGTAACCTCTGGGTGATGTTTGTCTCTGAGATGTGACCTAGGATGGGGAAGAAGGGGAGAAAGAGCAACACGATACATAACAGGTTCTGGCTCCCGTGCTCACACATTCGGCTTCCTGCAAGGTGTAAATCCATTATCTTCAAAACCAGGCTGCTCATAGTGCAGGCGTTCCTCCTAAACAGCTGCAAATGATAAGCCTTCCTCTACATAAAGCATCTTAGAGATGTGAGTACCCATATACATAGATATGACGGACGCTATCTTTCCTGTTTCAGTATAACAGATCTAGAGAGTTCAGTGCCCCGCTCCATTTGTAATCAAGCCTATAAATAGGTCCTGCAAAACCACCTCATTCTATAGAAATTCAGATTCCAATAATGATGACATACCTTAAAAAATAAACTTTTAAAAATTACAGAGCTAGATCACCATTATAATCTACCATTCTATTTTTCCTCAGGTAGGGAATTGTTTTCCTACAAGATTTTGTTAAACAAGGTGATTGTACCCAAGAGCTTCTGGGAAAAGACATGTGTTGATACTGGTTTCTTGCAGGGCTTGAATAAGGTCAGCATATATTAATACCTGGGGGCATGAGACACAATTGTTTTCATAGCTTCTGGATAAAAAAAAAAAAATTTTAACCAATGGAGCTGTCCTTTTCCCAATTAGAAATAATCATAGAAACATAGCGACGTAACTTGGAGGGGTCTACACACAGGAATGTGTGGAAACCAGCTTACAGCTGGCTGGCAAAAGTCAATCATGCATGCTTGTTCAGTCGTGTCCAGTCTTTTTGCGGCCCTATGGACTATAGTCCCCCAGGCTCCTCTGTCCATGGGATTTTTCAGGCAAGAATACTAGAATGGGTTGCCATTTCCTCCTCCAGGGGATCTTCCCAACCCAGGGATCAAACCCACGTCTCCTGCGTCTCCTTCATTGCAGGCAGATTCTTTACCACCTGCGTCTCCTGCATTGCAGGTGGATTCTTTACCACTGAGCCACCCAAGAAGCCCCAGTCATGTGTATCTCTTCCCAACTCTTGTGAAAGTATTTACACCTTGGGCACTGGCAAATGCTTCTTCTTCTACAGCCCCAGGACTCAGTTGTTACCCATTTACCAGCACACCACAGATTTCACAGAGTCCTGCTTTCAGGATTGGACCTGAAACCTGGGGAAGGTTATTTCTGTGGACACCAATTCATTAAGATACATTAGATTCTTGAATGGTGTCTATTGAATTCACGTCTTAAACAGATATAAAAGGACGATATGATGCAGAGGAGAGGGAAAATGCAAATAATGATGCTTATTTAACTAGTTTTAATAAAACTTTGCTGTTATTGTTTAGTTTCTTAAGTTGTGTCCAGCTTTTTGAGATCCCATGGACTGTAGCCTGCCAGGCTCCTCTGTCCATGGGATTTCCAAGGCAAAAGCACTGGAGTGGGTTGCCATGACCTCCTCCAGGGGATCTTCCCAACCCAGGGGTCGAACTCAGGTCTCCTGCATTGCAGGTGGATTCTTTACCACTGGACCACCAGAGGAGCTCTTAATAAAACTGCTGCTGCTGCTGCTAAGTCGCTTCAGCCGTGTCCGACTCTGTGCGACCCCGTAGACAGCAGCCCACCAGGCTCCCCTGTCCCTGGGATTCTCCAGGCAAGAACACTGGAGTGGGTTGCCATTTCCCTCTCCAATGCATGAAAGTGAAAAGTGAAAGTGAAGTTGCTCAGTCGTGTCCGACTCTTAGCGACCCCATGGACGGCAGCCTACCAGGCTCCTCCGCCCATGGGATTTTCCAGGCAAGAGTACTGGAGGGGAGTGCCATTAATAAAACTATCTTTCAAAAAATTAAAAAATGACTATTCAGTCTTTATATTTATTGATTGATATGGCCATGATTGTCAGCCAGATCCTGTAAAAGTGTAGAAAAGTTGAGGGTAATGAGTCTGCTAAAAACAGCCTTTATTAATCAAAAGAAAAATATTTCTACTAAATGTTCTTTTCTTTCCCTAAAGAAAAATATTTACCTCACGTATTAAAAAACAGCAGCAACAAAATGAGAATCTTTCCATATGCTTTACATTAATAAAGCAAGTTCTGCTCAGAGAGAGGTTAAGCAAAGTGGATTTAACTCTAACACATCGTTAGTTCTGCCTCCTTCCTTGCTCTGGCTTTCTTGACTTTCAGTACTACATATCCTTCCAGGAGAGTTTAGTAGTAAAACCATAGAGGGAGTTTAGCTTTTATTGATTCTGAAAGAACAATATAACAAGATACTGAGGATAATAAACAGATACAAAGTTGTTTCAGCCTAGAAACAATTGCAGCCATATAACCCTTGGTGGCCTCTTTTATATGAATTGTTATTTTTCTCCGCACAATGACTAACACGGGAACTATCACCCACCCAATCAAGCAGGTTCTGGTTGCTCAGGAAATGGTTAAACTATTGCAGGTCAGTCCTGCAACCTCATGGAAATCCTTTGATTTGTCTCCCACACAAAACCAATTTGAGTCATTTATGTTACTAACAATTCCCAGCAGAATCAAGGCACTGCACTTCCCCTTTTCAGAAAAAATTTACCCTCAGACATGACTTTGGCAAGGAAGTTTCTTCTGAGAAGGACACGGACTTCATGATTTTCATGAAGTGTCTGCTGAGCCTTTACTTAATATTAAGGAATTGCACAAACTGGCAATCTTTATAAGCAACCACACAATTTCCATCTGGTTTAATCAGATGCTATTTCTGTTACATAAAATAAAAGTTTGACTCAGGAATTCTCTGGGGGACACAGTTCAAATGCAATAATTCCTCCAAGTGTTCCTAGTCACAGAAGAGAAGAATGCAGGTCTCTGATGAACCTGGGGATTATTCAGTCAGTCAACAAATACATACCTAATATCCTCTGGATACATGATTTTGTAATAGGTACATGTATAGGTTATTCTTGTTTGAGAATTCCAAATATTTCTACATCTTGTCTTCCAAAACAGAATCTTTCAAGGAACAACATCAAACAGTTAGCAATATATGTCTCAAATATCAAGTCTTATTCCAGAATGGGTGATTCATAACAGAGTCAGCTTGTCCCTGCTTGAAGGTCACTAGAGGAGCAGCCAGGAGGGAGGGTGACAGTTTCCTGTGATGTCATGACCCCTAGAGGGTCATCCTACAGCTGACAAACCACGGGCTTCAACCCATGTCCACCTGAGTAAGATTTTGGGTGATGCTTAAAGAGAAGAAGAAAAAAGAGAAAGAGGACCAAGAAATTCCTGGACTTTGAGATAGAAAATAAAAATCTCTCCTTTGTATTCCAATTTCAAAGTGAGCCAGTTCCACACATGCCACCCTCAAACAGTAGAGCTTAAGAACACCAGCCTGTATCAAGTCGTTAACCTTTTAGGACCTACTCAAAGCAGTGTAGTGTGACTTTATTAATGAAAGCTTTAATGTGTCCTATAAAAGCTAACAAATACAGACACTTGCTATGATTCATCAAATTTAATATTCCATCAAACCTTTCAGTTGAAAGACCAATGATTTTTTTAAATACCAAAACCTCAGAATGGAAGTCCTATGCGCCAATTAAATGTAATGCATCAAAAATTAAAACCATAAGAATTTAATACCAGGTCAAATTTTTGAATAAATGAACAACAAAAGAAATAAATGCTGTGCAACAAGAATTAACAACTCCAGAAAACGTTTTACTGGAAACCACAGACAACCAAGACGTGTAGCCCTTGAAAACAGACTAGCTTTTTAAGGCACACGTTGTGTTGCTGGCAGGCAAAAGACCCTGTTGTAAGACAGCTGGGCTTTCAACTCCAGGCAAAGGCAATTTCTGCAGTCAAAAACTTCATGAGCAATGTCTAGAATTTTTGCACTGCTTTACTCAATGATCTTTATATTTTGGAAACCCATACTTATGTGCCTGACTTTATACAGTCCCTTCCTGTAGAGTTACAATACACTGTATACATTTTCCCATTGATATTTTATAATCTGTTCTACAAAAGAACAGTTCACCTTGCTTGATTCAGTGTTCATCTGCAAGAGTTCTTCAACAAAGTTTGCAAAATGTCATTTTGCTTTAAAGACACCTTGATGTCTCTCTTTGTAGATGTTTTGTGATGTCCCATGGCATTTGTCAGAAGAAAAATGAAGCAGGAGAACTTTCATGGTCAATTTGGCCTTCTTGATCTTGTGTTCAAAATCTAGGTCACGGTCCGTGCCTGATAGGTGTCAAAAATGAGTATGGTCCTAGGGAAACACAGTCTTAGGTCCTGAAAGAGCTTTGTGAACAAAGAAAAGGGCTTATAAATTATGTCACCAGGACAATCCACCATAGTATCAAAGAAAAATCCAAGTGGATTATTATCTTTTTCTCTTCAAATCATCCTATAGCGGTCTTCAGTGTTTTGCAAGCTTTATTCCTACTTATCTGGTTGTCAGATAGGTGATCTGTCGTTTTACTAATGAAGGCTAGACACCTTGACATTAAATGATGAGATGAGGCGCCACTGAAACTAAACCAGGAGGCCACGGGCATCAGCATCTTCCCCTCGTTCAGAATGCCATGTCTTACCTCCTGGAACAGAGAATGTCCGATTATGTGAATTTTACCCAGTTAAATTCATTTCTCTCAGACACATTTCTCGTAGTGCAAACTTCTGAAGCACACTCCAAAACAGAGAACGTGTGCCTGTGCACTAGGTTTTTTTTTTTTTTTTGCAAACATAGAATCTAGGAGATATTTTACTGACATGGGAAATGAAAAGCTACTGTGTTTCTATTATGAAATGTGAATAATTCACTCACATCATCTGAGATTTGTGTGGCAAACTGACTCATGAATCATAGGGTAATCATTTTAAAAAAATAGTGTCCATATGACAAAAAGTGGGACAATTTAACAATTTCAGCTATATGTCAATCCCTCTTAGAAATAAATGAGGCTACATTCTTAGTCAGAATTAAACTTATGCACAGGAAAAGAGTTTGGTATGATTCAAAACCACAGAATTTATGCCTAACCAGGACTTTCAAAGATATACTCCTAACCACTCATCTGAGAGATGAAGATGCTAAGGTCTGAGAACTTCTCTCCTATAGCCCTAGTCAGGGTCACAGTTGACACCATCAAGTTCAGCTCTCTCTCTCTGTCATTTCAACTATAAAATGGGCTTCTGTGAAAAGAAAGGCTTGTATTAGCCACAGTTCGCGCTCCCTTTCAGCTAGTCATCCCCTCTTCTCAGGGAATATTCAGGTCCCCCGCCTTTCATTTGGTGCTCTACTCATTCTTATTTCATTCCCTGAACTTTGAAAAACAGATGTATGATATTGTGAAACTACATCACAAGTCACTTTACTATGAATTCTTGGATTTCTTGGTGAGGATAGTTGGTAGCAGGCTTCCATGGTGACTCAGACGGTGAAGAGTCTGCCTGCAATTCAAGAGACCCAGGTTCAATCCCTGGGTTGGGAAGATCCCCCAGGAAGGGAATGGTAACCCACTCCAGTATTCTTGCCTGGAGAATTCCACAGACAGAGGGGTTTGGTGGGCTACAGTCCATGGGGTTGCGTAGAATCAGACATGACCAAGTGACTTACAGACACAAACACGTGCTGTTGGTAGCAGAGACCAGTGAAATCCTAGAAGTTTGGAACATGGCTCTGGTACCCTTTAGGAAACAAGAAGAACACAGGCTTGTCCAAAGGAGCAGTTGGTGGATGGTGCTGTGGAGCCTGGGTGACAGTGAGGTGAAAGCTCCCAGTCTATGCAATTGGGCTAGGTAAGGGCAAGTGCTGACATTCAGTCCCCAACTTGGTCCTGGGCTAGCCCTCACTAGCTCCAGCCACACCTCTAGGTCTTAATCCCCACAGATACACCCAAGAATTTGACTTTTCTAGCAGCAGAAGGAAGGATAGGGCAGCCACAGTTAGCCAGGAACATGGTGGTAGAGGGGGATGAGAATCCATAGAAGGTAAAGAAGACTTCGTTTTAGGAGCTGACTGAGCCTGTTCTCTTATGCAGCTGGAAGTCCTCACCAAATATAATGTAACATGAGGGACAAGAAATTAGAAGCCCACAGGGCTAGCAGTCCCTTCATTTAACCATCATGTGATACAGCACTATCCTGAGTACTGCAGACTTCACAGTGAGCAAAAACACAACACAAGGCCACTGAAGTCTGGCCACATGTCTTCGCTGGTCAAAGCTGCCTCATACAATAAACTCATTCAGCACACACAGCATCAGACTCTATCAGGAGTGTTTTGCCATGAGCTCATCTCTGCCCAGTTCTCAAGAACTGTCTACTCCCTTTAACTCCTGTCTTCCAGAAAAACTGAATTAATAATTCTCTGGAGCCTCCATGGGATCTCTCGTCTATACATCTTTCACTTCACTTTCTCACTGCAGTTATCTTCCCACTACGACTTTGCTGGTTAATCCCTTTGAATCTCCTCTAAAATACCCAGGAATCTTTCTCTTTTCCTCCAACCCCATCCCAGATTGAGCTGGGTCCTTTCAAGTCTTCTCTCATAGTGCTCTATACACCTCCTATCTGAGTTTTCAATTGCCTTTTGCTTTGTTGTCGCTTCTACCGGGCTCTAAGCTCTAGGAGGGCAATGTTCCCTTAATTCCTGTTATTTTCTATCCTAGTATCCAGCATAGGATCTGTGGCAGATTTTTTCCCCCTAGGCTCCAGAATCACTGTGGGTAGTGACTGCAGCCAAGAAATTTAAAAAGGCTTGCTCCTTGGAAGAAAAGCTATGACAAACCTATGCTTAGTCACACAGTCATATCTGACTCTTTGCAACGCCATGAACTGTAGCCTGCCAGGCTTCTCTGTCCATGGGGATTCTCCAGGCAAGAATACTGGAGTGGGTTGCCATGCCCTCTTTCAGGGCATCTTCCCAACCCAGGGATCAAACCCAAGTCTCCCACACTGCAGACAGATTCTTTACCATCTGAGCCACCAGGGAATCCCATGACAAAACTAGACAGTGTATTAAAAAGCAGAGACATCACTTTGCCAACAAAGGTCCGTATAGTCAAAGCTATTGTTTCTCCAGTAGTCATGTATGAATGTGAGAGTTGGACCATAAAGAAGGCTGAATGCCAAAGAAGTGATGCTTTTGAACTGTGGTGCTGGAGAAGACTCTTGAGAGTCCCTTGGACAGAAAGGAGACCAAACCAGTCAATCCTAAAGGAAATCAACCCTGAATGCTCATTGGAAGGACTGATGCTGAAGCTCTGACACTTTGGCCACCTGATATGAAGAGCTGATTCACTGGAAAAGACCCTGATGCTGGGAAAGATTGACGGTAGGAGGAGAAGGGGGCAACAGAAGATGAGATGGTTGGATGGCATCACTGACTCAACTGGACATGAGTTTGAGCAAACCCTGGGAGATAGTGAAGGACAGGGAAGCCTGGTGTGCTTCAGTCAATGGGGTTGCAAAGAGTCAGACATGACTGAGCAACTGAACAACAACAATCCAGCGTGGAATCTAGCCACAGCATGCAAAGATGAACTGTATTTCAATTAAATTGGTTTCTTTTATAATTCTGTGTATTTGTAAGTGCTTTTTAAAACCTCATTCTGCAAAGACATCTGTAGGTTGCATCTGACCACCAAAAGAGTCCATGGCATAAAATAAATCTAAGAACATCTCCTGAAGTGAAGTGAAAGTTGCTCAGTCATGTCCAACTCTTCATGACCCTGTGGACTATAGTCTGCCAGGCTCCTCTGTCCATGGAATTCTCCAAGCCAGAATACTGAAACGGGTAGCCATTCACCTCTCCAAGGGATCTTCCCAACCCAGGGATTGAACCCAGGTCTCCCGCCTGTGGACAGATTCTTTACCGTCTGAGCCACCAAAGAAGCCCAAGAATACCGGAGTGGGTAGCCTATCCCTTCTCCAGGGGACCTGCTGGACCCAGGAATCACACTGGGGTCTCCTGAATTGCAGGCGGATTCTTTACCAGCTGAGCTACCAGAATGATCAATAAACATATGATGAATTAGTTGGGGAAATACGTGAATGAATTAATTAAATGAAAGAAAAGTTCCCCATCATCCAGCAAAGAAAGGAGGCTTGAATCTAAGTGTGATAGTCATGAGAACTTGCTCTTCATGAACATGATTTTATTTCACAAGGTGGAGACATGAAAGTTACAGAAAAGATTCAGAATTTCCTGGATACCCAATACATGTGTGGTCTGTGGAAAACCTTTTTGATTGCCTACTCTACCACCAGTCCCTCCCCTTTCTTCCATGCTAGCAAAGCCTGCCTCCAATACCAGTACTAAACAAGCTGGATACAACTCTGTGGCTCTTCCTGGCCATGTGGCCTCAATCTGGTCAAAGAGCTATAAGGGTGAGTCTGCTAGAGCTTCTGGGAAACAGATCCTTCTCTGACAAACAGGGAGGGATGTTGAGAGAAGCTTGCTTACACCCTGCCTTTGAGCACAGCTCTGTGAAGTTGTGGCATCTTGAGCTATGGCGGCCCTATGATGCCCAAGATGATGAAAAGAAAACACATTGAGAATGGTAGATTGAAATGGATGACCCTGGGCCCTCAATGCAGGTAGAAATGGAAGAGTCCAGTCCTCAGTGATACAGTTAAGCCTCTAAATCGCCTGTGAGACCATCTATCCCAAACATCTTTATCTGTGAGATCGTTAAATACCTTTACTGTTTAGCTCACTCGTTCTTCAGTGGGTCTAATATTCAATGCTGGTCCCTTCTCATGTAGCCATACAACCCAATGACAAATGTGTCTGTCATGAGAACCGGGGCTGTGGTCCCAAGCTAGCTAAAGACACCACTCCTTGTTTTCAGTTATTGGTTAACATTTCCCTGTGCAAAGTTCAGATTCATTCAATAATTATTTTACCCTAGAATACACCAGACAGAGGAGGAGCATTGGCTCTGTAGTAAGGATTACTTCATGATCCTATAATCCAGTTCAACAGCAGACCTTCCTGAAAAGCTTTTATTTAACTTTCCTGTGCCCTGATCTAACATGCCAGTCCTGGACAGAAGACAGCATACACAGGAGCCTAAGGTCCAATACGAAATGGGAGGCTGCGATTCACACCCAGCCTCCCTACATCATTGTTCCCAACCTCAGCCCATCCCCTAACATACCTCCTGAGAGCCTTCACTTCCTAATTCTCTCTGGTGATTGACATGCCTCCCCACCAGACTATCAGCTCCTTCAAAGTGAAGGAGAGTATCCCAGGGATAGCTGTATCCTTCCTCAGTATCCAAACAGGGGCTTGATAAATGTTTACTTGATAATACTTTATCAACTCAATGGATATGGGTTTGAGTAAACTCCAGGAGTTGGTGATGGACAGGGAGGCCTGGCATGCTGCAGTCCATGAGTTTGCAAAGAGCCGGACACAACTGAGCAACTGAACTGACTGAACTATAAAAAGCTTAAGGTCATTTGTAAGCTGGAGTTGAGAGTATTTAACAATGACCCTGCAGAGAAAACACAGGTATGAAAAGATAATTTGGATTCCAAGCAGCAGGCACTATAACACTGCATAAAGGATAAAGCCAAGGTCACTTGGGCCTGACATGGTAAAGAAAAGCTCTACAGAAGAGCTATACTTCAAACTAGTCTTGAAAGTGGATAAAGATTTAGACAGAAGAGGACTAGAAGGGCATGCAATGCGGGACACATGACGTGAACAATGTCAGGAGCCGAAGGACTGTTTCCTGAGAGTAAAGGATCAATGAAGAGAAATTAGGAAATAAAATGGGGAAAGGTGGTTTGATGTTAGATGGTAGACAGTCTTTATTGCCAAGCTCAGGAGTTCTGACTGTACATTACAGGAAATAGGAAGCTATTGAAAGTTCTAGAGGAAAGTTACATGCATGTAACTTACAAATACCATTTACTATGAAATCTAAGTCACTCACTGATAACAATGCCAGAGGCTCTACTGTCTGTTAGACCAAAAAATAGAAACATCTGGACCAAAGTTTCCATCTTCCTGGTGAATAGGTTGTATGCTGCTGCTGCTACTGCTGCTAAGTCGCTTCAGTCATGTCTGACTCTGCGCGACCCCATAGACGGCAGCTCACCAGGCTCCCCCGTCCCTGGGATTCTCCAGGCACAAGAACACTGGAGTGGGTTGCCATTTCCTTCTCCAATGCATGATAGTGAAAAGTGAAAGTGAAGTCGCTCAGTCGTGTCCGACTCTTAGCAACCCTGTGGACTGTAGCCCACCAGGCTCCTCCATCCATGGGATTTTCCAGGCAAGAGTACTGCAGTGGGGTGCTATTGCCTTCTCCTAAGTTGTACAGGACAGACACAAACGCCTTCTCATCTATGAACTCTGGCTTCCTGCTAACAATCATACCTTATTTGAAGGAAAATATTTCCATTACATTCTCAGAGACAAACTAAAATTATAGTCACTCTTTATCTTTCATTTTTGACCTGAGGAGCAGAGGTCTGTAATAATTCCACACTTCATTTGACAGCACACCATCTCATCATTCCAGTAGGATGCTTCCCTTATTTCAGTATTTTATCCTCCTTCCCCAGAGCCCACATCACCTTCCCTCGCCCCACATGGGCATTCTTATGTTGGCATGTTGCACATATGTTTGTATGTCTAGTGCTACACTGTATTTAACAAATTTGAATTCATTTTTAAAATTTGAACAAAAGACATTATGCTTTAAATCTTGCTCCTTTTTACTTTTTCACACATAATTTTGCTTTTAAAATTTATCTGTTAATGAGAACCTACTGTATAGAACAAGGAACTCTACTCAGTGCTTTGTGGTGACCTTCCCATTTGGGAAGGAAATCCAAAAAAGAGGGGATATATGTATATGTATAGCTGGTTCACTTCGCTGTAAGCAGAAACTAACAGAACATTGTAAAGGAACTATTCTTCAATAAAATTTTTTAAAGTAATAAAAATAATAAAATTTATTCACAGTGCATAGCCATTTGTTGTTCAGTCGCTCAGTCTTGTCTAACTCTTTGCGACCCAATGGACTGCAGCACAACAGGCTTCCCTATCCTTCCCTATCTCCCAGAGTTTTTGCAAACTCATGTCTACTGAGTCAGTGATGCCATCCAACCGTCTCATTCTGTGAAACCTCCTTCCCCTCCTGCTTCAGTCTTTCCCAGCATCATGGTCTTTTCCAATGAGTTGGCTCTTCACATCAAGTGGCTAAAGTATAGGAGCTTCAGCTTCAGCACAGTCCTTCCAATGAATATTCAGGGTTGACTTCCTTTAGGATTGACTGGTTTGATATCCTTGCTGTCCCAGGGACTCTCAAGAGTCTTCTCCAACACCACAATTCGAAGGCATCAATTCTTCACCACTCAGCCTTCTATATGGTCCAATTCTCACATCCACACTTGACTACTAGAAAAACCATAGCTCTGTATGAACCTTTGTCGGCAAAGTGATATCTCTGCTTTTTAATACACTGTCTAGGTTTGTCATAACTTTTCTTCCAAAGAGCAACAGTCTTTTAATTCCATGGCTGCAGTTACCATCCACAGAAGCATAGACATCTAGAATATTGCCTCCACATGCTACACATGCCTCCACATGCTACAGTATTCCACAGAATGCAAGCACCTAGCTTACTTATTCACACCCTAGTGAAGGGGCCCATGTTAATTCCAACTCTCAGTCACCACAAACAATGCTAAAATGATACCCTTGTACAAGGTGCCTCTCTGAAAATTTCTCTGGGGTATGTCTTCAGTAGTGGGCTTGCAGAAGTAGGCAACTATACAGTTTATTGTCTTTCCTTAGACAAATATTCTGGGATGTGGAAAAGGGGCACGGATTACACGACCTGCTATCCTGGGTACACGGGACCTCTCGTCACCTACACCTTGCTTAATCTCACTAAGATTGTCAGATAACTACAGTCATTTACTCTTCACCTAGCAACCAAATAGAGCTCCCATCACCCCATATGTTTGCAAACATCTGGCATTTTCCAGCTTTCTCATTTCAACATTCTAATGTCTTCAGTGGTCCATGTTGACTGATTGCTAGTGATTCTGGGTACCCCTGCTGATGCCAGTTCCTCGTTTGAGCTTCTTCTCTGGTGAATGGCTTCTTCATACCCTTTGTGCATTTGTCTATGGGTTTTCCTGTGTTTTTCTGGTCAATTTTCAGGGGACTTCTGTATATTCTGGGCTTCCCAGAACCTCCCTGCCAATGCAGGAGACATCAGAATGACACATCAGACAGTGTCTCTACAAAGACACATCAGAATGTTGAAATGAGAAAGCTGGAAAATGCCAGGTTTTTACAAACATATGGGGTGATGGGAGCTCTGTTTGGTTGCTAGGTGAAGAGTAAATGACTGTAGTGATCTGACAATCTTAGTGAGATTAAGCAAGGGGTAGGTGACGAGATGTCCCATGTACCTGTGTCCCATGTAAGGGACACAGGTTCAATCCCTGGGTCAGGAAGTTCCCCTGGAGGAGGGCATGACAACCCACTCCAGTATTCTAGCCTGGAGAATCCCATGGATGAGGGGCATGGCGGGTTATAGTCCATAGGGTTGCAAAGAGGTGGATGCGACTGAGCACTCTGTGTAGTCTAGGTCTTAATACAGCGTCACTTTTTCTGTCAGAGTCAGTTTTAAGCATTGCAAATATCTTCTCCCAGTCTGTCATCCATCCATTAACATTATTGATGAGACTTATAGTTTATGGTGGTCAAGATCACCACCATTTTGTCTTTAAAAATTTAAAGCTACTATTATCTTCTTCCCCAGGCTCTGGCTGCCTCTCCAGCTCTTTGCACCTTCTCTACAAAACAACAGTAGGTCTACAATGGCTTCAGCCAAGTCACTGGCATCTCTCATGACAGCAGTGCTTAAACTTCACTGTGTACCCAACCACAGGTGTGGCACCTGGACTCAGCATCTTTAAGGAGCTCTCTGGAAAGGTTGATGCCAAAGTCCAAGGGCCACCTGCAAGGAAACATAGCCCGGGATAGAAGACACTGGGGCTTGCAGAATGGGATAAAGGAACTAAAGGGACCTTGGCAGTGACCTAGTTTAAACCCTTCGCTCTGCAGCTACAACATTCAGAATTACAAGAGAACAAGCAACTTGACTGAGGGGCCGAAGGCACCATCTCCTGCCTGGTTCCAGGCCAGCGCTCTTGTTAACACGGCAGGCAGGTGAGTCCCTATTTAATCATATGGTTCCTTACTGCATCCATCAGGCCCAACTCTCCCATTTTACACAATGTGGAGTGAGCCTTGTTTTTGTTTCACAGTTGACTTCTTATCCTGGGCTTGGAGTGGAAAAATGACGAAATGCTTTCACTTTAGGATGTCATTATCATCAGCACGTGTATATTTTTGCATTTTCAACATTTTCAAAGTAAAGCAAAAGACAGATAACCCCACCTTGCTGTGAGCAACATTTCTGAAAACAGTCCACCAAACCTCCCTGAGACCGATGCAAACAGAACTCAGCTCCATGGCTTCCCTGTTTCGTATTCACATGATGCAAAGCACATGGGCCAAATTTATGTCACTGCAATTTGCCTGGCAGCCTGCATTTAAATCACCAGGGTTTGCGGCTCCATGTTTTAGGGTGTCATTTGCAGTCCTGTAGCCAAGAGCTCTGGAGGAACAAGCTTGCATGAGGCATTGTTAGCCAGCTGACTGCGATAGGGCTCTTCTAACAGAACTAATTAGTATGCTGCAACGTATCTGCATATCTCTCAAACAGACATTGTTTGTGTCTTTCCTCAGTGACAGGGGAGATTGTTCAGTAGGACACCTTACCTTTTAATATGCAGGGTTTGTTAGAAGAACAGCTCAATTCATATTTCCCCTGCTTTGATGGTAAGTGAACAGCAGTGGCAATATTAATCTGTAGTAACCTGTCAGTGAACTCTACAGCTAATATGATGTAGTTATGATTTTACCATCAATCAGGACTGAACAGGCTCTGGGCAATCCTTACAGCACAGCCTCAAAAAAATCTAATTGTGCAAAAGCTTCATTGGTTTCCAACATTTCTTTTTTATCTGTCACAGGCTTTAGGCCTAGTACACAACCTTGTATTATTGGCCTTATTGCATTAGCTTGTCGGACAAAGAAGAAAAGGCTAGAGCAGAGGGTTCCCCTGCATTCCATCATTTGTTTGCATGCAGGATTTTATTTGACAGTCCTGTATTGTTTTAGATGTAGATAAAAATGATTAGGACATACGGCATCATATGAACTTTTGAACTGCCAATTGCCAATGTATCCTAGAGGACTAAAGGCATTTAAAAATTCTGCTCTACCTACAGACATGGAGATGCTCCATGGACGAGCAAATAAGGTCTCCCTGGGGAACTGCATTTTAGAGCCAACATAATCTTGCAGGTTCTCCTTGACCAATTTTTATGCAGGGGAGGAGTAAACTCACTAGGAGATGGAACATTAGCAACTGATATGATTTTTAGCCAAAATGAAGGTTGAATATTTGTGATATGATCATAAAAAGCAGCTCCCTGTCTCCACAAACCTGTACAACCAGCGAGAAGTAGCATGGGGCCACATGGCCTCCGTTCATGTGGAGACTGTCTTTCTGGGTGTCTGAGATGCAGATTCTGTTTAGTGAAAGCATGTGCTTAAAACATAGATCCACATCAAAGGAGCTCCCACTCTTGAGTCCACAGGGTTGGGAGGGACTCTAAGCCCTAAAACATGTAAAAGCATTTAGGAAGATGAACTATTAACTATATCTATTTAGGCATTTTAATCTTTTGCATCTTAAATGCAATCGGGCTTTTTGGATCTGGGAAATTGCTAATCAGCATGTTGGATAAATGTTTCTATTTTGAAACTGTGCACATTTAGAAATAACAGCTGGCCATAAAGTATATATTTATGCTTGTGATTTAATGTACCACAAACTTTATATTTTATTTCACTTAGCTTCACAAAGAGACCACACTATTTTTTTTTTGCAAGCATTATATAACTTTTACAACAGCTTTATGACTCAAAAACACATATGGTTGTAAATCAGACATGTACACAATGCCCAAGATTTTTTCAAATTCAGAATGCCTTTTAAGAAAAAAAAAAAAATTAAGGATTACATTCACTTCTTATACTGTTCTAACTCATTTAAAGATTCAATTGAAAATTCCTCAATCATCAATCAGGAAAAATCTGCATGGAATTAGAGCGATTGTCTTTTGAAACACTGCACCCTTGCTTCAAAGGAAACATATTTGTGACTAAGGGCACATCCACAGCACAGCTGAGTGTTAACCCTTCATGAACCTGTGTGCACATTGTCCACAACCTAACGAAAACATCGGCACAAAATAAGGAAATGGCTGTGGCATCCTGCACTGAGCATGCAGAAACGCGCCTGGGAACGACTGCGGCAGCTGCTGGAGCAGAAAGACAAAAACAGGATGTGACAACGGTTGCAGCATGGTGGTGATTTTAAGAGTTTTCTGGCTACCTCGCTGTCATCTAGGCCATTTGTTTTAGGGGAAAAAAAAAGTCTCCGCATGATCTTGGCAAATATCCAAATCTCAATGGTCTTGAGGAAGATCGCTTGGAATCATCTCCACGTTGCCGCCCCCTTAAATATTTACAGCTCCCAGGGTAAGTGTTCTTGACAACATGGTCAGCACAGCGGTGGCAGTGGTCATTGTCAGGATAGGGAAAGGTTTGAATTTGTCTTGTTGGAGCAAGTTTAGTTCCAAAGTAGTTAAGTAATGGGTAAAACTTACTATTAGGTCCCGCTGTGTTGTTGTTAACAAGCAAAACATGACATAGAATGTTCATATGAGTGGGTTAAAAGTGAAAAACTAGGAAAGATTCCCAAACTGGATTATGACCACCAAATAGAATATCTAGACAGCTTAACTCAGACATTGCTGGATACCCACTGCTGCTGAGTTTACAGAGACAATGGTACAAAGACAGGTATAATTCAAGTCAAATGATAATGACGATGGAAGTTCTCTCCAAAAGTAAACAGTGCTAAACCAGTGAAGAGTGCTATTTCACCAACATTTTCCTTGGGTAAACTGGAAAAAAAAGATAGCTGGATTCGCCATATTAATGTCTCAATAAGTGTAAGTTGAGAAAATCATCTTTCAAAAGTTTGCTTATAACAAAGGCAAAAGGTTTATGAGGGCAGAGAAAGGGTGGAATTTCTTTAAAAGGACTGTTAGGGGAAGCACCCTGACTGAAACTGCTCACCCTGACTGGGCACCATAGTCACTATTTGTACGTTTTACGACAGGAGGTCCTGGTAAGGAACACGGAAATAATAAACGACCACCAACCGGAAGAGTTCAGGAAAGGTCAAAAGGTGACAGCACGTGTCCAACCACCTCCCAGAATCCTCGCTGGCATCCATCTTGGCTGAACAATGAGTGTGCCACCAGAAAGGACTCCAAGTCAGAACGACTGGTCAGACACAACCCGGAAACTAACCCCATCACCACAAAACCCGAGACCGTGAGCCATGTGGCAGAGCAGTTCTCCTGGGTTCCCTTACCCTACTGCTCTCTGCCTGAGTGCTCCTTCCCAATAAAATCTCTTGCTGTGTCAGACATGTCTCCTTGGACAATTCATTTCTAGGTGTTAGACAAGAATCCACTTTCTGGCCCTGGAAGGGGTCCTCCGACTATCTGATCATAGTGATAAAGATACAGAGTTATGGAGGAGGAAGGGAGAAAAACTTACAAAACCCACTATTAATCAACTGTAAATCTAAAGTATAGATAATAAAAATGATTGTGTAAATTTTATTTTCAAACCTTCCTCTCAATAGGTATATATTACATGTAAATGTAAAATATACATTTTCATGCCATCATACTGGTTTCTGGTAAAATATCAATTAAAATGCATCAGTTCAATTCAGTTGCTCAGTCATGTCCGACTCTTTGCGACCCCATGAACCACAGCACACCAGGCCTCCCTGTCCATCACCAACTCCCAGAGTTCACCCAAACCCATGTCCATTGAGTCAGTGATGCCATCCAACCATCTCATCCTCTGTTATCCCCTTCTCTTCCTGCCCTCAATCTTTCCCAGCATCAGGGTCTTTTCCAATGAGTCAGCTCTTTGCATCAGGAGGCCAAAGTATTGGAGTTTCAGCTTCAACATCAGTCCTTCTAATGAATACCCAGGACTGTATCACCAGTACATTTTTGGTGGATTTTGTCCTTTTTGAAGATATTTTCTAGATCCCAGGGAATCTAATGCAGTTTCATATACTTTAAATATTGTAAATTATACTCCTGCTTGAAGGTATTATTGTTGTTGTTATTTAGTTGCTAAGTCATGTCTGACTCTTTTATGACCCCATGGACTGTAGCCCACTAGGCTCAAAGAGCAATAATCACTCAGGCAATATTGAGGAACTGGGCATGGAAAGAACTGAGAAATAATATAAAAATCATAATGGCAAAATGAGTGAAGTTCAGCAGCCAAGGAGAAGGAAACACAATTATAAGTTCGGTTGGTCAGAATACAATAAAGCTGATAAAAAAAATACAAAGATTAATTTCAAAATTATTAGAAAAATGTCAAGAAGTATATGAATCATTAAGGTAGGATCCGTCAGGTACTCTGGTATTTTGCCACAGAAGAATTAGAGGAACTGAATTAGTCTTCAAATATAATCACATTTACTTGCATTCCTTTTTGAGTAATTTTATGGCATCGACATAAAATTTCAGATTAAGTCTATAGTTCAAATGAAATATACGTTGTGGGTCAAATGATGTATTTGGTTGAACCATATGACTAGGCCATTTTGTAGGCCAAAATTTTTTGAACTTTATCACTTTCATGTGATTCATGTATTGTAATATATCTTGCAATGTAGACAATTTAGGATAGTTTTTGGAGTCAATGGGACATGTATAGAATCCATCTCAGTTCTACCCCCACTTTGCTGGCCAAGAACCGTTAGGCAAGTAATATGCTTTTATCTTTCCCGTGGTGTCCCCACCTAGATAACAGGCATCTGGTGTCCATTCTTGGAGCGCTGTGTGAATTTGTGTGGATTAGATGAGTGACCTATGTAAGTGCCTCGCACAGGGCTTTGCCCCCATCTAATGAAAACATAGCTTCCCTTGTAGCTTAGTCAGTAAAGGATCTGCCTGCAGTGCAGGAGACCCAGGTTCGATCCCTGGGTTGGGAAGGTCCCCTGGAGTAGGAAATGGCAACCCACACCAGTATCCTTGCCTGGAAAATCTCATGGACGGAGGAGTCTGGTGGACTGCAGTCCGTGGGGTCGCAAAGAGTCGGGCACGACTGAGCGACTAACACTAATGAAAATGTGGTTCTTCAAATGTTTATGTTTAAAGTCAGCAGTTTAGAACTCAGTAAGGAGGGACATTTCCTGGGCTTTAATGAATCTTCTGAGATGTCCCAAGATTTTAAGTGTCCTGGACTTCTGGTCACCTTCCAGAAAAGCCACACCTAACACAAGTCAGCTGTCCATATAGGTGAGAGCATCCGACCAGAACACCTGCTTTGAATTAATGTCAGCTTCATGTCTGAAAGATATCTCCAATCTTGTTTCTACACCTCACTCTGCCAGGGACAGTAGAATTTAAAATAACCAGGAAGACACAGAGAATAATGCTTTGAAATCCACAGCTGCTAAACTGTGGAGTAGGATGGGTGGGGGGAGCTTATGCCAAGCCCCTCACACTTCATTAGCAATTTGATGACTCCTGAATGCCTGATGGTATTATTCCAATTGGCCTTGAAGTTTTGGTTAATTTCCTTCAGGGTAAGCTTTCTCACTCCTGGTCCAACCAGAGAAGCAGGTGCTGGGCAAACTCTGGCGGGCACTAGGGTTTTTTCTTTTTTTCTCAGTGGAGTCCTGATTTCAACATCCACTCTGCTTTCCTCAAGTCAGCCTACAAAGCGAATCCACTGCCAGTACGCATTCTGGCTGAAGAACACTGGGGCCCTGAGAGGGGGTAACGATGAGCCCAAGGCTGTGAGAAGCGATTTCCATGTAATATTTCATCCCATTCTAACAAGTCTTCAGCAGTATCACTGCCAGATATAGAAAAGGAAATAAGTTCAATCCCAACAAAGTAACACTACTAAGTAGGAAGGAATTCTGGAATCTGACATCTCTTCTAATATACCCCAGTGCTTCTGAAGGCCAAGAATAGCTTAAGAATAGGCATGATATAGAGGGCCTTTTTAAAAGTAGAATTTCTGCATCAAATGATCACTGAGATTATATTTGTTCATTACACCCTCCAACTCATTCCCATTACCCTTCAAAATGGGTCAAAACACCACCCTGACTTCATTAATATGACTGAAAGGGTGCTCTTTCTTCTATATGAGTTCCATTGTTTTAACGCTGAACGGGACTCTCTCAATGAACTGATGCATTGTTTCAATCTCAGCTTTCCTTCCAGTCCTTGTCACGGGTATTTTTTAACTTCAGCAACAGTGCCCCATTCCACAGCTTCTTCTGGTGTTAGAAATATCAGACTTTGCCCATTTGCACCTTTAGAATTTGTGTGGGTCCAGGTTACAGGGCACAAATCAATATTCTGCATTAGAGAAACGCAGGAGTGAGCCAACGGAGTTAGTAGTCATTTGCTTTGCCTCAGCTACAGCTGGCAGGGACCTCGGAGGGAAACTAGCAGATGTTTGTTTGCTAACGGTGGCTTCCTCAAGCAGTCAGAGCCAAGGCTCAGTACCTTCATCAACCAGTCTGTCCAGCTTAACATGAAAGGATAAGGGACATTTGGGCTTCCTCAGTTCCTGAAACCAAGTGAGTTCTCCTTCTACTACTATTCACTTGTAAATTTCCATGTTTCTTCATGGTTATAATATGAAATAATATTGTATGAAGACGTAGATTTGTAGTGCAGTGGGGAAAGGATTTTGATGTGGGACAAGCCAGAAACTGATATTGGGGTCATAGTTTCTTACATCAGTAATTATAGGAACTTCCTATAATTTGAGCATTCAGAAAATCATGGCCAGGGAAGCCCTACTAACAAGCTTGGTAGATAGAAAACAAAATGGCAGCAAGAGGCACTTGGAAGAACATGTGGGTTTCCCTTTGTTATAGCAATATAGTAATTTACAGACCTTTTCTTTCATCTCCCTAAAAAAAAGAATAAACATGTAATAATAAAACATAGAGTCAAGGAAAACCCTGTTTCCTTTGGATTAATCTCTGTCCTTGCCTACATGGGCACCCTCCTGGGAGGAAAACCAAGACTTCAAGTGTAGCAGTGGCCTCATTTACAAGGCTGCTCAGGAGATAGAACACTGTGACCCCACAGTAATGCTTGGTATCTATTTTTGGTTTTGTTTCCTCTTCTGGATTTTATGTATTACACTGGGATTTTTATTTATCAAAAATATTACCCTGAGATACATTTTCTGAAGGTTACAATGGCTAAGTCTGAGTCAGGCTCGTGGGGGAGACAATCTCTCAAATGGGAGAATGGTAAATGTACAAATGAATAATAAAAGCAGAAATTGGTATAAACTTTGGGGAATGAAGTCAGGGGAGGGTGCCTAAAAAAAGAAAGATGAAATAATAATATAAAAGAGTGTTACTTCAGTTTGAAATCATGGTGGGACTTACACACAGCCAGAGGTGTGGAGGGGGAGCTTGATTCGGGAGGGTGGGGCTGGAAAGAGGCACAGACTTTGTGAAAAATGAGATTTTATACTTGAAGAACAGAGAGGAGTCACTTGGGCTGGACATCAGATGTCGGTGGGGAAGTGGTCAATGATAAGCCTGGAAAAGAAAACAGTCTAGAGCTTAGAAAACTTTGGTTGCCCAGCTCAGCCATGTGGACTTTATGTGGTAGACACTGGGCATCACTGGGGGTGGGAGGGGGCAGGATCTCTCAGCATGACCTGCCCAATCAGTTCTGTTATTCAAGGTCATTTGTCATCAACATGTAGGTTGAATTTGAGGGTACAGACTAGTAGGAAATTAGGGAAAAATGGAGGTGTGAACTAAGGTGGTGATATGGGAATGAAAAGGAAGCTAAGGTGAGGATTAAAGGTTAAAGGGCTAGAAAATGCAGACCTCCCCAAATGACTCAGTGATATGCTGGGAGTAGGGTGGTTTAACAGGAAGGAAGAGCCAGCGGCAACTGAGTTTTCAACCTTTGGAACTGGGTGCCGTGTTGTTTTTTTAAAAAAAGAACTGGTTTGAAGACACTGCTGATCATCTCAGCATGTCGAGTATTTTGCATGCACCGTTTCATCATATGCTCACAATTTTTATTGATATTATTCCCACCTTACTTCTGAGGAAACTATGATTCCAATAAAAACCAACTTGCCTAAAGTCACACAGAGAGCATATAGAATCGCGAGGACTTGAACTCAGCTCTCTCTGGCTCCAGAGTATATGCCCTATTTCAGATGTTCTCCATCTTTCTTTTGAAGAATTCTAGAGATCCTCAGAAGTTCCTTGGGGTCTCCTGGAGGGACCTGAGAGAGGCTAGGCTCCTGGGTTCCATTTTGGCTTCAACCTGGCCTGAGTTGTCCTTTGATGAGAGGGTTCTCCTACTAGCAAAACCAGCATGTTCTATTCCATCTTAAGAGAAAGGCATGTTTTCAGACATGGTTAATTTTAAGAGCAAATAAGACAGGTGGAGGTGTCTAAAGGTTAAATATGAAGAGTTGATCTTAGGGATGAACATGCAGGTTCAAGAGCATGTCTGTGGAAGAAACTGGTGAAAGGAAATACCTCGTTCTATGCCAAGATTAGCTTTCTAGGGTAAGAGATCACATTCTGGTATTTCTAATATTAGTAAATCATGTTCAGCTGTTCCGTGCTGGAAGGGCTACATGTTCCCAGCTTTCCTCTGATGCTGGGTGCCCCTCTCTTGAGCACCTACATACCTCTGCTCCCATCAACTGAGTGTCCAACTTATCAAGAGCTCTTGGGTTTATTCCCACTCCAGATCTTGCCAGCTGCCATTTATTTCTGTAATTCATCATTTTATTGAATAATATGTAAACCAGAGCAATGTGAATGCAAAAGAAAAGAAAAATTTTTCCTTGAAAACTAAGTGGAAATTATTTGGAAGGAACAAGCAAATTATTCCAACTTCAAATGAAGTTAGAATGAGCCTGTTATAAAATATTAGGGGAAAACCATAAAAATCTAGACAAATTCCGGGCTCAGATTGTTTTTCAAGTGTCTTTAAATTCTTAGAGCATGAAGAAAGTAACACTGGAAGCTGTGGGTGACACACTGTAGGTACAGCTTATACAAGAAAGTTGACTGGGCCTTCAAGCACCAGATCTTGGCTCTGCATCAAAAGAGTGAGAGACTGAAATATATTTGTTTCAAGTGAAAATAAAATGTTACATGCGTTTGTGCATATCACTTTTTATGATGCCTCGCTTTAAATGACCCCTTTATTAACCTACAACTAGTCCTAGCCAAGTCTCGTAAGAATAGGTGGGTCCATCAATTCAAGAGGTATTGAATTGGCAAAAAAAAAAAAAAAAATCGTTCAGATTTTTCTGTAACGTCTTATGGAAAAACCCAAACAAACTTTTTGGCCAATCCAATATTTCTAGTCCTTGAACAGAAAGGGGATTTTTACTACTTAAGCACAGGTCAATCACTTGACTCTCGAAATCTTTAGGTCAAATTGACTAGGCCATGTGGCCAGAAGAAAAAAAATTATGAATTAGGTTGAAGCTTCCTTGACCTCATAAACATGAGAGGGGTGGGGGGGGCGGTGAGAGTTTAGATTTTAAATGACTTAGTTACAATTTCCATTTAGCAAATCATGTGGAAAGAAATTCCTTCTTACTTTGTATGTAAGTTCCTTCATTGCTAATAAGCATAATTCTGCCAATCTCCACGGTGATAGGAAAGAGGGTTTCCGGCTAGGCTAGCAGGAGATGGACTGTTGTAAAACATTTCTCACAGCGTGTGCTAGGTCAAATTTTACTGGGCCGCCCTGGAGAAATACGAGGAGCTGGAGCAAGCAGAAGGAGAGGCTGCCTTGCTCCCCAGCAGCTGCTGCATTGTGACCCGGAAGCCCCGTGAGTTCAGCACCAGCCATGAGGCCTGTGTCTCTAATTGGCACTGCAGCAGTTGAGACTCCTCCCTTTGTGTGCCCTAGACTGCCAGAGCCAGAGAGAGGGGGGAGAATAATACGCGTGTGTGGTGGGCGATCACCTGCTTCCCTTCTCTTGTTGCTATGGGTTACAGAGCCCAGAGCTGGAGAGTAGGGCCAAGCGCTCAGGGTGGAAAGAACTGCGTCAGCCTCTGGGAAAAAAAAAAAAAAAGAAAGAAAGAAATTAGAAATAGGGAGCAGGGAAACAATGGGCAAAAGAACAAGAATCAACATCCCAAGGCGGCCCAACTGTGAGCAAGGAAGCCAGGCAGGAAAATAAATCTGACTCCCACCAGACACACTGGTTTAATCAGTGATGAAGAGAAAAGAATACAGACAAATCTGTACAGCAATCCTGTGCCTCCGCCCACTGGGGCCTTAGGTGCCTGTGTGGAATCCACCTTGGAGATAAACAAACAACGTCTGTTAAGAGTTAAGTCAACAGCTGTCAGGGAGCCCATGCTTTGCATCCCATTATGGAGCACCAGTCACTGAGCAGAGAGATACACCAACAGGAAGGAGGCTGTGACCTTGGGGAGGCCATCATTTAATTAGGCAGCTTGAGTCTGTAAGTCAGGCTTATTGTGAACCCTGCACCCAAATACTCATTACTCTTGTTATTTGATGGCCCATCAGGGAAAAGAATGCGTTTCCTCCTCTTTCCTAAAGTCTCTGACTAGTTTTTGAATGAAACATCATAGACTTTAGGAATAGTGGGGACTTTTCACCCAGTTTAATCCCCTCGTTTTGCAACTGAAAAAAAACAAGCTCAGAGAGGTTTTGTGCCTTGATCAAGATAACCCAGCTTGTTTAGGGCTGTTTGGTTCAGTTTTGGTTTTGTTTGTTTGCTTGCTTGCTCTTTGTGGAGGGAAGAAAAAGGAGAAAAAGGATGAAATTGATGCAGCAAATGTTGAGCAAATGTGTGAATCTCAGACTGGGTGGCCAGGAGGTTAGATCCCACAGCTCTTCCGAGTGAACGATCAAGAAATGACTAAGACCTCGATTTTGGGATAGGGCCCCGCACTGCCTCTGGACGTGAGGACAAGGGCTGTGTCCTGCTAGTGTTGCTTGGGTCACGTCTCATGGCAGGGCATTTGGAGGGAGGTGGTCATGTGGGTGTGATCTACAAGCCTTTCTAATTCAGACCTGGACCCCTCCATGAGCTTCCAGGAGCGATTTCTTCCTTCTCTGACCCCGGTCAAAGGGGACAGTCCTCAGGATCTTGCAGGTGCTTATAGACTTCAGCCTTTCTCTCCGTCCTGGTTTCCTGCACTCTCCTCTGGTTACCATCTGCTACTGGCAGGAAGCTGATTCTAGGAGAGGCCGTGGCTGATCTGTGCTAAGGAGAATGCGTTTCTCTATGCCCAGCGACCGACTTGCCCTTTGCCATCTCCGTTTCCTGCTCTATCTCCCACTTGCTAAATACCATGAGGTGCCTGTCTTCTTCTTGGCTTCAGTGTATTTAGCTTCAAGAATTTAGCCCCTCACATTAAAATATGTGGGAAATGGTGTCGTTTGCATGCTTCTGGCAGCTATTCAGAAGACGTAATATCTACCCAATGCCAACAGAGTAGAAATAACAACCATGGCAGCCTGCCTCCAGGCCCCTCCTAGAGAAGGCTGTCGTCAGAGAGGGGCAAGCGTGACCCCCTTATAGAAGTGTGTCAGGCATGTCTCGCTCATCTCTCTCCCCCTAGCTCCCCATGGGGTGGGGTGGGCAGGACACAAGGAACAGAGCCTAGCCCAGGTTTCTTAAAAGGCAAAGAAATTATTCCACAAACTTCTGAGAATCTTTATGAGGAAGAAGTAGAAATCTCTGGACTTGGGGAACACATAGGGAGCTGTAGGCCACATTTCTGAATGCAGGTTGTCCCAGGAAACAGACATCATCTAGGTCCATCCCATCTGAGGCACCACAGCTATTCCAAATGCTTTAGGAGGGAGTTGGACCCTTTTCTCTGCTAAAGAAATTAATCCAGAGTCTAAATCCTACTTGTTGTTAATGGGTAGATATCCTTAAGATAGATTTCCCAGCGAAGTCCTTTGATCTTGGCCAGCCCTCTGTGGGCTGCCTATTTCTCTCAGTAGCCAAAGTCCACAGATCTTTTTGCTCCCATCCATATGCCACGTGCTTTTCAAAATCCTCATGCTATGTCCTCTCCCTCACTTCGTCACTTCATCATTTCATCAGTGGAAAAGATTGAAGGCAGGAGGAGAAGGGGACAATAGAGGATGAGATGATAGGATGGCATCGCCTATTCAGTGGACATGAGCTTGCGCAGGCGCTGGAATCGGTGATGGACAGGAAAGCCTGGTGTGCTGCAGTCCATGGGGTCGCAGAGTCGGACATGACTGAGCGACAATAACGACCTCACTTCACTCTATTTCTCTCGTCCTTTCTCCAAATCACTCTTTCACTTACCTTTCACTCTTTGAGTTCCATCCAGAAATGATGGCTTCTTGGGGTTCTAGGATTCAGCAGCTTGCCCACAAGAAATGTTTACAGAGCACCTACTGTGTGCAGTTCCAGTCCAAGGGGCTAGGCTCGGGGTGGTAACTGCAAACACAGTCGATGTGCTCCCTGTCCCCACCAGACAGTCTGCTGCTGCTGCTGCTAAGTTGCATCAGTCGTGTCCAACTCTGTGCGACCCCCTAGACGGCAGCCCACCAGGCTCCCCCGTCCCTGGGATTCTCCAGGCAAGAACACTGTAGTGGGTTGCCATTTCCTTCTCCAATGCATAAAAGTGAAAAGTGAAAGTGAAGTCTCTCAGTAGTATCTAGCTCTTCGTGACCCCATGGACTGCAGCCTACCAGGCTCCTCCGTCCATGGGATTTTCCAGGCAAGAGTACTGGAGTGGGTCACCAGTGCCTTCTCTGACCAGATAGTCTAGGGAGTCAGAAAAGTCAGAGGAGTGAAGTTTTGGCTGAGAAGGAGAGGGAACTAACGAAGGGCAAAGGGAGAAGCAGGCACAAAGTCTCCAAGGCAAGAGAGAACGCAGCAGGTATGAGAAACAGGCAGGAGTTGAGTTGAGTAGAGCTTGAAGTAGGGATGGTGAGAGACGACCGGGGAGGAGGCTGGCAGGTAGCAGGTCATGGAATACTCTAAACCTTCTAAATCACACCAAGGACTTAGACTTTACCCTTTGGGCAATGAGGAGCCATTGAATATTATAAGCAGGGTGTGGTGCGATCAGGTTTGAACTGTAGCAAGATTGATGCAAGACTAGAGGAGCATAGCAGTGTTAGCAGAGCGTTACAGAGAAATCAGGTGGGGGTGAGTATGACCTGAGCAAGGCTAGTGGCTGTGAGGATGGGAAAACCTGAACAGATGAGACACTTCTTTAGAAGCAGAATAGACATCTGATAGCTGTGCGGGCTGGTACAGGAGAAGAGCAGGGGTTGCTCTGAGGGACGTCACTAATTATGGAATGGGAATACAACAATGACCTCAGATGTCAGCCACTATGCTTGTCCAATCACCTCCCTGCTGAAGAGGAGCCTGTGTTAAACAATGTGACTCCTCTACACCTGTCCAAGTGGATAAAGCCAGGGGTAAGCACCTGACCCAAAGGCAGGCCACACACAGGCTGGCCAGCAAACCATGATGTAGCCTGGCCCATAACTATAATCTGGACCAGTTAAACTTGCTGTCTTGGAAATATGGACTATGAAAATGCAAAAAAAAAAAAAAAAAGTGAGTCAATTCATCCTTTTAATTGACTTTTAATTTAATCCTGTTTAATTCACCCTTTCTGAACTTCACAAAGGGTGGAACAAAAGGGAACCTGTGCTTGTGAACTCATAAGAAGGGGGGATGTTATGAGCAAGCAAGGTAGCCAGTCCACAAAAAGGGCAAGATGGAGCGGATGACAAAATAAGCAGTTAAACCCATAGAGGCATCCCTGTAGCTCCTGAGAGCAACAGAGGGCACAGGTGGTTTCTAGAACTATCTCGGGCCCTGAGCATTTTCTATTGCTAGTGCTAGTCCACAGGCATCCTTGAAATAAATCACTCCTGCAACTGGAGAGTCTCTGTTCATTACGACGAAAGAGCGTTACCAAAACACTCACCTAATATTTTGCCCAGTGTCACATGCTAGTCTCTGCCCATCTTGCAGCTTGTCTCTGGTTCCAGAGATACTTGCCTGCCTTGGATCCCTCAGGAGAAATTCTTCCATCCCTGATGACTTTCCAAGAGCTGCCTTTGGCACACTCCGTAGGTACATTAAAATCAGAAAGAAAGTAAAGTTTCATTCCAGAGATTCTGCTCTATGGCAGAATTTTAAATCCATGACGTGTTTCAGTGGGTTGAAAATGTCTTTGAACGTGTGCACCCATCTCAGAGCTATGATTAATTACTGGAGGTTGCTGCTGGTTATGCCCGCAGCTCTCAGCCAGAAAAAAAAGCATTTGAGCTTTTACATTCTCTGAGAAAGAGTCTCTTAAAAAAAAGAATGAAAGAAAAGAAAAAGATGGGTATAACTTGCAACAAGGTCTCTGTATTTTCCAGGAAGCTTTGGCCCAGCCAGCACCTGTCCTCAGATGAGATATGATGAAGGCAGGTGAGGTATGCGGCTCTTCCCCACACACCAAGTTACCCTCATCCTGCTCTGTGTACATTTCTGAATTAGTTCCAGCTAGTTAGTGTCACTGCAGGACAATTTAGACTGCCATTGTTTGAGTATTCAACATATTCTTCGATGACGGATTCTCAGAAAAGGCAAAATCCATTATTTACACACAGTAGGAAAATAAACTTTCTCCCCAGCCTAAGACAGGAAGATAGAGAAAGCTTTTCATTTTAGACAATTGGAAATTTTGCTTTCAAGTGGCATTGTCAACTCTTTTAATCAATGTCCTTGGGAAAACCAAATTTAGCTATTTGGCTCCCTTATTCAGTAGGGGTGAGGTGTATTAGCTAAGTGTATTAGCTATCAATGGTTCATGGTCTGTTAGCCAGCACTGGCTTTATAATAAAGTGCTGCTAACTGACAGCTATGCCTTGAAGAAGCATCACAGTAAAAAAAAAAATATATATATATATATATAGTAATAATGTAAACAAACCTCCAGATTTGACAAGTACAGTGAAGGGAAATAGGGAGAAAAGGGTATTTCTCTCCAGCTAGCAGAAAAATACTCTTGCCGGTACATCAAAGCTGTTCTATAGCATAGTCACGAAAGTTTTCAGGTCTCGTAGCAGGTTGTTGGTGTTCTCTGAGCTACATTTCATCAGATGCCAAATGTCCTCATGGTCAGGAGGGAAACGGTGATCTTGTCTCCTGTGGATGGGGGGTCAGGAGGTGGGGAAACGTGTGTTCCCTAGCAAACACTCTGCAGGGCACCACCTTTGTGGCCAGGAAAGCTTCAGGTGAGTAGTCACTGTATTATAATTAGACTGGAAGAAAGAGTGTTTCCCAAAGGGTGTTTCTAGGAATGGATTAGATATAATGTAAGATTAAGAGCCAAAGTCAAATTAATTGGGAAAATGATGGGTTAAGTACATCCAAGCAGGTCTATTTGTTGTAGGACTTCTCAAACCACTCAATAGGCTGATGTAAGAAGAATGTAGTTTGCAGTCTTCTCAGTCTCTTTTTTGGGGGGGTTGGAGGTTGGGAGACTTTTCTAGAGAAGCTCATCTCACTGAACCAGCACACTATAAGAAAACTCTTTGGGAGAGTTTCTGTACTCACAGACTCCCTCCTAACCCCCTCCCCACATCCTATTCACAAGGTCTTTTGTACCCAGCTTTAGTTCCAAGAGCTTCCCTCATAGCTTTGGTGGTAAACAATCTGCCTGCAATGGAGACCTGGGCTCTATCCCTGGGTTGGGAAGATCCCCTAGAGAAGGAAATGGCAACCCACTCCAGTACTCTTGCCTGGAGAATCCCATGGGCAGAGGAGCCTGGCAGGCTACAGCCCATGGGGTCACAGACTCCACTTGGCCCCTGCTCCATCCTGTTTTCTCCTCTTTCTTCGAACTTGACCACACCTCACCCATCTCACTCTGACTGGGTTCTCCTAGATTATACTCCTGAGAACACTCTCTGCAGCCGCCTTGAACAAATATCCCCCTGCTTTCCCTTTGCATTGGACCACAGGGCCAGGCTCACTGGTGAGTCCTGCTCAAACCCCCTTGCAAATCTGTGCTGATTATCCAGTGGCTGGATGCCCCAAAGAGCTGGGCTGGGTGACTGCCTTCCCCCTCCTCCCTTCCAGGCACCAGGAGGAGGCATACCCTGAGCTGCCTCCACGGTCTACAGGCCCTGCGGTGCCCTGAGGGGCTTGCAGGCTGGAGCATAGTCTCTGGCTTGTGCGCCCCTTCCTTCCCAGCACAGCCTGCTCCTAACCTAATATCAGTCATTTACACATAGGTATAATTTTAAGCCAGTTTTTACCTCTTTGAAGACATTTATTTTATATTAGGGAATGGAACGAGTGGCCTTAGGAAGTAGGATAGAGAGATGAATTCTCCGCAAACTAAAAGCAAGATTGCCTTTACAGAAAGCTGGTCCTGGTGATGCTATTAAGCAGGAGAGCAAATCTGGGGACTAAATAATTTTGTGCCACTGGCTAGGCTCCCAGGTGTTGAGAGTAAATAAAAAGATCCCATATTTTGAAAAAGTTATACCTAGAGCTTACCATTCAATACCGTGATTATGGTTCTTACTGGCTGAACTTGCATGCCCTTTTAAAAATATTTTTGTGTCTTGTACAGAAAAATGGCTTTATTATTTGAATCTGGAATATGGGAAAGAAGACAAGAAAGTAAACAGAGTTCTAATAATACATTTTCCCTTTTAACTTCGATGTGTCAGTCATTCAACCCTGGAAACCTAAGACCTAGTGAGCCTGAGAGATGGCTGATGGGAGCAAGAGAAGCCCTGCCTGAGAGGGAACTACATGGCCATTTGCTGGGAATGGTGAGTGTATCTGCTAACAAGCAAGCAAACTGGCTAGTCGAGCAAGATAACGCTGCCAACATCCCTCGCTCAGTTGTAGGCCTTTACAGACCCCTTTGTCTGTGGTGTCCGCCATTGATGCTCACAAGAGAAACCCATGTTAGCAACCCCTCTCAGCTGGCCAGCCTGGGCACGGTATGAGAAGGGACACTTAGGTTTTGTATCATCTCCTGAGTGCAGCTGTATAGACTTTTCTCAGGATGGAACTTCCTTGGTATGGAGATGGAGCTGCACTCTGAGATCCAGCAGCCATTTCTGCCTTCCAGATTCATGTCCACTTCACAGAAGCCTTCCTAGATGACCCTACATCCATTTGTACCCTTCCCAAACATACATGCTCCCCACCCCAACAAAGCTTATTTCTCTCATGTATCACCTTCTAGTGAATTAAATACTCAGATCTTTTACTTTATCTATTTCTGTCTCCTCCAAGCGTTCCTCAGGTAGGACCATCCAACCAGAGATCTTTTTACATGTTTTGTTCCCTGACTAGAAAAGCTTCTGGCACATATGTTCAATAAAGCTATGTTGACGACGAACTATATAAATTAAAATTATTAACTCTGGAAACGGACAGTACCCTCCTTTAAACTATGAAGTCTATTGTTCTACCTGTACAACTTTAATTTCATGCATGTTTTTGAAAATGCATTATGTCCAAAGTTAGGGTACTACCAGTCTTAATATTTAGAAGTAAAACTGTTACATTTTGGTGGCTAGATAGGAATAATTATTTCAAAGTCATTAAAGGTGATTTTTTTCATGTGCAATAAGTCATGTCTGAGTTATTTCTTCCTAATATATATTGTTGAGGTAGTACCTTACTTGACCTGTTTCCCATATCTTCAACTTCAGTAACTTCCCCAAAAGATACCTAAGAAAATTTTAGTATATAAACAGCAACCTGAGGAGAAGAAATGTGACTCACAAAGGTCAAGAGCTTTCCCAAAGATCACGCAGCTGGAAACAGACAAGTTTAAATCAGGAATTTGGCATCACAACTTCCTCATCACTGAGATTTCTATTTACCATAAATGTTATAGTAGAATAGTACCAAGCATTTGCACATTATTTGCTAATAAATATAGTTCAATCAATTTTCAAGATTAAAAGTGAATTCCACAGGAAAATTTGAGCAAAGACCCTAAAAGTTATATTTACAAGATCCGTAGCTTCTAAAGCATCCACATGTATACCTGTGGTGGATTCATTTTGCTATTTGGCAAAACTAATACAATTATGTAAAGTTTAAAAATAAAATAAAATTAATTTAAAAAACTAAAAAAAAAAAATAAAGCATCCATTTTGAGCTGGAAGTCTATTTTAAGCCATATGGAATATTTCTAATTAATTTGTCACCTACCCCAAAATTAGGTTTCCCTGGTAGTTCAGCTGATAAAGAATCCTGCATTGCAGGAGACCCTGGTTTGATTTCTGGGTCAGAAAGATCTGCCGGAGAAGGGACAGGCTACCCCTTCCAGTGTTCTTGGGCTTCCCTGGTACCTCAGCTGGTAAAGAATCTGCCTGCAATGAGGGAGACCTGGGTTCAGTCCCTAGGTCGGGAAGATTCCCTGGAGAAGGAAACGGCTACCCACTCCAGTATTCTGGCCTAGAGAATTCCAGGGACTGAATAATCCATGAGGTCGCAAACAGTCGGACACCACTGAGCGACTTTCACTTTCACCCAAAAATTACAAGCCTGTACCCCCAAGAAACCCTTTTAACATTTGCTTTATAAAGATAGCACTGGAAAGGACCTTGGTCATTATCTTAGTCCATTTGGACTGCTCTAAAAAAATGCCATAGACTGAGTGGCTTGAACCACAAACTTTTTTTTTTTTTTTCATTGTCCTGGAGGCTGAGAAGTTCAAAATTAAGGCACCAGCAGATTTGGTGTCTGCTTTGTAAACAGCTGTCTCTTCACTCTCCTCTCAGGGTGGAAGGGGTAAGAAGCTCTCTGGGGTTTCTTTCACAAGGGCAATAATCCCTTGCAAGAGAGCTCCACTCTCATGACTTAATCACAACTCAAAGGCCCACCTCCAAAAACCATAACATGGGGTATTAAGGTTTCAAAATACCAATTTGAGGGGATACAAATATTTCATCCATAACAGCCATCATTGACTGAATCCCCTTGCCTTTATTTGAGAAATCTAAGACCCTTGGAAGTTCACATATGATACAGGGGTTAGTGGCAAAGCCAACAATGCTAGTGGGGAGCTCTGACTCCCAGTCCAGTGTTCTTCTAGGTACTCCCTATTCTCCAGTGGCCTGCTTGGACCAGTGAAAACAACCATTAAATTACCTGTCAGTTCTCCTTGTTCCAGGGTGGCTAATTTAAGTCATGTTGGTATTTTCGTGATGGTTTAGTCACTAAATCATGTCTGACTCTTGCAACCCCATGGACTATAGCCCACCAGGCTCCTCTGTCCATGGGATTTTCCAGGCAAGAATACTGGAGTGGGTTGCCATTTCCTTCTCCAGGGGATCTCCCCAACCCAGCGATCAAACTCGTGTCTCCTGCATGGCAAGCGGATTCTTTACCACTGAGCCAACAGGTTGGTATTTTCCCTAGCATATCATGACTTTATGAATACTCAAGTATTTGAAGGTGTAAAATCTCAAAAACAAAACTAGGAAGGAAGAATTAAAATGATCAGGCCCTCCTAGTCCTGTCAGAGGTGACTCTGTGCCAAGTCATTCAGGAGGAATGAATTTTGTCCCCAGGGCTCTGGAGAGCTGAGGCTGGCCCTGGTAATTGCAGGATCTCAAGAGAAGACGTGACCCGGGGAGTGTGTGGACTCGTGCTGAGCAGTGCACTTTATCAGCACCTGTAATCCCTTCATCACCTCGCTCAGTGTGCAATATTTACTGAACTGAATCTGTATCAGATTTAAAACCGGGCTTGAAGCAAATAGCTGATGTGTTAGAAGACAATACATCAGGTGAATCGTAAGTTTTCTTTGTTTAATTTTACCTTTGTTATCCTTTTAAATGAATGAAGTTTTTTTTTAAAGTACCTCATAAGATTTTTGCAAAAACTAAATGAAATCATATGAAACAATTAACACAATCAGAGCATAGCATTCAATAAATTCATGTGATGATAATGATGATACATGTACATGCCTTCTCACCATAAACAAGATATTTGGGCTCAATAATTTATTTTAAATTATAAAGGGGTAGCATGAGGTATTTTTGTGGCAATGGGACAGTTCTTATCTTGATTGTGGTGGTGGTTTGTGCGTTTATACATGTGACAAAGCTGCATAGAACTACACACATATAAAACTAAGTGCAAGTAAAACAGATGAAATCTAAATAAATTCTATGGTACACCAATGTCAATTTCCAGGTTTTAATATTGTATCATAGTTACATAAGATGTTACCATGGAAGAAACTGGATGAAGGTACAGAGGACTTCTGTGTACTATTTTTGCAACTTCCTGTAAAGTTAAAGTTGTTTAAAAATAAAAAGTTTTTTCAAATAACAGATATTGGCAAGGATGTGGAGAAAAGGGAACCTTTGTACACTGTTGGTGAGAATGTAAATTGGTGCAGCCACTGTAGAAAGCAGCATGGAGGTTTCTCAAACAGCTAAAAGTAGAACTACCATATGACCCAGCAATTCCACTCCTAGGTATACATCTGTTTAAAAAAAAAGAAATCAAAAAGATAAAGATACATGTGTCTCAATGTTCATAGTAGCATTATTTACAATTGCCAAGATATAGAAACAAGCTAAGTGTTCATCAACAGATGATGGATTTAAAAGTTGTATGTATATACAATAGAATACTACTCAGCCATAAAAAGGAACAAAATTTTGCCATTTGCAGCACTATGGTTGGAGTGAGTGAAGTCATGAAGTCGCTCAGTCGTGTCCGACTCTTTGCGACCCCATGGACTGTAGCCTACCAGGCTCCTCCATCCATGGGATTTTCCAGGCAGTAGTACTGGAGTGGGTTGCCATTTCCTTCTCCAGGGGATCTTCCTGACCCAGGGATCAAACCCGGGTCTCCTGCATTGCAGACAGACACTTTTGCCCTCTGAGCCATCAGGGAAGTCCATGGTTGGAGTAGGAGGGCATTATGCTAAGTGAAACAAGACAGAGGAAGACAAATACTGTATGATATCACTTATATGTAGAATCTAAAAAATATAACAAAAGAGGAAGTAGATTCACAGATATAGAGAATAAGCTAATGGTTACCAGTGGGTGGAGGAGTGGGAGGTACAAGTACTTATTGTAAGACATGCTCAAGGACATATTGTACAACCTGGGGAATATAGCCAATATTTTGTAATAACTATAAATGGAAAATTCTGAAAGAGATGCGAATACCAGACCACTTGACCTGCCTCTTGAGAAACCTATATGCAGCTCAGGAAGCAACAGTTAGAACTGGACATGGAACAACAGACTGGTTCCAAATAGGAAAAGGAGTAGGTCAAGGCTGTATATTGTCACCCTGCTTATTTAACTTCTATGCAGAGTACATCATGAGAAACGCTGGGCTGGAAGAAGCACAAGCTGGAATCAAGATTGCCGGGAGAAATATCAATAACGCAGATACGCAGATTACACCACCCTTATGGCAGACAGTGAAGAGGAACTAAAAAGCCTCTTGATGAAAGTGAAAGAGGAGAGTGAAAAAGTTGACTTAAAGCTCAACATTCAGAAAAGGAAGATCATGGCATCCGGTCCCATCACTTCATGGGAAATAGATGGGGAAACAGTGGAAATAGTGTCAGACTTTATTTTTTGGGGCTCCAAAATCACTGCAGATGGTGACTGCAGATGGTGAAATTAAAAGACTCTTACTCCTTGGAAGGAAAGTTATAACCAACCTAGATAGCCTATTGAAATGCAGAGATATTACTTTGCCAACAAAGGTCCATCTCGTCAAGGCTATGGTTTTTCTAGTGGTTATGTATGGATGTGAGAGTTGGACTGTGAAGAAAGCTGAGCGCCGAAGAATTGATGCTTTTGAACTGTGGTGTTGGAGAAGACTCTTGAGAGTCCCTTGGACTGCAAGGAGATCCAACCAGTCCATCCTAAAGGAGATCAGTCCTGGGTGTTCATTGGAAGGACTGATGTTGAAGCTGAAACTCCAATACTTTGGCCACCTCATGCAAAGAGTTGACTCATTGGAAAAGACTCTGATGCTGGGAGGGATTGGGGGCAGGAAGAGAAGAGGACGTCAGAAGATGAGATGGCTGGATGGCATCACCGACTCGATGGACATGAATTTGAGTGAACTCCGGGAGTTGGTGATAGACAGGGAGGCCTGGCGTGCTGTGATTCATGGGGTCGCAAAGAGTCAGACACGACTGAGCGACTGAACTGAACTGAACTGATAAATGGAAAGTGACCTTTTAAATAGTATTATAAATAGTTTTTTTATAAAGGATTCATGGTTTTGCCATATTTTCGTAACCTCTTAAAGATTTCATTTAAAATGGAGATGTTTGTTCCCTTATTTATTGGAAACAATCTTGAGAGAAAGATTCTCACCTCTTACTGGACATTACTATCATTAAAATGGAAACTATTTTTACCTGTAAATGTGGTTCCAAGAGTTTGAGACAGATTTATGCAAATGGCTGATTTGTAATATCACTCATTTTAAAATATTTTACCTTTAAGTATACATTATAGGTGTTGAAATGTAAAATATTGCTGAGCAGCTGCCAACTTTTAAAGTTATAATAAAATCAAACTGCCCATTATCTAAGAAACCAAGCACAAGCCTGTAAAACTGTAAAGAAAATAGATAAAACAGCTCCAATATGTTCTTAAGAAATAATTATACAATTGCCTTGTACCCCTAAATAATATATTTTAGCTATGCGTTATGAAGGATATATCTTCAAAGAAAGATGCATTCAAAGAAAGATGTAAAGTTATCTTTATTTTGCTCCTAAAGGAAATTTTCAGTTCAGTTCAGTCGCTCAGTCGTGTCTGACTCTTTGTGACCCCATGAATCGCAGCATGCCAGGCCTCCCTGTCCATCACCAACTCCCGGAGTTCACTCAGACTCACGTCCATCGAGTCAGTGATGCCCTCCAGCCATCTCATCCTCTGTCGTCTCCTTCTCCTCCTGCCCCCAATCCCTCCCAGCATTAGTCTTTTCCAATGAGTCAGCTCTTCGCATGAGGTGGCCAAAGTACTGGAGTTTAAGCTTTAGCATCAGTCCTTCCAAAGAAATCCCAGGGCTGATCTCCTTCAGAATGGACTGGCTGGATCTCCTTGCAGTCCAAGGGACTCTCAAGAGTCTTCTCCAACACCACACTTCAAAAGCATCAATTCTTCGGCGCTCAGCCTTCTTCGCGGTCCAACTCTCACATCCATACATGACCACAGGAAAAACCATAGCCTTGACTAGACGGACCTTTGTTGGCAAAGTAATGTCTCTGCTTTTGAATATGCTATCTAAGTTGGTCATAATTTTCCTTCCAAATCTTATTTTCTGTAAAAAGCTGTTTAACTCGGAATGAAAGGTCTAATTTACATTTGACCACTAGGTGTCACTGTTGGTGGTTGCGTGAACGGTAAGGAGGGGGAGGGGAAATTGAAAGCAATCTCAGAGGATTTGGGGGGCGTTGTGAGATCTTTTTTTTTTTTTTTTTTTCCTCGAGCACAAAGTCGTCACATTATTGCCGTTCTCCCTTTCTGTATTCAAAGCGGTGACATGGAAAGGAAATAGAGAAGTACAAAGATACAGCTCAGGGAGAGTTTCCGTATTCAGGGCCTTAGGGCCATACTCACACCACCTTAGGAGATGGGATAATAATACCCAACAAAAACTGACTGTTAAAGACCAGTCTATTTTAATAGTTCCCTAACCACATAGCAGGAAAACAAAAAGGTCAGTTACTTCACGTTCAGAGAAAGAGGCATTCCTCAGCTATGTTTGCCTGGTGCTGAAGAAATTAGATGAATAATTTATATCACAAAGCAGAGTGAGGGTCAGCGTGTGTGTGGAGGGGAGTTGAGGAAGGAGCTATCGCAGCACATCAGAAACATCATCCGTGAGGCTGCAAACAAAGCCAGTCGGAAGAGCCGTAGCAAGTTGAATAGGTTTTATTTTTCAGCAACTGTCAGCGAAGTCCAATTTAATTCTGGACTTGGCTATAAGAAATGGGAACTTTTTCAAAGCCCGAGGAAAAGCAAACAATGAAAAAGAGGTTTTCCTGGTGTTGTGCTTGGCACAAACTCCAACGATAGCAAGATGGGTGGTGCCTGGCTGGCCCCGGGAGGCGGGTTGTCCCTTTCTTCAGAACACCCCCGGGCCTGCCGCCAGGCCACAGGGTCAGGGGCCGGCTCCCGGGGCCCCAGCGGCACCTCCAGGCTGTGCGGTGGCTGGACTCATCAGCAGAGAACTGCAAGGGAAGCTTCTGTGTGCCAGTGCTATTTCAAGCAAGCGTCTCTAGCTGGAGCTGTTATTCTTTGACTTTCCTAAGGGGGAAAAGTTTAAGAAAACCAAGGAGCTAAAGTGGGTTGAGAGGTTGGTGGGAAGAGCCCAAAAGAGGGGTAGAAGGGGAGAATTTTTTAAATGGGGAGGGGGGAGAAGTTGAACCTCAAGGCCCCAAACTTTTCATACTTGAAAATATTTCCTTGTTATAAATTAATGCATGAAATGATTGTTTCTCTCCTTTGCTTTAGACATGTCTCGGGTTAGTGTTAGTGGTTTATTCTGAACTACATTCACTGGAGGCAAGTTAGTGGGAGAATCATTTAATTAATGAAAGAAATGAAGAAAAGAAGTAAGGAACTAACAAAGAGCGCTAACCATAAGCTAGGTTAGCACTCTCAGCGTTTTCTGGGTATTAACTCATTTCATCATCAAACCACCCTGTGAAGCAGGTACTATTTTATTCCCATGATAGATAAGGAAACTGAGGCAGAGAGGTCAAGTATCTCACCAAAGATCACAGGGCCAGTGAGTAGCAGTCTGTCTTCCTTGGTCACTCCGCAAGGCATATACAAAATCAGGACCCAGACCTGGAGGTCTGACTGGGATCATGCGGTCTCTTTATTAGACCTTTCTGCATCTTGTAACTTGTAGAATATTTCTGCTAAAGTCAAGACACTAACCACTGAGACCCACAAAATGTTTGCATGGTAGGATTTCTCCACTTGCTACGGCCTGACAAAGTGCTGTACCAAAAGATGGACCACGCGCTGGATGAGAGGTGTCAGCCCTTGGCAGTCACGCTTGTCATGGCTGACAGCTCCAGACACTACCTGAAGCAGCCCCTTGACACATCGCTCTTGACCAGCTTTTATGACATGTCCACATAATGCCTAGGGAGAGTCCACCAGCTGTATGAGACACCGTCGTTTCTATGTGATTTACATGAAGATGACTCCGGAAAGTACAAGTCATGGTACTTCTGTATGAAACACATTATGCCCGTGATGCATCTACACACGAAGCTTTTGCCAAAATAAGTTTGAGCCCATTGTGTAATTATACTCAAAACAGCAGAAGCAACAACAAGAAAAAACCAGCTTTGGGGCACTGACTCAGGATGGGGAAAAGACAAAGAAAACACCACTGTGCTCTCTAATGACCCTGTAGTACTGATTCGAATGGAGAGTTTTCTAGTTCAGCAACAGTACGGCAACTTGTTATTAATGAATGCAAGGAAGCCAGTTTCCTTAGCTGGAACCAAACCATAACTATTAGTAAATAGTTTCCCCGCTTCCCCCACCACTAGCTCCTGCCGGATAAAAATAAAAGCAAAAACACAACACAAGAAGCAGTACCAGGAGATAAACTCAGAGGAAGGATTTGCTAATATTAAAAATGAATGTCAGAATACGGTCAAAAGATTTTGTGGAGTTTCTTCTTGTATTACTTTTAGGACAGATTCTAAGCCTGAAAAATGAGATCATCTGTCAGACTTCTCATTCCTTTTGTGCTTCTAATGAGCCAGAGTCATGTGACAGCCAATGATTTGCCCAGGGAGCCAATTACACAACCAGAATTAGGGGATTTCAGAGTTAAACCATCTTCAATTCAAGTGACCAAAGAAACTTCACTTTCAAAATTCCCCTTAAGTTCTTATAGATTTTTGGAAAATGTTTTCTCTTTTATTTTGCCACATACATATCCAGATACCAATTCTACATTATTACTGGGGAAACTACAATAGGTAAGGAAAAATTAAAAATTAGAACACAAATGTTTGTTAAGAGAATTGCACTCAAAAACAAAGTTTCAGAAAGTTTCATTCTTCCATATTTATGAAACCTAACTACAACAAGCAACCAATTGTCAATCTGTTGGAAGTAATTTTTCATTAATGGCTGTATTTTATATTCAGATTTTCGACAAATACTGTTGGACTCTGCTGTGGACAGAATTGTGCCCCTCCTCTAAAATTCATACATTGAAGTCCTAATCGCCAATATAACTGTATTTGGAGACAGGGCTTTTAAACTGTATTTGGAGACAGGTAATTAAAGTTAAGTGAAATCACAACAGGGTCCCATTATGATAAAATTGGTGGGCTTATAAGGTCCCTTTTTTTCTCTCTCTCCACATATGCACATACTTTGAGCCATGAACAACTATTTGCCCAGATGTGGTGTTTTCAGAAATGGGAAAGACTAGCCAAGGAGCAGACCCGGGAGGTGAGAGACACTGTTTGGAATTGCCCTTGCACTTGCTTCTGTCTAGGACGCTGATCATCATACTGACCATGAGACTGTTCTCTGAGGTGAGACTATGGATGTATCATAAGCATCAGATTCAGTTCCCATGAGACTCTTTGGATGTAGGTTAGTGCAGGCTGGGGCTGAGCTCCTCCTGCAGACCTCCTTCTGGGGTCAGCAGTATCTGTCACTGGGCAGGTGTCAGGGGAGTATCAGGAAAGGAGAGCTTGTGAACTTTGTCCAATCCTCGCCTCGCATGGAAGGGCTGGATCACAAATGAACTGAGGACATTCTCTAACTGAGCCATTACACGACTCAAGAAATGAGGGTGAGGGGCTTTCTAGAGTGGATTTTGCCCTACCTGTTCCTTTCCCCCCATAGAGAGGGCGCCACCACCATGGCGGTCTGCTAAGACACAGGACTTAGGAACGCCCTTGCCAAAGACCTTGAAGAGACAAGATCCTTCCTTCGTCTTTTAAACGGTTACTCAGCTGTGTCCGACTTTTTGCAACCCCATGGACTGTAGCCTGTCAGCTCCTCTGTCCATTGAATTCTCCAGGCAAGAATACCGGAGTGGATAGTCATTCCCTTCTCCAGGAAATCTTCCCAACCCAGGGATCGAACCCAGATATCCTGCATTGCAAGCAGATTCTTTCCCATCTGAGAGCCACCAGGGAAGCCCCTTTAAATTGTCTAGTATTGAAGAATAAGCTACAAACTTGAGACATGTATTTTTATTGACTATCATCCTAACAGCAAAGAATACTCTTGGTTTCCTTCCAACTTCCCTTCTTTCCTCCCTAAATAGCTGTGGAACCTCAGTGCTTAGTGAGATGGAAGTTTGCACTAGCATTGTGGTGTAGAGATGAAGAAATATGGTGAGCAGGAGAGCTGCCTAAAATCAGGTAAAACCAGAAGGTGTGAGTAGTTTATGGATATAGGGGATGAGGGAGGGAAAGGCCTCCAGCATAACCCCTAGGTGTCTGACGTGCAAAAGAGAATAAATAATGATGCTGTTTCCAGGGAGGAGAGAGAGAAAAGAGAGAAAAAAAGACAGTTTGAGGAGGGGAGGTCATGAGCTCCATTTTGGATATGTTGATACCCACGAAGAGATCTGAAGGATGCAGCTGGATATACAAGTCTGGAGTTGAAAGAGGGATGTGGACTGGAAATATATATTCATCATCAGTCATCTGAGTGTAGAAATGAAAGACCGCCTAGGGGAGAATTACTGAGGGGAAATGTAAGAGGGCCTTGTGAACATCAATATCTCTTAATTGGGTAGTAAAGATGAGCCTGCAAATAAGGCTGAATAGAAAATGTAAAAGATGAAGAAAACTAAGAGAGTGTGGTATCTTGGAAACCACAGGAAGAAAGTATTTCAAGTAGGAGGGCTGGCTTATGGCATAAAATACTTCTGCGAGTCTAAGCTGAATGTGGACTGAAAACTAACCCTTAAATTTAGCCATATGGAGACCTGGTGACTTTGGGAAGAATTCTTTCCAATGAGAGAAGGCAAATGAGACTGAGTGGAACAGTGAATAGCATGTGAGAAATGGAGCCAACAGGATGGGCCCCTCCTCATTTCCTTGCCAGCTACTCCCTGCTGGTCACAATTATTCATAAGTAGTGGTCAGCAGCTCCCCTCATTATAGTCTTTTCTATAAAGATCAATATTACCATCAAGAGTAACACTAATCAGGGCAGTTATGTAGGCTCTTCATTGGCTTTTGAAGATGTTCACCTTTGATGGAAGAAGTCTGAATGGCTTTGATGTCAGTGATGACAGACGTGGATGCTGACTTGTCCACCTTCTTACACTCAATCCCCATTGTTAGAAGGTTGAACACAGGGTCGGAGTGCAGCCCATGGCCATGGAAGTGACTAAAGCTTCAGTTGGGATTTGATGTCTGACCCTCTTTGTTCTCCTATCAGCAGACAACCCACGGAAATCTCCCATTGTGAGTAGCAAGTAAATAAGGAACCAGGCAACAGTATGTATCCCTGTTCTGTGAGCCATCTGACATAAGGGGACAGGGGAAAGCAAGTGTGTCCTCCAAGGACAGATCAAGGAAGCATTCTTTCACCCAAGGCCAGCAATATAAATCTATTCATAGTACAGATGCAAGTTCCGACTCCAAGGGGAAGGAGTAATAAAAGACGGGGGCCGTTAACTGGAGAATGGAATGTACATACCAAGGAGGGTGTCCTCGAGAAATGATTTTAAAGTGAGAATTCTGTAGTTTGGCACAGATTAGAAAGGATATTTATAGCCAAGGAGAAGGAATCTTGGAAATGGCTTAGACATCAGAGGAACAGGAACAAAGGATGAGGCAGTCAATTCTAGCTCCAGGGTTCCTACTGGTCCACAGTCTCGAATTGGTAACCTCAAATTTGAAAAAGCTCTGAAAATGGAAAGATTTTTCCTTAACTTATTTGGCAGTTAATTCTGACTTGACCCGAACACATTTGCTTGCTAAACCTAGTCTGAAAATACATGAATACAGTCATAATTATCTCACTTCAAGGTGAATAGTCATCCGTGTCATTGCAGAAATACTAATGATTCCTGAGCGCCACCTGGACCCCATGGGGGTGTTAAGCACTATAAAGCAGACAGCACTGAGTTATTTTTCTGAAATATGGAGAATTCTGAAATACATCTGGCCCTGGAGATCTGGGTAAACCTTGTGGACCTGTAGTGGGAGGGGCCAAGAGGACTGTCTTCCTGACAGTGTGAGAACCATTAACACAGAACAGATGTGGAGTTCACAGCCTGGGCAGTCCACCTTCGTGGGGCACATGTGGGGCCTGCGGTCACGGCAAGGGGCTGTGAATCAGCCTGGGACTGTGTTCTTGTAAGAGGAGGGTCTAAGGGGCCCTGATGGTTTCTAGTTAGGAAACCCATGTTCTTTGAGAGCCTGCAGCATGCCAGGCACAACTTATTACCTCATTTGGTTCCTCACGCCAGTGCTCAGAAGGGAAAATAAGGATCAGAGAGTGAGGTCACAGAGTAAATGGCTCAGTTGGGGATCATACCAGGTCTGAGCGACTCTAAACCCCACTCATTGCCCATTATGCCATGCAGATAGCTTATGGAACGTAAGTCAATGGGGCTGTGGGCTAGAGACAGCAATTACAGCTAATTGTCTGTATTCTACATGCAAGCACCTTGTTTAATTCTCAAAACAACCAAGCTGGGTTGGCGTACTATGACCCCGTTTTTTTCTACAAAAAGAAACCAAGATTTAGAGAGGAGAAGTAATGTGTCCAAGACCTTACCAACCTAGTAAGTGGTGGAGCTGGATTTCAAACCAACATGGAGATGTCTGCAGAGCTGGCCCTGTTCCCCTGTATGCTATGTGTCCTCCTGAACGTAGATTGCTGGTGCCAGTGGCTGAATATTTACACACACACACAAATATAAACATACAATCCCTTTCCTAAGAGCCACGTGATTACCCAGAGTTAAGTGTCAGTGGCCTTCTGGGATCCCTTTGACAGTGAAAGGATAAAGGTTATAGTGATGGCCACAGAAACCTGGTTATTATCAGGAGATAACATTTCCTGTCACTTTAAATGAGTCAGAGACCTCCAGACACTCCAGCAAGTCTCCCATTACACAGGAGAACAGCTTTAACATCAAAAGGGAAAGAGATATGGGCAAAAGATGGGGAGATGTGCTTTTCCTCAGCTGCTGGTGGTTGGTCAAGAAAGCCTAATGGCTTATTAATAAGAAGCAATTAATTGTGTAGCAAGCCCAGTAGTTCTAAGAAATGAAATCCCTAATCTGACACATGAAGGGCATCAGGGATTGAATAACTGTTAAAAAGTAGTTTCTGGCACTGCTTTGCATCAATAAAGATGTAAAGAACAAAAGAATAGTGTGCAACAACTGCAAGATCGATAGACACCTGAAATACAAAAGCTGAAAAAGCCAAGAAGCATGGAACCTAGTAAAACATTACTATTTGCCTTCCAGAGAGAGAATCAGAATCATGGAGACACAGAGTTGGAAGAGACTTCAAGAGGTCATCCTGTCCCATAGCTTAAATTCTCCCTGGCTGAGGACAGTCTCTTAATTGAAGATGTCCAGAGAATTACAGACTCTCTGTAATTCCAGAGAAATGGGAGAATGTGCATTTACTTATTGTGGGCACTGAACATCTAGTCCTCTAGGAGCAGTAAATCGGAGTCCAAAACAATGGAATACAAGGAATTTCTGAATTCATCAGACCTCTTCTGATGAACAAGACTAACATCTGCTTGCATTCCAAGAGAAATCTTATAAAATCAAAATTTCAGCCAGAAGAGATCTGGAGCCTGCATCCTGGTAATTCTTATCATTCTAAAGCCAGAACACCTAAGTTTCAGCCACTTAAATGAAAGGATGCAGAGACCGGCTGGGGGAAGCCTGTGGTCAGTGTGACAACCTGTACTGCTTGGCAGGAAATAATACCCATGTAGAAGTGATATTCATAGTTTGTGATCATAACCTAAGAGAATCCCAATGCCAGACTGAAATTAAAAGACAAGCACACATACCCATCTATACACATTTGGAGACTCCAGGAACAGGGGAGCAGAGATAATAGCGTTTGTACAACACCACCAGTTCACTGGGCTTCCCAAGTGGCTCAGTGATAAACAGTGTGCCTGCCAATGCAGAAGACACTGGAGACACAGTTTTGATCCCTGGGTTGGGAAGATTCTCTGGAGGAGGAAATGGCAACCTACTCTAGTGTTCTTGCCTGAAAAATCCCATGAACATAGAAGCCTGGCTGGCTTCAGTCCATAGGGTCACAAAGAGTCAGACACAACTGAGTGGCAAATGTTAAGATTTCCATTTCAAGTGAATTTACACCAGCAACGTGCCTGCATCCGAAATGTCCTCAGTTCCTATTAGTAAAGGTAAAAGAAGATTCTTAGTGAAGTGTTTGGCATGTTTTAAGATCTTTGGAACCCTTGGGAACACTAGTCAAAATAATGGAACAGATCTAATGATTTCTGTATCATGTAAAGCTGGTTGCCTAGAAACATATCCCAAAGATTAGCTTTTGTCCACAGTCTGTATTTCCAAGCCTTTTTCACTTGTCCTTTTAATCAGAGAGAAGATATGTACAATTTATATCTAATCAGACATTGTTTCATTTCTAGATGCTTTTTAGGGAAGTGTCGAAGAACTCAGGTCACCTAGAGAACTGTTTCATTGGTTGTCAGAGCATTTCTGAGAGGTTAAATACATTTGGTGGTTAAGTATTGCCATATTGGTGCTGTAACTGATGAAATGGAATCAAAGACGCAGGTTGAGACCTACATTTGTAACAGTGATCTCCTTTTACAGTCTAAGATAATACCTTGGTAAGAACAATCCCCTTTGAGGACTTGAAGCTGCCATGCAAAGGCCATTTGTAATGAGACTTTTCCTTTAGTTATGAGATTATCTTCTAAAATTAGTCAAATTCCATGGGCCTTAAATATAAAACTGGTGTAACCTAATTTTAATATGGCAGTGCACCATACTATGTTTGAAATATGTGCAAGTGATGGGAAGTTAGCCCTGTTCTTTGAGAGAGTTGGATAGCTATTTGTGCCCAGGCAGCCTAGCCCCTAAAAGACTGATCACTCTCTATAAGTCAGGGCTCAACCCTGCTGACTCCATAAAAGAGGACTGGTGACTATCTCTGGGATGCAGGAGATGACAACAGGATATGCACTGCCCATGTAGCTACGGTCACACCTTCTGAGATCCAAAGTGCTTCCACCCTGGAGTATGAAAGGAAAGGCCTGGCTTCTCTGGAGACACGTAGTTGGGACAACTCATCAAGATGCATAGTACTCTGCCTGGATGGGGAGAAATCCTTCACATTTCTCTTTGACTATGCATTCTCCACTTTCTCCCCTGGGTCATGGAAGGGAAGGGTGTGACATTAAAATGTGCTTTGAGCTTTATCATGTCTGTGAGTCTGTGGCTTGGGGTAAAGGCTCACTCACTAAGAGGGAGAAAAAGCTGTTTCAAATTCCAAATCCAGACTAGAAAGTTAATCCTTGATTAGACAAATGGTAAGATCCATAACAATCAGAAATCATACCCAGAATCCTACCAAATTACAAGGTCTTGTGAACCATTATGTCTCTTAAGAGGAAAGGAATGAAGGACTGACTCACTTCCATTTGGCTTCTTGAGAAGGATTGAAAATAATACAATGAATTCTTCCTACAGAGTTGTTTTCCCCCTCTCTATTACTCTTCTTGTTTGGTGTTTATGTGAAGTTGCTGGAAAGAGCCACTATTAATGAATATACACTGAGTGTCAAAGATGTGCTAAGGGGATTTTGAAGTACCGAAACATGATACTGTGACCCAACAGATTAATGCAGGCACATACTTTATTCATATGTAGGCTCTGATGTTTTTATGCATTGAGCCCATCCCACAAATCAAATAAATAAACAAATACAGTTGGCAATAGCTCATGTACATCTGTGGATTATATAGACAAATTGCAAGTGGGAATGAATTTTTTTTCATATTTCACCAAATTTGCTAATTTTATGATGTGGAATGCCTTCTTTTTCTGAGGGTTTAAATGTTAAAAGTCTCTAGATGAACACAGTATAAATTAATTGAATGCTAGATTGGAGAAAGACTTGAAACCTTACACAATGGTTATTTTTTCCCAGTTGAGTCACAGAATGAAATAGCATAAGCCATCTCTGATTTTTGAAAGTAGAAGTTGAAGTACTAAAAAGATGAGGAATCCTTCATTGTATCAGGCTTTAAAGTTAGAACCAGAGATAATGAACAATTAGAAAAGTAACAAGAGGAAAATTTATGAGACTATAACCTGAAACTATAGCCTTAAAAAAGGAAAAGAGATGAATCAAGCACACAAGTTATCAGGCAACGTCCCCAAGCAGTGCAACTCTGGTGTTCTGGCCTACCCAGAATTTACTTTCCCTTTTTCTGCTAACCATACCTTTGATTTCTGGGAGGAAACTAGAAATCTCAGGGCACCCTGACATTAGGCATACTGCTACTGTAGGCGTGCGATACAAGCTTTTATCATGAATGTATTCGCTCTCCCTGGCAACGATGATTGGCTCAAGGATAGGCACATGACTCTATTTTGACCAGTCATAACCAGGCCCAGAAGCTCTTTGCTGAATTCAACATGAATCCAGGAGGATATAAATCTGAAGTTGTGGGGGTCATCATAAGAAAAGGATTTATCTAAGAGTGAAATCAACAAATGGGAAAGTAAGTGAGTGAGACTGAGTCCAAATACATTTTAACTCCAGGATCCAGCCATGCCTAAAATGTGCCTAGATGATGATAATGATTATGATGATACAATCTATTAAAAATTATTTTTAACCTAAGTCATTGTAGAGGTGGGTTATCTTTCCCTTGTAACTGAGACAGTTCTAACTAATACACTCCAAAACTGTAGTGAGTCAGTGAATATAAAGTCTGAATCTGTTGTTCTGGTAGATGTCATAGAAGAGCTCCCATCTGTGCCCCAGATGAACCAAGACTCTTCACTTGCTAAGTCCATGTGCCAAACCCAGAGTCAGCTGGAGGTGGAAGGGTACCATGAAGGATTACAGTCTTCATATTGAGGACAAACCATTTCCAGGCTAAGATGATTTGACTCAATTAAGAAACTGAAGTCCAAATTGACACAGGTAATCTCTCATTTATCCACTGCCAATAGCAAATGCAGAAAAGAGAAAATAGGAATGGAGACCAGCGGGTGGACATGTTTTGGATTTTCCGAGCATCAGCACCGTCTAAGATGAGGCAACATAATAGACTGTAGAGGTTCCAGGTCAGCAGACCAAGCACAAACTTCCAGGACGCTTTTGATAGGCAGGTTTCCCTGGGTTGTTTCCACCACTCCATCAAGTTTCCTCTGACCTCTGTCTGACATGATTGACAAGTATCCAGAATTTTACAATGGAAAAGAAGCAGAGAGAAGGGACTCCTTTCCTTTGATCAACTGGGTACAGTTTTATAACAACATGTCAAGAAAGAGCTGCTCTATAAAACAAAAAGATAAGCCAAATTTCTGTGTAGGAGGAATAGGAGGCCAGGACAAGAGCATCAAAGGGTGTTCTGTGCAGAGAATCTAAAATCTAATTGTTAAATGTTGACATTCTAAACAGAAAACTGAAAAGGAGAACAGGCAACAGATGAAATATGAAGAGAAAGATTTTTAACACAGGTGAGAGGTAATTGAAGTCTCGAAAACATGATCTAGGATAATGATAAAAAGCAAAGTATCAATAAAGGCTTAAAAATCCAGACAGATTCAGGAGACATCCCTGGATTTCACATATTCTATGTGATTTTGAGAACCAGATCTTCCCCAGGGAACTACTTACTCATCCATTTTCTTTACCCCATCTAGAAGAAGCATAGACTTTAAGCCAGCCTGGGAGTTTCTCAAGGGCAGAAGAGATTTCTTTTTTTTCCCCCTAAACCCAGGACTTTTCATGCTGCTGCTGCTAAGTTGCTTCAGTCATGTCCGACTCTATGCGACCCCATAGACGGCAGCCCACCAGGCTCCCCCGTCCCTGGGATTCTCCAGGCAAGAACACTGGAGTGGGTTGCCATTTCCTTCTCCAATGCATGAAGGTGAAAAGTGAAAGTGAGATCGCTGAGTCATGTCTGACTCTTTGTGGCCCCATGGACTGCAGCCTGCCAGGCTCCTCCGTCCATGGGAGTTTCCAGGCAAGAGTACTGGAGTGGGGTGTCATGATGGCTGTCAAATAATGTTGAATTAATTAATTCCAAATGGAAGTGACAATGGCAGTCTGAGCTAACCCCTAATTTTACTGATAAGAAACGAAGGGCCAGAAAGGTGAGGTGTTTAGCTCAGTCACAGAGCAAGTTAGAGGATCTTCTAAGACAATAGTTGGATATTCCCAAGCTTAGAGAAAAAATGTTCATATGCCTGGGAATGTATCCCAGATGGTAGTGACTCTCCTAAAGGCTTAGAAGAATGTTATGGAAGAGGGTGATAGATATCTCATTAATTACTGGGAAAAGAAGATTCCTTTCTGTCTTGTTTTGCTCACAGACAATTGAAACAAGGACAGCAGTGAACTTAGGAACAGAGAACAGAGTGAGCAGGAATAAAAAGAGTCTTTTGCAGAAAGTCCGTTTGGACAGAAGCATCTACATATCAGCCTGCTGGTAAGCCAGTGGTGTTTATTAGTGCCTTTACCTGGACCCTGGGTTAGGGACAGAGGAGGAAGCCAGAGAGACAGATGACCGTCCAGGGGAGTGGGCGACCTCACATACAAACACTGGTTTAATTCCACATGGCACGTTACGTGGAAATTGTTAGACTGGGACTACTTCTGTCTGCAACATTATCTAAGCGTGTAGCCCTCTGCACATGGTAGTTGCACATCAGCCACTGAGGGCTGAGGATGGAATGATCTCCAAGTTCCCTTCTGGCTCTAGCATTACCAAATTTTGAGTACCATAAGGATGTGGCATAATGGCCTATTTAAATCCAGTTGAGGTTACTGGAATTGTCCACCCTGACTTCTTCTTCTGCTTTTACTGACAAATGAATGTAAACCTGAAATTCATTATGTTTCCAGAATGCCTGGGATGCTGAAATTATTCATATTTTAATCGACTTTTAACAAGAATGGGTAAAAAAGAAAATTAGGACAATTAAGAAATAATGAAGCCATTATAAAAACAGTAATGATTTAAAAGCAGGTAAGGGAATACTCTTATTGGAAATGTTGAATACCTGCAAATGAGAACTGAGATGACAAGCACACGGTGGGAATAAGGGATTTCACTGATGCACAAACAGAACCATTTATAATAATTCCTTCCCAAAATTGAGGATAATGCAAGTGTTCTGATTATTACTGGAAATGTATATTCTCTTGAAAATTGACCATCCTGCAGAATGTTGTATATTATCTCTGAAGATGTCGTTAGTGCTTTGCTCAAATGTATTCTTTTTAAAGAGAACAACTTCCTAGACTTGTTCTTGTAAATCGAAACATACTTTTGAAAACTACTAGAATCAGAGTTGCTCTCTTAAAAATAATAATAATAAATAAGTCAGGGTGTGATGCTAGCAGCTGTAACGAATCTCGGGCACTTGCTCACTCTGGACCCGTGTGAACATCCCTGTCTGGGAAGTATACCTGGGGCCACTTCTTCTATGCCATGAGTCAAGGGTCTGGACCCCTTCCTTTATGAGGATCCCCCATTTTCTAGGCCCTCTGACGGTCTGAGTCTTAGCCCCAAAGACAGTGATGAGGAGAGGACAGAAGGTTTTATGGCCAGGCCTGGTGGTAGCCGATGTAGCTTCTGCCCACGTTTAATCAGCCAGAACTCAGTCTCATGGTTTCTCTTAGCTCTCTGGGGGTGGGAAGAAAAGCTTAGCTCCGTGCTCAGGAAGAGGAGAACTGGAGACTGGGGAACACTAGCAATCTCTGCCACAATTCAGGAATTACCACACACACACAGAGATGCTGAGGAGAGCTAGAAGACAGGCAGGGTTTTGCACTGGTCGTTCAATACACGTGCATGTCCACCCCAGTCCAACAGTCTGCAGATCTTCTAGATGGCCCTGCATGTGGGGTCCAGGTACTCTAGGAAGAGAGAAGGAGCTGGGCAAATACACCCTGACTGAGACAAGGTCCTTGCCCTCATGAGTCTTATAGTATGGATGAGGGGATAACATATGGAGATATAAATATCAAGATACCATATAATAATATGAGACAATATTACCCTGAGCTTTAAGGATAGGGTTTTGGCTTTCTTTCCACCCCTAGTAACAAGTATAGAGCATGGCATAAGTTGGCACAACGTATTTGATTTCAAAATATACTATAATCAAATATACTATATTTGATTTTATATATACTATATAAATATACTGAGACAGATAGTACACAACAGTAGACTGACTGATAGAAGACATTGGTTTGTTGCCTCCATAGCATAGCCACTACTCCAATCTCCACCAAATAGTTTTCTAAAGAGGACTTTCCCCTTCTTAGATGTGTTGTTTATCCACCCTCAATTTCAGAGGTAGGCACCAGTTTAGCTTGTACTGAAATTCCCGATACACAGATTGGTACAGGTCTAGGCATGTGATCTGTTAAAGAGAGACACACAGAGAGAATGAATCTGGAAGCAGGTGCTACCACAAGAGATATTCCCTCTTTCCCTAGAGGAGAGGGAAGATGTCAGATCTGGGAGAGCCGAGCCAGTCTGGTGTCCTAATGGGAGATCTCTGAGCTGTGGGGTGGCTGCCACATAGAACCCAAAGACAGAGCCTCACCAGGGCCAGGGGTTCTCCAGCATCCCTTCCCCTTAATTCTGCTTAACTCCCTAGTTATTCTAAAAGGAAGTTACATACTCAGCTCCCTGCATGGTACACATTCTGGTGGGGCCATATATTGATGTATATTTGATTGTATTACAATGTTGTGTTCATTTCAGATACATAGCAAAGTAATTCAATTTTACATATACCCACATATATATCGTATTTTCAGATTATTTTCTGTCATAGGTTATTACAAGATATTGAATATAGTTCCCTGTGCTATATAGTAGGTCCCTCTTGTTTATCTACTTGATATATAGTAGTGTGTATCTGTTACAAAGCCTCTGATCCTTAAAGAGAGTGATTAGGTGAACAGTGAGGGAACAGAAAAATTGGAAATGGTCCCAAAGGAAGCCTCAGTGTCCCTCTGCTAAGAATTGTAAGGCCAGGAATGGCTATTTAGCCCTGGTTGGCAATTTACTATGTAAAGAATCGGGATACGACTAGAGCAAGGAGGAATCCTCAGCACATGGCTGCCTTTTCTCTTTCCCAACTTCTTTCAGTTTTCTCTGTCTTTCTCTCTCTGTCTCTTTACACCACACATCACACACACACACACACTCACACTCTCACACAGAGGCTGTGAGAACTGAGAAACGTACAGACATAAAACAAATGGAACTGAAAGAAATCCAACACCACAACCCCTGGGAACGATAATGATGAAGAAAAGCTGCTGCCAGATGCATCTTGTGATGATGCCAATGATCTAATTCTCGTATTATCAAAAGATGCAGGTAAAGGCAGCCTTGACAGAAGGCTTTGAAAAATCAAAAGAGCACAGCATCACTGGAACTGTTATCTGATTTATGTCTTTTCAAAGACCAGGCTTGTGTCATATGCTGATAATAGACTCTAGCCATCAAAACATTATTTTATCTGGTATCTTGATTTTAAAGAATTGTGGAAACTAGCAAATGGAACTGGGCTATTTATACAATGTTTGAAACTACATTAGTCCACTAGGGGAAAACAACAACACATACACAGCAAATTTCAAAACCCAAACTGGATAATAATATAACAGAAAAGCAATAGCCTTGATTTTATAAATGGTCAATGATGTGGAATATAATTTGCAAATTAGAGCAGACATTTTTATTTCATAATTTCTTAATTAAAGTATGAATGAGTGATCAGTTGGTGTGTGGGTGCCCACCAGATGAGACCCTTACCCACAGGGGCTTGGGCACAACCAGATTTCAAAGCTAGCACTGCCAGCAGATGGAGACTTGTGCTAAAGAAGAATCCACATCAGGAAACAACCTCATCTTTTAAGTTATGCAGGGAAAGGAGGATCTCCTTGGAGCAGATATAACACACACACACAAGTTTTTTTTAAGTTTTCAAAAAAGTTTAAGTAATTGAACATAAAAACTCTCCAGAAGCATGACCTAATCATTTCATATTTCATACAACTTAGAGAAGACATCTTTTTTCTTAAATGACTAGACATTAATCAAATGGACCTCCACACTTGAGAAGATAAATGCTAAGCAAAGAAAAGGAAGCCTTCTGTATATTTACTTTTTAAAGCACAGACGTTAGAAATGAATGAGATTTTTGACCATTTATCATACAGAGAGACCAATTGTCTCACAGAAATTTTTATGTCAAACCACACCTGGCTATACATGTTTGTCTCTTGATTCATGAGCTCTAAATATCACGTTGCAACATTGTTGGGCTTAAGCCAAAAGTAATGTGTTTAAAACTCTTTCCTTGCAGTCTTAAATTAGCTGCACTACTAGAAGGGAAAAGCTGCCTTGATGATCCAAAACTATGGATAATCTAAGTGTTATTTATTTAGTGTTTTAAACATATTATTTAATGGGGCTGGGGCAGTATATTGACCTTCCTAACGAGGTTTGACTAAAGCCAATATTAAAATTAATGTGCCCTCCCTGAGCACACGGTGTAAGAGGAGCTGTCTCAGAAGGGTCTGTGTGGCAGGGAGAAATCAGCCTGGCAGTAAAAATACAGCCTTGGACCATCCATACGCAGATGGCCAAGAACCGACTTCATCCCTCTTAGGGATTCCAGGAACCGACTTTTCAGACCAGTCTCAGTGGTCAACAGTCAGAATATACTGACAGAAAATAGTGCCCACAGTGGTTATAGTTTAAGGAAACACAAGAAGAGAACATACAATTTCGTGAAAGTGGCTGTAAGTGGCAAAACCAGTACTGCCTGCGTCAGAATGCCATGGTTGTTAAAAACCACTGCAGGGCTGTACTGATGCTTAGGACTGGCCGATTCCCACCGCACAGCTACACGCTCTTCTGGTGGTGGTTTAGTCACTAAGTGGTGTCCGACTCTTTGCAACCCCATGGACTGTAGCTTCCCAGGCTCCTCTGTCCATGGGATTCTCCAGCCAAGAATACTGGAGTGGGTTGCCATTTCCTTCTCCAGGGGATCTTTCCAACCCAGGAATCGAACCCGCATCTCCTGCATTGCAGGCAGATGCTTTATTGACTGAGCTACAAGGGAAGCCCAAGCTTGTACATTTTCCAGTATCACATACATTTTTAAAACGTTGTCAAAATGCTCGCTTGCTAACTGATCTCCCCAAAGGGTCCTGATTCTTATTCCCACGCATCAGAGAATCATGTCACCTCTCACTTCTGACTGCACAGCCAGGCCAGGCCAATGGTAACACAGGTGAAGGCTGTAATCTTCATCTTCCAGCTGCCCCATTTCATATGCCTCACTCTCCTCCTCTCCCTGGACCTCCAGGCTGAAATACTAATCATGACTTATATCATGATGTCTGCTGGAGATCCAGGGCAGATTTCAGAGTATGACCTTAGTGAGAATAAGCCTGGGTTCCGCTTAGGAAAACTTGCCTGGTCACCTCATAGCTGTGTGACCTTGGGTGAGTTATTTTACCTTTCTCATAGTTTCTCCACTGGGGAAAAAGATAGGGATAAGAAATGAAATTACAGTCATGAAATTCCTAATATCAAGACATCCTTCTTAATAATAGAAAGGATATAAATGGAACAGCTTTCTCGTTATTCTGAGTCTGGAGATTCTAAAACTGGATGCTGGTTTATTTAATATAATTCATCGGGATATTTCAAACTCCAGAAGGAATCTGAGAGACCAAATGACTTCATTCATCCTCTGAATAACTGGCTGCTTATGCCACTGTGCTCCACACAGAATAATCCCTACCTCAGACCCACTTTGGTGAAATCCTTTGGCCATGTCCTCTAAGATGATTATGGATGCTCTCTTTTCTTTGTTTTGAATCTTCAGCCCGAGTGGACTAGGCGAGCAGGTCAGGGAGAAAGGAACGAGGCAAGCAAAGGGCAAGGACTGACTTTCTGGCAAACTTGCCCAACTTCCATTTCAAGTTTAAGATACCAAAATAGTTCTTCAGGTATGCTTGCAAGCAGTGGTACTGCCCTTGAATATGTTCCCCTGGCTCCCATCTGAGTCAGTGTAATGAGTCTGCATTTTATAAGAGCTGAGCCTGGTCCAAATGGAACCATGTAACTGCTAGAAAGATTAATGGAGTGTATCATCCCACAGTTGACTATAAACTTCTAATTGTGTGAATCTCAGTGTGGCGTCTTGAGCTGAGTCAGAGTCTGTTTCCTTAGTCACTAATATCCACTGATATTGTTCATTATTTTTCTAATGCCAACCCTAGGTACATCAGGGCTGGGCAGATCCCTGAGGAAAACAACAACTCTTGTTGTAGGTACTTGAGAGCAGTCATTATCACCATTGCCAATTAATTCATCAATCAGTGTTTACCAAGCTGCCACAGGGACCAGCACAGAGCCCTGCTGAGCAAAGGAAGGATGAAGGAGGCTGTGTGAAGACAGAGCAGCTGCAAGCAAGAGCCAAGAACTCTCTTTCCAGGTAGGGACTGCGTGACCTCAGGCAACTCGCTTACTCCTTTTAGCCTTAAACTGGGAAACAAGGCACCAGTCAGGCCACCTACCTAAGGAATAATGGATCCAATGTGTATGAACAAGTTTCAAAAACATTAATTTTGACAAAAATGAAAGCATTCATCGTGACCTATGATAGAAAATATACTAACGAGAACCTACTATAAAACACAGAGAACTCTCCCCAGTGTCCTGTGGTGACCTAAATGGGAAGGAAATCCAAAAAAGAGGGGGCATGTGTATATGTATGGGCTTCCCTGATAGTTCAGCAGGTAGAGAATCTGCCTGCAATGCAGGGGACCCTGGTTCAATTCCAGGGTCAGGAAGATCCCCTGGAGAAGGGATAGGCTACCCACTCCAGTATTCTTGGGCTTCCCTGATAGCTCAGACAGTAAAGTATCCACCTGCAATGCAAGAGACCTGGGTTCGATCCCTGGCTCGGGAAGATCCCCTGGAGGAGGGTATGGCAACCTGCTCCAGTATTCTTGCCTGGAGAATCCTCATGGACAGAGGAGCCTGGTAGACTACAGTCCATGGGGTCGCAGAGTCAGACACGACTGAAGTGACTGAGCATGCACACACATGTATGTGTATAGCTGATTCACTCTGTTGTACAGTAGAAACTAACACAACTTTGTAAAGCAACTATACTCCAATAAAGATTGTTTTAAAAAGAAAATATAGATCCTATAGCACTAAGAACAAATCTGGTTAACAGGGGTGTATTTGCACCTATTTTCTTTCTTGTAAATTCACACTCCTCTCTTCCCACATTTCCCATTTTGAGTGGTTTCTCCACCTAAGCACCCGTATTCTCTTTCAGCTTTAAGATCAGGTGTGGAGGCTTCTGTAAGCTGTACTTGCTCTGTCCTTGACAGAACCACGTTCTATTAAAAGAACTGTCAAAATAAAATAAAATAAATAGAAGAACTGTCAAGTGTTGGCCCCTGGTTAAGATCAAGGGAAAGCTTAGAGCAGACTTCTTTCCCCCACCCCTCCCCACCTGCTCTTTCCCCGAGTCCCTCTCTTCCTGCTCCCCTCAGCTTCCTCTGAACAGGAAACACAGAGCTCTCAGCCACAGGATGCCCCGCCATCCTACAGGACACGGACCTATGAGCGGAAGTCATCACCACCGCTGGGTCCTTCATCCCAGGCACCTACTTTTATAAGTCGCTTTTAATCACTTTGCAAAAATGTCCCTCTCTCCTTCCTTAAAGCTACATTAAACAAACACACTCATGTTCTGAACAGCCTTTACTTTCAATAGATGAAGGAGAGAGAACTATTATCTCTGTTGTTGCAATGGGTTGTGAAGCTCTGGATGGCATCACGCTTGTTGTCAGATGAGACTGTTAGTCTCCAAAGTTAATGAAGTTGCTGAGGTTTTGAGGATCTGGATGCTGGCAGAATTTGCTCACACACACACACCCCTGCCAAGTTGGATGGTTAACTATCTGGGGAACAGTAAATATAGAACACACAACTGCAGCGTTAAAAAGGATGACGGTTGCAGTCCTGTATAGCCAGCATGTCCTCGTGTGTCTACAAAACTTCCCTTTTGACTAAATGGGGAATAATAATGTATATGCCTTCCTCAGTCCTGAAAAGAGCTTTGCAGTTGCTCTCAAAAACACTGGGGCATTTGCCTACCACCTCATTTATAAAAAACTAATTTATGCTCTGTAGATCAGATAAATGGGTTGATTAGGAACAGATCTGTATAGGTTTGAATCTGCCCTTTGAATGATGGAAAAGCTTAAGCTTATTGCACTCTGGAGTTTAGAAGAAACTCTGATTCCATCACATGTCTCCAGTTGCTATGATGAGGTCTGTGAAAAGGCCATCCCAAAGAAGCCTGAAACTAATGAATTGGCAAAAGACACAGTATCACATTTTATCAGCAATGTCCATAAAGCTCTCTACCAAAATATGTGAGGGTTGTGTGTTAGCCAAGATGCCTTTATATATCACTAAAGGATGACAGCCAAGTTTGGGTCTTAAGACATCACCAAACGTTTTCTGTTGCTTTCCCCAAGGACAAGTATTAGTATGAGATTTGGCCCTGCTGGAGTTACTCTGCTGCATGAGGGGGAAAGAAGGTTTCAGGAGGGAAATGAAAGCAGGAGGAAATAACAGAAGGGGAAGACTCTGAATACCAATGAAATCCTGCCATTCCCAAACATGGTTTTCTGTCAAATCTGGACCATGCAAACTTTGGTAAGTAAAGAAAATTCCCTGGGTGCTCCCAGAATACAGGAGGAAAGGGTCAAAGCCCAGAGATGCAGAGAAAAGGGCCTGTGGCAGCTGAAGGAGCTGGGGTTTTTCCTTTCATCCTTGGAGTATAAATTGTGGAGGATATGAACAAACAACAAAAAGCCCAATGAGACTATTTATGAGGAGCTGCAATAAAACCCACACAGATAATGTATGACAGAGAAGGGGAAATGAACTTTCCCAAACAGAGTGCTACTAACATGCAAGTTAACAATGCCCCCCTCAGACCCCTTGGTGGCTTTTCAGGACCTGGCTTTACAGCATTGTTTCATTTCATTGGGATGTAAATAATTGATAACTTGAAGGGACTTGAGAAACCCACTGCAACTGAACACAGATATTTTTTATGACATCAATTACTGGGCTAGTGACTTGATGAGAAAAGGAAAATATTTCAAACCACACTTTAATGATCTCCACCAAGAACCCCTACTGTTCCAAATGAAACGTGGGTCTCTGGGCCTTGATTTTTTTTTTAACCTCCATTTTCCTCCTCATAGGGAATATGAGTTACAGCTGAACAGAAAAGATGGCTAATTATTTTCGTGTCTGTGCTTTTCAGTGGTGGATTGCAGGCTTCCTTATTCTAATAGAGAAGGAAAAGCCTGGGAGAGCAGAGGGCTTGAGGGGAGGTCCCCTGTGTACCCCTTCAGGGCCACATGTTACATGACAGAAGGGTTGTGGAGTTAGGCTTGGCAACCAGGACTCCGACTGTAGTTGAGATTGTCATTTATGACATTACAACACCGGAGCACGTTAAAATGATATGGGAAGCGGTACCATTAAGGCTGTTGAAAGGAAGTCAGAGTTCAAGTATTTGTGCACGAGGTACTTTATGTGGTGACGACTTCTGAATTTATAGTTGTCAGGACGGGAGCAGAAATGTTGATTTGGCCTGAGAACGGGTCTGTTCACGCTTGTGTCTAGTTGATTGTGAAGTCCAGTTCATTTTTCTTTCTTTCTGGCAGAACTCTCACAGGGCGGCTACTGCTTCATGAGAAAGGTCCAGAACTGCATCTGGAGAGTTATCCAAAAGCCCAGATGATGCAAAGAAGTGGGAGGTGTGCTGAAGACTCACCACCGCACATGGGTCCTCAGGGAAGAATGCTTTGAGGTAACGTCAGGGTGGGGATGGCGAGGGCCTGGGTATATCTCAGAATGAAGGCGTGGGCAGTAGTTTAGATGCTTCAACAGTAAGAACAATACAATCCTCTTCTTCTATGATTCATTGCATGCATTTGTGTCTACTACAAGTCAAAACATATACCTTGAAATATCATTACAGGAAACGTCTCCTGGAATCATTATAATTGAGGCTTGGGTGTGTTTCTCCATTACCAGCACCACCACTGTTGGCCAGCATTTCTTCTTTTCTTTGGAAAGACCTGAAATAAGAGAAGAATTTTTTTCGGTTGATGAGTTTAGGACTTGAGAGATCTGCCGCACTGCTTGTTCTCAAGTTGGAAAAGATACTGGCTGGCTCCTGGGCCAGAAGACTGAAACTCTCTGGTTTTAAAGCAATGTAATTCTAAGCTTCCACCTCTTGTGAAGAGCTGTTCATTGACTTGGCTCATGAACAGCAGAAAGGAGGGGGCCGGTGAATGGTGCCGTGAAAAGAAGAATTCTTTCTCTGCCTTCCAGTTTTTTGATACAAATATGCCCTTGTTTCTGTAGTTTCATTTCCTCACCATTCTTCTATGCCTTCCTAAAACTCAGCATCATCTGATGATGTCAAATAAGCTATAGGATGTAAGATCTTCAAGATGTCAGCAGCAAAATGCTTCTTGTGGCTTCCTTTTTGGTCTGTCTTGTAAATGGCACCGTGGAAACTTTAGTCTATTTTTCTGTCTTTCAATACAACTGGGTCTACTTAAGAAAAATCTCCAGATGAAATGTATTGAGATGTTCCTAAAATGCCTCCTATTTCTATTGCACAAATGAAACTTAATTCACAGGTTGGAAGTAGCTGTGGAATAATTGAGTCTTTTCAGATTGAGCCTGTAAGTGTCAGTTCAGTTCACTTGCTCAGTTGTGTCCATCACCAAGTCCTGGAGCTTACTCAAACTCATGCCCATTGAGTCAGTGATACCATCTAACCATCTCATCCTCTATCGTCCCCTTCTCCTTCTGCCTTCAATCTTTCTCAGCATCAGGGGCTTTTCCAGTGAGTCAGTTCTTTGCATTAGGTGGCCAAAAGATTGGAATTTCAGCTTCAGCATCAGTCCTTCCAATGAATATTCAGGACTGATTTCCTTTAGGATGGACTGGTTGGATCTCCAAGGGACTCTCAAGAGTCTTCTCCAACACCACATTTCAAAAGCATCAATTCTTCAGTGCTCAGCTTTCTTTCTAGTCCAACTCTCACATTCATACATGACTACTGGAAAAAACATGGCTTTGACTAGACAGACTTTTGTTGGCAAAGTAACATCTCTGGTTTTTAATATGCTGTCTAGGTTTGTCATAGCTTTTCTTCCAAGGAGCAAGCGTCTTTTAATTTCATGGCTGCAATCACCATCTGCAGTGATTTTGGAGCCCAAAAAAACAAAGTCTGTCACTGTTTCCATTATTTCCCCATTGATTTGCCATGAAGTGATGGGACCAGATGCCATGATCTTGGTTTTCTGAATGTTGAGTTTTAAGCCACCTTTTTCACTCTCCCCTTTCACTTTCATCAAGAGACTCTTTAGTTCCTCTTCACTTTCTGCCATAAGGGTGGTGTCATCTGCATATCTGAGGTTATTGATATTTCTCCCGGCTATCTTGATTCTAGCTTGTGCTTCATGTAGCCTGGCATTTTGCATGACGTCCTCTGCATAGAAGTTAAATAAGAAGGGTGACAATATGCAGCCTTGGCGTACCCCTTTCCCAAATTGGAACCAGTCTGTGGTTCCAAGTCCAGTTCTAACTGTTGCTTCTTGACCTGCACACAGATTTCTCAGGAGGCAGGTTAGGTGGTCTGGTATTTCCATCTCTTTAAGAATTTTCCATAGTTTGTTGTGAGCCTGTAAGTGTAGGTCAGATTCAGTAATGAAAACTGATCAATGGAGTAGACATTTCATCACAACTGTGTTGATTTGGGACTGCTAATTTGTCATTAATAAAGCATTTGGCTAGAAAACAAAGTCTATGTTTGATGGTCTGGTAACTTTTTTCTCCCATTTTATGCCACAGTAACTGCCCAGTCTTACTGTTGCCCATTATGCATGTGTAAAGTTTTATGGACTAAGTAATGTCAAATGACACAGTGTCAAGTATATCTGGAGACCAGTTGGGAGGGTTTAGAGGGAAATGAGAGCTGTGTGGTCTATGCCAGCCTTGCTTGCAGTTTTACTGGGTACTGATCCCTTTTTACACACTGATTTAGCATCCTGAATTACAATGCAGTATTAAATTTAAACACCAGTCGAGAGCTTCTACCTCAAAGTTTGCGCTAAGTCACAGCCATTTTTGACTTGATGGTCTCTGCCTCCCTGCAGTGGGTGCTTTATTAGAATTGCTCCTTTTAGGAATTGCAGTCAGCCTGCAGTGGTGGACACATGGTGCTTTATAAGCATCTGGAGTGCTAGGACACAAGGAGTGGTTTGTATGACAAAAATATTCACAAAATCACAGTCTATAGAGGAACTGCCTGAGGTCATTCAGTCCAGTCTGCTGCCTCTGAGGGGGAACTGCATGTGGAACATTCTGTAAAATCTTCAGGAAAGGGGATTCCAGACTTCCTGGATAGCAAAATTCACTGTACAACAACATTCGCTAGTGCCTCTTCAAAGCCCCTAATTTCATGCTCATTTCCATTTCTCCCAAGTGAAGGGGTATCAAAATCCTCCATGGTCTACCACAGGAGGAGGTGGAGTATAGTCTATTGGCTGGTCCCATTACTCCATGGGAAATAGATGGGGAAACAGTGACAGACTTTATTTTGGGGGGCTCCAAAATCACTGCAGATGGTGACTGCAGCCATGAAATTAAAAGATGCTTGCTCCTTGGAAGAAAAGCTATGACCAACCTAGACAGCATATTAAAAACCAGAGACATTACTTTGCCAACAAAGTTTCGTCTAATCAAAGCTATGGTTTTTCCAGTAGTCATGTATGGATGTGAGAGTTGGACTAGAAAGAAAGCTGAGCGCTGAAGAATTGATGCTTTTGAACTGTGGTGTTGGAGAAGACTCTTGAGAATCCCTTGGACTGCAAGGAGATCCAACCAGTCCATCCTAAAGGAAATCAGTCCTGAATACTCCTTTGAAGGACTGATGCTAAAGCTGAAACTCCAATCCTTTGGCCACCTGATGCAAAGAACTGACTCACTGGAAAAGACCCTGATGCTAGGAAAGATTGAAAGCAGGAGAAGGGGATGACAGAGGATGAGATGGTTAGATGGCATCACTGACTTGATGAGCATGAGTTTGAGCAAGCTCCAGGAGTTGGTGATGGGCAAGGAAGCCTGGCATGTTGCAGTCCATAGGGTCCAAAAAGTAAGACACGACTGAGCAACTGAACTGAACTGAATTGAAAATTTTAATTAGGTATAATGCATTACACCTCAGGTGTTATTTATACAGCTTCTATTTGTTGCATCTGCACCAGGGCTATTTTTGTGAATGAAATTTGTCTGAACTAGAACTGGAACTGTTTCGCTTTTTTTTTTTTTTTTTTTAGAATCGGGCAAAATGGATTGAGTTCTAGAGTCTCTTTTTAATAGATATCAGTTGCCAGTATTGCAAAATACATACTATACTCCTATGATATTTAATATTAAAGCACAGGAAAGGAGAGAGAGAGAAAGGAAGGGGAAAGGAAGGTAAGGTGGAGAGAAGGAAGAAAGGGAGGGAGGGAGGAAGGGAGGAAAGTGTTTGTCCAGTGATTTTAAGTCTGCATGGAACTCACTCCCAGACTTCCCGGGGCTGCTGTGACGTCATCTCACTTCTCACTGCTCATCACTAAGGCACTGAAGGGAAAGGGGAAGGAGCAGACAGCTGATGGGCCGTGGTTGGTTTGTGTTCCATGCAGGTGAGAGGTGATTCCTCCATTGCTGGGTCTAGATTCCAGGAGGACACAGAGCAAGGAGAAGCCAGTAGGAGAAGAGAGTATGACTTCTTCATGGCAATCTAAGATAATTCCTTTCTTGCTCACCTTTCCTTTCAATGCTTTGGGCAAATCTATTAATCCTTCCCATACAGTGAGGGAAGAACAAGAGACAAACCCAGGTTAAGACCAAAATGAGATTAAGGTGTGGATTTTCCCTTTGCTGCTGCTGCTGCTGCTAAGTCGCATCAGTTGTGTCCAACACTGTGCGACCCCATAGACGGCAGCCCACCAGGCTCCCCGTCCCTGGGATTCTCCAGGCAAGAGCACTGGAGTGGGGAGCCATTGCCTTCTCTAGATTTTCCCTTTAGCAGTATGAAAATATATAGGTTTCAGAAATGAAAGAATTTAATTATATCTGGAATCACCATGTATCTACTCTATTTATCAAAATGCAATGATTCATCAGGTTTTATAAAGAGTTAAACATTGAACCTCAAACAAGTTAAACATAAATTTTTCTTTCAATCAAATGACCAACTCACTGAACCATGCATTTTATACAATTACCACTTTTAATCCTCACATAATGGCTTAGGCAGTCATCCTAAATGTTCCTAAATGTTCCTAGTGTGGCAGCATCACCTGGGAACTTGGTGGAGATGTTACAAATTCTCAGGCCCCATCCCAAACCTACTGAATCAGACACTGGAGGCAGGACCAACCATCCAGATTCTAACAAGCCCTCTGGGTGACTCAGATGCACACTACAGTTGGGAACCACTGGGTTAAGGAGTATTTCCATTTTAGAGATAGAAAAACTGAGGAAGAAAGAGCTGAGGCAGTTTTCCCAGCACCTCACAATTAGAAAGTGATCTAGGCTACATGACTCCAACCACCAGGATATACTCTTAACCACTAGGGTGTGCTGTGTGGGAGACCTCAGTTTACTTGGGAAGCCAGTGTCAAGAACATAGATAAATGAGACATATTACTCAAGAGGAAGAATTTAGATTTAAAAATAATAATAACTCGCAACATACAGCTTTATGGCTTAAGACATGTCTTGCTTGGGTGAATTTCTATCTATAAAATACTTTAACTGGAAAAGTTATGACTCAAAATGTTAAAGTCAAATGTCAAGTAGGAGTTAGGGGGAAAATGGCTGGAATCAAAAGGTCCAGTGAGTGACAGCTCCTGCTCCATGGGAAGGAGGTGACCGCTGGACTCTGCCATCAGAGCGATGCTACACCCAAATTCTCTCAAGAGAAGCAAGGAATTCAAATCTGTGAGTGAAATCTTGCAACTTTCAAACATTAGCTACTAATTCATAAATTTTGAAAAAACTATGTAAATTGTTTTTTGAACATGGATTTTTGCTTACAGGTTACCATTTTGCAACCTGTCATTGAGAAATTTTCATAACATCTAATGAAGATAGATCAAAAGGCTGAAGGGAAATTAAAAATATATGTGGGCAGCAGCATGGGAAATTAAACTCAGATAACAGAGCTAAGTGATCACATATCAAAAATGTGCTGAAACCTGACAATTGTGTCATGGCAGCCAGTCTTATGAATCTGTGTTTGGGACAGAGTTTCATAATCCCACCATGTCTGTACAACGTTCATGGAGAGCTTGTGACTGCAGACCATGGTTTCACAAGCACTCATGACAGAGTGTTTGGAAATGACCTTTGAGGCATAGGTCAAGGGTTTAAAGGGGCGCCATTTTCAATTCTCATTGAGAAAGCCACTCTATGGGCTGAAAAACATTCAGAGGAAGCAGGTTTGGAAAGGTTGCTGCAAAATCCATCTCAACTGCAAGCAGAAGTGATTTTAACGCCTGTTGTTTTGGAAGCAGTTCAAAGTTGTTTTTTCCATTGTAAATAGCATTCGAGTGCTCTGTGAAGGCAAGTATTACTTTTTTCTTGGCCCACTGCACTTCAGTAATGGCTCTTACCACTGAAGGCACAACAGTCAGACTCAGGAAGTTATGCACAGCACATCAGGGACAGCAGAGGAGAAGTGGGAGGGGAGAGGAGGTCATATGGTAAGTGTGGAGTGGAGAAATTTGGGGGTGGAGATGCTGTGCATGTGAACACCAGCCAAGACAGGGAACATCTGGAAAACCTGCTCTGTATTATGTGGTCATTCCACAAACTTTTCCAAGGAGTCACATAAGGAGAATATTACATTTTAATTAGAGTTGGGATTTATCCAGAGTAAAGGGGGGTGGGGAAGAGGATGGTTTGGTGAACAGGCCGCATTTTCATTTGGCTGGGCCTAAGAATTGCAATTAACCACTTAGCTCCCTCTAGACCTGCTCTGCCCAACCCAACAGGTCAGTGATTTAATGAAACATCTCACTGGGTGCTTGCCCAGACCTAACCTGTAAAAGAAGAGCAGAAGCGGTGGCAGGCAGGGGATGAGGAGGAAGGGGTGTGGATTAAAGAAATGAGGTCAAACATTGGACAGTTCTATGAGGAAAGCATCAGAAAGCTAAGGTAACATCTATCTCTCCATTCCTTTCTTATTTTTGTCACATGGCAGGTTTATCAATTATTCTCCAATAATAAGAAGGTGAGAGGGGAAAGAATGGACACAAAAATGTCATGAGGTATGCCATTTCTTTAAAATAGTATTATTCCATTTTATTTTATGAGAAAATACAAGTATTATGCCAAGATATAAAATAGTCCATAAGCCTTAAAGCCTACTTAATAGAAATTCTAAATGCTAATAATTTATCAGTTTTTTAGTTAAGTAACTAACAAGTTTAATTGATCTAATATTAATAGGAAGAAATGAAATAAATATTTATCAGTACTTAGTTATTGTTTACAAAGTCATCACTTACACTTATTGAATGTACACTACACAGTGGCACAGTGGGTACCGTCCTAAACTCCTCAACCCCTCCACTCAGGGAACGAACAGTCAAGAAAGAAGGACAAGGCATAGGAGAGCCTTGACGGCAGTCGGTAAATTGCCAATCCAATGGCTCAGAACCAGGCATCGTGGGCTCCAGGGGTCAAGAAAGAGAGGGGCTTCCTGGGAGAAGTAGCATTTGTCTGGACCTTGAAGGTTGGGTAGAATCTGGATGAGTGGAGAGGAGGAGGATCAAACAGACAGCAGAAAGTGCGTCCTGAGCAGTTCCCCAGAGAGTGTTCAGTGAGCAAACCAGAATGGCTGGAAGAGTCTCCTGGAGGCAAAACAGAGAAAATAACATTTGAAAGAAGCCAGTGGCCAGATCGTATAAGGCCTGAGGATGCCCTGTGTACAGTGCTTTAGGAGGAGTGTACAGGACCTTGTTTGAGGAGGGATCCCTGGTGTAAAGAAGAAACGTTTGTAAGTGAAAAGGGCCTGGAAGAAGTAACTAAGTATTTCAGGAGCACACATACTAAACATAACCCAGGAATCACGAAAGTAGGGGATACTACTTCCAAACGTGGAAGAAACATTTTCTTCTTGAATGGGATCTCTGTGGCATATGACCTTTTGGACATGATATCCATTGTGATTTCTGTTTCCCTTCCTTTATACCCCAGGCCCCAAATTGTTATGCCCTCTGAAATGCTCTAAATTCCTGACCCTGTGCATTACTGACCCCATGCCAACAACATGTCAACTCCTTTTCTCTCATCTTTCAGCGTATCTTCTCCAGACAATATTTCACCCTTGTACATGAATTACAGACTTTCCAAAAGTTGGAGAAATCTCGCAAAGAAGGGACATGGCCTCTGATTTTTGGAATCACCCTCCCCCTATCCTCTTCCAGCTGCTGCGCATACACATACTGCTTGATTATATTTAATAAGAAAACACAGAATGTTTCCCAGTTTAGAACATAACCCTGCATGCTGCTCCCTCTAGTCTAACCAGAAATCCCATTCTCCTTGTCCTCTAACTTAATAAACCAAATCTAATTGGAGAATAATTGTAAAATACACTGATGTGCAATTTGTTTCACTAACCCAATAATTAATTAATATTATGCTACTTATGGTTCGGAAGAGCTCTTAAAACACAGCACAAATTCCACTAGATGAAGGAGGATATCAAAGACATAAACCAGGGGCAGCATCTTTACATAAGACAGACCAGAAGAAAAAGATAAGAGAAAGAGAGAGAGAAACAAGATCTATTTGGCCTTTTTGAATCTATGGTGAGATTTGTTTTACCCCATCTGAGGATTCTCTTCTTGCCCTTTTTTATAAGTGAGGTAGGTTGTGTGTTTTGCAGATGAATTGGCAACAATATTCACACAGCTGAATCCAGCTGGTAGATGGACTTTCTAATGTTTAAACTTTTCAACTACCAGATGCTTGCAGGTGAGAGAATGGTCCTCGTTAATGGAACCCTCTCCTATCAACTCCTGGTTGGTTTGATACACGCTCTGCGCTTGCCTATGTCATACACAACTCCTAGCCTCTTTTGCCTTTACACAATTGCATCTTGCTTCAGACAATGCCTCAGATTTCCCCTTTCATTGTTTAAAATGTGCAGGGCACATAAATTGCTCTGGAGATTTCATTTTAAAATAATTAAAGTCCTATCTTCTATTTGCCATTGGAAAAGTAAGAGTTGAAACAAAGTCAAGCTCTTTGTAATTACTGCAATGCACAAGTATTAAATAATCACTAAATCAACCGGATCTTCTAAAAATTGTGTGGTTTTTTTGGACACTTTTAACTTATTCTTCATAGCTGGTACAAGATTCTGAGTGACATCAGGCAATGGACCACCAAAGCACCTTCATAAACTGAAGGATATTATGTCTTATTTTAATCCTTTCAGCTGTCTTATAAAATTGGCTTTTATCTTTGTAAGTGTAACGAACCCTCCTTTACAGTACTCACTGCCCATGGAGCTATGTATTTCTCATCCAAGGTTGGTAGAACCCCAGATGATCCAAAATGGTTAGTGTCCCTACCTCCTCTCCTTCACAAGGCTCCTGGCAGCCTGTCTTTTAATCAACTCCTTTTCTTTGGCAAAGCACGCTTCAAGCATGTCCCCAGCTCGGTCTGGGTGTGCCTGTGCCAGAACCCCATTTTCCTGGAGACCTCATGTTTATGCAGCAACACAGTTCACTTTGGCAGGCAGGCTGGCCCCACACATTGACGAATGAGGGCTCAAAACCTACCAGTTCAGCTGATTTCTAATCTGAAACCTATACAGAGAAAAGAGTAAATCAGCTACACCGTGGTTCTCTGCCAAGGTCTGCATACGAGTACCGCTTTATATTTTTATTGCTCTTAATGTGAGCTTTGAGATTCAGCTGAGACTTGCCTCGTCTTATAAAAAGCAACTAATCAATTACCTCCCTATTGTCTGCAACAAAGGATGTGGCGCACCGTCATTGTGTTTTTACTCCACATTTCTTTCCCACAGGATGTTATGTGGAGAGGGTAGAGGCTTTCTGCTCACATGCAGCAGAGTTAACTATTCAAGTCTTTCTCTTCAGCGTGTCACCTGACCCTCGCTCTCTCATGTTAGAAATCTCGTGATCTTGGCAAAGAGATCAATTTTTGTGCAAGCTTACTTTTTAGGAACACAGACCTATGTTGAGAAATTCCATTTTTCTTTCGAAAAAAGAAAGGAAAAAAAAGCACACAGTGTTTTGTTTTTTCACGGTCATGGGGTTTCCTTAACAAAGAAAATTGGCCAAGCCAAATACTCTGGGCTCATCCCGCGTCAATTCATGAAAGGAATGCTGATTAGGAAATTCCATTTTATTCTATGAAGCCATATTGGACAAAGATAAGACAAACTTGCTTAACTGAATTACTATTTCAAGACTGGAGGAATTTCCAAACAGTAGAAAACTGAAAGGAGCGACTCCCTTCCTCTCTAACTCTTTGAGTTCTGAACTGCACCTCTTTAGTGTTCCTGTCATCGTTCGGATTTAAACTGTCTAGATTCGAAAAGGAAATATTTTCTCATTCTTTAGGAACCTCATCATGGCACACTAGGTGTACGGATTTTTAAAGATCATTGTGGTGATAAGGCTAATAGATGCATCCAACATTAGAAAGCATCAGACAACCTCATAAAATAGATAAAAACAGATTACAGACTTTCTACAGGTCATTTTCATTGAGACTAAAATATGCATTTGGCAGAATGTTTGCTTAATCAATGTTTATTGACGTGATGATAATGTTCACATAATACAGTAACTCTTAAACTCTGTTGTACAAAAGAGGCACCTGGGGTTGTATTAGAAGTGCAGATTCCTGAGCCCATCCCCAGCAATTACGATTCAGTAGTCATGGAATGGGGCCTGGGAGTTGGCAATTTTGACCAACACCCCAGGTAATTTTGATATAGTTAGTCTGTGGGACACACTTTGAAAAACTATTGCCATAGGACATCCATTGTGAAGAAAGTACCATTTATTTCCAGTAAGTCAAGAAGCACTTCACAAAGCTATAGGCTGACAAATGCCCTCCGAAGAACAGAAGAACATTGCCAACCTGGAAACAAAGGATGCTGTCTTCATTTGTTCCATCACTCATTCCTTCACTCATTCTTTAACATCCACTGAGAATGGCAACCCACTCCAGTGTTCTTGCCTGGAGAATCCCAGGGACGGCGGGACCTGGTGGGCTGCCGTCTATGGGGTCGCACAGAGTCGGACACGACTGAAGTGACTTAGCAGCAGCAGCAGCAGCAGCAGCAGAGTACCTATTACAACGCATTTCTTTGCTTGCCAGGCCCTGTTGTTCCTCTGGGGGCCCCAAGTATAAACAGGGCTTAGTGAATAGGGAAGTCCATTGTCAGAAATAGGATCATCAGATGCAGAAGAGTATTTTGCACTTGAATTTTTCTTTAAGGCCACAAGCAAATGGTTCTTCCTTCCAGAAAGGCCTCACACAAGCACTGTGTTCTACTTCTGGCTGTCACCATTCAGACTACCCTTTGATTCTGGAGGTGTCCATGGTTGGCTTTGAGTCTGAGCCTGCATCACTCTATGGTCAGGCTGGACCCTCTTTGTTTTTTTTTTGTTTTTTTTTGTTTTTTACATGTGTTCCCCATCCTGAACCCTCCTCCCTCCTCCCTCCCCATAGGGTGGAGCATGGAAACCAGTTTAACACCAACTTGGGCAAAGTGGGGAACTGCTGTGGTTCTGTTGAGGATAAATATAACTCATTTTGAAAACATATCACCTTTTTCCCTAAAGCTGAAGGACAGGCCAATTAAATTGAGCCTTTAAAGTAGGCTGCATCCCAAATTCCTTAGAATTGTACGAAAATCACTAACATTTAATACCACCATATGTGGTATAGGTCTCATGAAATCTCTGATACAGGATTTCATAAATTCAAAAATGGTAGAACACACATTGCCAGCTAGTACAGGAGAAGTGGAAACTGGTCTCCTTATTCCAACCCTTGAAGCCCTGGCTTAATACAGTTCATGGAGGTAGCATCTATTGATTATGCTTGGAAACTTTCAACTCAATTTTATATCTAGAGAAGTTCTATTTCCAGAAGTTCTATAGTTTTTTTTTTTTTCCAGAGCAAATTTCCTGCAGAAAATAACTAAAAACATTGGATAAAATATTAACCAAAAAGTCTCATAATTGAATGACAAAGCTGACAAGACTGTAGGGAACTACCAAGCCAAAATCTAAGGGAAAGAGGGAAACTAGAGAGGAAAATAAGACCTGAGCACCACAGATGCTTTTATCCAGAAGGCATTTGCTAAGTTTTGTTGATCTCCTGCAGAGGAAGACAGAAGCCACAGCTTAAGGCCAATGCAAGAAAGGAGCCTGAGAAAGAAGCCTTCCCCTAATTAAATGAAGCCCATCCTCAGAGTATGTGTCAACCAGAAGTAAACTAGCCTCCACTACACACATAGGTGAAAAAGGGAAGACAAGTAGGGGGCAAAGAAGGAAATCCATCCCTGTGGTATTACCAGCTCTCATGTGGATTGCAACTGGGTTTGCCTTGCGTGGAGGTTCCAGAGAACCTCAAACTCTGAATTTGATTAAAGATGGTCAGGACTGGTAATGCCTACAAGTGCCAGGCAGACGCAAAGCCTCTCTAAAGGACTATGCCTCCATGACAATCCTCAAAGACTCCCACAGACAATGTTTCAAAAACAATTAATATACACACATAAGCTACCAGATACACCAACACAAAGCACCACAAGCAAATTTGTTCTCTGCTGGAATGCCCCAAACTGCTCCAGGAGAGAAGAATCACTAGGAGAGAAGGAGACCCTTGGAGCAGGGGTCCTCAGCCTCCAGGATCTAATGTCTGATAACCTTGGGTGGAGCTGATATAATAATAATAGAGAGAAAGTGCACAAGAAATGTAACACATGTGAATCATCCTGGAACCATCCTCCAATCCCTAGTCCATGGAGAAACTGTCTTCCATGAAACAGGTCCCTGGTTCCAAAAAGATTGGGGACCACTGCTTTGCAGGAAATCTCCAAAGCAGGTACCCTTTAATCCACTTAATAGGTGATCAAAAGTCTCTGTGGCTATAAGAGTTGGAAATACCTGTTTAGGTACTTAAGAAAATAGAAACACTGGGTTTCTTAATTACATGACTCAGAGTGACACTCCACTTCCTGACAATTAAAAAGCCTAATGGAGTAAGAGTCATCACTTCCTTCAGGTGAGAATCAGATCTACTTATAAACAAACTGTATATACTTGGAATTCAAAAAGCACATAGTTTATTTTAGAATCTAAAACAATGACAAGAGGAGGGATTTAGTATCTTTATTCATTCTTGAAGACAAAAACTGAGATGTGAAACTGAATCCCAGGGGACAATGAGGCCAGAGACAGCACTAAGAAGTGGCCTATGTTCTCAGGATCCTAGATGGCAGATCACCTTAGTCCAAGGGCTATAATCCACCAGGCCTTTGGGTTTTGTTCATGTGTTTTAGATTCAAAAAGTGTATTCTGCCAGAATTCTTTGCCCTTAATTTTTAAAACCATGTGTATTTTAGGGTCAATTTAATCTGCATGTTTCCTATTTTCTTATAATTAAACTATCAAAATATTGTCCTTTAAAAACTATTTGATGTCTGCAAAATCTTCTGAGCCCGTTGAATAAGCTTCTTAAAAGGGTTTTTATCCCACTTAAAAACAGAAGTTGCACTGTGTTATGGGTGACCTGATGCAAAAACCAAGAATCCCCTTTAAATTCCAAAATCCTTGAAGTTGGAATAATTTTTGAACTTGGAGAAAATGAGTTCACTCACTGCTGAAATTTCTATGTTGCTAAAGAAGACATTTGGAGCAAAGATGAGTCCCTTAAGAGGGTAAATCAGAGCAGCAGGAGAAATTGGAGGTATGTGAATTTAGCTAAGGCCCCTGAGGAATAGCTGGAAGCCTAACTTGTCACACTGCCATCCATAGAGCAAGGAAAAAATTGACTGCACATCAAATGTTTGACAGGACTAAAGAGAAATGTGATGTCCATATGAAATAATATTTGCTCACAGTGCTAAGAAAACAATGGAATATAAATGTATGGATTTCAGCACATCCAAGTTTCTCTCTAGTATAATTTTCTACTGTTGGCAGCCCATGGAGAACCCTTAATAAGTTTACCAAAGTTGAGTAATTAATTCCTTATAAAGGATAAATAGGATCTGTTATTCTAACACTAATTCCTGTTATTCCTGTTATGGAACTGGAAAACTGCAGTGGTGGGGTCAGTGGATGGAGAAGGCCTTTTGTAGAAGACTATGGAGAGCAAGTCAGGAACGTGAGCGGGGCTCTGTAGAAAATTCTCTCCCCTGCTCTGCTGGTGTTGACAAGAGCTCAATAGCTGGGCAGCAGCAAGCATGCCAGTGCTGGGGACAAGCTCTCCAGCCATGCTCCAGGCTGCGTTCAGCAGGCATTTCCAGGGAACTCATAAATACTTCTCTTCTGAGCAGTTCCCAGCTCTTGGAGAGTGTGGGCTCATTATCACCAACCATCAAATACTGAGCAGACAGGATGCAGGGGTTTCCCCACCCGGGGAGCTGGCACACGAGCTCTGAGGAAAAGGGAGCTGAGTCCATTTCCTGCAATTGTTAAAGAAGGATGACGGCCTGGCTCTTGGGTATTCAGAGTCCTGCGTGCATTACTGTTCTCATGTGACTCTAGGACCTCAGAATAGGATCTCAGGTCTTCATCTTCTACAGAGAAATCCCCTCTGCTTAGGTACCCAGGAGAATAAATTATTTTTTTCTATTATAGTGAATAAAAATTTATAGAATGCTTCACAGTTTGCAAAGCCCTGATGTGGAGATTAAATGTCTCATTTGATAATGTTTTTTATTTTAATCACAACAGCAACAGTAATAGTAACAATAACAAGCATTATTAGAATCAGTGAGTTTAGCTAAGTTGCAGGATATATATAAAAATATATATATAAAATATAAAAATATATATATATAATTCATATATAAAAATCTACTGTATTTCTATATGTTAACAACAAACAACTTGAATTCATAGCTTATTGAGGTACTAATTGATATAAACAAGCTACACATACTTAAAGTGTACAATTTGATGTTTCATATATGCATACACTCATGAAACCATATCCCCAATCAAGAAAACGAACTTATCCATTGCCCACAAAAATTTCTCCAATCCTTGGTAATCCCTCTCTCTCACCTCTCCATGCCCTTTCTTCACCCTCATCTGTTTTCTGTCACTATTAATTGGTTTGCATTTTCTAGATTTTCACGTATATGAAATTATAGACTATGAAGTCTTCTTGGTCTGGTTTCTTTCACTCAGCATTTTATTTTGAAGTGCCTTCATGTTCCTAGGGGCGCTTTGAGCTTCCTAGATCTGTAGCATTATAATTTTCACCAAATTTGAAAATTTGTCCAGTTTTTAATTTCTTTAAATACTTTTCATGAGCCTCTCTCTCCCCTCCCCTTCAAGGAATCTATAGCACACAACTTAGGCCATATTGGGTTGCCCAGAAATTTCATTCATATGTGTCTGTACGATAGTATGAAAAACCCCAAACAAACTTTTTGGCCAACCCAATACATTAGGACTCATAGCTCACTTATGCTCCCTTTTGTGGGTTTATTTTCCACAGTCTTTTTTTTATCTCTGCATTTCATTTTGGATAGTTTCTATTGCTTCAAATCTACTAATTTTTTTTCTGTTTTGGTGTTCAATCTGCCACTAATTCCATCAAGTACATTTCTTGACACAATCATCATAGTTTTCATCACTAGAAGTTCAATTTAGTTCTTTTTTTATATTGTGCATGTCACTACTTAACATTTGCCATCTTTCCTCTAGTATCTTGGACATACAGAATACAGTTAGGAATTCTCTTAATGTCCTTGTCCACTAATTCTATCATCTGAGTGATTTCTGGGTCATTTTCAATTGAATGAATTTTCCCAGGATTATAGATCACAATTTTCTGATTCTTTATATATCTGGTCATTTTTACATTGGATGCCATACAATGTGAATTTTTTACCTCCTTGAGTGCTGGATTTTGTTTTCCCAAATATTCTTGAGTTTAGTTATGGAGTGGACTTATGTTACCAGGAAACACTACTTTTGATCCATTTGAATAATGTGGTTAGGTTTTGTTAAAACCAAAGCAGCATTTAGCCTAAAGCTTATGAATTTTTTGAGGTTCTTCTACTCTCACTGGTACGAACAGTAACTGTTCTTGGCTCTGTGCAAGCTCTAAGTATTGTTTACTCTAAACTATATGAGTGATTCTTTCCCTGGCCTCTGGTAGTTTCTTCTCCAGCATGCACTGATTTGTACTCGCTTAAAGACTCTAGGGGACTCTGCAGACCTCTGAATTCTCTCTCAGTGCAGTTCTATTCCCTCCAGTACCCTGACCTGCAAACTCTAGCCAGCTTGGCCTCCCCGAATGCCTAACGGTACGTTCTCAGCTCCAGGAAACTGCGGGGCTTGGCCGGAGTTGCTGCCCTCTCTACTATGGTTTGGACACACTCTCCAGGTTATGGGTGAAGCAATCATAGGGCTTAGTTAGTTTTTTTTTTTTTTTTTCCATCACTAAAAAATCATTGTCTTTTATTGCCTGATGTTCCATGACTTGAAAACCTTTGTTTTATCTATTTTGTTCAGCATTTTAGTTTTTTCAGTAAGAGACTATATCTCTGTTACTCCATCTTGGTTGGAAACGAGTTTCATAACTGGAAACTGAAATTAAAAAAAAAAATCCTCAGTTTACAATAACATCAAAACCTATATGGGAAAGAAACTAAAAAAAAAGAGTGGATATATGTATGTGTATAACTGATTCACTTTGCTACACAGCAGAAACTAACACAATATTGTAAATCAACTATACTCCAATAAAAAGTAATCTTATATACACACACACACACACACACACACATATATTTCAGGGGGGAAAATACAATGTGTATAAAACCTGTATACTAAAAATTACAAAACATTTCTGAGAGGAATTAAAAATGGACCTAGATAAATGGAGAGATGAACTGAGTTTGTTTATCAGAAGACACAATATTGTAAGATGTCAATTCTCCCAAGACTGATCTATTGACTCAGCACAATTTCAACCAAATCCCAGCAGGGTTTTCTTTTGTAGAAATTGATAAATGGATTTTAAAATTTATATGGAAATACAAATGAAGATCTAGGCAGTTGAGTTATTCTGAAAAAAGGAGCAAATTTGAGGTAATTATGCTACCCAGTTTTAAGACTTAGTAAAACTATAATAGTAAAGATGTTGTGGTTTTAATATTGTAGCGAATAGAGATCAATGAAATAGTACGTAGAGTCCAGAAACAGACCCTGATATCCAAAGTCTATTGATTTTCAACAAAGGTACCAAGGTAATTCAATGGGATAAAGGATAGCCTTTTCAGTTTAAAAAAAAAGTCCTTGAAGAATTGATTATACGGAGAAAAAAAAAAATCCTAGACCCTTACCTCACACCATGTAAAGAATTAACCCAAAATGTATCACTTAAATGTAATATTTAAAACTATAAAAACTTCTAACTAAAAGAAAATGTAGGAAAAAACTTTTTATTTAAATTATGAAAATATTTCTTAGGAGACACAAAAATAAATGAACCACAAAAGAACAACTATTATAAACTAGTCTTTACGAAAATCTAAACTGTAATAAGGAGCCTGACATTTTGATGTTTCATTTTTACTGCTAACATCTTTCAAACCCCACAATTCCACTTTCCCCTTCTGCCCCACATCTGGGCTAGTTGATAAAAAATTTGAGGTGCTCCCACCTTTGTTGCCAAGTTCAAAATAGGCAAGGCCTGGCTCTCATACACAGGAATCCTCACTCCAACCCCACTCCCTAATTACAATAAAAATAAAACCTTTTCTCTGCCTTTTCAAGCCATTTTTGGACCTCTTTAGGCGCCTGCCCTGCTCTCCCCAGAAAGTCTCATTGTTGAGTAATAAACCTTTTCATACCTTCTTGATGCGTGTGTTGAATCAAAGTCTCAACACCTAAATCAAACTTGACGGGGAGGAACCCATCCTGTTTCCATGAGATAACAACAGAAAAACTTTCACACTTCAAAAGACACTATTAAGAAAGTGAAAAGGCAAGTGACCGGCCAGGAGGAAATATTTGCAAACATATGTCTATAAGGGGCATTTATCTAGAATATATAAAAGAACTCTTACACCTCAACAGTAGGAAAACAAACAACTTCACTTTAAAAACTGACAAAAGATTGGAACAGATTCTTCACCAAAGAAGGTGTACAAATGACAAACAGTCATATGAAAATATGATGAACATCATTCATCATTAGGAAAATGCATATCAAAACAATGAGCTATCACTTCACATTCACTAGATTCACAAAATTACAAAGACTAACAATACTGAGTGCTGCTGAGGACGTGGAAAAATTGGGGATTTTCATCCATGACTAGTGGAAATACAAAATGAATTGTATAGTCACTTTGGAAAGCAATTTGGCGGTTTCTTACAAATTAAACATGGACTTACTATACAATCTAGCAACCTCACTTTTAGGTATTTACCCAGAAAAAATGAAAATATACTCATACAAAGATTTATACTCAAATGATTATAGAAACTTTGTTCATAATAACCAGAAACTGGAAACAAGCCAAATGCCCACCAAGTAGTCAATGGCTAAACAAAATGTTGTGTATCCACAAAATGAAATATTAGTCAGCAATAAAAGGGAACTGCTGATACATGCAACACTGTGGATGCATATTAAAAGCATTATGCCACATGAAAGAGTATATGCTACACGATTCCATTTATATAAAATTCTACAAAAGATTAAAGCAGGGATATGGGAGGATTTATTGGCAACAAGAAACAATAGAATGGGTAATGGAAATGCCCTGTAACATCACTGTAGTATCAATGATATAACTATATACACTTGTCAAAACACATCAAATGAGAAGTTCTTGCAAATTATTTACTGGCTTAAACCTGATTCCTCCAGAGGAACCTCGGCCCCTCACAAAGGTGATGAACCCAATAGCAGAGCTGCAAAGCCTTGTGAACCTGAGGTTGTGGGCAGGGGCCTGAAGTTTCAGGGAGAACAAGATGGCAGAGGAGCAGGTGGACGTGGAGCACATCGCTCTCCATGGATACATCCGGAATACAGCTTCAGACACAGTAGTGCATGCAGAACACCAGCTGAGAGCAGACAGGAGTACCTGACCAGTGGAAAAGAATGTAAAGAACCATGCAAACTCGAGATCAAGCCCTGAGCCTTAGGAGTGGAAGCACTGACTACCTTAGACTACCAGAGGACTAACCCTAGGGAGTATCAAATAGTAAGAACTCACACAAACGAAACCACTTGAATACAAGACCCAGCATCACCCAACCACTAGTAGCACCCTGTGCAGGATGTCTCATCTAAACAACAAACAAAATAAAAATACAAACCAAATCATCAGCAGACAGAATTACCACCTCACTCAGCCTTGCTTGTCAGAGGAAAAACAAACAAACAAACAAGAACTCAGCACAAATCTAACCCTATACAAAGCTTACACAAATCACTGGACCAACCATAGTAGAGCAGAAACCAAAAGGAAGAAAGAATTCAACTTTCTTCAAGGAAAGAGTTCAACTTTCCTTGAAGCCTGGCAAAAGGAGACCTCAAACACAATAAGTTAAAAAAAAATAGTGAAAATGCAGAGAAATACTACACAAATGAAGGAACAAACTAGAAACACAAAAGTCCAAATAAATGAAGAGGAAATAGGCAAACTGCCTGAAAAAGAAATCAGAATAATGATAGTAAAGATGATAAAAAAAAAACAACCTTGAAAACAAAACAGAGAAAATGCAAGAATCAACAAAGACCTAGAAGAATCAAAGAATAAACATACAGAGACAAACAACACAATTACTGACATTAAAATACTCTAGAAGGAATCAATAGCAGAATATCTGAAGCAGAAGAATGAAACAGTGAGATGGAAGATAAAATGGTGGAAATAACTTCTGAAGAGCAGAATAAAGTAAAAAGAATGAAAAGAACTGAGGATAGTCTCAGAGACCTCTGGGACAATATCAAACACACCAACATTCAAATTATAGATGTCCCAGAGGAAGAAGAGAAAAAGAAAAGGTATGAGAAAAATTTTGAAGATATTATAGTTGAAAATTTCCCCAACATGGAAAAGGAAATAGTCAGTCAAGCCTCAGAGGCACAAAGAGTCCCATACAGGATAAACCCAAGGAGAAACATGCCAAGATATATACTAGTCAAACTAGTAAAAACTAAACACAAAGAAAGAATATTAAAAGCAGTAAGGGAGAAGCAACAAGTAACATACAAGGGAAACCCCATATGCTTAACAGCTGATCTTTCAGCAGAAACTTTGCAGGCCAGAAAGGAATGGCAGGATATAGTTAAGTACTGAATTGGAAAAATCTACAACTAAGATTACTGTAACTGGCAAGGATCTAATTCAAAATTGATGGAGAAATAAAAAGCTTTTCAGACAAGCAAAAGTTAAGAAAATTCAGTACCACCAAACCACCTTTACAACAAATGTTAAAGGGACTTATATAGTCAAAAAATACAAGAGAAGAAAAAACATCTACAAAATCAACCACAAACAATTAAGAAAATGGCAATAGGAACATATATATCAATGATTACTTTAAATGTAAATGGATTAAATGCTCCAACCAAAAGACACAGATTGGCTGAATGGATACAAAAACAAGACCCATATATATGCTGTCTACAAGAAACCCACTTCAGACCTCAAGACACATATAGATTGAAAGTGAGAGGATTGAAAAATATATTCCATGCAAATGGGAAACAAAAGAAAGCTGGAGAAGCAATCCTCACATCAGACAAAATAGATCTTAAAGTAAAGAAGATTACAAGAGACAAGGAAGGACACTACCTAATGATCAAGGGATCATTCCAAGAAGAAGACATAACAATTGTTAAATATCTATGCACCCAACATACGAGCACCTCAATACATAAGACAAACACTAACAGACATAAAAGGAGAAATTGACAGTGACAAAATAAGAATAGGAGACTTTAACACCCCATTCACACCAATGGACAGATCATCAAAACAGAAAATAAATAAGGAAACGCAAGTCTTAAATGATACATTAGATGAGATGGATCTCATTGATATCTTCAGGACATTCCATCCAAATGCAGAAGAATACACCTTCTTCTCAAGTGCACATGGAAAATTCTTCAGGATAGACCATATCTTGAATCACAAATCAAACCTCAATAAATTTAAGAAAATTGAAATTGTATCAACCATCGTCTCTGACACAACCCTATGAGACTAGATACCAATTACAAGGAAAAAAAAAACACAAACACACGGAGGTTAAACAACACATTTCTAAATAGTCAACAGGTTACTGAAGAAATCAAAAGGGAAATCAAAAAGTGTATAGAAACAAATGACAATGAAAACATGACAACTCAAAACCTAAGGGATGCACCAAAAGCAGTTCTAAGAGGCAAGTTTATAGCAATACAATCCTATCTCATGAAACAAGAAAACATCAAATAGACAACCTAACTTTACGCCTAAGACAACTGGAAAAAGAAGAACAAAAAAAACCCAAAATTAGTAGAAGGAAAGAAATCATAAAGATCTGAGCAGAAATAAATGGAAAAAAAAAAAAGAAAGATACAATAGTAAAGATTAATAAAACTAAAAGCTGGTTCTTTGAGAAGATAAACAAAACTGACAAGCCTTTAGCCAGACTAATCAAGAAAAAAAGAGAAGAATCAAATCAACAAAATTAGAAATGAAAAAGGAGAGGTTACCTCAGACAATGCAGAAATACAAAGGATTATAAGAGACTATTATGAACACCTATATGGCAATAAAATGGATGACCTGGAAGAAATGGACAGATTCTTAGAAAAGTTCTATCTTCCAAGCCTGAACCTGGAAGAAATAGAAATTATGAACAACCCAATTATAAGCACTGAAATTGAAGCTGTGATAAAAAATCTCCCAAAAAACAAAAGCCCAGGACCAGACGGCTTCACAGGAAAATTCTATCAAACATTTAGAGAAGAGCTAATGCCTATCCTTCTAAAACTCTTACAAAAAATTTCAGAGGAAGGAACACTTCCAAACTCGTTCTCCAAGGCCACCATCACCTTGATACCAAAACCAGACAAAGACAACACACAAAAAGAAAACTACAGGCCAATATCACTGATGAACATAGATGAAAAAATCCTCAACAAATTTTAGCAAACAGAATTCAGGAAAACATCAGAAAGCTCATACACCATGATCAAGTTGGGTGTATTCCAGCAATGCAAGGATTCTTCAATATGTGCAAATCAATGTGATACACCATATTAACAAATTGAAAGATAAAAATCATATGATCATCTCAATAGATGCAGAAAGATCCTTTGACAAAATTCAGCACCCATTTATGATTAAAACTCTAAAAAATTGACATAGAAGGAAGCTACCTCAACATAGTAAAGGCCATATATGATAAGCCTACAGCAAACATTATTCTAAATGGTGAAAAACTGAAAGCATTCCCTCTAAGATCAGCAACAAGACAAGGGTTTCCATTTTTGCCACTATTATTCAACATAGTTCTGGAAGTCCTAGCTACAACAAACAGAGAAGAAAAAGAAATAAAAGGAATCCAGATTGGATAAGAAATAAAGCTCTCATTGTTTGCAGATGACATGCTACAGTACATAGAAAATCCTAAAGATCATATCAGAAAATTACTACAGGGCCTAGAGGAGCTATCCCACGTTGAAGGTCAGGAAGGGCGGCAGTGAGGAGATACCCCTCGTCCAAGGTAAGTAGCAATGGCTGCGCTTTGCTGGAGCAGCTGTGAAGATATACCCCACGCCCAAGGTAAGAGAAACCCAAGTAAGACGGTAGGTGTTGCAAGAGGGCATCAGAGGGCAAACACACTGAAACCATATTCACAGAAAACTAGTCAATCTAATCACACTAGGACCACAGCCTTGTCTAACTCAATGAAACTAAGCCATGCCCGTGGGGCAACCCAAGATGGGCGGGTCATGGTGGAGAGATCTGACAGAATGTGGTCCACTGGAGAAGGGAATGGCAAACCACTTCAGTATTCTTGCCTTGAGAACCCCATGAACAGTATGAAAAGGCAAAATGATAGGATACTGAAAGAGAAACTCCCCAGGTCAGTAGGTGCCCAATATGCTACTGGAGATCAGTGGAGAAATAACTCCAGAAAGAATGAAGGGATGGAGTCAAAGCAAAAACAATACCCAGCTGTGGATGTGACTGGTGATAGAAGCAAGGTCCGATGTTATAAAGAGCAATATTGCATAGGAACCTGGAATGTCAGGTCCATGAATCAAGGCAAATTGGAAGTGGTCAAACAGGAGATGGCAAGAGTTAATGTTGACATTCTAGGAATCAGCGAACTGAAATGGACTGGAATGGGTGAATTTAACTCAGATGACCGTTATATCTACTACTGCAGGCAGGAATCCCTGAGAAGAAATGGAGTGGCCATGATGGTCAACAAAAGAGCCCGAAATGCAGTACCTGGATGCAATCTCAAAAACGACAGAATGATCTCTGTTCGTTTCCAAGGCAAACCATTCAATATCAGAGTAATCCAAGTCTATGCCCCAACCAGTAACACTGAAGAAGCTGAAGTTGAACGGTTCTATGAAGACCTACAAGACCGTTTAGAACCAACACCCCAAAAAGATGTCCTTTTCATTATAGGGGACTGGAATGCAAAAGTAGGAAGTCAAGAAACACCTGGAGTAACAGGCAAATTTGGCCTTGAAATACGGAAGAAGCTGGGCAAAGACTAATAGAGTTTTGCCAAGAAAATGCACTGGTCATAACAAACACCCTCTTCCAATAACACAAGAGAAGAATCTACACATGGACATCACCAGATGGTCAACACCAAAATCAGATTTATTATACTCTTTGCAGCCAAAGATGGAGAAGCTCTATACAGTCAGCAAAAACAAGACCAGGAACTGACTGTGGCTCAGACCATGAACTCCTTATTGCCAAATTCAGACTTAAATTGAAGAAAGTAGGGAAAACCACTAGACCATTCAGGTATGACCTAAATCAAATCCCTTATGATTATACAATGGAAGTGAGAAATAGATTTAAGGGCCTAGATCTGATAGATAGAGTGCCTGATGAACTATGGAATGAGGTTTGTGACATTGTACAGGAGACAGAGAGCAAGACCATCCCCATGGAAAAGAATGCAAAAAAGCAAAATGACTGTCTGGGGAGGCCTTACAAATAGCTGTGAAAAGAAGAGAAGTGAAAAGCAAAGGAGAAAAGGAAAGATATAAACATCTGAATGCAGAGTTCCAAAGAATAGCAAGAAGAGATAAGAAAGCCTTCTTCAGCGAACAATGCAAAGAAATAGAGGAAAACAACAAAATGGGAAAGACTAGGGATCTCTTCAAGAAAATCAGAGATACCAAAGGAACATTTCATGCAAAGATGGGCTCAATAAAGGACAGAAATGGTATAGACCTAACAGAAGCAGAAGATATTAAGAAGAGATGGCAAGAATACACAGAAGAACTGTACAAAAAAGAGCTTCACGACCCAGATAATCACGATGGTGTGATCACTCACCTAGAGCCAGACATCTTGGAATGTGAAGTCAAGGGGGCCTTAGAAAGCATCACTACGAACAAAGCTAGTGGAGGTGATGGAATTCCAGTTGAGCTATTCCAAATCCTGGAAGATGATGCTGTGAAAGTGCTACACTCAATATGCCAGCAAATTTGGAAAACTCATCAGTGGCCACAGGACTGGAAAAGGTCAGTTTTCATTCCAATCCCGAAGATAGGCAATGCCAAAGAATGCTCAAACTACCGCACAATTGCACTCATCTCACACGCTAGTAAAGTAATGCTCAAAATTCTCCAAGCCAGGCTTCAGCAATATGTGAACCGTGAACTTCCTGATGTTCAAGCTGGTTTTAGAAAAGGCAGAGGAACCAGAAATCAAATTGCCAACATCCGCTGGATCATGGAAAAAGCAAGAGAGTTCCAGAAAAGCATCTATTTCTGCTTTATTGACTATGCCAAAGCCTTTGACTGTGTGGATCACAATAAACTGTGGAAAATTCTGAAAGAGATGGGAATACCAGACCATCTGATCTGCCTCTTGAGAAATTTGTATGCAGGTCAGGAAGCAACAGTTAGAACTGGACATGGAACAACAGACTGGTTCCAAATAGGAAAAGGAGTTCATCAAGGCTGTATATTGTCACCCTGTTTATTTAATTTATATGCAGAGTACATCATGAGAAACGCTGGACTGGCAGAAACACAAGCTGGAATCAAGATTGCCAGGAGAAATATCAATAACCTCAGATGTGCAGATGACACCACCCTTATGGCAGACAGTGAAGAGGAACTAAAAAGCCTCTTGATGAAAGTGAAAGTGGAGAATGAAAAAGTTGGCTTAAAGCTCAACATTCAGAAAACGAAGATCATGGCATCTGGTCCCATCACTTCATGGGAAATAGATGGGAAAACAGTGGAAACAGTATCAGACTTTATTTTTCTGGGCTCCAAAATCACTGCAGATGGTGACTGCAGCCATGAAATTAAAAGACGCTTACTCCTTGGAAGGAAAGTTATGACCAACCTAGATAGCATATTCAAAAGCAGAGACATTACTTTGCCAACAAAGGTTCGTCTAGTCAAGGCTATGGTTTTTCCTGTGGTCATGAGCGCCAAAGAATTGATGTTTTTGAACTGTGGTGTTGGAGAAGACTCTTGCGAGTCTCTTGGACTGCAAGGAGATCCAAGCAGTCCATTCTGAAGGAGATCAGCCCTGGGATGTCTTTGGAAGGAATGATGCTAAAGCTGAAACTCCAGTACTTTGGCCACCTCATGTGAAGAGTTGACTCATTGGAAAAGACTCTGATGCTGGGAGGGATTGGGGGCAGGAGGAGAAGGGGACGACAGAGGATGAGATGGCTGGATGGCATCACTGACTCGATGGACGTGAGTCTCAGTGAACTCCGGGAGTTGGTGATGGACAGGGAAGCCTGGCGTGCTGCGATTCATGAGGTCGCAAAGAGTCGGACACGACTGAGTGACTGATCTGATCTGATCTGATCTAATCAGTGAATTTAGCAAAGTTGTAGGATACAAAATTAATACACAGAAATCACTTGCATTTCTATATACTAAAAATGAAAAATCAGAAAAAGGAAATTAAGGAATCAGTCCCATTCACCATTGCAACAAAAAGAATTAAATATCTAAGAATAAACTTACCTAAGGAGAAAAAAGAACTATACACAGAAAATTATCAGACACTAATGAAAGAAATCAAAGACAACATAAACAGATGGAGAGATATTCCATGTTCTTGGGTAGGAAGAGGCAATATTGTGAAAATGACTATACTACCAAGTACAATCTATAGATTCAATGTGATCGCTATCAAATTATGAATGACACTTTTCACAGAACTAGAACAAAATATTTCACAATTCATATGGAAACACAAAAGACTGTGAATAGCCAAAGAAGTCTTGAGAAAGAATGGAGCTGGAGAAATCAACTTTCCTGACTTCAGATTATACTACAAAGCTACAGTCATCAAGACAGTATGGTACTGGCACAAAAATAGAAATATAGGCCAATGGAACAAGACAGAAATCCCAGAAATAAACCCATGCACCTATGGGTAGCTTATTTTTGACAAAGGGGGCAAGAATATACAGTGGGGCAAAGACAGCCTCTTCAATAAATGGTGCTGGGAAAACTGGACAGCTACATGTAAAAGAATGAAATTAGAACACTTCCTAACACATACACAAAGATAAACTCCAAATGGATTAAGGACCTAAATGTAAGACCAGAAACTATAAAACTCTTAGAGGAAAACCTAGGCAGAACACTTGATGACATAAATCAAAGTAAGATCCTCTATGACCCACCTCCTAGAGTAACAGAAATAAAATCAAAAGTGAACAAGTGGGACCTGATTAAACTTAAAAGCTTTTGCACAGCAAAGGAAACTATAAGCAAGGTGAAAAGACAACCCTCAGAATGGGAGAAAATAATAGAAAATGAAATAACTGACAAAGGATTAATTTCCAAAATATATGAGCAACTCATACAAATCAATGCCAGAAAAACAAACAACCCAATCAAAAAGTCGGAAAAAGACCTAAACAGACATTTCTCCAAAGAAGACATACAGATGGCTAATAAACATGTGAAAAGATGCTCATTATCAGAGAAATGCAAGTCAAAACTACAATGAGATATCACCTCACATTGGTCAGAATGGCCATCATCAAAAAGTCTACAAACAATAAATGCTGGAGAGGGTGTGGAGAAAAGGGAATGCTCTTACACTGTTGGTGGGAATGTAAATTGATACAGCCACTACGGAAGATGGTATGGAGATTTCTTAAAAAACTAAGAATAAAACCACCATGTGACCCAGCAATCCCACTCCTAGGCATATACCCTAAGGAAACCAAAATTGAAGAAGACACATGTATCCCATTGTTCATTGCAGCACTATTTATGATAGCTAGAACATGGAAGCAACCTAGATGTCCATTGACAGATGAATGGTTAAAGAAGCTGTGGCACATATACACAATGGAATATTACTCAGCCACAAAAAGGAATGCATTTGTGTCAGTTCTAATGAGGTGGATGAACCTAGAACCTATTATACAGAGTGAAGTAAGTCAGAAAGAAAAAGATAAATATTGTTTTCTAATGCATATATACAGAATCTAGAAAAACGGTACTGAAGAATTTATTTACAGGGCAGCAGTGGAGAAATAGACATAGAGAATAGACTATGGACATGGGGAGAGGAGAGGAGAGGGTGAGATGTATGGAAAGAGTAACATGGAAACTTACATTACCATATGTAAAATAGATAGCCAACAGGAATTTGCTGTATGGCTCAGGAACTCAAACAGGGGCTCTGTATCAACCTAGAAGGGTGGGATGGGGAGGGAGATGGGAGGGAGGTTCAAAAGGGAGGGGATATATGTATACCTCTGGCTGATTTATGTTGAGGTTTTCCAGAAAACAACAAAATTCTGTAAAGCAATTATACTTCAGTAAAAAAATAAATAAAAATTTAAAAACCACATCAAATTAAACCTTAAAACTGATACATTTTATTGTAGATATTTTACACCTCAATGAAAAAAATTTAAAACCATAGCTATCAGGGATTGACTGATGCAGCACTGTACAGTGCTCTTTTAGGTTGTTCTCTGTTTCATATACATTGACTTACTTGATCCTTGCACGTTTCCAGAATGGTTCTGGAATATTACCCAGAAGCAGGACAAAGATATGACAGAGCAAATAGGAAGACAGCCCAGAATCAAAACCATGTTATTTCCTGATTGCATCTATGACATTCAGTCCATTCAATAAATCGTTAAAGTTAGAAATATTAATTATTGTATCCCTAAAATCATGTTACGGTCCCTCGATGACCCACATTCCCCATTCTATACTTTGGCAAAGACTGAGTCTCATTGCATTAGAATAAGGAGACCACAGAAATGACAGCACTTCAGCCTCGAGAAGGTCCTTGGCTGTGTATCAAATAGATACATATGCTATAGTATCAAATAGAATCATTTAGTGATAAGGACAGGATCTCAGAGAGAGCAAATGACTTGGCCATAATACACAGCTAACTTAAACAGAACTCAAGTGTTTTAACTCCTAGATCAGAGTGTTTTCCTGAATACTATTCCATCTCTGACTCACCATTTGTTGTTGTTTAGTCTCTAAGTCATGTCTGACCCTTTGCCACACATGGACTGCAGCACAGCAGGCTTCCTTGTTCTTCACTATCTCTTGGAGTTTGCTCCAATTCATGTTCAGTTCAATTCAGTTCAGTTCAGTCGCTCAGTCATGTCCGACTCTTTGCGACCCCATGAACTGCAGCACACCAGGCCTCCCTGTCCATCACCAACTCCCAGAGTTCACTCAAACTCATGTCCATCAAGTCGGTGATGCCATCCAGCCATTTCATCCTCTGTCGTCCCCTTCTCCTCCTGCCCCCAATCCTTCCCAGCATCAGAGTCTTTTCCAATGAGTCAATTCTTCGCATGAGGTGGCCAAAGTATTGGAGTTTCAGCTTTAGCATTCATGTTCACCAAGGGTAAATTTTAATAATGTGTTGGATATTATTGTGTTTATATACTGTTAATGTAGTATTAGTAATATTATTAATATATATTGTGTTAGTATTGTATATAATTCATCTGCCAGATTATTTATTAAAAAAAAGCTCCCTGAATTTTCCCAATTTAATCCAATATTAAAAACTGGAAAGTTAATTGTCTTCAGATTCCCACTTTAGTATATCTGCTAGGCCACCCACTTACCTCAGAGGATGGGCTGGGAAAGCTCTGAATAGGAGCTTTTATGTAGAGTTATCATTAATTCAGCAAATTACCATTAATTCAACAATTCAATACACTGCTCATGTGCCAGGCCTTCTGTAAAGTATTGGGAGCATGATGGAAACAAGTTAGAGTTCTTGCTTCCCAAGCTGTCCTGCAGTGACAGATAAGATGGGCTTCCCAGGTAGCACTAGTGGTAAAGAACCCACCTGCCAACGCGGGAGAGACAAGAGATGAGGGTTAGATCCCTGGGTTGGGATGAGTCCCTGGAAGAGGGCACAGCAACCCACTCCAGTATTCTTGCCTGGAGAATCCTATGGACAGAGGAGCCTGAAGGGCTACAGTCCATAGAGTGGCAAAGAGTCAGATAGGACTAAAGCGACTTATCATGCATACACAACAGATAAGAACACGCAAATACAATGGAGTGCTACGAGCAATCTGAGGAAGGAGTTCTGACTGCGTGATGCAAGAATGAAAGACACTTGAACAGTCAGAGGAGCCAAGGGGGCTCAGATGAAGCTTTGCCTAGATAAACACATATAAATATTATGTGTATGGTTCACCTCAGCAGTCACGACTAACTAAAGCGACAAAGATTTCCACTAGCTTGCATGGTTGGGTGGGCAGGAAAAGGTCTTCTGACAGACCTCACACCCCTCCCCGAGGGCTCTAAATGTAGGCCCCTCCTCACCTCCTTGTGATTTAAAAGAAACACCATTGCACCCTGAGCAGACAGAAAAAGAGAACTGGGTTGTTCCAGAACAAGAATGTCTGCCTTGAAACTACCTGCATCCTCTCCTGTGATTTTGCAAATGAAAGACATCAAAATGAGCAGCGATGTTGGTGAGAGCCTGTAGTAGGTGGAAGAATGGCCTCCAAAGATGTCCCCATCCCAGTCCTCAGAACCTATGAATACGGAACCTTAGTTGGCAAATGGGACTTTGCAAATGTCATCCAGGTTGAGGACTTTGAAATAAGTATCCTGGATTATACCGGTGGACCCTCTCTCCTTAAAAGTAGAGGAGGAAGTCAGAGATGCAGAGGGAGGTGTGACTCAGAAGAAGAGTCAGAGAGTACAACTTTTCTGGCTTTGAAGAGGGAGAAAGGAGAATGTGAGCCAAGAAATGTGGGCCACCACTAGAAGCAGGAAGGATTCTCCCCTAACCAGCCAACAGGTTGACTTTAGCCAATGAGACTTACGTCGGACTAATGACCTAAGGGACTGTAAGGAGATAAGTTTGTATGTTTAAGCTGCTGTTTATGGTAATTTGTTACAGTGGCAATAGAAAACTAATACAAAATTTGTGACCCCGCCCCTCACTAATGTGAGCTAAAAATGTGGTTAAGAGTTTCCAGAAGTTAGTAACCTATGGGGCTTCCCTGGTGGCTCAGATGGTAAAGAATCTACCAGCAATGAAGGAGACCTGGGTTCGATCCCTGAATGGGGATCCCTGGAGAAGGGCATGGCAACCCACTCCAGTATTCTTGCCTGAAGAATTCTATGACCTACAAATAAGCTAGTGTCAAAGATAACCATCTAACCTGGGTGTGTGTGTATAAGGCTGGACATGGAAGACTATTTTCGCTATTAAAGAAATACATTTTTGGGACTTCCCTGGCTGTCCAGCAGTTAGGACTTCACCATCTAATGCAGGGGGTGTGGGTTTAATCCCTGGTCAGGGAGCTAAACTCCCACACGCTTCACAGCCAAAAAGCCAAGCCATAAAACAGAAGCAGTATTGTAACAAATTCAATAGACTTTAAAAATGGCCCACATCAAAAATATTTTTTAAAAATCATTTTTAGAAAAGAAATGTGTTTCACTGCAGGGAGAGATGGTTTCTTGAGGAAGATGCACATTTTTCTGCAGGTGTTGTTGGTTGTCTTTGAGAGTCTGAGAAGTTCACTGTGAACACCATGTACATCTTCTCCCAAAGGGAAAACAAAGGTAGAGAACTGACCATCCGTGGGCTACCGGCCGTGAGAAGCCACAGGGAGTGATGCAGGCCTGAGCGCCAGAATCTATGCGTTCATTCTTTTCCCAGGACTCAGTGCTGCTGAGAATGTACCTAAGGAGACAAATAGGTTATTGGGGCAATAAAAACCAGAGATATGTGGTGTGAGACTCATTACTTGCTTTTACTGTCCAAACAATCAGAAAGAGCAATCTGTAAGTATGCTTTCACAGTGACGTTGGAAAGGAATTCTTCTCCCCCTTCTTAGTCATAAAAAGACACCCATGAGGATACATGGAATTGCATCATGAATTTTTCCTTTGTCCCCAGCAGGATTCTGCCTTGTATTTGCTAAAAGTGGGATTTATGTGAAATAGACTCTTAGCCTCTCTAAAAGTTCGCCTTCAGACACAGATCAAACAATAATAGCTGTGTGATAATACCTTGGCCCTTATGACGTTAAGAAACTGTCTAAACGCATTTGGAAATGTTCTTCCCCATCTTTGCTTTCCCTGAAGTGCAAGTCATTTGGTCTTTTATTTTCCTGTAGCTCTGTCCTTTGTACCCCTTTTTGTTCATGTTCCTGGAGATGAGGTATTAGATTTGAGGAGCTTTATACAACATCACAAACCCCTAGAACAGGCGAGGTCTTCAAGGGTTCATCTAATCCTCCTCTGAGCTCCACTAATCTGGAGCTTGGCCCAGGCACACTGCGGTCTAAGATGTTTTCCATGCTCAGAAAGACTACCTGGTTTGGGGACTATTATAGGTTGCATTGTGCCCCCACCCCAAATTCAGATGTTGAAATCCTAACCCCAGGACTTACCATGTGACTGTATTTGGAGACAGGATCTCTAAAGAGGTAATTAAATTCAAATGAGGTTATTAGAGTGGGGTCCTAATCTGACTAGTGGTCTCATAAGAAAAGATTAGGACACAAAGAAGGAAGGCCATGTGAAGATATAGTGAGCAGATGGCCATCTCCAAGCCAAGGAGAGAGACCTCAGAAGAAATCAACCCTGTGACACCTTGACCTCGGACTTCTAGCCTCCAGAATTATGAGACAATAAATTTCTGTCTAAACCATCTACCCAGTGGACCCTTGTATGGCAGCCATTGCAGATTAATAGAGACTAAACCTTTTAGTCTATTTACTGTTAGGAAAATTATCCTAACGTCTAAGGAAAATCACACTTGCTCTAAAGAGTGGCCTTTTTATTTTGTATTTCAGGAAATGGTTAGCAAGTTTAAAAAAAAAAAAAAAAAACTACCCTGAATATATTAAGGGAAGGCAGAGTATTAGCCAAAGAAGGGGTATGCAGATTACTATTTCAGCCCCTTCGTTTTACAGATGAGGAAACTGCAACCCAAATAGGTGACCTGAGACTTGCAAAGTCACCCAAAGTCATTGCAAGCCAGCAATGAAACCCAGGAAGGATGTGAGCACAGGGCCCGGACCCCGGCCCACTGCTGTCTAACTCTCACCAGAACAACTAGGAAAGGTGTTAAGAGAAATCAGTGTCAGGAAGAATAGCCTGAATCAAGTGAGGTGTGGAGAGAGGGTGGGAGCATGGTTGTACGGTAGCTTTTGGTTCTTATTTTCCGTGATAATAAAAATTGTGCAAAACTTTAACAGACCAAAAAGCTCTAGATAATACATTTCGTAAGCAGTTCAGATGATTCCCTGTACTTCTGACAAGCTGCCATTATCTGATGTTACAGTCTCCCTCCTCTGGGAGCTGAAGAAGCCGCCATTTCCTCGCCCTGACACGGAGAACCTCAGGATGGGAGGCACCACTTTGTGTAACCAGGCATGCTTCCTGGCCTCTGAAGGTTTCATCCACTCCCCCAATTGTCCTCCACCTCACTTTTTTTTTGTCAGGACCTTTCAGCTCATATCTATCTTTTTCTAGAAGCTTTTCAACAGACAGAAAGCTCTATATAAATCATAAGGTAAGGACAGACAGAATTTCATTATCTTACCCTTATTTCTTTCTTATTTTTTTTTTCTCACCAATTCTTCAGTCTCTCACATAGCAAAGGAGTGGCAGGGTTCACACATAAAACTCAAAGCACTAAACTTCATCACTGAGAGTCCAGCTCCCTTTCCACCAAAGCACATCAGATCTATCCATTTCCCTGGTGACCTCTGATGCCACTAGGAGCCAAGGCAGGAGCGGAATCAGCTGATGGAGAGGGGTAGGGTCGCCACTCTGCAGAGGCAACAAATGGAGGCAAAGCCTTCAATTTAGGGGTGAGATTAAGTCCATCAAATAAAGCACAGAGGCAGGGGCCAGAGCTAAGCTGGACTGTGACGTCTCCAGCTATCAACTAAGCAGAATTGTCTCCTGTGAACCTTCTGACCAGGTTCAACTTTCTCGAAGCGAAGTCTATAGACCACCTGTGACAGAATCACCTAAAGGCCTGATAAAAACTCATATTTCTGGACTTTCCAGGTGGCTCAGTGGTAAAGCATCCTCTGCCAATGCATGAGACACAAGTTCAACCCCTGGCCTGGGAATATCCCACATGCCCCAGAGCAACAGCCCGTGCACACAACAATCGAGCCTGTGCCCTAGAGCCCAGGAGCCGCAGCTACTGAGCCCACGCACCCCAGAGCTCGTGCTCTACAGCAGGAGAAACCACTGTGGTGATGAGTCTGAACACCATGACGAAGAACAGCCCTGCTCTCTGCAACGAGAGAAAAGCCCAGTCAGCAGCGAAGACCCAGCACACCCAAAAATAATTAAGTTATTAAAAAAAAATACTCAAATTGAGTCCCACTCCAGACTTAGGATTTTAGCAGCTTGTCAAAAGCAAAGGTGACAGTCTTTGGGGACATTCAACCTTATACTTCTGTGCTTATTTTTAAAAAGCAATGGGATAGACATTCTAGAACATCAGGAATTGTAGCAAAATCCAAATTTTAAATATAGATGTGCTTTGTAAACTAAAAAATACAACAGAAATACTAGCAGAATGTGAATTTTAAAAAAACTTATAGCTATTAATATTTTCAGGGAAGCAAAAAAGTTCCACTCAGCAAAAACTATTTTTAGAAAGAGATTCATGGTTTTTTGATGTGACTTTAACATCCAACTCACTGATTATAACATCATGAGGTTGTCTCTTCTACTAAGTCCCTGTTGTTTTATCTGTTATCAGGCAAGCAAATTCCCCAAAGGAATAAAAGCATTAAATACAATGCTATACACACTATAGTAAAAACTTCCATCCATTTCCCAACAGCTGTTGCTTTTTAGAGAAACCAAATATTTTTGGAAAGGGCCACAAACATTCTGGATTCAAACCATTTATTGGCTTTGGAAACGTAACATGCAGTCATCTTGCCAGTTTTAATCTTGCAGTTCCATTAAACACACCACAACTGCATCATAAAACAGAAAAGGGAAGAATTTATAAACAAATAAAGCAGTTAATTGGGGCAATAAAGTAGCGGTTTTCTCCCGAGTGTGGAATTGGTTGTTTCAGCATACAGAACTGTTTTCCACGGGTCTGGAGAATACCGGAGGCAAACACAGATCAAAGATTTCAGGATTGCTCCTGGGTCCCTGACACTTACCTCCACTGCTATGCCCTCAGCACCCCCAGTTTCACCGGCTGTAAACATTTCCACGGAGAGGAGCAGCTCCAAGGCCAGTCCTCTTCTGATCTCTGTTCCATAGCTGGGGCTGTGAAGAGCAAAGAAGGGAACGCTGGGAGATCCACAACATCGGCTGCATCTGCACTCAGGTGCAGGGAGGGAGACGTAGCCTCGGGTGAGCTTCTCTTTCCTGAGCCACACGCACCTGAGGACTGGGCAGTGCCGTGACCTACCTGTGTTGTCTCTCGCATACACTGCTAAGAAAAGAGCAAGCTTTGGAGCCACGTGAATTGTGTCCCAACCCTTGGCTCTCACTTGCTTTACGACCAGGAGCAAAAGCAAGATCTTTAACCTGAGTTTCATCCATTTAGTCATTAATACATATTTGTTGAGCATCTACTACATAGCAGGTTCTGGTTTTTGAATTTTTAGCAGTTAAACAGTGATCCTAAATCCCAAAAAGCTGTTTTGAGAACAAAGGAGGGGAAATATATATACGTGTGTGTGTGTGTGTGTGTGTGTGTGCTTAGTCACTCAATCATGTCTGACTCTTTGCGATCCCATGGACTGTAGCCTGCCACGTTCCTCTTGCCCATGAGGATTCTCCAGGCAAGAATATTGGAGTGGGTTGCCATGCCCTCCTTCAGGGTATCTTCCCAACCCAGGGATTGAACTCAGGTCTCCCCACATTGCGGGCAGATTTTTTACCATCTGAGCCACCAGGGAAGCCTATACATACAGTGGTGGTTTAGTCCCTAAGTCATGTCCGACAATTGCAATCCCATGGACTCTAGCCTACCAGGCTCCTCTGCCCATGGGATTTCCCAGGCAAGAATACTGGACTGGGTTGTCATTTCCTTCTCCAGGAGATCTTCCCAACTCAGGGATCAAACCCGCATCTCCATTATTACAGGCAGTCTCCTGTATTGCAGGCAGATTCTTTACCAATTGAGCCACTGAGGAAGTTATCTCCAGTGTTATACATATACACTCTTGCATATAGTAAGTACTCACAAATATTCATTAAACTAGCAGGTAAGAATTGCAGTAAATATATTGTATGTAGAACTAAAATGATAATATCTTGCAGAGTGTTGCTTCTATTCAAGAAGAGACAAAGAAGACTTGGAGTACCCATCCCTACAACCCCCAGTAAATGAGTCCTGGCTTCACTCATGTGAATGATGGAATAGTCAGGTGGATTGCCTCCCAGGGGACCTCTGAGATAGTGGGATGGAGCAGAGCCAACTGGACCGTATTGGGAGTGCACTCATGACCTTTGCCTTGATAACACCCAGGACCTGCACTCTCTCCCACCCCTGCAAATGTTTACAGTCTATTTATATAATCAGATGTGTGTGCATGCATATGTGCATGTGTGTGCACACACAAACACACACACACACAATTCCTAGCAGGAAATTGAGCGTCTTTGTCAAGGTCTGGCTTTTGATATGCTTTGTTTAAACTCTTTAGAGATAAACTGTCATTTACCTTTGTTTAATAGCCCTCATAATACATAGACTAGAGCGTACCCAAAAGATGCTCTGTGAATGACTTATAGTACTGTGCACAGTTATCATCCCGATTTTATAAAAAATGAGATTAGTATATGGGACCCATGTAAACTATCTCCCAAGGCCTGTCAACCTAAGAGAAGGAAATATCTCACAGTCAAAATCTGTGTGACGCCTACATAAATGCTTGATACTCCTTGAAATCTTCCTTAGACATAGCAACTACATGTGGGCCTCCACTTTGGAAAATGTCAGCTAGGACACTAATGATTAAAGTTAGAACCCAATCTTAGCCCTAAAAAGGAGGCCAAGAAAGTAGGATGGCGGGGAGGAAAAGAATTTTAATCTCTTCTCCATGTTAGTATCTTAAATACTTATCATTACTTAAAGGTTTCCAGGCTGTGCAGGCAATATGTTGGGTTAACTGGCTTCCAAATGTACTGGGTTTGCTCAAATCTAAATGAACCTTTTATTTTTGGAATCGTATGTGGCTGGAGAGATTGAACCCATGTGTGTCATTCATTTGCACGTTGGCAAGAAAAACATCTTTCAGTTACACTCTGGAAAAGATCCGTAAACTTTCAGCAAGCACACCGTCTCTTTCACCTTAAGACCCACTGAGAAACTTTATGGGGGATAATGCCTTCTCGTCTCTAAGCCTCGCCAGCCCTTGTCTCCCCTTACATGTAAACAAAGCTCCAGTGAACCCGGAGTCATTTGGAAGGCAGTTGGAGTGCTGTCCTTTCATCAGCTCACCTGGTGCTCTAATAAAATATCCACATCTGGTAGGTAATAAAATCCAGAGTATAATGAAGACGCCTGGCTGCTGAAGGGTTCCAGCCACTAGACAAAGCCATCGCGACATTATTGCAACCATAGGCGATGCCAGGATCTTAATGGGGCAAGGCTGAGAGCCCTCTTTCTGTATATTTTTCCTGCGCTGGGCTCACTGGCTACACTGCTCCCGTGCCACAGCGGATTCCCTCCACAGCACCATCAAACCGGCTCACAACCCAAACAAGGAAAAATGTTTCTTAACATGACAGAATCAAACACAATAACATTCATCTCATACTTCCATTTCCCAAGGGTGGTGGCACCAAGGGCGGATCTCCTTTTTTCCCCACCTCTTCTTAGTCTCTCAAATAAGAATAAATGTTAGATCTCTTTGCAGGAAGAGACAGGCTATGCCAACCGCAGAGGACATGTTCTGACTGTCAGCAGTGATGGATGAGATTCTGTACATTTAATAAATATAAATGTCATAATCCAACCATCAAATTTAATAAACAAAAATACCACAAACCATCTTTCCTCTCTGCTCCATGTGCTCCTTTAAAGCTGATAACATTAGAACACATTTCGCCCAAGCTGTAACCTCACCATCTGCCTGGCTCCACTTCTGAAGACTTGGAATGGGCTAGAAAGAAAAGCAAATGACTTCACACTGAGGAAAAAGTGGGGCGGGGGGTAGTGAATGGTTTTTTTCACTCTTTTTACTTCTGACCCATTTAACTGTAGAACCAGATGTAACTATCTGAGCCTAAGTTGAACCCTCAAGAATTATTAGGGAGGCAGGTCACAGGGAACGTTTTTTTGTACAAGCTACACAAACTAAAAAGTCTGCTTCACCAGAAGGCTGAGTTCTGCCTTTCAGGGCTTTAGTTTTAGAAATGTGTAAGGTGAGATGCAGAAACTAACTGATTAAGGATACATTTCTTTTGATTGCAAATTAATAATCATCACCACCACAATAAACACATACAAAAAAAATAGTTTTGTTCTCAGAGGATACAAAAGGCCAGAGTCGAAGCTACGACTGGAAGGGGTTCTTTATGTTCAGCTTAGGGAAACTCAGAGGCTAAGGGAATGATACAAAGTATAAGCAAGCACAAAGAACCTTAGAGGATGTCTAATACAAAGACAGCAATAGATATGCTAGATCTATTTTTTTAATTCCTTTTTTATGAGCTTGATATGTCCCAGATGGGCTTCCCTGGTAACTCAGCTGGTAAAGTTCGATTTCTAGGTTAGGAAGTTCCCCTGGAGAAAGCAGACTACCCATTCCAGTATTCTGGGCTTCCATGGGCTCAGACAGTAAAGAATCCACCTGCAAAGCGGGAGACCTGGGTTCGATCCCCAGGTTGGGAAGATGCCCTGGAGGAGTGCATGGCAACCCACTCCTACGTATTCTTGCCTGGAGAATCCCCTTGGACAGAGGAGCCTGGTGGGCTACAGCCCATGGGGTATTAAAGAGTTGGACATGACTGAGCAACTAAGCACAGCATGTCCCAGCTACTTTACACATAGTTTTACAATTTCATCTCATTGAGTCCTTTCAAGAACACACACCACTAAGCCTATTTAGCAGTTGAAGTGGACAGAGCCTCTAGAGCATGGTCAAGTCCATGGGGCTAAGCTGTGGGAAGGCTGGTCTAACTTACTTCAGAACTGCCACTCCTTCCCCTCTGGGACACCCCTGTTTTTCCTTGGGAGCTACTCCTCCCTCAGTCTCACACCACATAGTTTGACCCCACCTCCCAGTTCCAGGATTGACATTTGTGACATTTGGCCCTGAGCCCACGTTCATGATTACCACTCAATGGTGCTCAAGAAACAGATATTCTGGGGACACTGGTGGCTGAGGCCACTGTCAGCTACAAAAAGGACAATTATTCACACCTAAAAATCCCCAAGGTGTTCAGTTAAATCAAAAAGAGACAGTGGGTTTTCGGGGCATGTCTGTTGGATACTGGTATTCTTGTTTCCCATCAGAGGTATCTAGGCAGCACCCCATGCCAACTTCTGCCAGAGAGAAATCATTTGACCCCCTTCCAGCTGTGGTGATTCCCCACTCTGCGCTTACAGGCTCCTGAGTTCTTCCAGAGCATACTTCAAACCTCACACCATACCCTGCATGCTTCCTGATGAAGCTGGGGAAGCAGAGAGTCCATCCTGTCCCCTTTCTGGTTCTGTTTGTCCAGAAGTAAGCTAGAGTGTCCAGGTCTTGCGGCTTGTCTCAGCAACTAACCTGCACCCCAAGACAGAATGCACCCAGCATGGAGAAGGAGGGAATGGGGAGGGGCAGGCTCTGCACAGATGTCCATCCAGGCAGCCTCACTGGAAACTTGGAGTCTCCTGGGTTCCTTAATATATAAACTCGGAAGCCTGCAGCACTGGGCAGGAGGTGGGGTGAGAGGACAGAACCTGAGAGGGGAAGCCCTTTACTTAAGTTGAAGCTGCCCCACATTTCCCAGGCTCATGGGGCAGGGGAAAATGCACCACAAAAATCTCAACAATTCTGCTGTCAAACTACTGTAAAGACATCACATTGCAACTGAAAATTTTATGTGGAGCTGGGTAGGATTGCTGACTGCAAAGTATCTCTTTCCCTTCTTAGTTTTGATTATGTGTGTGTGCTAAGTTGCTTCCGTCATGTTTCCACTCTTCGCAATCCTGGGGACTGTAGTCTGCCAGGCTCCCCTGTCCATGGGATTCTCCAGGCAAGATTCCTGGAGTGGGTTGCCATGCCCTCCTTCAGGAGATCTTCCAGGCCCAGGGACTGAGCCCGCACCTCTTACGTCTCCTGCACTGGCATGGGGTACCACTAGTGCCATCTGGGAAGCCCAGTTTTGATTACACTGCAAGTTGTTTTGCTAGTACCACAGAAGTGCACTAACTTCAGTTGTAACGATGATCATTTTTCCTCTTGACGGAACTCTCAGGCAACGGGAAGAGCAATACTCAAAGCAAATATTGCTGCTTACCAGAGAGGATGACAGGGATGGGCAAAAGTTTACAAAGGACAATTCTTGCCCTGAAAACTAGGAATCAAATCGCAAAGGCCATGGTCATTGCTATACTGTGAAGACTTCTACAGTTTTCATGGCATGACTTCACACCATGTTTTACTGTTGCAAAGTTCTTCTCTACAGGGTCTTCATGATATTAATTAATTAATTAATTACAGGACAGGGATGAGGAGGGCATTGGAACCAAATTTTTCACTCCAAATGCCACATCCCACCAAAATACACACACACACACACACACACACACAAATGGTGGAAGCTGAGAGGTAGAAAAATTAAGGGAGAAAAAGATGGAATCCATGGTTCCCTCTGTCCATATCTGTTCTTTCTTACTTGCCAAAACTTTTAAAGGAAAGGAAGAGAAGCAAGGGATTCTGTGGGCCACTGAAGAAAGGCTGTCTCCCTTCTGGGCTATATTCTTATTATCACCTCAATCAACAGTAGAAGAATCTGCCATCCATTTTTAATTCAGAATACTAAACAACCTTCAAAAGCCCCTGTCATTTTAACCTTCCCCTTTGAGCTCTGGAATTCAGAGAAGTTAGGTGTGTTTCCCAAACACACACAGCAAGAGCTTAGAAATTAATCTTGGACATCTGATTTGTTTCGGTCACTCCGTGAGTGGACAATGGCTGACAAATAGCAAACTTATTTTGAAAGTGCTTGCTGGCTCTTTTTCCATCACTAGATATTACCTGGTAGTTTGCCTCATAAATATTGTATCATTATGTTTCCTAATATCTCTCAGAGTTCTTAACTTTTACGATAATAGGCAACTTGGAAATACTTTGATAGACGTTAGGCTGTAATGCACAAAATAAGTAACTTACAAATGGGTTGCAGCTATCTAGAGTGTGTCTGGGAAACAAATAACTGATACCGGATAACAGTGAAAATCAAAGCCTAAGTGCGATCTTTGTGAAGCAAAATCAAATGATATGAAATGAAACGAAGACTGCTTTCTGGTTCTTTGTCTCACCGTTTTGTCTCACCGTGAACTGCCACAGCAGCCGATTTCCTTTTAATTATAAACAAGTCCTTGAAACAATAAACCTAGGAAGTAACTATGAGAGGCAAGCACAACCATTCTCTAACACCTATTACACTTTAAACTATCTGCTGAGTGACTCTATTAGTATCAACTGAGTGTCTAATTCCCTAAACTTGAATCTCTTTAAATTCCAAAGGCAAAATGCCCCCATGAAGAATTGAGGCCATCCTTTAAGAGTAGAAACCCAGAAAGAATTATTTGAGGGGATAATCAAGTTCTGATTGAGAACATTTTTCTACAGATAAGACCAGATTAAAATAAATTTCAAGGGCATGCTTGATGAGGAAAAAAAATACAATTTTTAAAATTCAAACTTCAGCAAAATTGGGAATAGTAGGATGAAAGGATTTCGCCTGGGCAATAGTCAGAGGTTTTGTTGTTGTTCAGTCACTCAGTCGTGTCCGACACTTTGTGATCTCCAAGGACTGCAGCACGCCAGGCTTCCCCATCCTTTAGGTATTTTTAAAATTTTTATTTCATTTGCTTTAATTCTCTGCCTTGTTTCTACCAAGCTTTGAGGTGGCTTACAGAAATATAATAGGAAAGTACTTTTTAAAGTTGAAATGTCTGAATAAAAAATTCAGGTGAGAAAATACTAGTTCCAGGAGTGATATTAGCAGCGAGGAATGTAGCCCATATGCTAACATAGAGTTGCTCCTAAGCCTCATGGGAGGCAAAACAAAAAGCGATACAGAGTCACTTGTAAGATTCAGCATGTCAACAAAACCAAAACAAACCAAATGTTCAGGAGGATCACACTTCCTGGAACTGAGACCTGGAAGCACATTTCCAGTGACTTCCTGTCAAGAGGATGCAGGCTGACGCCCACAGGATCCCTGCAACAGATGCCACCAGGGATCCCTGAAGGCAGGTCCATCCTCCTTTGTCTGCTGTGGTATCCAGCCAAGGTCCAGTGGAGCCAGCATGATTCTAAAGCAGGTGGGGTACTGGTTATTTCAGAATCACATAATATAGTCAGCTCCAACCCAGCTATGCTCTTGGAATATCCCGATGCCCAGACCATATCCTAGACCAATTAAATCAGAATTTCCAGGGACAGGTCCCAGGAGTCAGCGTTTCAGAAAAAACAAAACAGTTTTCCAAGTGTGATTCCAATGTGACTCAGCCAAGGTGAAAGGCCTTTGTGACTGATGCTTGCCCTTCTTTCTCCCCCAGGTGCCTCTGCATTCCACGTCCCCAGTGTGAAGCCCAGGGGAACATATAAGGCTCTCTGCAGCTTGGAGATTTCATTTCTTTCCCAGTGGTTTTGATCTTAACCGTCTTCCCTGGAGGACCCTCCTGACTATCTGTGCCTTGGCTGTGACCCTGCCCCTGCTGTCAGTCTTGATGTGTTACCTTTTAATTTGAAGGTGACACCAACTGTAAAATCTTCGGGTAGGCATTTGTCTCTTTAGTCACAGTCACACACAGAGACAGAAACCATGATTTTTCTTTCTAAATAACGTAGAGCACGTCATGCACTTTGACAGGTGCTACAGAATAGCTCACTCAGTACCCACTCCATCCCTCCTCCCATCTCCCCAGCCTTCTACTAGGAAGGTTGGAAAACTGACATGCCTTCCCAGCTTCCCACATCATCAAGGTGGCCATATGGCATGATTCTGGTCTCAGATACAGGCAAAGTCCTTGGGGGAAACATCTATTCCTACAGAGAAAGATGAAGCTTCATGGAGAGAAGGTTTTTGTGCATCTCCTTTCCTCCTGCCTGGGAGCAGCCAACTTTAAATCATCTGGATGAAAGGAGCGCACTAAGCCTGACAAGGGAGAACATGGGTGATGACAAGGAGGCCACTAGCCCTAAATTGCCTATCCTGGGAGTTCTTATCACATGAGGAAAACAAGCCTCTGTTTGGTACTAAGCCACTGTACACAAGTTTATGTTCCACACAATCACAAGGAATCCCAGCCAACACACGTGTGGGACAACTGGACAAGGTGGACTAGAACAGCATTTTCCAAACAGCAAATCACAGCCATTTATGACTGCATATTGAATCAACCTTAGATATGTAGAGGGCTTCCCAGCTGGCACCAGCAGTAAAGAATTTGCTTGCCAATGCAGGAGACACAAGAGACACGGGTTCAATCCCTGGGTTATAAAGATCCTCTGGAGTAGGAAATGGCAACCCACCTCAGTATTCTTGCCTGGAAAATTCCATGGACAGAGGAACCTGGAGGGCTACAGTCCTTGGGGTTGCAAAGAGTTGGACACAGCTGAGGACAAATAGATATGTAGATGAAGGCTGGATAGACTTGACAGATAGAAGAAAGATAGATAGATGATAGATGATTTATTTCAGTAAAAATGAAGGGTTTCATTAATCTACTCAAGTTCTCCTCATAGACTGTAAGTTATTATGGTTGTGCCTTTTTCTGTGCTATAAGAATTCAGAAAGAATATGGAGGCTTCTGTATTCCTGGGGAGGAAAAACTGAGACTTTTTTTATTCCAAAGATCATAGAGAAGCCGAGTTAAGTGGTCCAGTATGGGGAGGGGCCCAAGGGGTAGAGAAAGGGGACACAACCAAATCCAGAGAACAAGGATTTCCCCTCCAAAAAGGATGCGAAACAGAGGGTCTAGTTAGTCCCCCAAGAGGTGAAGACCATGTCCCACTCCCACCGGGGAGCCAGGCAGCAGATGGATGGTAAAGATCATGACCTTGAGAACTGTCAGGATGCCCTATGGCTGGCCTGAAGTGAGTGAGAGAAAGCTTGGAGGACAGCTCTATGGGCTGCCCTGACCAGCACTGCCTGGCAACGCTGGGCAGCATCTCACTTAGCAGAAGGTTTATTGTAAAAATTAAGGCCACCATAAGCTAGCACCATGGTGTCTCAAGTTTTCCCTACACTGCTAAAATTCATGGATTCTTGTTAATTCATCAGAGCTGAAGGGAATCCCCAAAATAACTGGCAGTGAACTTGCTTTAATAAGAGGGAACTCAGAGTTGACATGACTGGAGAAAACACAAAATTGTGAGTGTTAATGGTTCTCGATTCTGAGCACTGGAGAATTTACTCCTATTGCCCAGGCCCCAATAGTTCAGAGTGGTGTTCATTCTGCAGGGTAATATTTGGGAGAAATTCAGTTGCTAAGGACTGTGTGTATCCAAATATCATCATGCCTGGAGAAAAGTCTCATATTTATTTTTTTATCAAACTAGAGGAAAGGGGTGAGGAAGCCCATTGCCTCTCTGGTGAGACTGTAGAATCATACAATGGGGATTGAAAGGGACTTTGAAGATCACCTGGTCCTACTACTCATGTGATGCTGAAACCCCCTCTCCAATATCCCCATCATTATACCTCTTAGAACTCTGACTTGAACGTGACTTCCGGCCACAAGGCACTGGGCCCAGTGGGACAAACAGGAAGTGAGGGCATAGACTTTGCCCTCAAGACACTCAGAACAGAGAAGTGAGACACGAGTGCATCAAGGTCTGTAACAACACTCAGCTTGGGTGTTAAGGGTGATAAGACTGGGTGAAGTCTTGAGTAGGGGGGATTTCCTCAAGGACAAGAGCCTGCAGTGAAGGTCTCCAGGGGGCGGAAGTTGATGAGAAACTCATTAAGAACATTTAGGGAAAACCTTGGTAGGATGGGGACGGACCTCACCAGCTTCACAACTGTGCTGTTGGCTGGATTGGCAGGCGAGGGTCAGAGAAAGGTCTAGCTCAGGTGGCAACAGGAAAAAGAAAGGGGGTAAAAAATATATAAGCCAGGCAATGCTAATATTCATAATTCAAATCCTACTTCCTCCTCTGTTCTGTTATATTAATTTTCCTGAGGAAGATTATTGCATTTCATCTAGAGTTTTGAAACCATTAAGAACGCACTCAAGTCCTTCCAGCACCTTTGTCCAGCAATAAACATTACTGAACCCAGCAGCAGTCAGCTCTTCCAGCAGTATATGAGGGACTACAGGGGGAATTTGAAAATTTTATGGTCTGAAAAGTGGGCCTTAGCACTTTAGCTTTTATTCTCTCAGAGAGCTTATAAATCCCTCTTCATTTAGCAGTCTTCAAGAAAGTGACAGCTTTTGTTAGTCAGGCTAAAGAGAGATTAGAAATAAAAATTTTAGCCATTAATCCTCACTGATTAAAGTGAAACCAGAAATCAAATTGTTACCAACTGTGTGCTAATTTCAGCTTAATTCTTTGGCAAGAAGTGTTGGAAATTTTCAACTGGCTGCACTAATTCACAATGCCTTACTACTGATGGCAGAAAGTCAAGGTCTCCTTCCCTCCTGGGTCCAGGGTGTGAACAATGACTATTTCAAAATCAGTCCAATAAAATACAAACATTAAATCCTCAGCTATGCTGTTTCTCAGCCATCACTTTCCACACTACTTTCTCCTCCTATTACCCCCAACACCCACTGCCCTGACTCCACCAGCAGCAATGAAAAACCATCTCCCCAGAGACCAGGGCATCACAGCTGAATGGCTAGCCTTTCCGCATCAAACAGATCGTCTGCAGCATCAAAGCAGGTGTCACCCCACACAAGCCGTTTCTATTACATACAGTGCTGGGAGGGAAGGAAAGTCTTCATGCCAATAAGCCACATCAATTCATCAATCAAAATGAATTCGTGTACTAATTAAACTAGCAAAAATTTTAAAAGGCATTGTGTTACAGACGGGCGAGAGGGGTGGGGAGGGAGATGGAGAGTTACAATTCCAGGGAAGGGAAAACCTGACAGGCACGGCACCAAATAGCAAAGGCAGTAAATACATGACTGGAATTAACAGTGAGCCTTTCGTTAGGCTTAAAATTAAAAGTAAATAAACAAACAAATAAATAGATGGTACTCATACTTCAAGGGAAAAAAGGCAAATATGTTTCTGGTTGGGCCAAACAGAGATATTAACAAGAGCGTTCTCTGGATTGTGTACTATCATTGGGGAAATCTGTCAGCAAAGTCGAACTCTGCCTCCCTTTCTTCATACCTATTTCTACCTTCTTATAAGCATTTCTCCTACTCCTTTTGATGACTTTCCAGGGATACCATGTACAGTTGTATGGTTAGCGCACTGTGCAAAAGCCTTGCGCTGAGGGAAGAATGGTAGTAGCCCACCCTCTGATGCCAAGTCACGCAACTTGGAATAGGGTTGCTGTCATCAGGAAGCAGTGCCTTTTTCTTCATACCCTCTGCTTGTGTACCCACAGGACTGTGAACCCACAGGGGCCAGCAAAAGTCCTCATCTTTGCTTTTATTTACTTTCTTGTCTTCTGTTTCTTTGTTTCCTCCCTCTGAGCCTTGAACTGAATGCTTCTTCACCTGTTTCAGTATATCATCAGATTGTGAAGCAAAAAGAAAAAAAAAAACCTCAATTATCCATCCAAGTGTTTCATCTATATGACACCAAGCATCCACATATAGGGGAAACATCTTAACGCTTACCATTGTGTAGACAAAACATCTGGTCGATCAAATTGGTTCATGTTTCTTTCAGATGTTTGAGTACCATAAATACACTCTCATGCCCACTCACAGGCTGAATTCTCCTTTGTAGAGTACAAATAAGTTGTTTTTCTAGGTTCAAAGAGTCTTATTCAGTATAGCAAGTATCTGAGGGATAATAAACAGACAAGGGGGCTTTTTCACCTTAACACTAAATAAACTGCATTTAATCCATATGCTAAATATTATGGGGTGAGAACTTATCTTTAGTCCACTTGTTCTAAACGCTTCATTTGACAAGATTCTTTCACTGTTTCTTATATATGTATCGTATTGCGAACAAAAAGACATTTACCTCAATATTCCAATTTTTATAAAGTCTTCCAAGTACATCTTTTTTCTTCTAAAACCTGCTCCTGAAAACCAAACTTCCAGCTGAATGACCCTTCTAAAGTTAATAACATGGCAAACAACGGGCCCAAACTCAGCTACCTTTGTTTAAAATGATGGAGGAAAGTGATTACGTTGAGCATGTCGTTTGAATCTAGCCTCATCACCAGAGCCCTTTACGGCAACTCCATGAGGTGAATGACGAACGTCATTCTTCCCACTCCCCAAAAAGAGAAGTGGAGGCTGATCAAGTTAAATGCTAGGTCCACGGTCAGACTGTGAGTCAACAGCATAACAAAGAACTTTCCAGAGCTTTTCAGAACTGGCCCTAGGACAACACATTTGGTGCACAAGGGGTGAAAACTAAAACTCCTTTTCTTTTCCCCAAGACAGACCGTGAAACTGTAAAGATGAGCTGGCATTTTGTTTTATTTTGTGTAATAAACCGTTCTTTTCACAGCAGTTGGCCCTGGGGGAGTTTCAAATAGCACTGCTTAGCTGCAGCTGTGGGTGTGGCCCCACTCCATCCAAAGGCAACTTGGAGAGCCCAGCTGTGTCAGGCAGAATGGGTCTTAAACTTTACATCTGGACTGCACACTTCCAAGTTCACCACCACCACCCCCAACAAGTTGAGTCATTTTCACAAGCCAGAAGCCTTCAGATGGAGGTTCTATTCTTCCTCTGCTTGTGGTTACTTGGGGAGACATCAGATGTCTCCAGAGACTGACACCCGCATCTGGTTCTGGTCAATTTCTGAATGGTCCCTGAACCCATCCCTTTCCAATCAGGAGGAGACTCTACATTTGAGTCGATAAAAGTGGTCAGTATTTTCATGGGGGCTATTGGGTGGTAGGTTTTTTGTGGTTGTTGTTTTGGGGTTTGGGTTTTGTTTATGTTTTTTTTTTTTTTTTTCATTTATGATCTCTTTTGTGTGTGGCTATCACAGATGGCTCTGATAACTGGGTGCGTGCTGAGTCGCTTCACTAGGGTCTGACTCTTTGCGACCCTATCAACTGTAGCCCGCAAGGCTCCTCTGTCCATGGGATTCTCCAGACAAAAATACTGGAGTGGGTTGCCATGCCTTCCGCCAGGGGATCTTCCCGAACCAGGGATTGAACCAGCATCGTTTACCTCTCCTGATAACAGGAACCCATCCCAAATCCAGTAGGTTCATACGCGTTCCCAGAAAATTTTTCCTCAAGAGTTTTGCTTTGAGCCCTTGCTTCCAGCTGGAGCAAATAACTGACAAATTCAGCCTCCATCCTTAGTGTCCAAACCCAAGTGTGTCCAAACGGAAGTGTGAACTCTGAACCCCTTCTCACCCTGTTAAGACAAAGGAACAATCACTTGCTTCTTTGCTTCATGGAGGAAAAGACTTGGGCTTGTGAATGGCTTCTTTTCCGACTGGATTACACAAACGTCAAAATGGGCATAGTCTGAGAAGGCCCGAGGGAGAAAGCACAACCCCAGCCGCGTCAGGACGCCTCCGCCTCTGCCTCCGGACCCGCACTCTCGCGCAGCCGCGGGGAGGTCCTGGAAGCCGGGCTCGTCCCGGGCTGTTCTCCACGGACCCGCCGCCAGGGGGCGCGCCTCGCGTCTTGAGAGCGGCCTTTGTGTGGGTGCGCCTGGATTCTGGCCCCGCCAGGCGGGGCCGCGGGGGCCGCTGCGGGAAGGGGCAGACGAGTCATCTATTCCTTTGCAGTGAGAGTAGCCGGCCTCCCGGTGTTCGGGTGTCTTTTCAGCGGGTGCCTGGGGCCGCACGCCCTCGCTTTCCACACATCATCTTCGATGATCTGAGCGTACAGCCAGCGCAGGGCCCGCAACGCGCCCGCGTCCCGCCAGACCCACTGTACGCCGTGAGGCCCCGACAGACACCCCGCTGGCGGGAGCAGCCCAAACAAAGCCTGGGTGGAGGTCAACTTACAGGCGGCCGGGGAGGGGGAAACGGGGAGTCGTGAAAGAGGACAGAGCTGGGGGGGCAAGGGGCACAGAGACAGAGACTCGACCCAACAAGTTCCTGAGTGCAAAGCCTAATGCTGTCCACTGAAGGAGAGGCATGTGTCCTTGGGGGGAGCCCTGCCATTGGCTGCTTGTTGGGGAGACAGGAGTGTGAACAGATCTTCCAATAGAAGACAGAATGGTTTAGAGGTATAACGAATGGGACAAGAGATGCCCCCGTCTTCTCTGGGATCCTCCTTCCTAGATAAAGAGGCCAAAGCGGCCCTCCAGAGTCACAGCGGCTTCTAAGGAGTGTCAGGCTATCTCAGAAGAGGTTCCACGATGGTCAGGGAAGAGTGATAAAAACACAAGCTCTTTTCCAGGTGGCAACTCAGAACCGTGTCCTGGGACTGTGGCCACCTTCTTCTCGTCACTCTCCCTTCTGCTCCATTTCAGCCAGTCTGCCTGCCTGGTGTCCCTGTAGACTTGTGACGCATTCTCTGATACCACCAAGAATGGTCACTGGGAGGATCTTTAGACGTGCTTCCTTAGTCTGGAAGAGGGGCAGGAGGAGCAATGGAAGTGTAGCCATGATGGTTTAAATACTGGCTTTGAGTCGTAAACTCCACTCTGGGTACAGGAGAAAACAGAACAGGTGCTTGGGCAGCTCCTTTCATTTTGAAAGGTCAGCCCTTTAATTCCTAAAATAAATCATTTTTAAAAATATGAGCATGGGTGAGTCAAGTGGTCTTTTCTTCCTCAGTAAAATTGAGGGGTTGGATCAAGTTGTCTTCCAGGTCCAAAATTAGAAGAAAAGTTATGTCTATTTAGGCATTTGTGGAGGAACTTTCCTTATTTAAATGTACAGTGCAGTCCTGGAATGAACATGAGAGACGAAGTTTCAGAATGAAGTAGTACAGCATTTTCTCCAGCAAAACCTCCATTTCCAAATTTTGCACTTCTAGTGGTGATAATTTACTGTCACATGAGGTCATATCTAAAATAATTAATGCTCCTTTATGAGAAGACAGTGTCACCTCTGGGACCCAATGAGGGATTCGGCCAGGAAGACCTATGGGCAGGAAGATTTGCTGTTCAGCAGGAAACCATTTTCTTCCTCTTAGGAAAGGATCATCCTTGGGTGTTCAATACCCTGGCAGGATGTAGCTGATTTCTCAGAGCATCTAAGTCTTTCTGTCACATTTTTGTCCTCTTCTCATTAAGTTTGAGGGACAACAGAGAGATGCTTATCCAACTTTGTGGCAGGAACATTTCTCAGTATGCACATCAAATCTTCCCAGTTGTGAGAATGTCCATGGTTAAAACTGTTTCACCTAACATTTTCCTAAGCTGAGAAGGTTCCAACAGTGAAATTTAAAGTCTGTGGCTAATGAGGAACACAGGTTTTTTAAAACTACACATTTGGAGGCAGCCCTTTCACCTCTCTGCTGGAACTATGACAATGTGGGCCTGATAAAATACTACTTGGTTTCAAACTATCCAATAGCATTATAAAAATGTTTGGACTAGATTTAGTTCTCCTAAAAGGTGGCAGATTGATAGAGCATGGATAAAGCAAGTCAGCTTCCAGGAATGATTGCTTCGTGAGAAACGGGGCCCTTCTTTCTCCAGAGAGACGTGGACATTCCCAGACAACGTCTTAACTTGCAGAGTTCTCAGAGCATGGAGCCCAGCTTCCTTCCCTGCTGAGGCCTCTGACAAGAGTGGGAATTTCTGTAGGAATTTGTAGTGGATTGATACCTTCCTGAAACTAGGGTCACCAGGTTATTGCAGTCTGATCAGCCAGAAGCCCACAGGGCTCTCAGCATGGCTGAACCTTCCCAAAGAAGCCTGTGAAATGTATTCTCTGAGTATTCTGATCCTCTAGGTTGGCCACCTCCCTACTGCAAGTTCCCTCCTCTGCCCTCATGTTCTCACAGGAACCACAGCTCCACCCTGCTGGCCTGGGCCTCCTGGCCCCACTCTTTAGCTCTTTCCCCTTCCTCCATCTCTTTTCCTCACTGCCCTTCTAGGTATATTTGCATCTCATTTGTGTGATTGCTACACCTAAGGCCAATTGGCATTGTAAAGCAGGAATGTCGATCATCATTCCAGAGAAGCAGTTGATAAAGCTGGGCCAAGTATTTTGATTATAAATGTTTATTAGCTTGAAATCACTTAAGTATTACTCCTCAAAATGCCAGAATTCATTTTAACACAAGACTTTTATGGACCACAAAAAGAATAAAGGTGTATTGAGACAAATAAACTTGCCTTCTGGAATAACCAATATAGAGGATGCTAAATAGATAACTCACACAAACATGTGTGTGTTCATAAATGCATATAAAGCTCCAAGTAATCCTTCGGCTCTTAAGCACCTCCATATCTGTTTGGAATCTTTAGCACGGACAGGCCAAAGGAAATGTGTCTGTCTTGTTCACCTTCTGCCATCATTAGAGGACGGTTCCCTTCTGAGTTTTATCGCTGACCTGCTAATTACTTAACATTCTGTCTGTGTCCAAATGCTCAAAACTCATACTTTACAGGGCAGTCACTCTATCTTCTCTCCCTGTCCCCCTCCGTCTGTTCCTGCCTCCCTCCTGGAAGAACAGGAGGAATTTTACCAACTCTTTCAGCTTTTTACCAGATAGAATAATTTATGGGCTAAGCCTTGTGCCGCTCCTCAGAAGTCAGTCCCCATGGTTGGTGCCTGGGTTGACTATTAAATGTTTCTTCTCTTCTTTGCCCCATGGTCACAGCTGTGGTTTTAATTGTCCAGTAGCTGTCTGGCTGGGGTTTTGTTGCTTCATCACATCATCCCAGTGTCTGAAAAACTCTACGAGCATCTTCCCAGAGGAGGCCCAAATTCGGGAGCTAAGTTGTCAGCCCTACACCATGACCACCCCTTCAAAATGGCCTCAGTCACTTTTCTTTCCACAAGGAAGCAAAACCACCTGTCCCTGCCATCCTTTAGCTGCCAAAGAGGATCCCACTTTTGTATAAACATCAAATCACCCACATCTGTTGATTGCCAGCATTCTGAGCAAAACACTCTGCTAGGCACTAGCAAAGTAACCAGGTACATGATCAGGGGAGGTTGCTAAGAACACTGCAGAATTTCTGAAAATAGCCAGCGGGAGCTCCAGGAAAGGGAGAGAACTCCCAGAGGCCAGGCTGCAGCAAGTCCTGGAAAGCGGTGCCTGACACCGGAGGTCCAGATGGCCAAGCGGCCTCAGCAGAGCAGCATATTTTTACCGAGTTCATTTAAACCATTATGTCGTGTACATTCTCTTTTTTCAAAATGATACATCACCGCTGACAGTTGGCATGTACTGTTTTCATAGCTTAGCCTTTATAAATATTACGAGCACATATCATAGCAGTATTGTTATAACGAGTTACAATGATGTGCTATTTGAGAGAGTGCCAATGACTGGTTTATATCCTTGGTGACGTTGCGGCATCAGAATAAATGTGGTATAAATCTCTCCCAAGGTTCTGCAGTTCCTTTAAGCCAAGAATACTACATGTGGGTTGCTGGGTTCCCCATGTTGTTCCCCCCGCACCGCCAACCTTTGAAACCCCTGCTTCCTCAAGGCTTTGATATATAGTCCCCAGTTTTGAGGATTTTAATATGGCCAGTGATCTAACTGCACTCCTTTAATAGAGGGCAGCCTTCTTATAATCTGGAAATAATTTTCATCTAAATATCACCAACAGCCAAACATAATAAAATATGTATAAGTCAGGTAACATTACACAGAGGCCCCGGCGGCTCCAGCAGCGCGACCACAGCCACTGCACAGCAGTGGGTCTCAGGAGAGGGAGGCACGGGGAGCATCTCTGTCTGCTTTCACCGGAACGCTGTCATTGTTGGGGGGCTGTGGGCGAAAGCAGTCACCCTCTACTAAGACATCTCTGTTAACTGCAGAAGAAGGTCAGAGGGTTTTCTGTGTGAATATCATGCGCCAAAAGGCAAGGCTGAGGCAGTGAAATAACCAGCAAACTGGACACAGAGAGCTGAGAGAGTTCACCTCTTCTGGCCATGAACTTACTTTCTTGGTTTGGATGGGTGGTGGGTCCTGGCTTCCCTGGGCTACATGAGGTACCAGGATAATAGCTGACAAATACAGACCTTTAATGCTGGCGCTAAGTCCACACTCACTTTTCTGGGGAAATTCCAGATGGAAATAACCCTGCAGTGTTCCTTTCATCAGCTCCTCTAGTCAGTTCCTCTAGGATGGCACCATTGCTGGCCCCTGAGTCCCTAAACTGTGCCCACAAAAAGCTGTCCCAGATGCTCTGCTTCCTCCAAGGTAAGGTGCCTCAGAATGATTCGGTGGAAATTGTAGGTGTACTGAAAACTAAACAGCTGAATTCTGGGTCATTAAATCTTCATTTAACCCTGCTAACAGTATACATGAGCCAAGACCTGCCTTTAGATGCTCCTGCTCAACAGAAATTGGCTGTGGAAACAGCACTGATCCATAGTCAGCTGAACCAAGCTTGAGGTGGTAATTCTTTTGCCAAACACTAATCTATCGTATGTCATCAACGAAACCACACTTCGGTCAGTTAGAACAAACTCAAGAGAGCACGTTGGGAGATGCCCAGCAGGGCCAGGGTGAGACTCTCAGGAAGGTCCGTCCTTCGTGCAGGCTCTAAATCGGCTCCAGTCCTGACTGGCTGGAGTTACTTCATTACCTTTTCCTGTGAATTATTAATACCAGAAGCACTGAGCCTTGAGGCAAGCGTTGGAGAAAACTCCACGCAGGGAGGAAATGAACCCCACCTATTGTGAAGTGTTCTCCTTTTCTCTCACTGGAATTTCCTCTCGTTTCCCCCCAGCGTCTCACGTGTTTGCACATATGAAATAGCTGGCGTTTGGGTCATTAGTGGCCCTAATGCTGTTGCTCCAGTTTGTTTGTTCTTTTATAAATATATTTTTGTAAGAAAAAAACTAGTTCCTGTAACTTTTTCACAGCGCATGTCCCAAGTCCCAAGTGACCTGTGAGGACGTGAGTTCTGAGTACATTCTCTGCCCACTTTTTCCTTTGGTGTGAGAATAAACCGGCAGGTGAAAAATTACTTCCGTCAGCAAACACTTCCTGTTGCCACAATGATCTGTAATCTCAGAAGACAGATGCCTAGATTTGGAGTGTCAGGGTCTCACTCTCACCTCACAGCACAGATGTGCCCTCCTAGGTTCCACCTCCGAGTTTCCTTCCCAAGCCCTGGTGTCCCGTTTGCACGCCCTCGCCTTCTCCTCCTCCTCTCTCTAACCCCTCTGGGAGCACGCTTCGTCTCAGGACCGCTACCTTGCCCTCTTGTGCTCACACCTGCTCTCTAGCCATGGACACGTTTCCTAAACTGTCCAGATGTCATGAAAGGCATCTTGTTCAAAATTAATGTTATCATATGCCACATCCTTCAAAGACCTATCTTACCACCAGACTTCCAAGAGATACTAAATAAATCTTTGTTGAGTGATTGAAATCAGAAAAATTAAGTCAAAAGAAAATCTTTGCCATGCATATGCAGTTTTTAACACCCAATCCATAGACTAAAGAATACTTGGAAAATTAGAAATTGGAAAAGAACTGTGGACACTTTTTGGACCATAATTTCTGAAGTGTATATATCAGGGGGAAACTTAAATGATTAAGTGACTGACTCTTGGTGCAAAGTGGTCATCTAAGCCTGAGAAAGATGGGTTGGACTGACTGGGAGGGAGAAGGCAACATGAGGCTTCTGGAACCTCAACCACGTCTCAGAAAATAACCTCTTGAGGAATTAGGTATACATGAAATCAGAAACATGTGGAATATATTTCCCTTTATACATGAGGCTAGAAATTAAGGGAAGTCTTCAGCTAAAGTTATTTAGGGTTTGGCTTTACCCACAACATCTGAAAAATAGTTCAAGATGTTAGATGAACCCAAAGTGCAACCACATTCACCTTCTCCTACTGAAAATAGAGTGTGTGTAGCAGCTGTGGGGAGACATGTTTAATGTCAAGTTAATAAAAGGAGAGAAAGGTATGTTGGAGCTAACAGGAGAAGGGAGTGTCCAAATACACACAGAAAGAAATTTAAAAGCTAGAGGGCTTTGGTAGGGAAAAGAGAATCTGAAGTCTCGGTCCCGGTTCCTGAGACTCACAGGTCCCTGGGGGATGTGGTTCACTCAGCAAACAAAACTTCTTACAAGACTCTTTCTTGGGTGACCAGACTGTCCCTCAAAATTCAAAGCTACTACACCTTGATTAAAACACCTTGGTGTCTTATAGGTGCCTTGGTAGTTGAACTCCTGAGATCCAGACAATCTTTAATACAGCTCCACTGTGAGGAGGGCCTGAGGATCACCTCTCTAGGACTGTCTGAAGGAATAGGACAGGCTCATTCTGCTGGGCAGCTGTTGTCCCTGCTCGGACCCAGTGAATGGTAGAACCGTCCCTCCACTGGCCACAGAAGGATCAGTTTATTTCAGAACCCACATATTGTACCTCTACCATCCTTTCTGTTGTGCCTACTCTGGATTGATGGGAACCAGGGCCCCGAACTCCCCTTTTGACCAAAAATCATCCTCTTTCTTTTTTCACTGGACCTCAAGACAAGAGACAGCAATAGAGTTGACGTGTTCTATCAATGTTTGTGGAGTCTGAGACTCTCTGTAAAGGGGACAAAGCCTACTTCTTGCCCCACATGCAGAAAACTAGAAAACAAGCCTTAAATCAGAATAAAACACTCGGTAAGACTTTGAGATGGATGAACAGACCCAATGGCCACGTCCCAGGGGATGCCCTTGGGATTTGAACACATGAACTTGGCCAAGTCTCTGAACATCTTTTTGTTTCAGTATCACCACTATGAAAAAACAGGAGAACAATATCTACTCTGCTGACTTCATACAGAGACTGTTCATGATTAAATGAGATAAAATGTGTATAGGTGCTTTGAAAGGTACTACATGCCCTAAAATGTACATCCCTTCACACCTTTCTTCTGAGCTTGGGGCAGGGGTTGGGGATGGAAGGGTGGCTGCTGTTGCTGCTGCTAAGTCGCTTCAGTTGTGTCTGACTCTGTGCGACCCCATAGACAGCAGCCTACCAGGCTCCTCCGTCCCTGGGATTCTCCAGGCAAGAACACTGGAGTGGGTTGCCATTTCCTTCTCCAATGCATGAAAGTGAAAAGTGAAAGTGAAGTTGCTCAGTCATGTCCTACGCTTTGCGACCCCACGGACTGCAGCCTACCACGCTCCTCTGTCCATGGGAGTTTCCGGGCAAAAGTACTGGAGTGGGGTGCCATTGTCTTTTGGGAGGGTGGAGGGAGCTCTATTTGTTATTTCTATCTGAATGGTCTACCAACATCTCAGACAAATCCAGTATGGACCTCCACAAATTTCTACCTACTTCAACTTTCCCTTTTCTGCAAATGGATCCACCACCTAATAAGATGTTTAAGCCAGAAGCCTGTGAGTTTTTTGGGTTTTTTTTTTATACCTCCTACTTCCTCACTAGTACTGCCAATTCATTACCATGCCCTAGTGATTCCACTCCATTTTTCCAGAATATGGGCACTTCTTTAGCCCGGTTTCAGTCACACTCACCTGAACACTGGAAGAATCAATTATTAGCCTCCTGCTTCATCTCCATCCCCCACTCCCCCACTTCCTCTCTCTCCACTCCTTCCCCACACCTACAAAGTCTTTCTCCTCACTGCAACCAGAACAGTGTTTTAAATCTGATCATGCCACTCTCACTCTCAAAATGCCTCAGGAGCTTTTCTGTCTCCCAGCGACTTGAAGAAAAATTCAAGAACATAGGCATTGAGAGAAGGCTCCATTATGTTGGGACCTAGGATGTATGACTTACCAATTGGTTGTTTGCTGTGGGACATACATGAAGAGCCAATATATTCCAAAACTCTTCCATCTCCACAACAACTCTAACAGAACTGGGTCTTCCTCAGTCGGGAGTCTTCAATAGACACCCCAACAAAGTCCCCCCATTAAGATCGTGTGTGTGTGTGTGTGTGTGTGTGTGTGTGTGTCTGCTTATTTGTGCAACTGTTGTGCCTGCCATCTGTTTATCAGCTGTAATTTCAAAAGGGAAGAGGGGAGGGAATCAAGGACATACCATGAAAGGGATAACAAGATGAGTTCTTTATTTGTACTTCTTATTGATAGTAACTATTTTTAGTGGTCTGAAAATATCTAAGTTTTGAGAATTGATGCCTTAAAATCACTGGATCTGGAAAAGACACAAACTATTTTACTAAGCACCTGAAAAGCTTCTGGATAACAAGTATGTTTGAAATTGGGAATACAAACAACTCTATAACATCTATGTGCAAAGTCGTGGCTCCATGGATTATCTAAGACAAATTTTTAATTCAAAACTGACTTCCTCTACCAACCACTATTACTGATTTGTGCTCAGGACAGCCAAACTAATTTTAACATTTTCCTTTTAAAATATATTTAGGAAAGATAAATCCACTACCAGAAATATCCTGTAAAGTTTTACAAAACCAAACAGCAAAGCTTTCTGAATTATCTGCTGTTCTAGATTCTCTGTTCAGAATTTTAATACGCTTGGTCAGAAGTCATTGCTAAACTTTCAGAGTAAAAAGCAAGTATAATGTAATTTTGAGAATAAGTCATACATTATAAAAGAACAGAGCTAAAATATGTCTAAGCATTTAAAGTTTGGATTTTTTTCCCCACGAATCTGCATTTTCATTCTAATCCACAGTCAAGAGTTAACTAACTATATTTAAATTTTTGATAGCACTTTTTCTTAATGATCTTTGAAAATTTCACGGACATGACCTGGTGCCAAATATAGTGCATCTCAGATGCAGAGCACTTGGGTGATTTGCCATAAGCATAGTATAGGGAGAGCTGTGGTGCTGGGTGTCACAAGTCCAAGAAGGCACCCCACCAAACCTGGTGCCCATTCCTCTACCCCACGTGGCCCTAGCCATCAGCTGTGTCATCCAATTTCTTAGGTGTTCAACTGCAAAGTGAACACCATAAAATGGTAGATGGTTTCTCAAAATCATTATCCAAGTTCCAAAATGCCTGATCCATGGCTCTGATTTAATATACAGCATCATTTAGAAAAGCTTCTTCAAGTGAATCCATTCAAGGCAGGAACAAAAAATCCAGAGTAAATTATTGGAGCTTGTGGGTAAGGTGTGAATGAGACTTCAATTTGAAAAGTAAAACTAAAAATTATTAAAAGAGGTTTACTTTATCATATTTTAAATTTGATAGGAGGTTTTAATTACAACTGTTAATTACATTTTGGAACCAAGAATGAAAGCAATAGATTTTTTTCACATAATTTTTCTATCAAATTTTATGATAGATAATACCACATTATGATATCCCTTACAGACATAAAAACAGTAGAATAGTTTGGGACTTAATCTTTTTCCCAAAGGCCCTCTTCATCAATTGACTTTTCAAACATTTCTAATGACTTATTATTCCATCATCATTCTCCTTGATTTTTCCCCTTATGCTCAATTTTCTAAGTCTTCCGTTCCAATCTGTCAGCAGCTTTGTGTGTGATTCAAACAATAGTCAACATTGCTTTTATCATCTTCACAAACTCTCGCATCTTTTGCAAGATTTACAACTTCACTTTGCAGTAGATTTATATTATTTTGTCAAAGTAATTGGCAAATGTAACATTAATTAAGGGAGAGGCTTTTAAGAGGAGGCTAATTTTATAAATAAATGAATAATAGCTTTAGTGAATGTTTTCAGATCATGGTTACTTTGGCTCCTGCGTGCATTTTATAAAATGGAAATATCTCAGATAATAAGACAACCTTGTGTTTGTGATTTCTGGGATCTATTTTCCTTTTTCTCTACACAAACCCATCTTATATATATTTTTTAAACAGATTTTTCCATAATTCTTGATCCCTAGGAAATCCCTGTGGGAAAACACAATTTAGAAATATAATACTAATATCAGTGGAATTCTCCTCTTTTGAATAATTAATAAGTGAAAGACTTGACAAAATCATGCTGTATAAACTCCAAAACAAGTATGTGTTGTGAAAGCTCACATAAAAATTGTGATAACTGCCTTCACAGGATATTTCACAGTGAGAAAGTTTCCTTTTTAAAAATATTCTTGGTGGCAGAATCCATGATATCTTTATGTGAAAGGCCATTTATCAGGTAAAAAGGCAGATCACCTCAGGTAAAAAGGATTCTCAGCTTGAGGTCATTTGTTTCTGGGGGAAAAAAAAGTATTCTCACTGAGACTTGTGTCCATATTATGGAAAAAAAAAAATGGATTGACTTATTGACACTAGAAGGTAACTTTTTCAATATCTAGTGAAAACAGATCCTTTTACAGAAGGGGTTGACCAGCCATTCTGATAATTTTTCTTTCCCGGCCCTGCTTCTTTTCTGTATTTTGTCTGCAGAAGTATCATTTGGCTCCAAGATGGAGCCCTAATGTCCACGATTTAATGGTGCTAAGCGTGGGTTTCTGAGTCAGGATTCCTCCTCAACTCTTTACCCCAAACTGTCGCTTCCAGGCAGAGTCAAAGTTGGCAGGTTGCACCAGGTGGAAAGGCAAACACAGGACATGCGAGTGAGACATCATGGGCGATTCAACAGGAGAGAAAGGCATGCTGTCCAGTTGGTCAGCGCTGTGACCGGAGCTCAGCCCCACCAGGACGGCTGAGCCACTGTGAGCTTGCACCTCAGCATCAGACCTGTGGAACAGGATGGGGAGCTCTTTCCCTCCAGCCTCTACTCCCGTCCATCATGGGAGCTGCAAGTTCCCACCCTTCCAGGTTGCATGTAGTAGTGGGTTTCCACAGGCATCTCTCTCAGCCTTGATGTCAGAAGGGCAGGAAGCCAGAGGTCCACAGAGTACCTGAGGTGAAGCACTGTCAAAACCGGCCAGCGTGAAGCTAATTACAGGAGCAGCAGCTAGATTATTAAAAAGTGAGCCAAAAGCAGGAGGCAATGTGGATGAAGTCTTTAACATAGGGAGATAAAATCGCTGAGGTGAGGACTGACGAGTGAATTCCAAGCAGAGTACCCAGCTGGGAAGTTCAGGATCAAGGTGCTGGCAGATTCAGTGTCTGGTGAGAGCTTGCTTCTTCCTTAATGACTGTCTTCTCAGTAACCTCACATGGCAGGATGGACAAGGGAGCTCTCTGGGGTCTCTTCAATGACACCACTAATTTCATTTATGAGGGGTCCATTCTCATGATCTAATCGCCTCTCAAAGGCCAAACCTCCTAACCATCACCTTCGATGTTCAGTTCAGTTGCTCAGTCATGTCTTTGCGACCCCATGGACTGCAGCATGCCAGGCCTCCCTATCTCTCACCACCTCCCAGAGCTTGTGCAATCTCATGTCCATTGAGCTGGTAATGCTACCCAACCATCTCATCCTCTGTCTTCCCCTTCCTCTCCTGCTTTCAATCCTTCCCGATATCTGGGTCTTTTCCAATCAGGAAGCTCTTCATATCAGGTGGCCAAAGTACTAGAGCTTCAGCTTCAGTATCAGTCCTTCCAATGAATTTTTAGGACTAATTTGCTTTAGGATCGACTGGTTTGACCTCCTTGTTGTCCAAGGGACTTTCAAGAGTCTTCTCCAATGCCACAATTCAAAAGCATCAATTCTTTGGCACTCAGCCTTCTTTATGGTCCAACTCTCACATCCATACATGACTACTAGAAAAATCATAGCTTTGATTATATGGACCTTTGTTGGCAAAGTAATGTCTCTGCTTTTTAATATGCTGTCTAGGTTGGTCATAGCTTTTCTTCCAAGGAGCAAGTGTCTTAATTTTATGGCTGCAGTCACTATCTGCAGTGATATTCAAGCCCAAGAAAATAAAGTGTTTATTTATTTCCATTTTTCCCCCATCTATTTGCCATGAAGTGATGGAACCTGATGCCATGATCTTAGTTTTCTGAATGTTGAGCTTTTAGCCAGTTTTTTCACATCAAGAGGCTCTTTAGTTTCTCTTCACTTTCTGCCATAAGGCTGGTGTCATCTGCATATCTGAGGTTATTGATATTTCTCCCGGCAATCTTGATTCTGACTTGTGCATCATCCAGCCTGGCATTTCTCATGATATACTCTGCATATAAGTTAAATAAGCAGGATGACAATATACAGCCTTGACGTACTCCTTTCTCAATTTGGAACCAGTCTATTGGCCCATGTCCAGTTCTAATTGTTACTTTTTGACCTGCATACATATTTCTCAGGAGGCAAGTAAGGTGGTCTGGTGTTCTCATCTCTTGAAGAACTTCCCACAGTTTGTTGTGATCCACACAATCAAAGGCTTTAACATAGTCAATGAAACAGAAGTAGATGTTTTTCTGGAATGCTCTTGCTTTTCTGATGATCCAACAGATGTTGGCAATTTGATGTCTGGTTCCTCTGCTTTTTCTAAATCCAGCTTGAACATCTGGAAGTTCTTGGTTTATGTACTGTTGAAGCCTAGCTTGGAGAATTTTGAGCATTACTTTGCTAGTGTGTGAAATGAGTGCAATTATGTGGTAGTTTGGACTTTCTTTGGCATTGCCTTTCTTTGGGATTGGAATGAAAACTGACCTTTTCCAGTCCTGTGGCCACTGCTGAGTTTTCCAAATTTGCTGGCATATTGAGTGCAGCACTTTCACAGCATCATCTTTCAGGATTTGAAAAAGCTCAACTGGAATTCCATCATCTCCACTAGCTTTCTTCATAGCAATGCTCCCTAAGGCCCACTTGACTTCACAGTCCAGGATAGCTGGCCCTAGGTGAGTGATCACACCATTGTGGTTATCTGCATCATTAAGATCTTTTCTGTATAGTACTTCATGTATTCTTGCCACTTCTTCTTAATATCTTCTGCTTCTGTTAGGTCCATACTGTTTCTGTCCTTTATTGTGCCCATCTTTGCATGAAATATTCCCTTGGTATCTCTAATTTTCTTGATGAGATCTCTAGCCTTTCGCATTCTATTGTTTCCCTATTTCTTTGCATTGTTCACTTGGGAAGACTTTCTTATCTCTCCTTGCTATTCTTTGGAACTCTACCTTTAGATGGGTGTTTCTTTCCTTTTCCCCTTTGCCTTTCGCTTCTCTTCTTTCCTCAGCTATTTCTAAGGTCTCCTCAGACAACCATTTTGCCTTTTGCATTTCTTCTTCTTGGGGAGCATTTGACTGCTGCCTCCTATACAATGTCATGAACCTCCATCCATAGTTCTTCAGGCACTCTGTCTATCAGATCTAATCCCTTGAATTTACTTGTCACTTCCACTGTATAATTGTAAGGGATTTGAATTAGGTCATATCTGGATGCCCTAGTGGTTTTCCCTACTTTCTTAAATTTAAGTCTGAATTTATTAGTAAGGAGTTCATGATCTGAGCCACAGTCAGCTCCCAGTCTTGTTTTTGCTGACTGTATAGAGCTTCTCCATCTTCAGCTGCAAAGAACATAATCAATCTGATTTCAGTATTGACCATATGGTGATGTCAGTGTATAGAGTCTTCTCTTGTGTTGTTGGAAGAGGGTGTTTGCGATGACCAGTGCATTCTCTTGGTAAAACTCTGTTAGCCTTTGCTCTGCTTCATTTTGTACTCCAAGACCAAATTTGCCTGTTACTCCAGGTATCTGTTGATTTCCTACTTTTGCATTCCAGTCCCCTATGATGAAAAGGACATCTTTTCTCTTTTTTTGTGTTAGTTCTAGAAGGTCTTGTCGTCTTCATAAAACCATTCAACTTCAGCTTCTTTGGCATTAGTGGTTGGGGCATAGACTTGGATTATTGTGATATTAAATGGGTTGCCTTGGACATGAATAGAGGTCATTCTGTCTTTTTAGAGATTGCACACAAGTACTGCATTTCAGATCTTTTGTTGACTATGAGGGCTACTCCATTTCTTCTAAGAGAGTCTTGCCCACAGTAGTAGATATAATGGTCATCTGAATTAAATTCGCCCAGTTTGGTCCATTTTAGTTCACTGATTCCTAAAACGTTGATGTTCGCTCTTTCCATCTCCTGTTTGACCACTTCCAATTTACCTTGATTCATGGACAACATTCCAGGTTCCTATGCAATATTGTTCTTTACAGCATTGGACTTTACTTTCACCACCAGACCCATCCACAGGTGGGCGTTGTATCCACATATATGATAGATGGTTCATTATTGAGTATATTTCTGAAAGAAATATACTCATTATTGAGTATAGTTCTGAAAGAAAAGAACTTTCATTTTCACTGGTCATTGGTGTGGCTAGATTCTGTCTCTTTACATTTCAAACTTTATATCTCCTTCACTATTCACGTATTTCTATGCTGGGACCTGTAAACCATGCCAGTACTATGATATGACTTCTGGACTCTGCCTCTTATATCCTGATGCTGAATGAGTCCACACAGGTGGACAGAAGTTTCTATATTGAGATGGTTAACAAGAACCTGACTAAACATGGAAGTGACTGCAGGCCACATAAATACACCTCAGGAAACCCAAACTAAATGTTGTTCCAACCCAATTTCCCTCAAATGGATTGCCACAATACTGGTAGCCATTCCAGACATACTGGTTACCAACTAGCAGAAGTATCAAGAAGGGAAGTTGCGGTGATCTTAACTAATTGCATCTAAATACCGAACTTTTCCAAATTAAAAAACAAACAAAGAACATGTGGCCATGTGAACATATGACCTGGGCCTTATACAGTGTCTTGGAAGGGACTTAGACAAGTGAGGGACCTCATTTAAGTTTAGGGGTCATTAGCATTGTGGTAAACCTGAGGCTAGTTGAAACGGTATCAGTGGTCGACACATCACTGTGCTACCCTTCCTCCTCTCTAGGCTCTCCTAGGCCAGCCCCTCCTAGGATGCCCAGGCCCAGCACCCAGCACACAGCTGTGCTTACACAATGTACTTAAACAACACTGTTGTTGTTCAGTCGATAAGTCCTAGCTGACTCTTTGTAACCCCAGGGACTGTACTCCCCCAGGTTCCTCTGTCCATGTGATTCCCCAGGCAAGAATACTGGGGTGGGTTGCCATTTCCTCCTCTGGGGGATCTTCCCAACTCAGCGATCGAATCTGCCCTTTCCTGCTTGGCAAGTAGACTCTTTACCACTGAGCGACCTGGGAAGCACTAATCAACGCATACAACCACTATTCAACTCAACTTAACTACACTTTGGGTGGATTTTTATTTGAAGTGAGTCCAATTTTTTCAATAGAAAATAAATTTGGCATTTGTAATACTCTATCTGACAGGATTTCTTAAAATGTAATCTATAATAACCATACTTCTAAGAATAAAAGAACTGGAGGTTGGCTTTTGAAACCAGATAAATGACACAGGAACAATGCCCTCATAATAAATTCAACCAACACTTCATTTACATCAATACTGTACAGATGGACACAAAGGAATTTATTATAAACCTTGGCCCCAATCCACACTCTTCCCTAAAGTGTTTTGGGCTTGAATTACTTTTTCCTCCTCCAAATAAAAAAAGAAAAGAATACAGGCAAAAAGCCTCCCCACAATAATTTATTATATTTATTTTTTAAACAATTAATTTTTTTCTCAAAAGATAAAATATGTTTCCATAGCCTCTTCTATATAGACAGCAGAAGTAGAAGGCAGTCTTTCCAGAGGCTTAAACACTCTTTGTTTTAAGCAAGAGTCTAATAAATGCACACAATTTATAAGTGATACTTTGAGGACTATCTCACAGAATTTAAAGCAATCCAGGATTTAATAGCAATCAACAGAATCAAGGCAAAGTGAGACTATTATGGCTGAACACACTGGAAAAGCAGAGTTTGAATTGATGCTGCATATTATTCATTTTGACAAGTGCAAACTCACATTGAAGATAGCAGGAGTAGAAACGCAGACTGCAAGGAAAGGTAATACAAATGTATTATTAACACAGAAACAAATCTGACTTTAAACCTGGCATGTCTCCTGGTTAGCAAGAATAATAATAAGGCCTTGAATTCTCATTGTACTTTACATCGAAAGTAATCAAAGAAGTTACAAATTTTCATGGGAAGTACGATGGTTGGTCTACATCAGTTACATCTTCCAAAGGAAACCTATCACCAAATTGAATGTGTGCATATTGGGTTGAGTACAAATAGGTGACATCAAAAATGCACTCAGACATGAAAAATATGGAGAGTAGAGCTGCAGTGTTCTGCCTGTAAAGATCAGCCAAGCAGGTAATCTGAGACTGACCCTATTCACAAGGTTTAGGGAGGCTCTGAAGATACTGGCAATGCAGTGAACTCCAGCAAGTCTGAGCATCTACTGTAGACTGGGTCTGGGTGGGGCAGTGACAGCCCTAACAAAACATCTCAGGAAATTACCTGTGATTGGTGTGTCCATTGGACTTTCACAAGTACTATAGTAAGATGGAGAGGGCAGAGGTACAGTCAGGATTCCATCTGTGGTGACTGCCGAGGCCCAGAGCACGTATTGAGCCTACCTACCACGCGCACATATAAGCACCATGGATTGTGTCTCCTTACTCCCAGAGCACTCTTATGAGGCAAGTCCTATTATTATCCCCATTTTGCTTATAAGGAAACTGAAGCACAATTAGATGGAGGAATTTCAGAGGGTCACAAGTAGGTGATGCCGACAAAATGGCCAGGAAGGAAGAAACTCGGTTTAGTGGCCATAAGACCCATCCTTTACAACTGTGCATTTTGTTTGTTTGCCAGCTTGCTCACTGTATCCACGGACCGCCCCAAGACTTGCAAGATACAGTCAAACATCCTGGGTTCTAATTTCCCACAGAGCCCATCCTCTTGTCTCTTCATCTGTTCCAGTGACTTGTTAATGAGAAATTTATAAACATAATTGCTAATCTAATGGCCCAAATAAAACCAAATGAAAGATAGAGAATGTGATCAGAACGCACCTACTAGAGAAAGCGCTCCAGACAGGGAATTATTTGATGTGTCTGCTCTACGTGGAAACATCCGCAGCCTAAGAAAGAGTTAAAGTAACACTCGTGGCTGTCACAGGTAGCCATTATTCTAATGCCACTGCTCCCTCTGAATTAGTGTCAAGTATGTAAACCCAAATTTATATTAGCATAAATATTGAGGAATGTTTAACACTGTGCTGTATTCTTGATTTATAGGAGGACAAAACAAAACAGATAAATCATTTGCCTTAAGTGCCATGGCAATACATCTTAAAATAACCAGCCCCTCAACTCCAAAGGCGCCAGTTTTTCCTTTACCCACATTTGTAATTCTCATTAGTATCCAATGAGGGCTGTACCCACCAGGGAGAAATAAAACTGAACAGATACCATGCACTCCAATTTTCAGAGCAAAGTGAACAAAGCAGATCTTTTGACTTAATTGTGGTCAAGTAGTGCCACTAAGGCAAGGAGTACCAGAACATCAGAAATTCAGAATTAACCACTCGTTAACACTGAGCTACATTAAATTCATCAACAGTGGAGACTGTAAATGAATTAGCTCCCTATAGAAATGTTGCAGACTATAAAGAAAGGAAAAATGATTGAATGAAAGTACATCTTTCTTATCTGCCCTAGAAGTCTGGTTTTCAGCTCCATGAGGAGTACATTGTTCTTTAAGAATTAAAAGGGAGAAGTAATTATCAATAATGTAGTCAGCTTGTGTATGTCTGACAGATAAAGTCAAGCCACTTTTAAAAAATCAATGAGATACAGAATATGAATTTATCTTCTAATGGACAGGAACAAAGAAAGAAGGGAGGAAGGCATAACCACAGTCCTAGACTCAAGATTTTCAAGTCGGGTCCAAAATTTTTATACAAGGTGCTTCTTAGAACCAAAAATAAAAGTGGAAAAGACTGAAGAGTCAGCCGCCAGCAGTGGGCTAGCTTCTTACCAGCTAAGAGGCTTTTGTTAAATATTCAGGAATTTCCTGAACTAAATCTTAGACTGTTGATAGCAAATTGGCCCTGGAGGGAGTATTTACACAACGGAAATAAGCAAATGCTACAAAACAGGCTTCCCACTCATCCATCTACCTCCTACCCCTTACCCCTGTCCCCAGAAGCACTTACTGCACACTACTGGTCAACTCCTAGGATGTGTCCAAATACATCTTGAGCCCGATTCCAAAGTTGTAGACTTCTACTCTCACACTTTTTAATCCTGAGTCAAATTACTTCATTAGTGGTCAATTCAGTGAATAAGAAAGTTGCCACTTTTTAATGCATTGGGTAATGAAGATGCTGCCCAATAAAAGGTGACTCAGTAAAAAGTTATTGTCTGGGAAGAAGAAACCTGGCCTTTGGAACTGGGAAAATCACTTGACTCCAGGCTTTACCACTCACCAGCTGGGTTCAGTTCAGTTCAGTCACTCAGTCGTGTCCAGCTCTTTGTGACCCCATGGACTGCAGCACACTAGGCTTCTCTGTCCATCACCAACTCCTGGAGCTTACTCAAACTCATGTCCATTGAGTTGGTGATGCCATCCAACCATCTCATCCTCTGTCGTCCCCTTCTCCTCCTGCCTTCAATCTTTCCCACCATCAGGGTCTTCCAATGAGTCAGTTCTTCGCATCATGTGGCCAAAGGATTGGAATTTCAGCTTCAGCATCAGTCCTTCCAATGAACATTCAGGACTGATTTCCTTTAGGATGGACTGGTTGGATCTCCTTGCTGTCCAAGGAACTCTCAAGAGTCTTCTTCAACAACACAATTCAAAAGTATCAATTCTTCGGCATTCAGCTTTCTTTATAGTCCAAATCTCACATCCATACATGGCTACTGGAAAGACCATAGCTTTGACTAGACAGACCTTTGTTGGCAAAGTAATGTCTCTGCTTTTTACTAGATTAGTCATAGCTTTTTTCCCAAGGAGCAAGCGTCTTTTAATTTCATAGCTGCAGTCACCATCTGCAGTGATTTGGGGGCCCAAGAAAATAAAGTCTGTCACTGTTTCCATTGTTTCCCCATCTATTTGCCATGAAGTGATGGAACTGGATGCCATGATGTTAGTTTTCTGAATGTTGAGTTTTAAGCCAACTTTTTCACTCTCCTCTTTCACTTTCATCAAGAGGCTCTTCAGTGGGTAGACTTGGGCAATTCACTTTGCCCTTCTGAGCCTTCCTTTCCTTTCTCATATGCATAATAGAAATAATGAAACCTTCCTTGCCTACGTCACAAGATTGTTGGAGGAGGTGCATATGAGACCATATTCTAAACTGTGAGGCTCTCAAAAGGTCAAGAAATTCACAAAATTAGCAGTGCATTATATTCGTCTTATTTTCTACCCCTTCCTCATAATTTTTAGCGTCTATAATTGCAAATGACTATCTCCTTGTGGTCTGGACCTGTATCATGATTCCCTAACTATCCTGCTAGTGTTAAGGGCAGAGATTACACCATGCGTTTGTTTTGAATACCCACAATGCCTCGCACAGCCATAGACACATTGCAGTGTCCCCAAAACTGACTTCCTGAGGGCTTCTTACTACCAGGAATGAATAACTAAGAGCTCGGCAGAACTACACAGAAGTTAAAATTCCACCGAGAAGTTCCTTTTTTATTATTTCAGCCTGAGCATCTTTTTGGCTCCCTCTGATTACAAGTTTCCTCAGATTTGACCTTTGAATCATCCACAACCTCTATTTCAAATCACTCCTCCAAATTCTCTGTTTCATGAAGTTCCTATGGCCCCAAATGCCATATGATTCTTTCCAGTCTACACCTAACTGTATGGGTCTTACTCTAATAAGCAGCAGAATAAAGATGCCACAGGTAATCAGGTAATAAACTGCTATCAATGTCCACTAATCCCTATTCACTTTAGTTTCCTATTGTCCTCCTTTGTGCTTATTTTTTACTTACATATTTATAACCTGCAGAAGAGGTCCTCTATTTTTCCCTGTAGAATAGCAGAGAGTAGTGGGGAACACATGTAGGATTTTAGACTCAGCAGATTAAGGATCAGATCCCAACTTTATTGGTTAATAGTTGCATGATCAAGGAAAATTATTTCACCTCTTTGACCTTCAGTTTTCTCATCTATGAAATGGGAACAATAAATTAAGTGAGATAGGGATGTGAAGTACCAAGCACAGTGCTGAGCACAAAGCTCCTCTTACTCACCTGTCTCGCCTACCTCTGGAGATATTTACAACCCGTACTGCAGTCACACAAAACACCCTAAGAACAGAGGCTCAGACACACCTGCCTTTTAGCCTCCAGTTGGTGAGTGCAAACTAAACTTCTAGCTAGCTGAATTAATTGAGATAAATCACTGTTTACTGCTATTTGAGAATAGTTTAGAAATGCTTCCTCTAGTCAAGGTTGAATTTGATCTTCCCAGTTGCCACTGGATTTTTTTATTTGGATTTCCTTTTCTTCTCCCTCTCTTTTTCCCTCCCTGCTTCTCTTCTTTATTCCTGTCTTTCCTTATTTTATTTTTGCCTACTCATTAGGTCAACAAATGTTTATTGCATGTCTACAGGAGACAGGTACAGGTTTGTAGGAGTTGGGAGATCCTCTTATGATAAAGAATATAAGACTGCAAATACAAAGTCAGGTACAAAAGTGAATATTTTTAGAATGCATAGAGAAGGGAACCTAAAGCTTAAGGCTGCTCCGCTCTATAGTAAATATGTGTCTGATGTCCACCACATGCCAGGTGCCTAGTGATGCTCCAGGGATATGGAGATGAATGCAATAGACAGAGTCCCACTCAGATGGAGCCAGTGGGCTAATAATTTTCCAACGATGCTGGGGCTTTTCTTGTTTCCTCAGAGGGCTACAGGGTCCTTGCCCTTCTCACAGTCCAGTGTCCTTGGACACCAGCACCCTTTCTTGTGTCTTCCCTGCTCTGGACGAGAAAGAGCCCAGATTCTTCAACACCAAGTGGCTATCCACCCTCTCAAATTTCCTCCAGCTTCCCTCTGGGTGTCAGTGGAGCGATTCCTGGAATTTTCTCAAAATTTGAAACCTCGTTTATGGATGAAGACCTGGGGTCCAAAATGCTTTTAATGTAGAAGGATAGTGGTTGCTAGCTACGGCAAAGCCAAGTGCCCTGCATTGGCTTCAAAGGCACTTCTCTTTCAACATATTGTCTCTCCCAGACTTGCTGTTCACATGGAGAATAAGAAAAGGCAAAGCAACTTTATCCCTCCCTAGAGAGGAATTTTAGCAAGCCAGTTCACAACAAGAATTGTAGAGAGTTAGCTGTCTCTACTACCTTCTTGGCTCTATAACTAATCAGCCTTTAAAATTCAGCACTTGTCATTTTTGGTTGTGATGGCTGTCAGCTTTATCTAAAACATACATCAAGGTCTAGAAAAGAGTTGCATCTTTATAAGTATTAAAAATAAATTTAAAAATTAGGACATAATGCTTGTGTCCTTTTTATTTTAAACTTGATTTTCTCTTTCTTGCTGAAGAACGTAGTCCTATTCATCTAAGAGATGGATCCAATCTCACCAAATTAGCATCTTTTTCCTGGTCTGGGTATAAGAGTTTGGGTGTGTGTAACTGCTGAATCTTTTATCTTAAAGTGACAAGGATTAGCCACTAGGTGCTCCTTTTAATATTCATCAATGTCTCACACAGGCAGAATATTGTTTAACGTTCAGGACAATATAATTGTGCCTTTTCTTGAATTTTGGCTTTTGATTAAGTGGCGCTGGTATTCAAGCAATAGAAACAATGATCCATGAAAAAAACATATATATAAGATAGGTATCGATTCCATTTGAGAGTAATAGCAACCCACAACACTGCTGTGAAATTATCAAATTTGGGTTGGAAAGCCTTAAAGAATGAAGGCTGGGGAATTTATTGTGCTATCACATATTGCATCTTTGCAATAGCAGAGAAAAAGCATGTAGCAATTGCAGCTGAAAACATCGATGTAAATGTTATTATGCCTTCCCAGCTCTCAGTCATATTGGCTGCTGACATCTCTCAGTGCCGGTTGATTGTCAGTGGCAAAGCAGGTCTGCTGTTGATTGGCTGGCCAGTGTCACATGATACCACAGCCTGCACCCACGTAAATCACCCAGTGAACTGTTGTGTGAAATTGTTCGTACACCCTTTGGTGAACTTGCAATGTGACAGCTCACATCAGAAATAGATCAGATGTCTTCAGACCACATTTGCTCTTTGGACAATCCATCCAGGAACCTGAGGTTCCTGCGGACCCAAGACTCACATTCTTATTGTCTCTAATTCACATGCCGGGTCCTATAGGCTTTGCTCCCTCACAGGCACATCGCTTGCATCTTTATTTGCTGAGTCTCCCTTTACCTTTGTGTTATGTCTCCTCACGAACCTTCATGATGAACATTCTGCAGTGGCTCAGACAGCCTTCGCAGTTGATGTGATTTCCCCAGATCTGATAAAGAGCTTAGCAACGCGCTTCGGTCTTTGTGTTTGGATAATTTATGTGGTGACGATGTCGCAAAATCAGAATTAGACGGACGTTGAGACATCTTCTTACCCAGGAGAAAAAGATACTATGGACTGCATCCTCAAATCTCAGTGTGGACACATTTTGCTTCACAGATCTCTTATTTTCTGAATACATAATAACATTTTCATATGCTGATAGTGAGGGTGAAAAATATAACCTTTCTGGAGGACAATTTGGCACTAGCTTAGAAGAAAAATTTGTAATGTGTACAAAAATGCAGTTATAACAATGCTGAAACAGAGTTGTTTATAATAGCAAAGTAGCTATTTATAATTATATGTATTTATAATAGTTATAGATATTTATGTATTTTAATACAATTATAACATTAAAATAAATGAGAAAAGAATAGTTAGACCAAAAAAAAAAAAAAAAAAAACCCCAAGATGTCTGTTCAAACATGAAATACTCTAGTTATTGAAACTTTTGAGATTATGTTTATATTTAGTATACCTAAGTAAGCAAGATACAGAACCAAACACAGAAAACAATAATTTTTGCTACCACAAATTTAAAATATATTTGGTATAGCAAATAAACACAAAAACAAAACAAGATAAACAAAATCAAATGCTTGTGACACATATATTGATAAAAAGTATCCAAAGAGCTCTTACAAACTGATTTCAGAAAAAAGGTGGAAAAGACAAAGAAGAGGATGCTATATAAAAACAGACAAGGAGCATAGGCAGATAATTCGTAGAAATTCAATGGCCAAAAGACAAATGAAAAGATGCCCGGCTTCACCAACAATCAATAGAAAGCAAATGAAAGCCATCATTAGATATTTTCCAGCAATTAGACTGGGGAAAAGACCAATAATATTCACTCTTGGCAACAGAGTAAGGAAACGGGCAGTGAGAGTGTAAACGGGTTCAACGTTAGCGAGCACTACCTAAAATAACCCATACATGATTTATAACAATATAACAATTGCTTGCAGTTATTATGTCCTTAGCATGTGCTCAGGCTAAGCGCCTGTACAGCTACATGTATTAAGCATTCCATCCCCACACTGGCCCCATGAGCAGTGCTGGGCACTCTGCCATTCCAGAAAGCACAATTCACAGACTCTTGTGTGAAGGTGCCTCCTGGAGTGGGCAAAGCAGGCTCCCTGAATATGAGGCAGGACTTCAACTTTCCCCATTCTACACTGGGGAAAACTAAACCCCGGAGAGGTTTATATAACTTTTCTGTGGTCATGGCAATGGTATGACAGCAAATCGGCAATCTCAAAAAAAAAGAAAGAAAGAAAAGAAAAATTATGAAGAAAAACCCTGATTCATAGCATTTGCCAATGTCTGTGGTGTAGATACTTCTACCATGACAGATTTCAAGCTATTGATAGAAACATGAAGTCATGGAACTCAGAATTGGGAAGATTTACGTGTAAGTGGCAGAGAAGGCAATGGCACCCCACTCCAGTACTCCTGCCTGGAAAATCCCATGGATGGAGGAGCCTGGTGGGCTGCAGTCCATGGGGTCGCTAGGAGTCGGGCATGACTGAGCGACTCCACTTTCACTTTTCACTTTCATACATTGGAGAAGGAAATGGCAACCCACTCCAGTGTTCTTGCCTGGAGAATCCCAGGGATAGGGGAGCCTGGTGGGCTGCTGTCTCTGGGGTCGCACAGAGTCGGACACGACCGAAGCGACTTAGCAGCAGCAGCAGCAGCAGCAGCATGTGTAAGTGGCTCTCCTGTGCTGGCCTCAGCACTCCACAGTTTGTAAGTGGTACAACCAGGATGCAAATCCAGACAGCTTGGCTTCCAAAGTATGTGCTCAACGCTCAAAATTCTAGTTCTAGGACTACACACAATCTACAAAATACATGTGAATGAAGTTTTATGTGAAGGAATATATCTGATGGAGAAAAATTGAAAACAATGTAAGCTTATCCATGTGTCAGTTATTGGTTGAGAGTCTTTTATGAAGCAGGCACTATATAGGTGCTAGGATACACCTGTGATGGAAGTGCACAGTTCCACACAGCCTGCAGTGCAGAGAAAGAACAAGAGACTAGGACCTAGGTAAATTGTAATTCACTTAATCAAAGGATGCTGTATAAATGGAAACATATGTTATATATGTGAAAAGATTGAATTTGTGTCCAACTCTTTTGCCGCCCCAGGGACTGTAGCCCACCAGGCTCCTCTGTCCATAGGATTTCCCAAGCTAGAATACCGGAGTGGGTTGCCATTTCCTTCTCCAGGGGATCTTCCTGACCCAGGGTTCAAACCTGCATCTCCTGCATTGGCAGAAGGCTTCTTTACTCCTGGGCCACCAGAGAAGCCCATGTGAGAAGACACAAAGTTTAAAACTTTTAACATTACCACTAATGGTCTTCTCTGATAGCTCAGTTGGTAAAAAATCCGCCTGCAATGCAGGAGATCCCAGTTCGATTCCTGTGTCGGGAATATCCCCTGGAGAAGAGATAGGCTGCCCACTTCAGTACTTTGGGGCTTCCCTTGTGGCTCAGTTGGTAAAGAATCCATCTACAATGCAGGAGACCTGGGCTTGATCCCTGGGTTGGGAAGATCCCCAGGAGAAGGGAAAGGCTACCCACTCCAGTATTCTGGCCTGGAGAATTCCCAGTCCATGGGGTCACAAAGAGTCAGACACAACTGAGCAACTTTGACTTTCACTTTCACCATAAGTAATGTTTTCTTCTTTTTAAAAACTGTATATATGTAATATTTTTATAATTAAACATAAAAATAGACAAACATAATTGCTATGCAAAGATGCACTAAGGTTGTTGTTTAACAACACTTTAAAAAAATATTTCTGCATAAGACAAATACCTACAAAGATATGCACCGAATCGCTAGCAGTAGTTGATTAACTAATGCTCTTGTCTTCTTCTTTTTTGTCTGTTTTTATTTAGCAGTCTGTTTTTATTTCTATTCAGGGGACATATATAGTTTTTGCAATGAAGGAAATAATATAGATTGTTTTAATAAATAAAAGGAATAGGAGAAAAAGTCAATTAATGAGACCTCTTCATTTTTTTTACGTGAATAAGCTGAGTCACTTTCCTGCATCAAATCCACTGAAAAGAATGAGCTGGTGGGGTGTCTGCTGTCCCTAAAGGATGGATGTGGGCTCTCTGAGCTTGGAGGCACCACGACCATGGACAGGATGTCTCCCTTTCATCTGGGTGTCCACCTCCAGGTAATAACAGCAACTCTGTGAGCTGGTTCAACCCAAGGGGAAAACAAGAGAGAAGAATGCCCAGTAAACCCCATACACGAAATCACCTCCCCAGCGGAAATCGCTGTCAGGTTCCAATGAAGTCACACACTTTTATGCATATGCCTCTGCTTCCACTTCTAATGCCAAAGGTCAATCTACGGCTTTCATTCATACAAATATGACGTGTCCCAACCATTGTCATTCTCAGAAAAATACAATGCACAACTGCACACCAGAAAAACAACCACCCAGCAAGGGGAAAAAAAAATTCAATAGCATTCACATGGCTCAACAAACCCACAAAAGCCAGGAAATTCAAAGTGAAGTTTTACACTCCCTCCTTAGTTCCACACTATTGTGAAAGGGAAATAAAAGGCACAATGGCGTGTGTTAGGGGTGCAATGTCAGCAGTAACAGCACTTCCAGGCTTTTATTGACTTGTGTCATAACCTTAACATTCTATAAACAAGGGACTCGGCTTAACACCTGGGACCTTTAAAAGAGAAATATCTTCTGGAAGCCTAGACTAGGGAAACCCAATGAGGTTTCTCAGTCTCTTAGGTATACACAGTAAATCATTATAGAGAGAGGAAATAGATAAAATTGTTGTTAAGATTACAGCCTTTCTGGCCTCTCAGGGAAATAAATAATTACAACAAAGAAATCCTACTTACTTATGAGACCAGAAGAGACTCCTGAGGACTCTGGCCTACTAGCTAATTATTAGACATGTTCCTGTGCAAAGCTGTGCATTTAGGGAATAAAAGTATTGCTCAGTGATACTTAAAAGTGCTAATAGTTTAATGTCTCTTGTCTCACCATTTGTCAAATACAGCAAACTTTATTTTGAACGTTTAATGCCTAAATAAACTGAAATTCCAGCCAATTCAAGGAGGACAGAAACTTTTGGAAAGTAAGCATAATTTCATTATCAGGCATGAAATCTGGACATTTTTTTAACCTGTTGTTTTTTTTTTTTTAATCAGCTCATGGGTATGGAATGGTATCAAATGCCTTTGAAGACATCTTTGAAGAAGATCATACATTTTTTTCTCTTGTAATTTATCAATATAATGAATAACATAATAGATCCCATAATGTTAAGCCATACACGTATTTTTGGAGTAAGCATCAATCCATTCATATGTAGTTGGCTAGAACTTAGTTGCATGAAGATGTGTAATGAAAAGGAGAGAAAGGTAGACACTCCACATGTTTAAATAGAGACATGGGTTTGGAGAGTAGCTCCCAGGCTCTACACCAGCCGTGCCAACTCTGAACCTGCAAGAACACGAGGGGCCACAAGGAGGGGTCCTGAGGGAAAAACAAAGCACCTCCCCTCTCCACCGCACCACCAGCTCACGATAACCAAGAAATAGCAGTGATCTCGAGGGAGGGGCTGAGCTGAACTTTCCTGCCTCATAAAAATAAAATCATTCTTGGCATCACATTTCAAGACTCTGTAGTCACATCAAGAATGCAGATGGTCTGTATTTTTCACTCCTCTATGAGCTGAGTAAGTATAAGCCAGTACTTAAATGTACTATCATTGTTAGCTTTTTAACTGTAAAATGATACACATTTTCCTATATTTTTATATTGTCTAATAAATCAACTGTGTAACTATTACAGAAGCCAAATTATGCATTTTATTTTTAAAACTAGCAACAGGAAGCAGAGGTAAAACCACAAAACATTTAGCTGAAAAATCGAAAAACCTATTTTTTAGATGTTTTAAAATTGCTTTTGTGAACTCAGTGGATAGCGTACCCAAAGGTGAGTTCCATCCAGCTGTGAGTGTGGTGGATGGAGTCTTGACACTCTGCTCTGCCCAGGAACAATTTGTGTGTTTGGCTTCCTCAGACGACAGAGACTCCTCGGTAAAGAAAAAGGTCTATCAATATAGAATGGTTACTTGCTCTGCCTTTCATCCATCAGCCTTAACTTGATTGATCAGCTAGATCTTACAGAGAGATCTGACGAGGTTTGAGTGACATTGTACATGGTTTGACCGAAAACATTGATTGTTACAGTTCCTAAAGCATTGATACACACTCCCAGCCAATTTATTTAGGTCAAATCATACAACTATCATTTGGCCCAGGATTGCAAAAAAAAAAAATTCATCTTATATTTTTGAATAAAATATTTAAAGATCTTACATTTTCTAGAAGGATGAAGAAAAAAATATTCAAAAGTAGGAAAATACGAATGGTAGTTGAATCTCAAAGATGATTAGAATCTCTAAGCCAAATATTTCAGAGCACTTCTTTGCCACAGACTCCATCTCAAACACTCCTTTCTCCTCTAAAGGTTTGGGGAAATCACCATAACATCTTGTCTCACCTGGGGAGCTCCCAACAACACCCCAGGAAAAGCTAGAAACTTTCCTTTTTCACATAAGAATTGGAGGACTTGCCCGGTGGTACAGTGAACAAGTGGACAAGAATCTGCCTGCCAATGCAAGAGACATAGGTTTGATCCTGTCTGGGAAGATTCCACATGCGATGGAGCAAATAAAGCCCATGTGCCTCAACTCCTGAGCCCTTCTGCCGCAACTACTGAAGCCCATATGCCTAGAGCCTGTGCTCCGCACCAAGAGAAGACACTGCAGTGAGAAGCCCATGGGCCACAATTAAGAGTAGGCCCTGCTCACCACAACTAGAGAAAGCCTATGTGCAGCAATGAGGACCCAGTGCAATCAAAATAAACAATTTTTTAAAAAAAGGATTGGAGCATAGAGACCTTAGATAACCCACATCCAGCGGGAGGGAGCCAGGTACCAACCGTGAGCTTCTGACAGATCCCATGGCCGCTCATTCCCAAACACCATGTGCCTTCCCTGATCTATCCGGCACTTGACCTGGGATGGTGGGACCAGTCATTTAGTCACTAAGTTGTGTCTGACTCTTTCGTGACCCCATAGACTGTAGCCTGCCAGGCTCCTCTGTCCGTGGGATTTCCCAGGCAAGAATACTGGAGTGGTTTGCCATTTCCTTCTCCAGATCCTGGGATAGGTCCCACCACAAAGAGGCTCACAGGCTCATCCTCCTCCCATCCTTAGTGCAAAACCTCAGGCTCAGGCATTGTTTCCCCCAGAACAACAACGGAATCTTTGTCTTAGGAGAACCTAGAAACCCCAGGCTTCTCCATGGGAGCTCTTCAGATTCCAGGATTTCATCACATCTCACTACTTTACTGCCATCACTCTGGTCCACCACCACCTTCTACCTGAATTACTACAATGACTTCCTGCCGGTCCCCCTACCCTGCACCCTCCCTTTTCCTCCCCTCAGTCTAATATCTTAGCCAGACAGACTCTTTTAAAACCTAAGGCTGATTATGGCACCACAGTGCTCAAAGCTCTCCAGGTTGGCCATCAAATCAAAACCACAGTGAAATACCACTTTACACCCTCTAGAACGGCTATAAAGCAAAAGGAAAAAAAAGAAACAGACAATAATACATGTAGTCGGTCAGGATGTGGAGACATTGGAACCCTCATACCTGCTCGTGGGAATGTAAAATGGTGCAACCACTTGGGAAGACAATCTGGCAGTTCCTCAAAAAGTTAAACATAAGACACAGCAACTTCCCTCCTAAGGGAGAAATATTGATGAAACATATTTCCGCAGCAAAACTTGCACGTGAATGTTCCTAACAACCTTATCCAAAATGTCTAAAAAGTAGAAACAACACAAATGTCCATCCACCGACACATGGGCAGATAAAATGTGGTCTATACAGACAATGGAATATTATTCAGTAATAAAAACAGTGAGGCGTGATGCAGACTACCACATTGATGAACCTTAAACACGTGATAAGAAAAGGAAGCTAGTCACAAAGGATCACATAATATGACTCCATTTGTATGAAATGCACAGCATAGACAAATCCCTAACTCAAGTAGATTAGTGGACGTCTAGTGTGGAGAGGGCTAGGGGGATGAGGAATGACCATTGGTGACTGTGGGATTTCTTGCTGAGGAGATGAACCTGATATAAAATTGATTAGGACAATTCCACAACTCTATGACATACTAAATTGTATGGAATGTGAAATATATCTCAATAAAGCTGCTATGTTTTATAACTCTCCAGGACCAAACAGAGAACCTGGCACATAGTAAGTGTTTAGTAAATATTATTTGAATGAATGCATGAATGGGAGTTTTTTATCTGTAAATCAAATTAATATCATGGAGTGAGCAAGCAGAGTTCAGACAAGAAACTTAGGTTTGTCTCAATAAATCATTCCTTGGGAGGCCGTCACTGAAACCTCAGAATCTGGTCACTCCCCCTGGTCCAGACTCCTCCAGCACTGTCCCATTCATGTCACATGAATTACCTGCTCTCCATGAGGACAGAGGCCATCGTTGCATCCTCACGATGCCCCCCACACCCCCGCACCAGCCACCGGCACAGACCCTGGTGCTCAGTCTGTGAACACTGTGAACTTAGTGCTTATATGTGAAATAAGTCAAAATTTATTTACACCTGCTTCATGTCAGGCAATAAGTAGGAGATGCTATGGAGACTATAAGAAGGCTAACAGTTCTGAACTGACTTGTGATCTTTAGCACATATTACTTTTGTAATGCAAAAATAGTTTTTAAAATCTTTTTAAACTTCTAAATCCTGGTTTCTTTTGTGTATTTGGAAGAAAAAAATGTGATAACTAATTCAGAGGGTTTTCCATTGATATCGGATCACCACAAGTATGAACACAAATAATTTGGATATGAGCCATGATAGGCCAAGTGGCAGAATGGAGGGTATTGAATATGAATGCACTTCCTGGTCTGATCCTTGGCTCAGCCACAAATCACTTGTGTGAGTTCAGGTGGGCTCCTGGGCTGCTCAAAGCCTCAGTTTCCTCATCTGTAAGTTGGGGATCTTGACACTATGCCTACTTCACAGGGCTGTTTTGAGGATAAAACAAGATAACCAACTTGTTATCAACACTCTGCTATCAGTTGCAATATCAGCAGCAGCACGAAGAGGAAGAGACGGTCTCTAGAGAGGCCTGGGAAAGAGGTAACCCTTCATGTAGGGCTTCAGGGAGGTTTGATTGGCACCATGGTCTAGGAGTAAGACGGCCCAGAGTTCTAAGACAGCCCAGTGGTCCTGGAGTGACCACTCATTAGCTTGGGGAATTGGGGCAACTTACTTCTCAGCAGACTCATTCTTTTGCTTCTAAGTGGGAAATTTAAAATCCCTACTTTTGGAGTTGTGACAAGAATTCAATGAAAAACTGGTATGTTGTGTCTTCACATGGTGAGCCTCCCATCAGTTGTGGCATTACTCAAACCCTGATTCTTAAGAGAGAACTGTGCCAAGCACTTTTCAAAATGGGTGAAAAAATAAGATGCAAAACAACCTCCTAACCAGGGAAAGGCATATACCTCACCATGCCCGTGAAAAACATTATTTTGCTTCCTAATAACAGTTCACTGTGATCACATCCCACAACTATCTTCTAATGGTTATCACAGTTACTGGAGCCAAAGGTTTCCTTTCTGGAGCTGGTTGGAAATACCTTATAGAGAGCATTAGAAAGCTTCTCTAGCAACTGACAATCCCTGTGTTTCCCTACAATGGACTGTCAGAAAGTCCACCATAACATTGATTATTAAGCAAATTGTAGTCTCCCATAAGAATAGTATCAAAGTTGAGAACAGTGTTCCTCTGTGTCCCATCTCCACAGGGCACTAAAGAAGTGTTGTTCCAGAAGGACAGAAATCAGGCTCAGTACATCAGGACCCTGCCTTTGTCCTCATCTTAGTTGAAGAGTTTGGGTCCCCACTTGACCAACTTCTTATCTTTCCCATTACATATTCCCATATTAACTAGATTATGAACTCCTCAGTTATTTCCATGATTCTCCAGTAGTGTGCATAAGAGATCCAAAAAGCTTGTGAAAACACAGATTGCTGGGCATCACCCCACAACCTCTTACTCAGTAGATCCAGCATCAGTTCAGTTCAGTCACTCAGTCATGTCTGACTCTTTGAGACCCCATGGAATGCAGCATGCCAGGCTTCCCTGTCCATCACCAACTTCCAGAGCTTACTTAAACTCATGTCCATCGAGTCAGTGATGCCATCTAACCATCTCATCCTCTGTCGTCCCCTTCTCCTCTCGCCTTCAATCTTTCCCAGCATCAGGGTCTTTTCCACTGAGTCATTTCTTTGCATGGGGCACTAGAATTCACATTTCCATCAATTTCCAGGTGAAGTTATGCTGCTGGACTGGGAACATACTCAGAAAACCAGTTACCTATCTTAACACACAGCTACTTGGGAAAAAAAAAATTAAAGCTGCTTTTCTTTTTTAAAGAATTCTAACAGTAGTAGAGCCTTTCAGATTAAGTTCAATGTGCAGAGCTTGGGACATTTATAAAGGTTGGACCTTTGGAGAGGCATTGAGTCAAGAGCTGATCAGTTGCAGCTGCTCTGATGAAATATCCTATAATCAGTGGCTGCTGGTCTCCGCAGACCTCCCTTAACACAAAGAGTTCCCAGGCCAGCTGCCTGCTCCCGGCTTCCTGGAGCGGAGCTGCAGCTGGCCCCACTTCCCTCTACACAGAGGACCCACGGGTGTGATGAGGACCTGAGCCCGGCCCCCAGGGTGGACTTCCTCCCCACTTCCTCCCATCTCCTGATGTCAGGAATCAGTCTACACTGACTTGAGAGCAACTGTTGGAGGTTTGGTTGCCGTGGTAACTGATCTTCTATCCTGGGAGTGGTAGAGGAACCCTAGCCTGTGATTCAAAGGATGGGCTATACCATTCCCATTTCCCCAAACAGCAACAATTTTCACCACTAGAAACACCTTCTTTTGGATTAAGCACCTTTCCATTCAAAATCCCATCTGACCATACAAACAGTCCTCAAGAAGAGTACAAATCCTTCTATCAAATCGAGCCTGGTACTAGCCTCAGAGGAGAGATTGCCAGACCTCATCCACAAAGGCTGAGAGCAGCAACTTTGCCTCCCATACAATTGTACTGAAGTCTTGCATGAGGTACTCACTGAGGGTGGAGAGGGGAGTGACTGTGATCACAACAAACTGAGGTTGGGATCAGTAGCTCTCAGTTGCTCAGTCATGTCTGACTCTTTGCGACCTCATGGACTGTATTCAGCCTTCTCTGTCCATGGACTTCTTTACCATCTGAGCCACTAGGGAAGACCCCCCCCCCCCCCCCCCCGCTACAGATAGGGATGTTTTTAAAATTTTATGACCAAAAGCTGAGCTCTAGGGATGATCGCCAAACACCTTACCAGTCTGCCTGTCATGAAACTATAGAGAAATGAAGAAATACCCTTTGTGATTACAACCCTACTTAACAGAACAATTTGTCGATGTTTCAGGACAAATGCACCTTCATGGCTTGTATTTTATTTCTTTTGCTATCATCTATTTTAAGATCTTGAATCAGGTTTTACATAAAAGGACTAGAGCCAGGATGTTTGGGAAGTTAACAGATGATATTTAGCAAACATTTTGACGGGTCATAAAGAAACATCTGCAGAGAGCCTGGGACTAGGAGCCTGTGATGGGGGAAGGAGGCCCCTTTCCAGCAGCTGCGTTAGGTTACAGGGTTGAGCTGAGCTGAGTTCAGAGCTGATGACCATGCAATTCAATGAGTCCCCAGCAGGGGGCAACCTTTTGCAGTAAACTCAGTCCTTTTTTTTATAGCTTTGGCTCCCCAGCATCAGACCTTACAGATAATTGGCATTTTGATTTCTCTAACCCTCTGCTTCAGCCTCCACAGCAGACACTCCCCTCTAGGAAGCTTCCTCCCAGAGCTTATGAAAGTGGACATTTTGATAGGAGATGGTTCTTGTGCTGAGGACTAAAAGCAAAATCTGAAGACGAAAGACAGTCAATGAAATTAAATAGATTATGAGGAGAGTTAAATATATACTCACAAAAGTTTAAAGAAAGTCTCACCTGATTTTCCTGACTGACCCAAAGAGCACAAGGAATTCCTAGACTGTCTCATGAAGGTCTGAGTTAGTAATACACAAGAGTATCAGTGTAAAACTGGCCTCCTGGTATTTCATTTCTCAAGGGTCAACTGTGTTACTTGACAGACAGCCTATGCCTGTCTGCTCACCCATGTTCTCCCAGCAGTGATAGTCACAATAAATAATCCACTCGTTAGCTAACACAACCAGCCCTGTTTTAGACAATCCCACGATGTCTTGAACGCAAATAATTCAGAAGTAGACCTCAGTGTCCTTCTCTCAAAACCAGGCTCCAGTATGGCCAGCCATTACAGTTTAAACATTTTGAATAACCTATTTGTTTGTCATTTGAATAAAATTAGTCCATTTCGTTCATTACACTCACACTTCACAGTTCTGTAGACACATTTGGGCAATATTCTCATTTTAAACTTGTTATGGATTTTGTAATTTGATAAGTGCTTTTTCATTTCTCCTTTAAAGATTTTCTTGCTGGAGTTATTGTCTAGCAAGATTTCACTGTTCACACTGGCACTCTTCTCAGTCACATTTAAAAAGCCAATTCAATCTAGAAGTTGTAAGCCATAAGCAGTAGCTGAGGTAGATGCCTAAGACAGAGGGGTAAATCAAGGCACTGTGAAGTTAATAACTTGCCAGAACACACCTACTGGCAAGTAGCCCAATCTGGATTCAGGCCAAGAGAGATGCAGCTGAAGTTCAATTACTTAACCCCCATGCTATATAATCTATTAATAAGGAAGAGTCCTTGGTTGTATACAAACTCAGCTAGTAAATGGCTCCCTTAACTAAATGTGATGATTTATATAAGATATCCAGTCCTAGCCCTGGTTTATAACAGATGCTCAATAAAAATTGGGGGTGGAGGTGGAGGAGATATGTATGCATGTATATTGATCCTCAGTATTCATATAGTGAAGTAGTTGAAAGTGCTAGATTAAACAGAACTAGAATAGCTCCAGCTCTTTCAGTCACTGTCTGGGTAGACTTCCACAACCAACTTAACCCCACCAAATTCAGTTTCCCCACCTGTGGATAACACTCAAGTCTACCTCCTAGAGTTGCAGCCAAGATAAACGAAAGAAAGCATGTGAGAACTTAGGAAAGTGCCTGGCACAGAAGAAAAGGTTGCAATTTTTCCTTTCAGTTTCATTTAGATTCAGTTTTATTTAAGGATTTAATCAGTCTATAGTTTTATATAAGGGCAAATATTTACCTAAATGTAAATAAGGCCAATTAAGGAGCAAGTTCAAGTCTTTCTGGAGAGAAACAGAAGCACTTGGTCATCAGTATTGACTGTGGGTTTTGAAAGGAAATAAGATGAAGAGCACTATTAGAAATCAGCTATGGACTGAAATTTGGCATGGTTTACAGAGCTTCAAGTTCAATACTCCTCTGTAGCCAATACTCTTTAATGTGTGCAAGAGCAAGCTGGAGACTGCCCTTGACAGGCCCAGAGGATAAAGAAAGCAGAGAAAAGCCCAGACGAGCCATGCTGAGCAGCACAGAGAGGAGAGGAGGTCTCCTCCCTCCTGCCCTCTCCTGCGCCCAGCTCATCCTCTCACAGCTCCTCATTTCATTCCCACTTCCCCTGACCTACTCTCCCCCACCACCCTCCTGGGCCGGTGTTGGCTGGTGAAAGAGCTGCCTTTGCTGCCTAGGGGCTGTGACAGGAGCTGGATGACCTCATGAGGGACCAGGGTTGGGGGACCAGGGGTGAGTGACCAGGGGTGATGAAGGTCCGAGGTGTAGAAAGAGATTTCCCTCAAACCACCATAGATGCATAAGGGCCATGGGTACCTTGCCGAATGGTCATCTTTGCTATAAAAAAAGGAAAACAATATTCAGTCCTAAATGCTGCATTTGAGACCACTGTGTGACTCATGATTGGTGATTCAATATCAGTTTAGGGCAGTATTTTTCCAGTGGTCACATGCTCTGCTGGGAAGTAGCTCTTGCACGATGTCTTCCTGAGAATCTCATAAGCAACTTTTAAGATGACGTTTTAATGTTGCTATTTCTTCTCTATGCCTCGACAGTTTCCTTCTCACCCGAAACTGATGACAATCACGTAAGTCCAAAATACATGAAGAAAAAGAAAGAGTGCAAGAGATCCAGGGTGCCGGTAAGAGTTAGACATAGTGAAAAACAACAGAATCCCCTAATAACCCATACCCAACCCTAGAGACTCTGCTCTGTGATACATATCTCCACATTTGTGTATCCCAGGGGCCCCCAAAGGACAGTTGGGGAACTTTTACTAAAAACAGTAGGAAATAAATTCCAAAGAGATTTCACGATGTAATTTATTTGTTCATTCACATTATTTTGAGCTCTCATTATGTGCCCAACACCAGGAACTACAGAGAAGAAAGAGGCACACTTCTTGCCTTCAAGGAACTTGTGGTCTGGTCAAGGGGGAAAGCCAAGAAATCCAGCCTTCCACGGGGTGACGAGCCCAATAATGGAAGCACAATAAGGGGCTCTGGGTACCAGAGGGGAGCTCAGAGAGGGGAACATAGCTGAGCTGTCCAAAAGGAAGGCTTTGCAAGGCATCTGACCCTTAAATCTAGTGAGCTAGAGTAGGAAGCAGGGGCAGGGGGGTGATGCTAGGCATCAGGAACCCAACCAAAGCATGAATTATATGCGGCAGTTGGAAACTGCAAGAAGCAGAGCTTATTTGTGGAAAAACCATGAGAGATGACTCTAGACAGATAAGCAAGAGCCGGGGTGTGGAGAGTCCTGTGGGCCCAGCTAAAGAATGAATTGTATCCTCCAGGCAAAAGGAAACTGCTAAGGTATAAATCTGAGACTAAACTAAGTCAGATTTGAATCTTAGAAAAATCATTCTGGTAGGAGTAGAGGAGCTCACTGTCAAGGGTTGGCCCATGGAAAGACCATGACCTGGCCTCATTTCACATGTTCTTTCCAAAAGTGAGTGCTCACTTCACATTAAGCAGAAGTTCTGACAGTCCAAGCTGGGAGGAGCCCACAGTTCTAACCCTAACCCTCCCATCTATGGTGCATTCACTAAGCAGGGCAACAAATTATCTGCAGCTCTGCCCACTAAGAACTGGAGTCCTTTTCCCACGCCTTGTGATTCACTTTGACCCACAGAATGTGGCAGAAGTGATGTAGTGAGATGTCAAGCCCAGGCCTCAAGAGACCTTGCAGCTTCCACTTGCACCCTCTGGGGTGACCACTCTTGCCATATATGGAAGTCCAGACTAGCCTCCTTGACACTCAGAGACCCAAGTGGAGAGAGAGGCCCAGATATCAAGCCATTCCCACAATTCCCCCACTTATGAATGCGACCATCCCCAGCCAGCCAGCCTTCAACCAACCCACCAACCAACTATAGCCACACAGATGGCCCCAGGTAAGACATGCAGAGGAACCATCCAGCCGAATCCAGTGTAAATTACAAAACCAACTTCACGGCTGTTGTTTTACATTACCGTGTTAGTTACAGCAACAGAGAACTGGGCCTCCTCTGTACCGTCATTCCTGAACACTGGCAGTGCCACAACTGGCTGTCCAGAGCTTGACTGAATTAATACAGTCTGGAGGGTAAATATACTCCATATACTTTGTAGAGAAAGAGTTTCTGCTGGGATTGTCTGAGTATCCTCCCCTCCAGAGTGCCAATTAGTGCACTTGACTTTCTCTAACTTATATCTAACTATAAATGCACCGCCCTGATTGATGGAACATCAATATTCATTAATAATTCATGGTATGGTCAGACTTTTTCACATGTAATCACAACTTTAAATCTGGAGCAATGCTCCTATAGATAGCTGGAAAAGCAACTTTTCCTTCAAATTCTGACTTAAAAACAAAACAAAACAAAACAAAAACAGTTATCTTAGTCCCTTAGAACAGAATTTTGGGCAAGGGTGTGAAAAAGTCAAAACTGGCCAGAGATGACGTTTTTCTCTTCAGGGCAGGATACCCCTTCTGCAGAATGTAGCTTTCATGTGAACAGCCCCTTCCATGAGGACAGGCAAGGGGAAGATGGAATGACTGGGATTCGTGGCACTCGGATTCCATATGGTGGGGTGGGGAAGGGGCACTGGAGTGGGCACTTGAAACCATATTGATGTTACGAAATTCACGGCATCTAGATTCCTTCATGTACATCAAAAGGGAAAGAGCCTTGTTGCCACACACTTGAACTTATGTTGAACCTGCAGGACTACCAGGCCTCATCTTTGTTCCATAAATCTAAAGTTACATTTCTATCTCTCAGCTGTCACCACATCATACCAAAACAGCTAGACAGATTTTTACCAAATTTAGAGGATATATTTGGGATGTCCAGACTTGGGGGAAAAAGTAGGCCCTGGGATTTGCAAGCATGAAAATTACTTCGGGAGGCCCCCAGCGACTTGGGGAGGTTCATTTTAGCTACAGAGAAAACCAAGACATGAAAGACACTCATAACCACAGATCGGAGGCAGGGTGAGGAATCAAAATGCTTGAGCCAGAAAAAAATGAAACTGTTTCAAATGCGAGCCTAAACTCAGACTCATCAAGAGCTTCCCCTGCAGGCATCCACTTCTCAAGAAGCTCTGTTCATAATGTTCTCCAGGGTGAGGAGCTACAGGGATTTATCCCTTTAGCAAAAGCCCTCAATCAAGATTGTTCCTAGCAACACAGGGGAGGCCAACGAGTGTCCTAGGCACAGCCGGGCAGTGCCCTGGGGGACAGAGTCGAAGCTGAGCTCAGACCTAAGAGATGATGTCTTGGGTTCTTTGAGGTAAGACTTTCCACCACAGTAGGGTAGTTCAAGCTTTCCTTGTGACCAAGCACAAGTTGTTCCATGCAAACAGTTCTGTCAGAAACCTGCCGGGAACCCTCCAAAATTCACCTGCATGTTTCCATTGCAGTATTGTCTGTATGTTTGCACACATGCTCACAGAGGCGTTTAATAAACAGTAGTTGCATGAGAGAAGGAAGGAAGGGAAGAGTGTTGTCTGGGGAGATGTGAGAGGTAGAAAAAAGAAATGAAGCATCGAACAGACCCTTTGCAGGAAGTCAACCTTGTTAGCCCAGCTTTCGATTGAATGGCGTGTTTAGTTTCATTACCCATAGAATGTTGAAATTTTTCAAACTGTGTTTAAAAGATCAAAACTGTGGCTTCAAAAGGCCAAGATCATGCTGCTTCTGTAATACTTTTCCTAAGAACTGTTTACCTCATGTTTAATAATGGCACTACTACTGTTCCTACAATGAATTGACGAAACAGTTCAATACACCTCATTTAGAACCATTATGGGGCATTTCATCGAAGATCTGGTTATGAATGTCTCCAAAGAAAGGATCAATGAGGTTTTTATTATGGTTGAGATGGATCTCTTTAGGAAAAAAAAACAAAACACATAAATCCTTATAAAATGAAGGTGACGGGAATAAAGCATGACCTGGGCAAAGGACATGTTCTGTTTGATTCCACTGAAAGTAAACCTAATTTTTATTTTTACCAAAATCTAGCCCCCCATATATTATCCATGTCATTGTTTTTGTTTCAAAACCTGCTTGATGGCAGTTTTACAAGCAGTATGGATAGAGTATTCTCGGGAGTTTGTGCCTGGGGACTGCCTTAAAGAGAAAACTGCTTTATAATTAGCACGTTTGGTGTCTTAGCAGCAAAGCACCCCTTGGAGGGCAAACAAGCCTGCAGTTCACCAAACCCCTCATTCTCAGAAGAGCCAGGCTCTGGTGGCTCCCACATCCCTACAGCTGGGTCGAGGTTCTCTAACACTGTGGTCTTAAAGAGCCTGTGAAACATCATACATCATTTATTTGTGTATCTTCTTTATGCAAAACTCATTCATTCAGCCTTAGTGCGATTCTATTTAGTCCCAGACAGTTGTGTAATTTGATAAGAAAAACATTTCTAACTGGCTGTACTATTTTCCCTTAATTTGTACCTATCAAGTCAATGATTTAAAGCATGCAGAATAAAACTTTCAAAAATGTTCTGTTTTACATCACTTCCCCACTTTCACTCAGCTTTATTAATAAGCTCTTATACTTTCTGTCCTTTATAAAATCTCAGAAACATGTTAACACAACAGCTTGAGGAAAGCAAATACTGTTTTCCTGTCGTATCAGTCAAGATTCTTTGGGTGCAAGACAAAGAACCAGACTCTGGCTGGTGTAAGTCAAGAGCAGATGATGGGCAACGAGACTAGGGCAGCTCAGGGTGAGGAAGGGCTGAAGAGTGTCTCAGGCAGTGACGGAGGGCTCCCCACTAGAGCCTCAGCCTGGCTCCACCAACCTTCAGTCTCTCAGGATAGGGAATCTGATTGGCCCAGCAGGATCTAGAATCTCTACCCTCGAACCAATCAGATATGGTCAGAAACTGGGGAGGAAAACACCATGAGCTGAGCAGCCCCTTTCCTTTTGTCCACTACACTGCAGCCTTATAGCTTGTAATTATCTCTCAAGTGACTTTGGTTGTATTATATCTGCCAGTAGTAAGTGCTTATTTTTCAGAATATACTCAACAATAATGACACCTGGTATCTGTGCTGAGTTTTATAGTTTTTAAATACTTGGCATACATTATTATTATTAATAGCACATTATTATTAATGGTAAAAAAGCTGTCATTTTAACACTTACAAACATTCTGATGCTAAATTTCCACTTAAGGTGTGCTAACAATGTGCGAGGCTGGTGCTAGGCACTTGGCACAGATCACCTCTAATCTTCACTGAAAACTAGCGGGTATGTATTCTTATCAAGTTTGTCAGATCATTTCTGGAATAAGACAGAATATAAACAAAATAAAATAATAAATACAAAACCAAGGTGATATCTCACATATGGACATATCTGACCCTCCCAAAACCATGATGACCTCATAATTATTCACACTACACAGACAGCCAAGGCCCAAAGAGTGTCTGCCCTGTGCCTCCAGACTTATAAATGGTAGAATTTGCTTCTCCTAACTGCCTGCCCCAGTGCTCCTTACAATATTGAGCCAATAGAACTTGAATGAATTTATTGATAGTACTGTTTCTAGAACTTTGTCTATCCTAGACAAACTCAGATAAAGTACATAGGATCAGGAGTAATTAGAGATAAATCCTTGCTGAGTTGAGTTTGTTTTGTTTGTTTATTTTCTTTGACAGAGATGGAGGGTGAAATGCATGAATGAAAGTGTGGTCTAAGCTGCCATAATCCAGAGACTCAAAAGTTAAGTACTTAGTTTCTCTTGCACCTGGAGTGAGAAGGCCAGGAAAGGCAGGGCAGTGCTACTGTCCTTCACCTGTGGCATCTATTCATCACCATTCCCAGCCAGCGAGAAAGAGGAAAAGGGAAGTTCAGGGCAAACAGCTTTTGCTTTAAGGCCCAGAATTCCTACATTCTCACTTCAGTGTACCTTCTGGTTGGCCCAACTTTAGACACATGGTCATACTTACTGCAAGGGAAGATAGAAAATAGATTCTCTAACCGATGAGGCAAATGCCCACCTAAAACTTAGGGGCGTACTGTTATTGGAAGGGGGAAGGGGAAAGCAGAAACCAGGGAGAAATTAGCCATTTCTTTTTACATCTTCTTTCTTTAAATGATCAGAATTTGAAAAACATTACCCATAATCAAGGGCAGATCTAGGTTTTCTGGAGCCTGAAGCTTATACAAACTGAAAGGAAGTGATGTGCAGAGATCTTTTTCAAGAAAAATAATACAAAAATATCTAACTTTTGGAAACATTACAAAAGCATGTGATCTTAGGAACACACTGCTTGCTGCTCCCAGGGCCCTGCCCAGGCCCGGGTCTGTTCAAGCAAAGGCCTAGAAGCCTAAGCCTCATTAGCGGCAGAGTAAACCAGTCATGCCTGTAACAGCTGCATTCTCTAGTTCCTTGTCCCTGTAAACTCTGAACACATAAAAGCTATGACTTTGTATCTGAAATAAATGACCGAGTCAATGATGGAGACAGTCAGTGTGGTTTTTATAGTAGCCAGTTCAGTCGGCCTGAAGCCTGGCAGCCCAGCTAGTGAGTGAGAGGTGTTTAGTGAGCCCTACTGACCGGTTTGCCTCTGGCAGCCATAAACAGATGCGGTGGAACAGTGATTCATAAAGCAAACGGTCATGTGTGTTTGTTTGTTGTGTTGAGGCTGAAACGGAAGAGCTGGGTCCCATCTCTGAGCATCCTGACCAGCACTGTGGCCTCAACAGCATGGAGCAGTATCCTCTGCCTGCCTCGGGCCCCATATCCCCAGCAGAGCTGGGTCCTGCTCAGCCTTCTTAATCTGAAGGGAAGGTTCTGGGGGAATCTTACTAAAATGTGCTCTGACCTGCTTCATCTTATGGGCTTGAGCTGGAAGATAAATGAGCTATTGTTAAGATGGTCACTTAACCATTTGCCCAGAGGAAAGCCACAAAGTATGACAAGTACAGGTTTCCTAAAAGTGTACCGTGAATGGGGAAGAGAAAGCTGGTTGGAGGTGTCCACTCCTCCTGGAAGGCCTGCTTCTCCACTGGGTATTTCTAAATGAGCACAGTTCTCAGCACAGCTTAAATATTCATTCATTCAGCCATTCATTCAAGGAACATTTATTTTGTACTTGCTCTATGCAGGTGGGCCTGAGGATACAGGAACGGATAAGGGAAGGGTGCTGACATCAACAGTGCACACACACACACACACACACACACACAGTGCAGGGTGAGAAGGGCTGTGCCAGCATTAGAGCCCATGGGAACACAAGTATAATCCTGAACTAGAAGGGAGGCGAAGGAACTCCACAGTGGAGGATGAGAGGACATTAGCTATTAGTCAGCACGGAGATTATTTCTCTCCTGGGCTCTCCAGGCTGGGGTGATCTCTCCCTTTTAGGAGTACCAGGTACGTACGGCCCCAGGGACATCCCCCTGCACAGCACACAGCATCAGCCTTCTCTCTCCCACTGGAATATAAACAGGAGATGATAGAATGGAATACAAGAGGTAAGACTCTGAAAAGGACACTGGTATTTATTAAGCATTCATTTTAAGTTAGGCAGTTTATATAATTCTGTTTCCTTTAAATTATATTTTTAGAAACTCGATGAGGAAGATAATATTCCCATTTTGTAGATAAGAAAACTGAGGCTAAAAAAAAAAAAAAACAGTTTGTCTAGGTTCATACACCAAGATTTGAGCCTCTGACTGCAAAACCAAGAGACTCTGTAGATACTGCTGCTGCTGCTAAGTCGCTTCAGTCATGTCCGACTCTATGCAACCCCATAGACAGCAGCCCACTAGGCTCCTCTGTCCCTGGGATTCTCCAGGCAAGAATACTGAGACTTACTCATCTTTCTTTTACTTCACAATATTTAGAACACTTGATTAGTATTTGTGAATAAGGGAATCTTTCTGCTGAAACATCAGCCTCATGAGGCCTTTCTCCTTGGACCCTGTTTAGATTAATGATAAAGAAACCTACCACAACCTGGTTTCCCCCATATAGACATCCGTCGGTTTGGGATGAACATGTAGAACACGAACTACTGTAGCAACAGGCATTAAATAATGATTCCTTGGTAACAATTTGACCTTAGCCATATTTTTAAAAGAAGTTTGACAATTAAACACTCCAGAATGTCATGTCAACACACAGTCAACCCCAAGACTTCTGGTAAACCTGTACTCTGAACTTTCAGTTCTTAGAAGGAAAAAAACTAAAAAAAAAGAAAAAAGAAAAAAACAAGGCCATGATTATTGGAAGTGTTGTTTTTTCCCCACATAAACTGATTTGTCCATTGACTGGCAGCTGGGTGATTTAGTTTGGCTACTGGTGGTCATACCAAAAGCAAATTTGCTTTTTTACCAAATCCTATTATATACCTTATTGCTGGAACATGGGAAAATATTACTGCATATTTCCTATTTGGTGTTCTTAGAGGATATATATCTTCCTTTCTAAGCAAAAGTAAATAGATATGATTTTTAGTTAGTATTAATATTCTTGTCACTAAGTTCCATTATGGAAATCATATACAATGGATTATTGAGAATAAAATAAACCTGGGCTGTAACCCACGTGATGTATAGTGTTCCCGGCACTGATGTTAGACCAGCAAAACCACTCTCTGCTGGTCTAGAATTTTGTGTCTATGCACAAACAGCCAGCAGTCTGTCTTCTGATGCTCTTTCTAAACTCTTATCTCAGCCAACTTGGCATTAAATATTTGAAATTACTTATCATAAGAGTCAAATTTTAGTGGCATCTCACTCATTTAGAAAATAAAAACCCTTTGCACTCTCTAAGAGGAATATTCAAGACCCTACAAATGATACAATAGAAAGCAAAAGTAAACTGATAGAAATTGTTATCAGAAAATAATAATAATAATAATATATATATATGGAGATGTGGGTCCCTACTAGTAGACCAGAAATAGCAGGGTGATTCAAAGCAGCCAGCTGGAAAGAGAGAACAGATACCCCAGTAATAATGTAGCAGGGAAAACCAAGTCATTATTTCCTATTAATTCATTTCAATATAAATAGAACATTTTAAATCTAACTAATATACTTCCGTCCTTGCTCAGATTTCATGAAGAGCAGAATCAGCCTGTTTTCCCAGGCATGGACATTATTATTTACCTTCTTTAATGAACCCAGAATCACAAAGTTCATGTAGCTGTGCAAACCAACATTATAGCTGTGACCCTGGCGCCAAGAGAAGCAAAGTGACGTGCCCATGTTCACACCCTTGGAGAAGCCAGGATGAGAAGCCAGTTCCTCTAGACCAAGTGTCCCAGCTTCAGCACTGTGAACATTCTAGACCAAGAATTCTTTGTTGTGGGGGCTTTGTTGTATCTTGCTATCTATTGGACAGCCTATTATGTATGAATGAACTAACTCCAAACTCTGAACTGTCTCTGTTCTGCGTGATTGTATCAATGAGTTTGCATTGTAGGGTATTATCAGCATCTCTGATCTCTAGCCTTGATGCCGGTAGCAACGGTCTCCCCAGTTGTGACAACCAAAAATGCCTTCAGATTTTGCTAAATCTCTTCAGCCAACATCACTCCAGTGAAGATCCACTGCTCTAAACCTACCTTGATATGCCTAATTGATTCCTCAGCCCAAAACCAGTCCCAGACAGGCCCAAGCTCGCTTTAGGAGGGTCTGTTTCTTACAAGTCCATGTTTTTCTTGGGAGGAATTGTGGTGTAATAGAAAGAACGCATTGGATTGAGTACTCGGCAAAATTTAGGTTTAAATTCTGGTTTTGCCACTCACTTGGACAACGTTTTTAATTTCTTTGCCCCTACCCTACCATTTCTTCCGTCATAAATGAAGAATGACAATGTCTGTATCCACAGGTAAGGATTAAACAAGCAGCCTGTGAAAACCATGACTCATTGCCTGGCACCCAAGAAAGTTCAGCAATGTTAACTCCCTCCTACTTTGATCCCTCCCACTAATCTACCAAAACCAGTACAAAAGAGGAAGCATTTACCAATATAGGTGCTACAGCACAGATCTTAAGCCTCAGGGCTACAAAACCTCGAGAAATTTTGTAACCAAGCTTTGGCAGGAAATCTCAGGCCTCAGCAGAGAATGGAGTTTACCTGAATTCTAGCTGTTGGTGAAACTAAATCAAGACAGGGTCACCCAAACAGCTGGGATCTAACTGGGCGCCCCAGGGCAGAAACATATATGCAGGTAAGATTCAAGTCTTGAGTGAGAAGCCTAGTAAATGAGCTCTGAGTGAGCTCATCAAGGATGGGAAGGAGATCAGCGGTCAAGGGATTTTCCCATATTATAGAGATCTTAGTTTTCCAGCGGAATCTTTCCAAAATGTAAAATTTCTTCCTTTTGGAAGCCTTTGACAGTGTTAAAAGTTCAAAATATGCTGAAAACATAAGTTCCAATTATCTCCCATGGAAAAATATCTGGTAAAACTTTACCACACATGGCAAGACAATATGCTTCTCAAAACAAGTTTTCTGAACTAGAATTAACATTTAGTTAAAATTTACTATTCTAAAATTTTCATTTTGCCCAAGGTAAACTACCTCATTAACTACTGAACAATGCTCATCTCTTTCTGAGCCTACTGTTTATGAATGAGCTGATTCTAAGCTCCAAACCATCCCGATTATACTGAACTGACTGCAAACTCTGAACTATATTTTACTTCTCTTTATAGTGTCAATCAAAAACCGGTGAAAATGGAAAATAGGAATAAATCAAGGTAAACTTTTTTATTTTTAATCTCTTCTCTTTTAAATTTTAACATTCTATTTTAATAGAATTAGAATTCTTTCTGGTTGAAGATATCTATAGCAGCTTTTTCTGTATTAGTACTGCCATCGGCCTTCCCAGGTAGCTCAGTGGTAAAGAATCTGCCTGCCAATGCAGGAGACAAAAGAGATGCGGGTTCAGTCCCTGGGTCGGGAAGATCCTCTGGAGGAGGAAATGGCAACCCACTCCAGTATTCTTGCCTGAACAATGCCATGGGCAGAGGAGCCTGGCGGGCTACTCTGTCACGTCGCAAAGAGTCAGACAGGACTGAGCCCACATGCATCGCCACTATCAGCAACACCACAGCAGTAACAAAGACCTGGAAACAACCTATATACCTGTTACGGATTGAGTTGTATTTCCCTGAAAAGACACACTGAAGTCCTAACCCCTGGTACCTTGAAATATCACCTGATTTAGAAATAGGGTCTTTGCAGATGTAGTCAGGATGGAGCCTTAATCCAATATGACTGCTTTCTTTATTAAAAAGAAATGTTTGGAAGCACACACAGATTGGCATGAGGGAAGGCTATGCAAATGGACATAAGGAGTATGCCACATGAAGGGGCAGGACCAAAATAAGCCTACAAGCCAAGAAATGCCAAAGATCGCCAGCCAGCCACCAGAAGCTGGGAAGAAACAAGGAAGGAGTCTCCCACAGGTTTCAGAGGGAGCACAGTCCGACTGACACCTAGACTTTGGACTTCTAGCCTCCAGAACTGTGAGATAATACATTTTTTAAGCTACCCAGTATGTAGTATTTTGTTATGGCCACCCTAAGAAACTAACATAAAGCCTAACAAGAGAGGAATGTTTAATTTTATGTTAAATAAACACATTTATGCTACATCAAATCCAGGAAATGGTTTACAACCGCTAAAAATGATGATTTAGAATGATTTAATGGGTCAATACTATAACATAAGGAATAACTACTATAAGTATTGAAAGAACATATTATAAATGATTTATACTCTAAATGTATAAAATACCTCTGTTACTGGGATGATGCAGTGCAAATATTAAACCTGTGTATTTATATATCCCACTTTAAATCATGTCTGCTTGCAACCTGCTACTTCTTGGGCTGACCCAATAGGGTGATTGTCCCAGGGAGGATATATTTCCAAGTAGCATGGGGTGGAGGGGTGTAGTCAGAAAAAAAGAGGCTGTGAATTAACTTCAAGCCTCAAAACCACCTTTTTATTTAATGAGACATTGATCTTGACAGCCAGACTTGGATGAAGGAGATGGGATATCTAAATGCTCTTATTAAAATGTCAAAAGTGTGGCCTTGCCAAATAGACCACAGTTTTATATGAGGAAGGTCCCCACCCCATAGGAAGAGGAGGGGAAGTTTGTTGGATGTGGAGAGGAGACTGAAGGGACAAGAGCTTTGGTCCTACCTCATACAGGGACTCATGCGAGGGATTTGGCCCATGCCAAACCAGAGGCTACTTCATCAGTAGCCTGTGGAGTACAGCACTGGTTGTAAGAGAGGGCTTTCCCAAGTCATCCTGGAGTCCATGTGGCTTGACTAAGACCAGGAGTTCCTTTGTGTCCCTGAGGTCAGACACAGATGGTAGCAGCTGAGACCTACCCTGGGGGCCCACCGGGCAAAACACTAAACAGAAGGACTGGCCGCCGGGCCACAGCCAGCAGGCGACACAGATTCAAGGGGCCTGCAGCACCTGCAGCCCAGGCAAAGGACTCCAGCTCCTAGTGGAGACCTCTAGCCTTACCCCGCAGACCAGAGGCTAATCTAGCCATGCGTCTCAACCTCAGCTACTTGCCAACACTCACTATGAGCTGGTCCCACCCCGGTGGCTGCCTTCACAGGAAGCCAACTAACCAACAATTTTACAACAGGGACAGATAAGGATCCCAAGGGAATCTCTACAAGATTTCAGGCCCCCATCTCCTTCTACCTCCAGTCATATGCCTGGATCCCTCTGAAAGAAGGAGGGTTGGGGCAGACCTGAACACAGCCTGTTTTATCTAAAGCATCTGAGCACCCAAGAAGACTGTTTAAATGATTGCACCAGACTAAATTTATCAGCTAGCAAAAATCTAGCTTTTAACTTTTTTTTTTCCTGCAACCAGGACACAAATTGGGAATCCATGAGGAAGATCAAACTAGCCTTATGCACCCCCAAAAAGCTACGTATTTTGCATATCTGAGTGTATTATGAGAAAACTTGTGACCCTACTATATGGCCATGTAGACAAAGATTAAAAGGAAATATCCAACATGAAGTGTTTTTCAAATTTTTTACATTATTTTTAAAAGGAACATTTTGCCTAGTCCCTGTCTCTAAAGTAGGTTCTACAGCTGCTGAATACTTGCATATTTACAATAAGACTAAGTTTTTAAAGTAAACATCTTTCCAGCCAGGGCCTGGTTCCCATGTGCATGCGTGCATGCTAAGTCGCTTCAATCATGTCTGCAATCCCATGGACTATAGCCCACCAGGCTCCTCTGTCCATGGGATTCTCCAGGCAAGAACCTGGAGTGGGTTTCCATACCCTCCTCCAAGGGATCTTCCTGACCCAGGGATCGAAACCAAGTCTCCTGCGGCTCCTGCACTGCAGACAGATTCTTTACCACTGAGTCACCAAGGAAGCCCGGTTCCTATATTAATGTTTAATAAAGTTAAAGATGCAGAAAACCTCTCCTGTTTTTTTTAGTCCTCAATTCATCCTGCTTTCTGGGATAACTAAGAGTAAAACTAGTAGACAGAAATAGAAATGGCTCAGAACAATCTTTACAACATCATTCATTCTGTTCATTGGCTGATAACCTGCAGATTTTGCGTGTGAAAAGCAGCCGTTCTCAGCTCTGCAGCATCAAACATGTTCCAAAGAGCTGGTGGGGCAGCCACCACCCAAGTCCCCGTACATCTGTGACCACTTGTCCCTTCACACACTTTCCAGAACTCACGTGGTATCTCCAAAAGTAATTCAAACTTAATGTGAAAGAACTATCTGTGTGTTTCTGTTTATTCTCTTCTCTTTTATTCAGAAGGGAGGACGGCTGGCCCTTGCATGTTGCCAGAGAACAGGATCAGTCCCATGTCTGGGAGTGCCCAGAACATGCGGCTGGAAGGGTGCAATGACAGGCAGCCCTCCTCCCTGGGAACATCTGTTCTATCTATACCAGGAATCCTAACATCAAGGATTCATTCCGCTGGCCTTCAGGATGCCTCTGCTCTCCAGAACTGCCTTTAAAAAGCGTCCAGTAGCTGGCAGAAGTAACACCTTTAATATCTGTCAGCTACCACTCATCCAGGACTGATCAACCAGATATGCGATCAAGCAGCAAAGCCCTGGAGGACGGAAGCCCCGGTGAGGACTGGAAGAAATATAGAATCATCCAGTTGGTGGGGAAGAGTAGGAAAAGGAATCTATGGCTGATTATTTCACTCTCGGGAAGTAATTACAAGAGCAACAGTCACCATTTTAAGTGATCTCTCTGTGCTTGGTACTTTACTACCATACCTCATTTAATTTTCATAGCAATGCTTTGAGGTAAATATTATTATCTCCAGTTTTCCGAAGGTTAAAATAATACTCAGAGAGGTAAAGTAAGTTGCTCAAGGCCATGCGAGTTGTAGAACTGTGAGCTGGAGCTACCTCTATTCTGAGTGTGTGTGTGGTGGGAGGTGGGGGGGCAGGTTCACAGACACTACTGATAGAGGATAATTTGAAAGTACTTGTTAAAAGCATTTAGCTAGAAGGTTTAGCTATGAAACAAAGTAATCGAATATTCCATCTGAATATTCAGATGGAAAGATAAATCCATCTGAATGCAGAGTTCCAAAAAATAGCAAGGAGAAATAAGAAAGCCTTCCTAAGTGATCAATGCAAAGAAATAGAAGAAAACAATAGAATGGGAAAGACTAGAGACCTCTTCAAGAAAATTAGAGATACCAAGGGAACATTTTATGCAAGATGGGCACCATAAAGGATAGAAATGGTATGGACCTAACAGAAGCAGAAGTTATTAAGAACAGGTGGCAAGAATACACAGGAGAACTATACAAAAAAGACCTTCATGACCCAGATAACCATGATGGTGTGTTCACTCACCTAGAGCCAGACATCCTGGAATGAGAAGTCAAGTGGGCCTTAGGAAGCATCACTATGAACAAAGCTAGTGGAGGTGGAATTCCAGTTGAGATATTTCAAAGTCTAAACGATGATGCTGTTAAAATGCTGCACTCAATATGCCAGCAGATTTGGAAACTCAGCAGTGGCCACAGGACTGGAAAAAGTCAGTTTTCACTCCAATCCCAAAGAAAGGCAATGCCAAAGAATTTTCAGACTACCACACAGTTGCACTCATTTCACACACCAGCAAAGTAATGCTCAAAATTCAAGTTAGGCTTCAACAGTATGTGAACCGTGAACTTCCAGATGTTCAAGCTGGATTTAGAAAAGGCAGAGGAACCAGAGATCAAGTTGCGAACATCTGCTGGATCATAGAAAAAACAAAAGAGTTCCAGAAAAACATCTACTTCTGTTTTATTGACTATGCCAAAGCCTTTGACTATGTGGATCACAATAAACTATGGAAAATTCTTTAAGAGATGGGAATACCACACCACCTTACCTGCCTCCTGAGAAATCTATATGCAGGTCAAGAAGCAACAGTTAGAACTGGACATGGAACAACAGACTGGTTCCAAATTGGGAAAGGAGTACATCAAGACTGTATATCATCACCCTGCTTATTTAACTTATATGCAGAGTACAGCATGAGAAACATTGGGCTGGATGAATCACAAGCTGGAATAAAGATTTCCAGGAGAAATATCAATAAACTTAGATGACACCACCCTTAGGGCAGAAAGCAAAGAGGAACTAAAGAGCCTCTTGAGGAAGGTGAAAGAGAAGAGTGAAAAAGTTGGCTTAAAACTCAACATTCAGAAACACGTATCTGGTCCCATCACTTCATGCCAAATAGATGGGGAAACAATGAAACAGTGAGAGACTTTTCTTGGGTTCCAAAATCACTGCAGATGGTGACTGTAGCCATGAAATTAAAAGACACTTGCTCCCTGGAAGAAAAGCTATGACCAACCTAGACAGCATATTAGAAAGCAGAGACATTACTTTGCCAACAAATGTTCGCATAGCCAAATCTACGGTTTTTCCAGTAGTCATGTATGGATGTGATAGTTGGACCATAAAGAAAAGTGAGTGCTGAAGAATTGATGCTTTTGAATTGTGGTGTTGGAGAAGACTCTTGAGAGTCCCTTGGACAGCAAGGAGACCAGTCAATCTTAAAGGAAATCAGTGCTGAATATTCATTGGAAGGACTGATGCTGAAGCTGAAGCTCCAATAGTTTGGCCACATGATGCAAAGAGCTGACTCATTAGAAAAGACCCTGATGCTGGGAAAGATTGAAGGCAGGAGGAGAAGGGGACAACAAAGGATGAGATGGTTGGATGGCATCACTGATTCAATAGACATGAGTTTGAGCAAGCTCCAGGAGTTGGTGATGGACAGGGAAGCCTGGCATGCTGAAGTCTGTGGGGTTGAAACAGTCAGACGCAACTGAGCGACTGAACTGAACTGAATTTAATATTCAACACTGGAGGATTAAATTTGAAACAGTATGCTATTTTCATAAATAAAATTGTTCTACAACCATAAGATGATGCACAAGGAAATGGAATGAACCTAAAAAGTTCCCAGTATGCTGCTAAGTTTGTTTGTTTTAAGCATGTTTTCTGGTTACTATTGCATATAACAAGGTACCCAACTACTCCATTTGGTTTTTCTCAAAAATTGCAGGTCAGGAATTTGAGACAGGCTCAGTAGGGTAGTTCTCATCCTATTGAATAACTGCAATAGGATGAAAGCTTTATCATCTAAGATTGATTATCCAAGATGGGTGCCAGCTGGGCAATGAGCCTGGACTGTTGGCTGCAGTGTCCACCCATGGCCTCTTCATGTGGCTTGGGCTCCCTTGCAGCATGGAAGCTTCAGCAACTGAAGTTCTTGCATGATGGTTCAGGGCTCCAGCACAAGTGTTAGGAAGAACAAGGCCACAGAAGCAGAATCTCCTTTTTTAACCTGGCCTTGGAAGACATCTAGAGTCACTTCAGTCATATTCTGCTGATTATAAATGAATCACAAGCCTGCTCAGGTGGGTTAACAATGAAAGGAGTATCAAAAAGTTCACAACCTTTTTTAAAACTGCATTTTATTAAAGTGTTTCTTATACAGTTGCATTTTTATTTTGACATGTAGCTAGGGAAAAAAAAGATTATAAGATAAAAAAATATTGAGAGTGATTTCCTCAGGAATTTAGGTGAGCTTTATTTTCATCTTTTTTACCTGAATTTTGATACAGAATCTCTATTAATGTGATCAGAGACAAATTGAAAGTATTTAATTTTTGAAGTTTGAAATGAACACTTTTATCTCTATATTCTTCACTAGTTAGGGACTTTTCCCCACATATCCATCTTTTGAAACCACCACAGAGCAATCTATCATACATAAAACCCTCAGGTACACATAACATGTGAATTCATACTTGTTTTCTATCACTTGCATGTAATAAATCTATTCAGTGTCTTAAACAACCATGTTACCTGCCATGCCTGGCAATCCATAATGAGGCTGGGAACACAATCTGTGCAGGACACCGTGGAGGAAATGATCATTGCCATGATTTTCTTATGCAACACCTTCAAAGAGGGTTGGTCACAAGAGCTTCAGCCACACTCTCCTGATAATGGGAAATTTGGGGCTAGCTTCAGCATTTTTTCTCATAGAAAGTAAAATGAGATCTCAGATCAATCAGTGACATCAGCTATTTAAAACGTTACTCTGGGAAGAAAAGAAAAAAAAAGAGCAGCTCAATTAGCCAAGTCCATCAGAAATTATAAATATGCCCTTTCAATCACATGGATAGAGCATGATTGGGATGAGCCATTCCTTTAAGCTACCTTCAATGCCAGGACCAACGCTGCAGACAGAACGAACAGATGTCTTTCACTTAGTGACTGGAGGCATGTACTAGACCAAAATATTCACAAAAGTCTCAGAGGTTAGACCATATTAATGACCCTCTCTTTTTCTTTCCTCCTCCCCTGAAAACTCTATTAAAAAACTAAGGTCACCAGCTGTTGCGTGCCATCAAAAACCAAAGAATTTATGGCAAGAGTCCTATTTAATTACAGTTCATGAAACTGATCCTATGGTATTGCAGACCTTATATATAAATATTATTTATATCCCCAACATTCAGGAAAGCAAGGTCTATTTCACAACCTTGCCAAAGGTCAGGGAACTGCCCCTGATGTTAAACATAAAAGGTGTTGTATAACATAGCTAAACAGATTACAGGCTGGTTTGCAGACATGGTTTTCTTCTCCACACAACTATAGCTCTCCTTCTCTGACAATGGAGAAAGAGCTCCATTCATGACACATCTCCTTACAGCCAAGAGTACCTGTCTGAAGAGTGTGCATTTAATTCAGAGGGCCACAGGGAGCTATTGAGGGCTTACCAAGAAGGGAATGACGTGATCTAAACTATACCTTTGGGGGATTAAAGCTGAAATTAGGAAAATAAAAAAAACAAACCTACATAAATTTGAAAACTGGTTCTTCAAAAAGACGATTAGAGTAGGTAGACTCTTCCTATGCTTGACTAAGGAAAAAGAGAAAAATAGTAAAATTAGGAGTGTGAAAAAGAAAGATATAAGTTCAAGTTCTTAAGGAGGCGAAAAGGGCTTTAATGAAATATTATATAAAACTTACAGTGACACATTGAAAGCCTAAAAATAGGTGATTTTCTGAAAAATATGATATTTCCTAGTCAATTCAAGAAGTAGTAAATGTGAATAGACTCTGTACACAGAGAGGTAATGACTGGCCCCACACTGGATGGATTCAAGAGATACTTTTGGATTGGAAACTGTAGGGAATAAGAAAGAGGTGTATGTGTGCTCAATCATGTCCACCTCTGTGTGATCACATGGACCCACCAGGCTCCTCTGTCCATGGAATTCTCCAGGCAAGAATACTGGAGTCGGTTGCCATTTTCTTCTCCAGGGGAGCTTCCCAACCCAGGGATGAAACTCACATTGACAGGTGGATTCTTTACCAGTGAGCCACCTGGGAAGCCCAGAAAGAAGTGGATGAAGGTAATTCATACTAACCTGGCCTAACTGAATGAAAAGACGGACTTCATGCACAGAGAAGGCAGGAGGAGAAGCTGGATTTAGGGGAAAGATAATGAATCACCTTGGAAACATCATAAGGTATAGCCAAATGATGATGTATATCCAAGTGACATAATACAGCAGTGACCAAGTGCATATACTAACAGACTAATCAGTGCGATGCACTGGTATGCAAGGAAAAACTAGGTTATGTTTTTAATCTCACCATTTCTTAACTCTTAGACGTTTATGTCATTTTATTATGTATAAAATATATTAGTACTGTTGTACAAATATACAGAGTGTATGTATAGCATGGTGTATACTAAAAAAAACATTTTGGAATATGGATAAGCAGTCAAAAACATTTAGAGGGATATCCAGACAGTAGAATATTACTCAGCAACAAAAAGACTAGAAAACAAACAGTCCCAATTAGAGCACATCAGAAGGCTGCTTTTCTTCAAGAAGATGTCATTTATGCATATTGTGTTTGACCTATTGAAAAGAGATTTGTGCAATTTCAGGAAAGCTTGGGTTGAATTCAGTGATAAGTACATGCTGCTGCTGCTGCTAAGTCACTTCAGTCGTGTCGAACTCTGTGCAACCTCATGGACTGCAGCCCACCAGGCTCCCCCGTCCCTGGGATTCTCCAGGCAAGAACACTGGAGTGGGTTGCCATTTCCTTCTCCAATGCATGAAAGTGAAAAGTGGAAGTGAAGTCGCTCAGTTGTGTCCGACTCTTTACGACCCCATGGACTGCAGCCCACCAGGCTCCTCCGTCCATGAGATTTTCCAGACAAGAGTACTGGCTGCTGCTGCTGCTGCTAAGTCACTTCAGTCGTGTCCGACTCTGTGCGACCCCATGGACTGCAGCCCACCAGGCTCCCCTGTCCTTGGGATTCTCCAGGCAAGAATACTGGAGTGGGTTACCATTTCCTTCTCCAATGCATGAAAGTGAAAAGTGAAAGTGAAGTTGCTCAGTCGTGTCTGACTTAGTGACCCCATGGACTGCAGCCTACCAGGCTCCTCGGTCCATGGGTTTTCCAGGCAAGAGTACTGGAGTGGGTGCCATTGCCTTCTCCGATAAGTACATAGATGCAACAATAAATTTTAAGACAATTATAAACTTTAGGATACACAAAATATTGTATGAGACAAAAGTTATTAAAATTACATGGCTCAGTACATGAATAGCATTGACATAGTCATAATTATTTAAATACAATGCAAATGTTGACATAAATAAGATTAACATGTAACTACACTGAGAGAGTGAGGACACAGGAAGGGTATGTATGTTACAGGAGGAAGGTAAAACAAACAGAGTTATCACTTCATTTCCCAAGTGAGAAGTCAATGTGCTAGATAGTGTCTGACATGGAAAAATACAAATAGGTACTTTCTATATAAGTATGAAATAAGAAGAAGAAGGAAACATTATGCTTGACCTCAAAGAGAACAGAGACTCAAGGGAGAGAAATATACAAAACATACTTGTCATGAATACAGGACCCAGAGGACAGAGAAACAAACTCCACCTAAGGAAAGCCTTCACAGAGAAACAGGGAACCCCATTATCCATCCTTCTCTTCCTTTATGTAACAGAACCTACTGTCTGTACCTATCTCCACTTTGGATTGTAACTGAGCACAGAGCCACTAGAGATTCCATTTCCAGCTTCCCTTTCTGCTGATTATGACTATGTTACTAAATTCTGAAGGGGGCAGATGTGATATTTGCAACTTCTAAATTATAGCCTCAAAATAAGCTTATTCTCTATTGCCTATTTTAGCCCTTCCTGAGGGCTGAAATGCAGATTTTAGTAGCCTGTTTAAACTCTATAGAAAAGGACAAAACCTTAAGGGATGGCAGAGCAATAAAGTAGAAAATACCTGGGCCCCACGTGGCTGAAAGGAAAACTGCACCCTACCCCCAGCCTGTCCAGCAGCTCAGACTTTTATGTGAAATAGAAATAAACCTTCCCCCCTTTTTAAGTCACTATTAAATGATCTCAGTTAAAAGATCCAAGCCAATATCCCAAGTAACGTAAGGAACCCTGTCTGGAGGAAGTTCACAGTCAGGTGCAACAGGGAGAGGCCAGGGGCCAGGAATAATGAATGGGTCTGGAGTGGGGAAGCCAAAGGAGGCAGAAAGGAAGTTGGACTCAATGATGGATGCCATGCAAAAGAGTTTTCACTTTAAAATAAATTGGAAACTATCAAAGTTTCCTTCACACCAATAGTGCAAACTGTCACTAAAATGATCTTGTGATTATCTGAAAATAACCTATAATCTAACTCATGCATTTTTAAAACCACATACAAATAAGTTTCATGCAGACTGTAGACAACAAATTGCATATAATAATTGCTGTCTCAAAGAATATCCTGGCTGAAACTACTAGTTTTTCTATTACATCTAAAGGTCTTCTTCCATTCAAATTATTCCTTGAGAGTATTGGAAAATAAATTTTTTATTTCATGTATAATGTAGGCATTTCTAGTGATAAAATTATCTTCCCAGTATTAAAAAACTCATGAAAATGTTAATATTCTTCCTTTATTAAGCAATGTTTCTAAATAGCCTCTAATATTGAGTAGAAAGTTTAACTAAGACTAGTAAATTGATTGGAAAGCTATAAATATTTTAAAATGTGCTAGTGGAAAGATTAGCTGGATATCTGTTTGGAAAAAGAAATTAAATCCACTTTACATGTGATAAAAACAATATAAAAGTAAAGATAAAAAGATAACAATTCTCATTCCAATAGTAGTCAAAGGAACTTTATAGCAATTGAAAGACATTATTGACAAGGTAAATGAGATCAACTAAAGGAAAAATGAAAAATATATCCAAAGTAGGAAGAAGAGAAAAGAAGAAATGTAAAATGTTATTTGCATTACATATGAATAAAATATTTAATTTTTTTAAAGTGAATGTCAATCCATAATGTTTTCTACTTTTTAGTAGGCAAATTTACAAAAAGGTAAGGAACTAATGAGAAAATACCAGAGGGAGTCAATGTTTAAAATAATATTTCCTAATATTAAAAATGAAAATTGAAACTGCAACCTTGTTCCTGCTATTATATTAGCAAAAAATTAACTACATGTACCCTCATGCCAATAGCATTGTACACTAATTAATCTTTTATAAGAGCTCTATAATAGGTCTATCTTTTGACATACTAACTTTGAGTAACATGCCCAAGAAAATATTTAAAAGAAAAAGCTACTTGTACAAAGTTGTTCTAACAATTTCATTCACATGAGTTTTGTTAAAGCTACCAAATTAGGAAATGGATAAATGAATTTTGGTGTAATGTTACTGCTATCATAGTTTTTTATAATTATTAAATAATAATGGTAAATTATATGCAAAAATGTTTGTGAGACCCAAATGTAAAATCACATGCAAAAATGTTTGTGAGACCCAAATATAAAATCACATGCAAAAATGTTTGTCAGACCCAAAAATGTTAAGTAGAATATAAATTATTCTGTTTACTGATTATGTAAAAATTTAGGTCACTACATTAAAAAGCATCAATAGAAAGCATATATGTAGTTATCTGGAGTCTAACATTAAATGATTATCCTTTTTCTGTAAAATGTTGAAGTGTGCAATAAAAAAATAAAAGATTACTTGGTAAAGTAAAAATAAAAAACCCTTCTACCAGCTTGTAATTACCTTGAACCCCAGAGTAGTAATTATTATAAGTACTACTTACTGTCTAATACATGCCACCAATTCTGCTAGGCTCCTTAAATACAGAATCTTGTTTAAGCATCGTATCACCCCTGCAAACTGGAAGTTATCATCCCCATTTTACAGATGATACCTTGAGGCTCAGAGGCATTAAATAATTCACCAAATATCACCCAAGTAGAACATGGCAGAACCTCCATTACAATCTAGTTCTAATCTAGTTCTCCAAAGTTTTAATAAAACATTTTTTTTCATGAGGATCAAAATAACTCATGCTTATTAAAGAAGATATGGAAAGGTACAAATACTATTCAGGGAGGGTGGTGGCAATCTGTGATTCCACTATCTGGAAGAACTCACTCAATTATTTCCCCAAATTCCTCCCCATGTTTTTCTAGCATATTTTCTTTCTCATAGTTGAATTCATCATCTATACACAACTTCATATCCTGTCTTTTTATTTAACATTACATCATATCCATAAGTTTTAATGGTAGCATAATATAGTATTACACTGATATTGCATCATTCCGTATTCCATAGCTAACTATTCTACTAATGTAGATGTAGATGCTGCCAGTTTTTCTCTATTACAAAAAGCACCACAATAAACCTCCTTATACATAAATCATGCTTAGCAAGAAAATCAATTAGGAGACAAATAATTGTAATAAAGGTAATGGGGATTCTTAAGACTTTTGTTACATTTTGCCAAATTTCTTTCCAGGAGGGTTGTATCAATTTACATCAATAGTGATTGAGAATGTTTGCCTTTCAACCTTTATCATAGCTATTGTTACAGTTAATCTTTGCTAATAGATAGGTGGAAAATTAGTCATACTGTATCATTCCTGCTTGAATTTACAGATGGAAGTTGCTTTTTTTCATGTTTTTTAACGTAATATTCTTCTTCAGAAGTTATGCTAATTCACCTGAATTATTACAGTTCTAGACATGTCATGAAGCCATCATAAGCCCTTGAGCTTTCTGTTGCCTCCTAAAATAAAGTGCACCTGCCATCTTTATTTCATTTATTCACCTCATCTAGTCATGCAATCCTTAGACAATCTTTATAGAAAACACTTTGACAAAAGTATCAAATCTTTAAAATATTTATATCATTTAACCCCGCAGATTTTCTTTCAGTAAAATGCCTTCTGAGGACCAGTCACATTTGATTTGTTTTCTAAAGAAATGAGGAAAGTAATCCCCAAGGAAATAGCCCCCATCTTTTGCTTATCTTTCTCTCACTTCATTTCAAAAAAGGAAAACGTATTACCAAGAACAGCTGTCTTGAAAATGCTGGAAGCTAAGCAGGTGGTACCACCTGTAGCTATGAAATCACAAGCTCTGTACAAGGCTATCCAGTTGAGCTGATATCCAGCTATTCTCAATTTTTTTGGGAACAGTGTCAAGCCTGGACAAATTCCAGTTCAGAATTCTCCAGATAGACAGATAGATGATAGATAAATGATAGATAGCCACTGGAATAGCAATTAACAATCATCTCACTTTCTAATTTAATTTTCATGAATCACGTTTTCCTCTGACCACCTTATTTAAAATTGTGAATACTAACCTTCCTCTTCTGCTCTCCTCACACTTCTGTTCCCTTGAGCCCACCTGGCCTTTTCATTTCCTGGGACACCTTCTAACACATCATGTAGTTTGCTGATTTGCTGCATTTACGTTTTATTGTCAGTCTCCCATATGAACGTAAGTTCCCTGAGAGAAAGGACATTCGTTTGGTTTGCTGACCTATCCCAAGAGCCAGCAACAGTAGCCAGCAGGTAGTAGGCTTTCAAAAAACACAATTATATGAAGATAATTTGAAGCAATAAATACCACATTCATGTTTTAAACCAGTTTTTTCCCACAGAAGGATCAGAGAAAATCAGGCTGTTATCCACAACAATGGAAGAACTGAGATGGGACTCTTCAATACCTGTTGTCACTTCTTCATTCTAATCCCAATGGCAATTTTCTTGTGATATTAACAGCCAGCTTCCTCAAGGCTTGTTAGTTAACATTGCGTCCATCTGTGGGTATTACCTGTGCTGCAGTGTCATTCACCTGGACTGGTGTAGGGGCATGAAGCAATATATGTTTTATTGCCTGTAACTTTTGTGTTTTACCATATAGTTCTGCTGCGAGCAATAATAAGGAAACTAAAAAGCTGGTTCGTTTACTGGAATGGACTGTTATGTACTATGTAGTTATAGTTATCAACAGTATTGCATAAATTTAGAGGCATGCCAGATAATTAGCCACTACGGTTATTAAAGCTTCAGGCATGGATGACAGATAACCTGCAAGATTATTATATATTTATTATATAAAATGTGTTGACAAGTTCTGCTCAAAATTATACATACGTTCAGGAGCAGAGTCATAAAACAGAGCCAGGATGACAAAGCAGCCACAATGAGACTCTGGTACAGGCCCGGGACCCCTGAGGGGTGTGGTCCAGACCCTCACTGTGTGAATACCATTGCTCCAGTGTCTACTGCTTTCATCTGCCACTGCCTGTGCCTTAAGATTTCTTAATAAAATTATAGTCCATTTTATAATCCCAAAGAATGTCATGAATAGGAGCTTTCAGAAAAGTGCCCTGAGGCACTGCACCTTCAAAGTTCCAGGTCCTGCCAGCAGCAGCTCATTGGTTAATCATGAGTCCTGCTCCCAACCTCTCTGAAGATGCCTCAGAAGCTGCTGGTGACCTGTCCAAGAGCCATTCCCCCTTGGTCCTCCCCTTGAGAAATCCCGTTACCCTGGCTTCCAGTCTCCCTCAGGCACGTGCTTCAGAGGGTGAAACGTGGTGTGTCACCATCCCGGCCAGTGAGACACAACCTTCTCGTGAGACCTTTGAAAACGTTTTCATCCCTGGTAAAGAGATACAGGAGAAAAAACAGCCTCTTCACAGCCTTGGTTGCTTCAGCTGGAGGTGATTGTTTCTGCAGTGCCTGAGAAGGCAACCGTTACCACACCCAGCACCAAGAGACAGGCTGGCACGATGAAGACGGTTCAGCAGAGAAACGTAAGATCTGGTATATGATGGTGTTGCACAGCCGCTACCCTCCTGAAGCCCCTCGCTTCTGGACTTCTTGTTATGTATGATAATAAAGCCCTTTATGGGTAGGATAATGTGATAGGCTGGGTAATGGACCCCCAGAGATGTCCATAGCCTAATTCCTGGCTCCTGTGAATATATTAGGCTACAAGTCAAAGAGGGACTCAGATTGCAGAGAGAATCAAGGTTGCTAATCAACTGAGCACTTAAATTAGGGAGATTATGCTGGATTATCTGGGTGGGCCCATCACAATAGGCCTTAAGAGTGAGAAGGGGAACAGAGAGATGGCAGTGTGAGGAGGACTCAGCAGCACATTGTTGGAGAAGGGGCCACAGCCAAGAAATGCAGGCAGCCTCTAGAAGCTGGAAAAGGTAAAGAAGCAGATTCTCCCTAGAGCATCCAGAAGGAAGTAGGCAACACCTTGATTTTAACCCAGTGAGACTGGTGTTGAGCATATAACCTACAAAACTGTAAAATAAATGTGTTGTTTTAAGACTCTAAGTTTGTGGTAATTTGTTACATCAGCTGTTGAACTAACACAGATGACCACATACTTTATCATTCTAGTATGGGCACTTTTGAGCGTGCAAGGGGTGTTAAAAATCAGGACAGAAAAATATAGGTCAATTGCAAATGTCCTGGGAATATCTCACTTATTGCTTATATCACTGAATTGGGTTTTCTGATATCTGTGCCCCCAAAAATCCTAATTATAGGGAACATGTTCCATGTATTGGCATCATTCACTTTTGAAATGCTTTAAGATATTAATTTCAACCCAAACAGAGCCAACACACAGGAATTAATAGCTACCTCAACCTGGGAACCAGCTATACATGTGAAGGCCTCCCTCATAATATGGAGAACCTAATGCCAAAATTAGCTCAGAAGAGAAAAGAAAGGAAGAACCAGTCCCCACTTGGCAAAAAGTTTACAATCAAGTTGGAGAGACAAATGTCACAGAAATTAAGGGCCTAATGAACTGATTTATGGAAGTAGCTCTTTCTTGGCAGCCCTCAGAATGTTCCTATGCCAATTTTTTTTTATTCCCTGAAAGACAAGGGAAATGAAAAACTAGCATTTTTCACTCCCTGGCCTGAGCATCCTTACTCCTAAGAGTAAGAGTTCTTTCCCTGAGTGAGCCAAAAGAAAAAGAACGCAAAGGTTCACCATGAAAAGCTCAGTTAAAAAGAATTTGGCATTATAAAAAATGACATTCAACCTTTGAATATAGGAGAAAATAAATGTGCATAGGAACTTCACTGAAAGAAACTCTATCTTTAATGCAACTCTATCTTTATGCAAGAAAACCAGAATCAGAACTGCAATGAGCTTAGGGAATTTGCCTTGGGTATTTAAGTGAAGAACAGCAGCAGAATTAAGAGGCAAGGGCTAAATGCAAAGGAACCCTGAAGGAATTAACTCAGATTATCTATCTATGAAGTAATGCAAGAAGAAAGAGGTAAACTCGGGGCTCCGGCTTGGGAAAGGAATTCCATTTCCTGGGGTCACTGGAGCAGTGTGGAGTCCTAAGCACGGAGCCATCAGACTGGAGAGGGTTCAGAGGCTCCTGTGCTGTGGCCAGTCTGGGAATTCCTGAGGGAGGCTCTCCATCTCTCAGAACATTTCCTGCACTGGGAGGAATGAGGAGAGCTGATGGGAGAGTATTGATTTAGGACGTGTATAGGAAGAGATTCAACCTCCTGTGAAGTCACAAAATCTGTCGGAAACCGCCAGTCGACCTTTTCTTTTAATTGATTTGTTCAGGTGTATTAGGAACTGTTTGGAGAAAAGCGAAATGCCCTTTGAAGAGAGAAGGCAAGCCTACAAAAAGACCCTAAGCAGGTTAGGTGAAAAAACTTCTGAGACTGAGAAGCAGCATTAGAGAACTTGAGTATTCCATGTAAAATAACTTTTATACCAAAGCACATGTGTCTCTGGGGAACCAGGCACCTGGAATTCAGCTCCTGATGTGTTTATTTCCATGAGAGGGGAAGCAGGGAGCATTAAGGATATGAATATTGATTGGTGGGGAAGCTGAAGATCTGGTGTAACCAGGGCATCTAATTGAGTCAAAAAGATCCAGTCCCTCCAGCTTAATTCCCACCTGCACCGCCGCAAAAAGAAACCACAATTCCCATCTAGTTAATGACTTCTTCACTTTGGTAAAGAAAAATGGCTCTACTCCATCCTGAATCTTCTTGAACTCTCTATAGCCTCCAGCCATTGATCAATAGCTATTATCTTCTACTTCTGAAGCACTCCCCCCTAGTTTAGTCAGCTTCCTTTCTTCCTTCCTCTCCTTCCTGCTTCCCTTCCTCTCCTCCCTCATTCATTCAATAAACACATATCCATACACTCCCCAAGAGTGCCAGACCCTAAGGAAAGATGAACAAAACCCAACCTGATTCACATCCCAGTGCAACACTCTCCTCCGGCAAAAGAGACAGAAAGACCATCCCCATTTCTTGGGCTTCACCCTTTCCATATTTTCCCACTTGCTTTCCTAAGCAAGGCCCTCCCCAAATATCCTTCCTGGGCTTCATCAACAACCTCCTGATAGACTTCCTTTCTCAATAGATGTACAGTGTAAACCTGCTCCAACCCCGTTTCCACCACCCAACCCCAGAGACCCAGAACAAAGTGACACCTTAATTTGCCCATTGCCATGCTCCGGTTACCAAGCAAAGGCTCACTGCCGGATCACACACAGAGAAGCCGAGACTATGGGACTGGCTTTTGAGAAAACAAAGAGGTTTGCAGCAAGGCCAACCAGCATAAAGAATAGGAGCAAGGCTCACAGATCTGTCTCCCTGATCCAGGCTTCCAGGAGATATTTAATGGTTAGGGGAATTTCAAAATCGGAAGCTAATTGGCTAGTCTTCAATTAGAGCATCTGAGCTACTCGGGCTGCTGGAAGCCAGATTTTCCCCGATTAAAGGACTTCTCGTTTTGCAAAAGACTCCAGTGACAACATTTCTAGTCTTTAAGTTCTGTAGACTAAAGATTCTTGGTTCCGCTGTCATCCTGGAAACATGAATTTCCATCTCACACATACAGAATGCTGTCTGTGTAAAATGACTCAAGGTTTGATTAATCAACAACCTATGAGTGGTGGCAAAACCAGTTTAAGCTGGTGCTATTTCAATTTGATTAATCAACAACCCATTTAAAGAGGCAAAACCAGTTTAAGCTAGTGCTATTTCATTCCTCAGAGAAGGCAATGGCACCCCACTCCAGGACTCTTGCCTGGGAAATCCCATGGACAGAGGAGCCTGGTAGGCTCCAGTCCATGGGGTCGCTAAGACTCGGACTTGACTGAGCGACTTCACTTTCACTTTTCACTTTCATGCATTGGAGAAGGAAATGGCAACCCACTCCAGTGTTCTTGCCTGGAGGATCCCAGGGACGGGGGAGCCTGGTGGGCTGCCGTCTATGGGGTCGAACAGAGTCGGACACGACTGATGCAACTTGGAAGCAGCAGCAGCAGCAGCAGCATTTCATTCCTACCAAAAAAAAAAAAAAGAAAGAAATCTTTCCCACCTGCTCCTACTGATCAGATGAATTCTTAGGAGCTTAGCTCAAAGCTGAAAAGATCGAAAAAGTTACACTGCTCACTCCACTTAACTCATTGTTGCTCTTGTTATCAGTGATGTACTCCAAACACATGCAAACATGTCTATCTTCTCCTGTTCGTGGATTGCTATTTAATTGCTCCATGGTTCTGCCTATTTTGACTTCCTCAACAAAGTTCCTTTTATTTTATATTCTCAAAAGTGTCCAGTTCAGAACTGTACTCAATACAACATTTAAAACGTTGTTTACTACATCTTCATCTCATCATTAATTAAAAGTGGAAAATAAAGAAATTCCATCCCTAATTTACCACAGAGCTCTGCTTACTCATTACCATGGCAATGGTGGCATTTCAGGCTCCTCCCAGGCCAAAAAAAAAATAGGCCAAGAGTCATGTTGAACCCTCATCATCTACACGTCTTCTAGGACCATAGCAAATGTTACCGCTCTGAATGCATCCCCTTTTTGTTCATCTCCTTCCTCTCAGTCTCCACAAGCAAGGTGTTAGCCCAAATCCTGTCTGCTCTAGTGACAGGAGCCCCATCTCCAAGAACTGAAGATAATATCCGCTACCTCACCCACTGGATTCGGCAAATGAGCCTCAACTGATTACGTAAAAATTTAGGTCACTGCATAAAGCACGATGTATGGAGTGCTTTGAGGATGGCCAGGGCACATCAGATGCGCAGCACTATGGACAATTCCACTGCCCAGGCCCTTCACTTTCCACAGCACTTTTTGGAGCAGCCCCCAGTGGCAGAAAGTCACCAGTGGCCTGAGCCAAATGAGTCTGGATTTGAAAGCTGTATCAGCCACAAATAGTGTGAGGCACCCTCCCTGTGCCTCAGTTTCCTCCTCTGTGAGCTGGAGGTGATGCCATCTTCTTTACCAGATCCCTGGGGGCTTTAGGTGAGATGGTAAATGCCAGCATTATAGCTTTTTGCCATTTCCTCTTGCCCTGCTCTGCCTCTGCACCCACTCTACCACCTTGCTTCTTGAAGGATCACAGGGATTTCTCTCTGCTTCTGGATAATGTTTTTGTTTTCATCAGATAAAAATAAAAGGATTTTGTTTTCAAATAAAATTAAAATGCTGCTCAGTGGCCGAAAGGACAACTCCTTTCTGAGGCAAGTGTCAGAAAGTCCAGTCCAAAGTCTGAACAGAAAGGGAATTACTTGTAACAGCTGAGAAGCCCAGGGTAGCGCCTGAGTCAGACCCAGCTGGACTGGGGCTTCAGGATGTCCCCAGGATCCAGGCCTCTTAGCTGAGCTCTGCTTTTCTGCACTTGTTGATGCCCCACTCAGGCTCGCAGTGGTCCATGATGGTACAGCTATTTCTGCAGATTCTGCCTCCCAGATTCAAGGCTACAGGAAAACCATCCTCCTTTCTTTTAGCTTCAGAAAAAAAAGAACTTGGATGAACTCCAGTCAGATTAGCTTGGGCCATGGACCTAAGATAATTAGAGCAGTGGGGAAGCCGAGCTGGATTGGGCAGGCTAACAAGCAAACACCTGAGCAGTACCATCTCAGGGCACATGCTAAGTTCTGGAGATGATTGGGGTGATGGTTCATGTCCAGTATGATATTAACTACGGGCCAGGGGAGGGTTGCTTCAGAGCAAAGAAGCAGAAGGAGGATTTTGGAAATAGCAGAATGATTTTTGAGGGCTTTGCCCTTTTTCTCTGAGATAATCTGCCTCATGGTTAAGTGCACAGGTTCTAAGCTGCTTGGGTTCAAATCCTGGCTCTGCTGCTCTGTTGCTTAGACCAGTCTCTTCCCTGTGCTTCAGTGTTCTCTTGTGTGAAAACAATTATGAGTCCTCAGTGAGTAAAAAGCTTAAGGCACGGCTTGGCCTTGTAAGCACTCAGTAACACACTGTTAATTGAGATCTTGGGGAGAGTACCCACATCACTGCCATGGGCACCTCTGGTGGACGCAAGTGGATGATTGAAGCTGGGCTGGTGGAAATGTCTTTGGAGAAACAATGAACCAAAAGTGGCACTCTGGGTTTCCAAATCCCTTGCAATGTGAGCACAAAAACTTCATATTTTTTGAAGTTTAATTAAAATGTGGTTAAAATATAAAATTTTTAAAGAATGATGTATTGAACTTTCTAGTTCCTGAGTGCCTTTGCTCACTGAGCTCTTACACACACAGGCATCTAACATGCATTTCATTAAACCAAGAAAGCTAGAGGCAGGTTAATTGCATACCTGGTAGCAGTATTCATTACAGAGGCCCCTTAATCAGATGGTTAGCCTGAGTGATTCCCCTTGGAAGGTGACCTGACTAGTATCTAAAAACACTCAGATGTCCAGGCCCAGTTGATGGAGGGCAGGAAATGTAACCTTTGACCAGGCAAGTGGTAACAATGTTGCCCTTTCCGCAACCAAGAACCAAAGGAATTAAAATTGAGTCAGTCACCAAGTAGATTGCATTTAGGGTCACCTATAAATCTCTCAGAGGCATTTACCAAAATGTTTACTTTTCTTAGTAATTTAAAACGAATGGGGACAGGCTTTGTACCAAACATTAGGAAGAGAAGCTTGGTTCCTGCTCTGTAGCTCTATCCAGCAATCTGGCTCAAGTCCTCTCAGTACACTTTCCTAAGCACCTCCTCGACAGGATCGCCATCACGCAAATGACAGTGAATTCTTCGACAAATTAAATATACTCCTGTCCCTTCAGCTGGATAGGCGAAATTATTCTTCAGTGTTGTACATATGGGGCTGACATTGAATTTCTCACAAACTAAGGCAGAGATGACGAAAATGCGTTTCATGTAGTTTATTTTAAATCCCCCTTTGTTTTCCAATTCCCCTTTAATAACATTCAGATTGTGCTGTGCAATGCCACCAAGAATCTGAGTGCGACACAAGGGACCCGGTTCTGTGGTTGATCCTGTTTGTAATTACACTGTTTATTCTATGGATGGGGCAGGTCGAAGATGGAGAGGTTCTTTTACAGTTAGGTTAAAACTAAGCAAATGTGAGTAGAAAAGCTGCTTAAAACCTAATTTTCAGCCCCGTCCTGTATCATAAGGTTTGGTTAGTAGAGTGTGAAGATTTAGGTCAGATTGTAACTCTGCTTACAGACCTTCCTCTCTCTGATGTTTCAGTACTGACCAGACTACTTAAGGACTGATGTGAAGTAAATATAGCTTTGATAATGCTTCCTACTTTGACACTACATCATGGTATCCTGCTCAAGCAATGTATTGATTTTAAAATTGGCTTCCTGACTTCTAAGTAATTGTCAATTCTTTTTTTTTTAATGGAGTTCCTGTCTACTGAATATACATTCCCTTTTTGTTTTTCTCCTTCTGTAAGTGAGGTCCATTCTGAATCTCTCAGAATAATTTTGTATTCTTAAAATAAAAGAATCAAGGAAAGTGAATGGAGCTGTGATTCATCTCCAGGAATTTTCTCTACTGTTTCATGAAGATTTTCTTCTTGTTTTCACACTATCCCTAAATTTTGACTTCAAAACCTCATAGAGCAGTGGTCAAGTTGTAAAAAAAAGATGATTTTGTTTTCATATAACCAAGGTTTCTGTTTGGGTTTTACATTTGCTTTATGAGGATGGCCCGGTTTGGCATCTACTTCACAGGCCCTCCTGGAGCCATATGACAAAGAATGAATTTACCTTGCCTTGCAATTTCACCTATAATCTGAACTTCAGACATGGTGTCAGGTATGAGTTAGAAATGCCATGTAGATCTAGAAACTCCTGGTGACAGAAAAGGAAAGAACCTGAGGGTCCAGGTCATTTCTCATGAACCCAGCTTCTATTTTGTGTGTGTGTGTGTGTGTGCTAAGTCACTTCAATCATATCTGACTCTTTGCAACTCCCATGGACTGTAGTCTGCCAGGCTCCTCTGTCCATGGGATTCTCCAGGCAAGAATCCTGGAATGGGTTGTCATTTCCTCCTCCAGGGGATCTTCCTGACCCAGGGGTTGAACCTACATCTCTTATGCCTCCTGCATTAGCAGGCAGGTTCTTTACTACTAGTGCCACCTGGGAAGCCTCCAGCTTCTATTGGTTTGAGTCATTTCTGAGATGGCCTGAGATTCTCTCTTTATTAGGCACCCAGGTAGATGGAACTTTCTCTGCATGCCCTTAAAGTTTATAGAAAAATAATGAAAATAATAGCAGGAGTACGATACACTACAGTGAGAGTGCCAACAGAGCCACCATGCCCCCGGCCCTGCAGACTCCGTTGTCTCTTCCAGGGACTCTTGAACACCCGCATGGTCCCCCTCTATTCAGGCCCCCAGAGGTCACCTTTGTGTTTTCTCTCTGTGGCTCTGCTTCAGCATATTAATTGATAATCATCCATTCAACAGTGTTTCTGGAGTGTTGGCAACATCTCCCTTAGCCCCCAACAACCACTACCTCTGACCAGACCCCACAGTCTAGAGACCTTGTTCTGGCTCATTTCCTCCCCTTTTAAGCCAGGCTCCAGGTACCCAACCAGTACTCCAGGTACTCCAGGCTCCAGGGAATCCAGAATTCCCTGCCCAAACAACCCTGAGGAGGAAGCAAAGGACTAGCTATGGTAGGTAGAGAAGGATGGATGGAGCTTGAGTACAGTGCTGGGGTGTTCAGAAATGGAAGACCAAGGGGGAGTGGACCAAGGCCTAGGGCCCCATTTGTGGCTTTTCCTCAGGTCCTGCATGAAGTGTTGAGTGGTGAAGGAGAGAGACAGTCCCAGCACTCCTGAGACCTCCAACCCAGCTGGGAAGACAGATGGGGGAGAGTCGTTAGAAGGGTGACAGGTTCTGCAAATGAGACATGAAGGAGACCCTGGCAGCTTCTGCTGCAGGGTGGAGAGGAGGGCAAACCAGGCTTGAGTAAGAGGGGAGATGGAGCAGAGTAAAAAAGGCCTTTTCCAAGGAAACCCTGCCCAGAGTATTTACCCCAAATTTCCACCCCAAATTTCCCACATTCTCAAGACAAAATTCATACACTAGGACTCAAATACATAATTTTCTTTATTACACACAAGTCTGATATGCTAAAATAACTTTGATTTCAGCACTCTTTTCCAGCATAACTCATTCTCTTTCAAGTTCTCCTTAATTCACAAATACATATTCTTCTTCCATCAGCATGTGGCAGAGTGGTGTCTTAAGAGCAATATAAGAGCGTTTTCCAATGAAGGAGGCTTCTTTTTTCCTCTTGAACTGAAGAATGTACAGTCCCCACCTTGTTACCCTTTTCAGATGTAGCTTGACTCCCAGTTCAATGACTTTGAGCATCTCGTCTGTATACTGGGGAAAACAATGTCCATTTCAGAGGCTGGCATGAGGGGCAATGAGAGGAAATACTTAAAGTATGCGGCACAGAGCCTGGAATACGGTAGATTTCTTTCCACCTGCAATGCAGGAGATGCAGGGTACACAGGTTCAATCCCTGGGTCAGGAAGATCCCCTGGAGGAGGAAATGGAAACCCACTCCAGTATTCTTGCCTGAAATATTCCATGGACAGAGGAGCCAGGAGGGTTACAGTCCATGGGGTCAAAAAGAGTCAGACAACTGACCGACTGATTACAACACAGGACTGTAAATGTTAGTCACACTTTTCTGTCTCCTATTAGCCTTAGAAACCCAGACTGTTTTTAGCTTTTGAATTAAAAAAAAAAAAAAAACAGGAAAGAAAGAAACGCTATATTCTTCACCCTCAATAATACTCTGGTTCACTTTCATGCTATTAATAAGAAGTCATAATTTTATTTTCTACAAAGACGGGTACTTAATAATAAATACTTGCAGAGACAGACTGAAGGAGAAACACATTCCTTAATGGTGAAAAGAAACACAATTAATGCAAATAATGTCATCCAGATTGCTGTGATATTTACAACTAAATTTTTAATTTAAAATCGGACAAATGGATTCCTGACCAGGAATGGCATTTGGGGGAATATACTAGACAGAACTCACCTGGTGTTGCCAGGATTATGGATTGCAAGCAAGTGAACAGACGTGGAGAGGATGAACATCTTTACACTTAGGATATCCTCTGAGTCAAGGTTTCCCTGCCTCCTGTTGCCATTTGGGGTGTAGACACTTCACAGCTTCTCATACCTACCTCTGGTCCCCATCAGGCTCCCACCTCCTAAACTCTACTTCTGAGTTTTACTAACAAGCCCTCGAAAGGTAAAATTCCAAGATAAAGCATTAAATTCTTGAATTATCTAAACTCCGATAATGCTGAAGACATGAAAATTCACAGAATCATGGTTCTCGGTGGGTTGATAAATAGTACCTCTATCCTCATCTTGGGTTTCTGTTCTGTTATGGTAATGTAACATGCCACCTTTCTTGAATGACTGTCTCTACCTCCTTTATGTATGGTTGTGGTGGTGGTTTAGTTGCCAAGTCATGTCCGACTCTTACGATTCCATGGGCAGAGGAGCCTGGCAGGCTACAGTCCATGGGATTCTCCAGGCAAGAATACTGGAGTGGGTTGCCATTTCCTTTATGTATAGGGAATGACAAAAGCAGGCATCTGTATTTTTTGTTTTGTGTGGTGACTCCATAGGCATATATAAGTGCACTATATTCTACATAATGTAGTAAGCACAGTCCAATAAAGTTTTTCTAAAGGCAGCGTAACTATCTCTCCAAAGTAAATTTAAAGAGAAAAGCTTTTTGGAAGTCTGTTATTAGTTGTGAGAAAAATAATAATATGTAGTAAATAAAATGTTCAAAAGTTTTTTCTATAAAAAGCTGCAGCCATATTTCTACCATTCACTACAACTACTTTCACTATTTTCTGGGCTGTCTTTGTTGTACACATGCATTTTACAAAGTAATTTATTTTAAACGTCATTGTGGTTTTGGCTTTCTAAACTTATAAATGAATCCTCAGTTTTCTACAGAATGAACAGTTTTTTACAACCACTCTGAGTCTATATAATAACTTAGTTGCTATTAATGACTCCAATAAGTAATCTGACAGAGGATAAGATGGCTGGATGGCATCACTGACTGGATGAACAGGAGTTTGAGCAAGCTCCAGGAGTTAGTGATGGACAGGGAAGCCTGGCATGCTGCAGTCCATGAGGTCGCAGAGTCAGACATGACTGAGAGATTAAGCTAAAGAATCTGCCTGCCAATGCAGGGAATGCAGGTTCGATCCCTGGGTCTGGATGTTCCCCTGGAGAAGGAAATGGCAACCCACTCTGGTATTCTTGCCTGGAAAGTCCCAAGGACAGAAGAGGTGGCGGGCTACAGTCCAAAGGGTTGCAAAGAGTAACATGCCTGACAGACACAATGACTTCAGTCACAGTGATTTACATTTTGATAAGGGCTGTCACCTGAAGAATTGAAACAGTTTTAAAATAGCATCTTGGAAAACATAGCCTAGCTCAGAAATCCTCCTAGTTCAATGTCTCAGTTTTATTAGTGGGGAAACTGAGGTTCTAAAGAGGTTATGGGACCAGTCAGGATTCTTCTTGGCAGATCCAGGACTGCCACCCAGGATCCCAGACCCAATCTAGACCTGTCAGCCCTCGCATCTCTGTCCCATTCTGGGTGGACACTGGAGGGGAGGGGAGGTCACAGAAAGATAACTTCTCACTTAACAAATTTTCCAACTTAAGTGGACCAGGTAGCTGGTATCTGCCTCTACCCGGGGCTTGTTTGAATAGTGTAATTCTCACCTGACTACCAGAAGTGTAATTACCATTGAAAAACTCTTTTTTTTTATTTCATGGCAAACGGAGTCCTGGGTACTACTAGGTGCCAACACCATTGCAGTCCTGACTACTGTGTCATAGAACTGGAGGCTCTGTGAACATGATATGCACCTTTCTGCAAGCATTACTGCACCCAGGTCAAATCAAAGGACCACGCCAAGACTCTCTTTAGAGGTACCTTCAGGGTGGGACGCGGGCCTGGAGGAAACTCAGAGCTCTGTGACTTGTTCAAAGACCTGGAGTCAAACCCGGAAGCCAAGTCCTCTACACGCCAGGCACGATTCTGGGCAGCTGGATTCAGGCATGAAAGGGTTTCCTCGGGGCTGCCGGAATCGGTGCAATCTCAGAGTCACAGGTCAGGCGCTCTCCCAGCCCCCAACCCCGGGCGGCAGAGCCCTGGGGAGGCGTTAAGAAGGCGGATGGCAGCGGGGCTCGGCGGCCCAGGGGCGGTCTGGCAGGTTCAGGTTTCCCCGAGTGCCAGCTGAAACGGCGGTCCTTCGCGCTGGGTTGCAGCTGCAAGAGGACCCGGGGCACCCGCTTCCCAGCTGGCTTCCGACCCCATCCCGGGCGGTGACTTTGTCATGGCTGAGCACAGCTGCATTTGTTCTGATGACCCACTAATCTGCGCTAGAAAGGTCCGTATCCTTTTACAAATCCCCGGAGCCTCACCATCTATTTGACTTGTTGCTCTTAAAGTTTCACATCGTTTTCAACATGTTAAGCCACCACTTCAAGAGTATTATTGAGTGTGAGGAAGAGAGCCTCCCTTGAGCGTGTCGTTGGACACTTTTGCCCTGCGCCTTTTATTTCACAGTTCACACACTCAGAGCCAGCAGGCGTGCCCTTGGTTTAAGGAGCCTATGCTGCCCTGCTCTCTGGGAGAATCTGTCTACCTATTATCTAGAGAGAAAACAGCACTTGAAGAAATGCATTAGACAACACCTTCACCCAACGCAGACGATCCTGTGTGACAAACAGGAACACCGCATCCTGCACCATCTCAGAAACATGCTGATGGCTTCTCCCAGACAAGCAGGCATTCGTTAGGACCGTTAAACAAAGGAAGTTTTATGTTCACAACATTATTACCACTGCCAGCAGTGTTTGTTTAGAACTAGCTGGCAAAAACAAACAAAAAAAAATCAACTTACTTTTGCTTCATGAGTAATATTGCACTTCAGTGCGTGGTCCCAGAAATGGTAACTACAGTAAAATGCTTAAAAATATGCATTTTCCTTCCTAGTCTTTCATCCAACCAACATATGATCATAAATATTTAGTGCATTATATGTATGTTTATTAACTATATGTTATTTACCCTAGAAAAACACAGAAATCATATAAAATCTGACACAATTAGAACTCCTGGATCGCTTCAGAATTTTTTAAAAATATTCTTGTTGTTTTATACAGCTTTCTAGTACCTCATGGATTTAAAGATGCCAAAACTTATTTAAAACCGGACACAATTAGAGATTCTGGAGCATGTTGGAGTTGTGGAGGTTTTTTATTATGGTTGTCATTTATGCCACTTTCTGGTGCTTTATGGATCGAAAGGTATTAAAATCCTTTACATTCCGTCAGAATTGTCAACCTGCTTTTTGCCCCAGTATAACTCTACTTGAAGAATTCTCTGGTGGTGAGTGTTTGGCAGCACTGTTTTTTATCTTATGTGTTCATATTTATGACAAAACGGAGAAATAAATGTGCAGGGGATCCAGACTCCTTCCTTTCACCCATACACACATTTTATTCCAAAATAAAAGTGATGTTCTTGCTCATGCTATTTTGCAGAAGACCTAAAACAGGAAACATTATGCAAAAAGTTTCCATACTCTTTTGAGTTTGGGGGGGCAAAATAGAAGGGCTTTTATATGAATAGTGAATAGTTATAAATAGTAATGAGTAGTTTTCAGACAAACTGGCAAATAATAAGTACATTCTAATAGCATGTTAAATTTGAAAGTTCTAGGTAGAAAGAACCTTCCAAAGCACCTTTTCCCAAGAACATTTGTCATGGTCCCTCACGTCGGAGCCTAAGAGAAAATGAGTACAGTTTCCCTGATGTCTCCCAGAATGGCTAGAGCTTACTTTCCAAAGTCCATTTTTCTAAAACCATAGTTGTCTTTTCTTTTTTTTTTTTTTTTTAATACATCCCCACTAGGTAAAGAACAGAAATTTTCCTCAAGGTAGACAACTTCTAGCTAAGATGACTTCACTACTGACCATGCCACAGGCCAGTTTATCAGCCAGAACCCCCTGCCCTTTTACCATGCTGGCACACCTCAATCTAGAGCCTTGCCCAAAGACACAGAAAGCCAAGAGAATGGCCAGTGTTATGAATACTTTGGTTACTACAGTTGCCCGGGATTTCAAGAAGCTGGTGATTGCAGGGCTAAGCTAAACTAAGGAAATATTTCTGGAGCCCTTAGCAAAGAAATTCAAATTGAACTTACCATAAAGGGAAACACAGAAGGGGCACTGTATCCTGAATTGGAAAGCTCTTTTTGCTAATGGCTCTGTGCAAAGCAAATATTAAGTAAACAAAGAATCTTTTAATGACCAGAAGGGATTTCTCAAGTATCAATATTCCCAGACTCTATGGGCTGTAACAATTACACTCTAATAGTCAACTCAGGTTACCATGACAAAATACCACAGACTGGGTGGTTTAAATAACACAGATTTCTTTTCTCCCAGTTCTGGAGGCTGAAAGCCCAAGACTAAGGTGTCAGCAGGCTTGGTTTCTTATGAGGCCTCCGTCCTTAGCTTGCAGATGGTCAGTTTCTCCCTGTGTCCTCCCAAGCCACCCTACAGTGCTGGTTCTGTCCTATCTCCTCTTTTCTAAGAACACCAGTCAGACTGAATCAGAACCCATCAACATGACCTCATTTTACCTAAATTATTTCTTTAAAGGTCCTCTTTCCAAATACAGTCACATTCTGAGGTACTAGGGGTCAGGATTTCAACATAGGAATTTGGGCAGGGACACAATTCAGCCTATATTATATGCTTGTGAGAAACAAAGTAACTCTTAAGTGGTAATATTTGTTTTGGTTATTCATAATATTCTTACATGTCCATTAATGTAATGGTGGCACTGAGTTATTTATCTGCCTGGTGGTGGTGGTTTAGTCACTAAGTCGTGTCTGACTCTTGCAACCCCACAGACTGTAGCCTACCAAGGTCCTCTGTCCATGGAATTTTCCAGGCAAGAATACTGGAGTGGATTGCCATTTCCTTTCTCCTGGGTATCTTCTTGACCCAGGGATCGAACCCACGTCTCCTGCATTGCAGGTGGATTCTTTACCAACTGAGTCACCAGGGAAGACATTTATCTGCCTATTTGGTGCTAAAGGACTTGAAATGCAGGCAGACCTAGAAGACTCTGCTGACACTATTAGATGCATTTACTTTCCTGTGGCTATGAGCTGCAACACAGTCCAACTGATAACAGGAACGGTCCAAAAGAAATTTCAAATTATCCGACATGGTTTTATACAGTCTGGTGCGGTAGAAAGAATAGTGCAGTAGAAACTGAGAGAGCTGAGTTTTACTCTTATTTACCCAAGAGAAGTAACTTGATTCAGGGCCCTTGTAGCTTATTTCCTCAATAGAGGGTAGCAGTTAAAAGAGCAGACTTCCAAAATCAAAACTACTTGGACCCAAATCTACTACCCATTAGCTCTGTGATCTTGAGCAAACTATTTAGCCTCTTTGTTGTTCTGTTTCCTCATCTATAAATAATAATAGTAATCTACCACAGAGGCAGTGAGATTAAATGACACCATATATTCAAAGCACTTATAATAGTATTTATCATCATCACCCCTTTCAAGGTGATTTCTTTCATGAAGTTGAAACTGGCAAATAACTAAAGGTACTTCTTCCCAACACTTCAGCATGATCAGAACCATCTGCAAGTCTTGCTAAAACACAGATTACCACGATTACAGCTAGGGAACTTCACCACTCCACTCAGCAATTGATAGAACCGCTAGACAAAAAATCAGCAAAGAAGTAAAAGAACTGAACAAAACCATCAGAATCGAAATGATATTTATAGAACTCCACCCAATAAAAGAATAAATTCTTTTCATATCGCCATGAAACAAAAACCAAAGTAGATCATATACTGGGTCATAAAACAAAATTCAACAAATGTAAAAGAATTGAAATCATACACATATGCTCTCTGGCCATAATAAAATCAAACCAGAAATTAATAACAGAGAGACAACAGGTAAATCTCCAAATACTTGGAAATAAAACAACAGACTTCCAAATAATTCATAAATGGAAGACAAAAAACTAGAAAGAAATTTTTAAAATTCATAGAACTACATGAAAGTGAAATGCAATACCATAAATTTGTATTTATTTTACAAATTTACAAATTACAGGGATACTGCTGAGAGGGAAAACATGTTTACATTAGAAAAGAAAACAACCTCAAATTGAAAATCTAAGTTGCTATCTCAAGGAACTAGAAAAAGATCAAACAAAGCCCTAAGCAAGGATAAGGAACAAAATAATAAGAAAAGAGATCAATGAAATTGAAAACAGGAAAACATTAGAGGAAATCAATAAAGAAAAAGCTCTCTTTATTAAAGCAATGAAGTTAATTAACTTCTAGAAGGACTGATAAAGACAAAAAGAAGATACACATCACCAATATCAGGAACAAAATAAAAGATTTCAATACAGATGTTGCAGCCATTAAAGTAATAATAAGGGGGTAAACACATAAATTTGACAACTTAAAAGAAATTGACCACACTAGAATATCACAAACTACCAAATGTTAGCCAAAACGAATAATCTAAATAATCTATAACCATTAAAGAAACTGAACTCATAATTCAGAATTTCCCTCCCCAAATTCCTGGTTCTGTATAGTTTCACTGGAGAATTCTTCTAGATACTTAAGGAAGAATTAACATTAATTTATACACTCTTTTTCAGAGAATAGAAGAAGAGGAAACAAGTCATCCTATGAGGCCAGAATAATACCAAAATCAACAAAGAGCATCCAAAAAATGGAACCTACAGACAAATATCTCTCATGAAGTTAAACACAAAAATCCTCAATGAAATTTAGAAATTGAATTTTGCTATTTTTTAAATTAAAATTTTTTAAATTTATCTTTAATTGAAGGATAATTGCTTTACAGTATTGTGTGGCTTTTGCACAAGATCAGCGTGAATCAGCCATAGGTATACTCATGTCCCCTCCCTCTTGAAATATAAAATTATATACTACAACCAGGTGAGATTTATTCCAGGTATGCAAGGCTTGTTCATTATTCAAAAACCAACTATATATATATATATATATATATATATAAAATAACAGGTTACAGAAGAAAAATCATATAATCATATCAATTGATGAAGGAAGAGCATTTAACAAAATTCAATAGGCATTCATGATTAAAAACTCAGCAAACTAGTTTCTGCTGATGAGAACTTTCTCAACTTGATAAAAGCATCCACAAAAAATTTTCAGCTAATTTCACCTTAATGGTAAAACACTGAGTGCTTTCTTCCCCAAATTGGGAACAAGGTAAAGATGTCCTCTGTCTCTGCTTTCATGGTTACCTCAAAAGGATCACAGTCTTAAATGGAAAATGAAATATTATAAAACTTTTAGAAAAAAATAAAAGGAGGAAATCTTTGGGACCTAGGGCTAGGATAAGAGTTCCTAGACTTGACCCCAAAAGAATAATCTCTAAAAGTAATATTTGATAAATTGGACCTCACAACAATTAAAAACGTTTGCTCTGCAAAAGACTCTGTTAAGAGAATGAAAAGATCAGCTACAGACTGGAAGAAATATTTACAAATCACACATCTGAAGGACTCTTAACACTCAACAATATAAACAATTCAACTAGAAAACAAGCAGAAAACATGAACCAATATTTCACCAAAGCGGGTACATTTGACATATAAGCATATGACAAGAGCTATATTCATAATAGTTAAAAATGGGAAACTACCCAGTTGTCTTTCATTTTTTTTTTAATTTTATTTTTAAACTTTACATAATTGTATTAGTTTTGCCAAATATCAAAATGAATCCATCACAGGTATACATGTGCTCCCCATCCTGAACCCTCCTCCCTCCCCATACCATCCCTCTGGGTCGTCCCAGTGCACCAGCCCCAAGCATCCAGTATCGTGCTTCGAACCTGGACTGGCATCTCGTTTCATACATGATATTTTACATGTTTCAATGCCATTCTCCCAAATCTTCCCACCCTCTCCCTCTCCCACAGAGTCCATAAGACTGTTCCATACCTCAGTGTCTCTTTTGCTGTCTCGTACACAGGGTTATTGTTATCATCTTTCTAAATTCCATATATATGCGTTAGTATACTGTATTGGTGTTTTTCCTTCTGGCTTACTTCACTCTGTATAATAGGCTCCAGTTTCATCCACCTCATTAGAACTGATTCAAATGAATTCTTTTTAATGGCTGAGTAATACTCCATTGTGTATATGTACCACTGCTTTCTTATCCATTCATCTGCTGATGGGCATCTAGGTTGCTTCCATGTCCTGGCTATTATAAACAGTGCTGCGATGAACATTGGGGTACATGTGTCTCTTTCCCTTCTGGTTTCCTCAGTGTGTATGCCCAGCAGTGGGATTGCTGGATCATAAGGCAGTTCTATTTCCAGTTTTTTAAGGAATCTCCACACTGTTCTCCATAGTGGCTGTACTAGTTTGCATTCCCACCAACAGTGGAAGAGGGTTCCCTTTTCTCCACACCCTCTCCAACATTTATTATTTGTAGACTTTTGGATCGCAGCCATTCTGACTGGTGTGAAATGGTACCTCATAGTGGTCTTGATTTGCATTTCTCTGATAATGAGTGATGTTGAGCATCTTTTCATGTATTTGTTAGCCATCTGTATGTCTTCTTTGGAGAAATGTCTATTTAGTTCTTTGGCCCATTTTTTGACTGGGTCATTTATTTTTCTGGAGTTGAGCTGTAGGAGTTGCTTGTATATTTTTGAGATTAGTTGTTTGTCAGTTGCTTCATTTGCTATTATTTTCTCCCATTCTGAAGGCTGTCTTTTCACCTTGCTGATAGTTTCCTTTGATGTGCAGAAGCTTTTAAGGTTAATTAGGTCCCATTTGTTTATTTTTGCTTTTATTTCCAATATTCTGGGAGGTGGGTCATAGAGGATCCTGCTGTGATGTATGTCAGAGAGTGTTTTGCCTATGTTCTCCTCTAGGGGTTTTATAGTTTCTGGTCTTATGTTTAGATCTTTAATCCATTTTGAGTTTATTTTTGTGTATGGTGTTAGAAAGTGTTCTAGTTTCATTCTTTCACAAGTGGTTGACCAGATTTCCCAGCACCACTTGTTAAAGAGATTGTCTTTCAATGAATGAGTGGTTAAGCAAACAGTGGGACATCCCTACCACGGAATACTACTCAGCCATTAAAAAGGAAGGACTGTTGATTCATTCAACAACCTGGATGAATCTCAGAGAATTATACTGAGTTAAAAGAATAAAAGCCATTCCCAAGGGGTTACAAACTATACAATTCCATTTATATAACAAATATAAACTTATAAATAATAAATAAAATTGAAATAATTTAATTACAGAGGTGAAAAATAGATTAGTGGTTCCAGAGGTTAAGCATGGGATTGGAGTAGAAGGGAGGGGAGTGGATATAGTTACAAAGAGAGAACACATGGGAGCCTTGTGGTGATGGAACAATGGTGTATCTTGACTGTAACGGTAGTTGCACAAATCTATGCATGTGATAAAGTTGCTCAGAAGTAGACACACATACACAATTGAGTGTATGAAAACGGGTGAAGCCTAAATAAGTTCTGTGGATCTCCCAATGTCAGTTTCCCAGTTTTGAATCTTGTACTCTAGTTATACAAGACATCAGCTTTGGGAGAAATTGGAAGGAGGACCTCCCTGTACATTGGTTTTATGCAACTTCCTGTGAATGTAATTATTTCAAAATTAAAAATTAAAGAAAATATACTATTTTTACAAAGATGAAACACTCAGGAGAGAAGGTCGGGTGGGTCTTTCACCTTTAACTTTGTACATTTCTGTAACCGGTTGAGGGGTATATATCAAAAAAATTCAGATCTCAGGAGAAAAAATCCACCGAGTGATGGGTTACATTCCTAGAATTTCTGATTTAGTGGATCTGGAGTAGAGCTTACAAATTTGCACTTCTAATTGGTTCCAAGGTCTGGAGCCCACACTTTCAGAATTACAGAATAAAGTAAGTAGGAAATCAATTCAGTCCTTGCTTGTTTGGTCTGATCTAAAAGTGCTTCTTAATCTGATGGTTTGATAGCTGTAGAAACTAACCTGAGCTCTCATTTCAAATTTCACAAAGGTTGTTCCTCTCAAATAGACAAATGTAGACAAGCATCAGTTCAGATCAAAATGTCTTTTATCCCAAACAAATGGCTGCTCAACCCAGTCCTGGAAAATAAATGTTAATAAAAATAAAATAGAATAAAATCGGTTTGTAAAGGGAGATATCCCCATCTAATCTGTATCTTAAAATGAATCAATCCTTCTAAAGTGTCAGGCAAAAGCAGCCTGTGTGAAAAATCTCCTGTTCCAGCAGGTAATCCAGAGCTTCATATTTTTATATCAACTACCCACAGGAAGGAAGGACACCCACCATCCCCCAGAGGGGAAAGCTTGAGTGTAGCTCAGTGAATAAAATGTTATTTTCTTTTTCAGGTCTTTTCTCAGTCACATTTCATGCCCTCTTCTCAGAATGTTTATCACCACCGTGAGTCATATTTCTGTTTGACTATCTGGCAAGTGACTCCCTGCTGAATGGGCAGGGGAGAAGCCCCATAAATCAGAGACCTTCAGTCCACATGCAGCCTCCCAGCCAGCAGTGGGACCCTCACATATGCTTCAAAGCTAAGTACTTCAAGCAGCCCTCTTAAAAATAGAGATCCAGTTCCTCAGAGCTGGAAGGCATTAGAAATATGCCCAAATTCCCAAGTGAGTGGCACATTGAGGGGGCATGAATGGTTCCCTTGATTTCCCAAGAGCCCTGATCAATGCTGACCCCGTGAATTCAAGGGACGCATACCTGTCTGCAACCCTCGCCTTCTCTGATGTGAGGACGAGGTTCTCACTGGGACATCTGTAGATGGAAATAAAGTACAAAATAATGGGTCTGTGATTATCAGTAAGAGATCTTAATAATTCAAAAGTTCAGCATGTCTGGAGTACTTTTTAAATAACGATTTGGAGCATGAACCAATTCTTCTAATTATTTCTATGTTCTTAACACTCAAAGTTCCTCAGATGCCAGCAGCAGCATCACTTGGCATCTTCTGCAAGCCAAGACTCTTCAGATCCACCCAGACTAAACCCATCAGAATCTGCATGTTTACAAGATCCCAGGTGATCCATGGACACAGTGAAATTTGAGTGGCACTAGGGCCAAGGTTGGAGAAGGCAATGGCACCCCACTCCAGTACTCTTGCCTGGAAAATCCCATGGACAGAGGAGCCTGGTAGGCTGCAGTCCACGGGGTCGCTAAGAGTCGGATATGACTGAGCGACTTCACTTTCACTTTTCACTTTCATGCATTGGAGAAGGAAATGGCAACCCACTCCAGTGTTCTTGCCTGGAGAAGCCCAGGGACCGGGGAGCCTGGTGGGCTGCCATCTATGGGGTCGCACAGAGTCGGACATGACTGAAGCGACTTAGCAGCAGCAGCAACTGGGCCAAGGTAACACATACCTGCGGATTACAGTGAGGGGAGCTGCCGAGAAAGGAGGGACTACAGCGGCAGAGATCTCATGAGTGACTGAGTCACCACCATGAACACGGCAAGATCACACTGGAAAATTAAGCAATGTGCAGTTCCAACCTGAATGATCAGGGAAACTGCTGTAGTCTGTAACATTCCACCCTCCTAAAATGCCCCCCAAAGACTAGAAAGCTCAGTCCTAAATTCAAACCTCACACCTTTTCAGAGAAGCACTAATTCAACCTCACTTCAGGTCAGTTCAGTTGAGTTCAGTCGCTCAGTTGTGTCCGACTCTTTGCGACCCCATGAATCACAGCATGCCAGGCCTCCCTGTCCATCACTAACTCCCAGAGTTCACTCAAACTCATGTCCATCGAGTCGGTGATGCCATCCAGTCATCTCATCCTCTGTCGTCCCCTTCTCCTCCTGCCCCCAATCCCTCCCAGCATCAGAGTCTTTTCCAGTGAGTCAACACTTCACATGAGGTGGCCAAAGTATTGAAGTTTCAGCTTTAGCATCGGTCCTTCCAGTGAACACCCAGGACTTATCTCCTTAAGGATGGACTGGTTGGATCTCCTTGCAGTCCAAGGGACTCTCAAGAGTCTTCTCCAACACCACAGTTCAAAAGCATCAATTCTTGGGTGCTCAGCTTTCTTCACAGTCCAGCTCTCACATCCATACATGACCGCTGGAAAAACCATAGCCTTGACTAGACGAACCTTTGTTGGCAAAGTAATGTCTCTGTTTTTGAATATGCTATCTAGGTTGGTCATAACTTTCCTTCCAAGGAGTAAGCGTCTTTTAATTTCATGGCTGCAATCACCATCTGCAGTGATTTTGGAGCCCAGAAAAATAAAGTCTGACACTGTTTCCACTGTTTCCCCATCTGCTTCCCATGAAGTGATGGGACCAGATGCCATGATCTTAGTTTTCTGAATGTTGAGCTTTAAGCCAGCATTTTCACTCTCTTCTTTCACTTTCATCAAGAGGCTCTTTAGTTCCTCTTCACTTTCTGCCATAAGGGTGGTGTCATCTGCATATCTGAGGTTACTGATGTTTCTCCCGGCAATCTTGATTCCAGCTTGTGCTTCTTCCAGCCCAGCGTTTCTCATGATGTCCTCTGCATGTAAGTTAAATAAACAGGGTGACAATATACAGCCTTGACGTACTCCTTTTCCTATTTGGAACCAGTCTGTTGTTCCATGTCCAATTCTAACTGTTGCTTCCTGACCTGCATACAGGTTTCTCAATAGGCAGGTCAGGTGGTCTGGTACTCCCATCTCTTTCAGAATTTTCCACAGTTTATTGTGATCCACACAGTCAAAGGCTTTGGCATAGTCAGTAAAGCAGAAATATATTTTTTTCTGGAACTCTCTTGCTTTTTCGATGATCCAGCAGATGTTGGCAACCTCACTTACCATTCCCTAATTGAATTTCTTCTTTCCCAAATAACTAGGAGTTGGACAGTTTGCAGAGGTTTCTTGTTGGGATAAGTTTGGAATAACTGAATAAAATTGCAGGTGAGATATTCTGCAAAGACTGAAAAAATTTATCAGAGAATCATTATGAATTATTGCTTGTTCTTTGCTTTTGAACTTCTAGTCCTTAGAGCTGAAACCATAGACATTCACCAAAGAGAGAGGCTCACAGGCTGAGAGGGTCTAGAGAGACAGATCTTATTGGACTTAGTAGAGGGTTACATTCGGTGGTGTTTAGAAAACTTCTTTCAATCTTACATTATATGAACCTTTATTTAATCATAAATTATCATAGTAATCATAAGTATGGCTAAAGTTTAGGTTTTACAAACAGTTTCATCACTCAATTTAAACCATTTTATCTAATTATACAAATATTTTTAAAATATATATTAAATAATGAATTTGATACTGGCTTGGGTTAACCATGCAATACCTTTTTATTTTGAAGTGATATTCTTTTGATAAGAAGATAAATTAGTCCTTTCTCATAAATAACTATTGTGTAAAATATTGGAGGAGATAAGGAAGGAATGACGGGTGGGTGGATCCGACTTGGGGGAAAAGAGAAAAAAAATCAGGAACAGAAGAAACATTAAAAAATAAGAAAGATCCTCAAAAATATACTTATTTAAAGACGTATTCAATGAACAGTGAAGAGTTTTTGGAAATTATGATCACTGAAAATTTTTTAAAGTAGTAGAATGGTTGGAAGATAAAGTTGAGAAAAATTCCCAGCAATCAGATTTTTTAAATAAACATATGACTGTGGAAAAAGTGAGATGAAAAATTCAGATAACCTGTTTGGAAAGTTTATCTTTTGATCATAGCAGCTTAACAAAGAAAGAATGAAGAAAGAGGTGGGGAGGAAATCAGAAAAAGAAAGACATGGGGTTCCGCATATGAGGGCTTTTCAAGTATCTAGCATAGTAAGTGAAAAAAAGGGTGATATCAAAGCTCATAATCCTAAAATTTCAGAAGTCTGGAAACAGAAAAGGAAATCCCCCAAATTTGGGCCACATAACAAAGGACAGCGTAGGAAATTTTAACAGCAAAATTGGAAACAAGAAGACATCAAAGCAATGCCTCCAAAGTACTGAAGGAAAGTCATTTGCATACAAGAGTTGTATTCTCAGATGAACTGCTGATCAAATGTAAAGATAGATTAAAACATCTGTGGAAATGCAAAGATCATACAAGATGATCTCCTCTGACTTTTTGTATTAGGAAGCCAATAGACTAGAGGCTTACTGCTCAAAGGGTAGTACCACACAAAGAAGTGGTAAAACAAGAGAGAGGAAGGTTTGGGATTCAGTGCAGAGAGGGGCACAAGGAATCTACATGCTGATGGAAAGGGAGCTATAGGGCTACAGCCGTGAGGCAGTCTAGACTGTGGTAAGTTGAAAGGAGGATTCTGGAAGGGGGTGTAGCCAAGAAAAAGTTTACTTGATTTATTTGATTGTAGTCAGAGAGAATTTACCCCTTTGTCCAAGATTTGGGGATAAACTAGAACAAAAACAGAAAACTAAGCAAATGAAAAAGAGAGAGTATTAATTCAGGGAAAACAACAAAGAAGATAATAATGGAAATATCATACCATGTGGCTTATAGGCAGGAAGCGTATGAAAGCCAAACCCCATCATTAGTGGTAGGAAACTAATCTCAGATGGTAAAGAATCTGCCTGCAATGAGGGAGACCTGGATTCGATCCCTGGGTTGGGAAGATCCCCAGGAGGAGGGCATGGCAACCCACTCCAGTATTCTTGCCTGGAGAATCCCCATGGACAGAGCAGCCTAGCAGGCTACAGTCCATGGGGGTTGCAGGGTCAGACACGACAGAGCAACTAAGCACACAGCACATGGACTGTAGCCCTCCAGGGGATCTCCCCAACCCAGGGATTGAACCCAGTTCTCCTCCATTGCAGGCAGAATCTTTATGGTCTGAGCCACAAGGGAAGCCCAAGAATACTGGAGAGGGTAACCTATTCCTTCTCCAGGGGAATTCCCAACCCAGGAATCGAACCAGGGTCTCCTGCATTGTAGGCAGATTCTTTACCAGCTGAGCTACCACTGCTGCTGCTAAGTCACTTCAGTCGTGTCCGACTCTGTGAGACCTCATAGATGGCAGCCCACCAGGCTCCCTCGTCCCTGGGATTCTCCAGGCAAGAACACTGAAGTGGGTTGCCATTTCCTTCTCCAATAACACTGGAGTGGGTTGCCATTTCCTTCTCCAGTGGGTTGCATGAAACTGAAAAGTGAAAGTGAAGTCGCTCAGTAGTGTCCGACCCTCAGCGACCCCATGGACTGGCCTTTCAGGCTCCTCCATCCATGGGATTTTCCAGGCAAGAGTACTGGAGTGGGGTGCCATCAGAAGCCCTAAAGAGTTGGACAAGACTGAGCAACTAAGCACAGCACAAAATTGAAAAAAAAGCATTTTAAATTGAGGTATAGTCAATATGGCTTCCCAGGTGGCTCAGTAGTAAAGAATCCACTGCCAAGCAGATGAGGGTTTGATCTCTGGGTTAGGAAAGTCTCCTGGAGAAGGAAATGGCAACCCACTCCAGTATTCTTGCTGAGAAATCCCATGGACAGAGGAGCCTGGCCAGCTACAGTCCATGGCGTTGCAAAGAGTTGGACCAACTTAGCGACTAAACAACAAACAAAACTTGGTTGATGTACAATATTATATAAGTTTCAACGTACAACATATCGATTCACAAATTTTAAAGGCTATATTGCACTTACAGTTGTAAACATTGGCTGTATTTCCTGTGTTGTACAATGTATCCTGTAGCTTATTTATTTTATATACAATAGCTTGCATTTCTTAATCCCCTACCCCTATCTTGCCCCTTCCTCCTTCCCTCTCCCCACTGGTGAGCACCTTTGTTCTCTACATCTGTGAATCTGTTTCTTTTTTGTTATCATCACAAGTTTGTTTTATTTTTTAGATTCCACATATAAGAGATATAGTACAGTATTTGTCTTTCTCTGCTGACTTATTTCACTTGCAAAATACCCACTAAATCCACCCTTGTTGCTGCAAACAGCAAAATTTCATTCTTTTTATAGCTGAGTATTCCAATGTATATGTATGCACATCTTCTGTATCCAGTCCTATATTGATGGGCACGGGTTGCTTCCACATCTTGGCAATTGTGAGTAATGCTGCTAGGATCACTGGGGTGCGTGTATCTTTTCAAATTAGTGTTTTCATTTTGAAAAAAATTTTTAAAATAGTGCTTGGAAGAAAAGTTATGACCAACCTAGATAGCATATTGAAAAGCAGAGACATTACTTTGCCAACAAAGGTCCGTCTAGTCAAGGCTATGGTTTTTCCAGTGGTCATGTATGGATGTGAGAGTTGGACTGTGAAGAAAGCTGAGCGCTGAAGAATTGATGCTTTTGAACTGTGGTGTTGGAGAAGACTCTTGAGAGTCCCTTGGACTTCAAGGAGATCCAACCAGTCCATTCTAAAGATCAGCCCTGGGTGTTCATTGGAAGGACTGATGCTGAAGCTGAAACTCCAGTACTTTGGGCCACCTCATGCGAAGAGTTGACTCATTGGAAAAGACTCTGAGGCTGGGAGGGATTGGGGGCAGGAGGAGAAGGGGACGACAGAGGATGAGATGACTGGATGGCATCACCGACTCGATGGACATGAGTCTCAGTGAACTCCGGGAGTTGGTGATGAACAGGGAGGCCTGGCATGCTGCAATTCATGGGGTCACAAAGAGTCGGACACAACTGAGCGACTGAACCGAACTGAACTGAAGGATATTATTCAGAAACATAATCACAAATAATAGAACAAATTAGAAGAGTTACAGGTGGGTGCCTCTGGAGAGGACTCAGGAAGGAAAAGTTGAGTCAGGGGCTGCAGTTCTCAATTTTAAGCCTTCAAATATTTTGCCTTTTTAAACTGTTGTTTATGTACATCTTTATAAGAGTTTAAAAAATAAAAGGATCAAAATAAGTAGAATCAAGATATAAAAATAAATTTTCATTTTAGAATCAGATGCATTATGATAGTGAATGTGAAAAAAACTCACTAAATAATCTTTCAGTTCTTGTAATTTACCTTTATATTACCTCAAGTCAAGGTAATACACCTTTTAAGGAAGAACAATCAGAGGACTGTGATCAAATGATATTGCCTCAGTATTTTAAAAAGCGGTTTTTAAGGTAGTTTCAATTGTGTGGTGGTGCAGTTAGTAAAGAATTCACCTCCCAATGAAGGAGAAGCAAGAGATGAGGGTTTGAGCCCTGGGTTGGGAAGATCCCCTGGAGGAGGAAACAGCAACCCACTCCAGTATTGTTGCCTGGAAAAGTCCATGGACAAAGGAGCCTGGCAGGCTACAGTCCACGGAGTCGCAAAGAGTCAGACTCGACTGAGCACATACACACATGCATAATTGTGTTAAGTACACACACTTACACTTAAAATAAGTGCGTTGTATTCTTCTTTATAACGTATATCAATCTTTCCCAAGTATATGTTCATCCTTATGAATATTTAGAAACAACAGTGGTTAAGTACAAGATCTCCAGTCCTCAGAGATTTAAAAAATTCATTCCCCATGTTTTCCAGATGTTTATCTGGTAGAATTCGTCATTGATTTCTTTTCAACTCACCATTTGAATAGTTTTTCCCATCTGTAAATATGAATATCTCCAAACAGAGGCTCACAACATATTTCAGCTAAGACACAAACATTTCCATGGGACAGAAAACTGCACTTTATTCAAACAACAGATTAGGGATGAAATAGTGGTTTTCAGGTTGTTCTTGACATTTAAAAAAAGCCTCAAGTATTTTTATCCCATTGCTGCCTGTTGTTTCTCTAGATACCTAATAACTTTGAAGAGAAGATCCCAGCATATTATATACCAAAACCCTGTCCAATGCAAAGTGATATTTTTCTTTCTATTTTTCATTTCTGAATGCTGGCTCCAGTCAACAATATAATCATTTTCTCTTATTGATTTTCTTATAAAATGCATCCTTGTTAGATTCATTGATGACTATACATTACTGAGGCACCTGATAAAATTTCATTGTTATTACCACCACACAGGAAATGCTTTATGCGGGATGAAAATAACTACCTCTCAAGAAGAAGGTGAAACTAGGCTTAACACAAAATTCCAGAGAATGGTATCCGTACCTGAAAACTAATCATCAAGAACTGCTACTCTCAAATCAATTCAATATTATTCTCCACTAAGATGTACTGTATCACTCCAGCTTGACCTGGGTTTTTCGACTAAAAACAGAAAAAAAAAAAAAGATGAATTTTCTCACTTTAAACACTTAACAATTTAAAGCTTTAGCTCTTCAAAAGAATTCTGATGCTCTCATGACTAGCCTGGGCAGTGCACCTCCTAAATCACTCTGGATTTTCAGTTTTCAGTGGCCTGTATCTGATTAACTTGAATTGATTTGGGCTAGAAGATTTGTTAAAACAACTGAAGTCAAATAGTGACTTTGTATTTGCAGGGTTGAATAATAGATAGCCCGTATAATATATATATATATGTATAATCTGAGTTCCTTTTCCTTTTGTATTTGGGGTATCAAAACAAATTATTATATCACTGAGTTCTCCTTTTTACTGAGAAATGCTGAAGTAGTCTCTTTTATTTTGCCAGAATTATAGGCTTCCTGAAATTCTTAAAGCACCACACTGACAAAAACAACAAAAGATACATTTACTTAAGTTTATTCAAAGGTTATGGATTATTCCTAGGAGGTCCAATTTAAAAGGAAAATAGAATGTTATTACTTAAAAATCTGACAGGACATACTCATACATGATTATTTATTTTTTCAGTTAAATTCCATCTCAGCCTTATGGAGTACCTCATAGAGATACTGTTTCAAAAAATAAAGTTAAATTTTCCTCTTGGTGGGAAATGGTTTCTAAAATCAATTTCTTATTTAAAATCAGAATGTTAATTCCAAATAATGAAAGTATTCAGAACCCCACATAGATCTGCTAACAGTAAATTTATGAATCAATCTTTCATACTGAATTTTAATTTTAAAAATTAAGACACTTAAAGCTAGCACTTTGCTGAATAAAAGATAGGATATTGTACTGTAACACTTCCTCACTCAGTCTAATCTGAATAAGAGAATATTTCAATCATCATTTCATTTCCTAAACCTATGCGTAAGAACTCTAATTGGGTATTACTAATAAGAGATTAGGGCTTCCCAGGTGGCGCTAATGATAAAGAACCCACCTGCTCATGCAGGGGACATAATGAGACTCAGGTTCAATCCCTGGATCGGGAAGATCCCTTAGAGGAGGGCAGGGCAAGCCATTCCAGTATTCTTGCCTCGGGAATCCCATAGCCAGGGAAGCCTGGTGAGCTACCGTCCATAAGGTCTCAAAGAGTTGGACACGACTTAAACAACTTAGCACACATGTATGCAATAAGAGATTATTTACGGACCGGACTGACAAATAGACAAATAACTCATAATTAGCATGCTAACTGCACAAGACCGGCTGTTCCCTTAGACTTAAAATAGCACCTGCACTAAATTGTCCTTTGTAGATTATTTATTTGCTTAAAAAATCCTTTCTCCAGCCTAGAGGTAAGAACTCCATTCTTGTCTTCTTTATCAGAGCTCTTCTGACTAAGGAGGTTTCCCTACAGTCTACAGGCAGCACATTGACGACATTCTCCAACAACCTGACTTTGCTCCTGATTACCCTGTTTTCTTTGGCTTCAAAAGGAGCAAGTTTTCATCTATTTGCAAGCCTCAGTTTTTCTATTTGAAAAATGGGGCCAAGGGTCTGTACAGGTTCAAGTGAATCAAGTGCTAAAATTAAATCCGATCCTAAGAAAGATGACCAGGCAGATAGCCATTTTCTCCGTAAATCATTTTGAGGGAGTTCTAACCACAATAACATTCCATTTGGCCACTGTATTAAGTGTGTAAACAAAGCTACTCTTTTAGGTCTTTCTGAAAAATACGCACTGAGGGACTTATAAACAGCATATTTTTATTCATTAAATCATTTTTAAAATAGGCTGTGAATGAGAACTTAAAAGTGCTTAAGAAAATATTATTCATTCTGCAAAGCTTACTACAGCCCAGAATGCAAACTGGTCACTTGGGACTATTTTAAAGCTACAAGCAGAAGGACACAGCAGTCATTGCCTTCCTCCCTCTGTGACAAGCCAGACCTTCTCAGACTTGGCCTGTCCACTCCTCAGCTGGGTTGGGCCATCCACTCGGGCTGCTGCAGCCTCCACGTGACCAAGATCTTTGATGTGAACAAGGCAGAAAATCACAAAACTAAAAACAAATCTGCTGTTAAGGGGGAGAAAATGTACTTTGCTTTCCAGATTTTATTTTAAAACATTTATTCAGGCTTCTCTATGATTTCAAGCCCCACAGCCCAAAGGCATTAAACTGTATTGAAGCTTAATGGCCTGAAAAGTTTCCTTTTGAATTACAGCACATTCAGTCACAAAGGGGGGAGGGGTGGGCATCTGCAACTAATCTGAAAATTCCATTTCTGATCCTGGACTTTGAGGACATAAAAATAGCCAGCAAGAACACTTTCAAATCACACAGGGGAGAATATGACTTCTGGGAGCTGGGTTTCTATACTGATGCCTGGTTAAGAGAATTTTCCATTAGTGAAGAATGACCTTTAATATAGAGAGGTTTAGATGAGCATTAAGAAGAAAAAAAATAAGCTACATATGCTTCTCTAGACTCTGTTCTCACTAAGTGATTCACTTACTGTAGAGGAAAATTCTAGGAGCTTTCATTGTACAGATAAAATGGGGAACTTGTTTCTAGACCAGTTGGCTCCCAAACAGGAATGAGATACTGGGTACAGGTAGAAATTTAAATTTTAAAAAATCTGTCTGTTGGACCTAGATCATCTTTAACTTTTTGTTTGGTATTGAAGGTACATGTAACAGCATCCCCTTAAATAAACTAATGTACCTGTGTTGCGGTACAGAAGTCAATCCAGAGACAACTCCTCTAGACACCATACTTGAGGCACAGTGAAATTGTTCCAAATCTTAGTCTGTAAAGGAATCCTTTGAATGCTGAGAGCATGGCCACCCCAACTACAGGAACCTTACTTATCAACAATAGCTCTACCCATTGGCTTTCTGTTATTGAGTTCTGTTCTTTCTCCTCTCATAAAAAAATGTCCTACTGTATATCACCAATAACAGGGCAATAAGAAAGGTACAAACAGATGAGTGCTGTGCAAATCTTTATTATCAATTTCACTGTAAAATATGTATATTTTGCATTTGTGCAAAACAGATTTTGACATGATCGTGTTGCATGAGATGGCCCATTTATTATGGTAGCATAGATTATCTCAGGAACAGAGACAGAGAAATGCTCACTATCAAAGTGGATGTTTTTAATATTAACTTCAGTCTGCTATTTTTGAAGAGTTATTTTTGTCAGCCATACAAACAGGATATCAAGTACAACTTTCTTTTGTTGATAGAGTGTCAGTGTTTCCTCTTTTGTTAATTGAGTGTCAGTAAGTTGCCTGAATGGTTATTTAGCAAAAAGAAGGAGGTCAACTCTGAGAAATATGGATTCTTTTCTAAACTTCAGGATGTTTCAAGGAAGACAGAATAACACAAACTGCTATTTGAGGATTTGAAAAATGTATTTTTTAAAGATCTAGATGACTTAACATTTCAAAATAAGGAAGAATCTCCCTCTTCCAAAAAATGTACTATCACATGAAATGATCATTGCCAATGGACACTGTATTTAAACAGTTCTTGTTTTTAAAAAATTTATATTTTCTTGGGGTTTAATATATCAATTTTATTGAGATATAATTGACATATAATATTATATTAGTTTCAGATTTACAACATAATAATTCAATATATGTATATTACAAAGTGATCACAACATATAGCTAACATCCATCACCACACATGGTTACAATATTTTTTCTTATGATAAGACCATTCAAAATCTACTCTCTCCACAACTTTCAGATACACAATATAGCATTGTTAACTATAGTTACCATGCTGTGCATTACATCCTCATGATTTATTTTTTTATACCCAGAAACGTGTATCTTAAGATGTTTTACTTTAAAGATAAAATGCCTAGCAAAGCTGTTTAAGTCTCAAGAAAAACTAAAAACAATTAATATGGTCAATTTGCTTGTAGGTAAGGACTGTATCCTTTCCTCAGGACCTTTCCTCCTAGCTCACATGGCCAAACCCTCACTCCCTCAAAAGTCCCTCTGTTATAAACTCTCACATCTCTTGGAGACCCTTACCATAACTGTATTAATTAATTACACATTTCTGGGTGTGAGATGTTGTAGATTTGACTTTTCTGTTCCCCTGCGTCACTTCTGAAAAGTACCCACACAACAGTATGTGAAACAGGAAACAAAAAACACAAGCTCCATTTCTGTGGAGCCTAGGAGTCATCTGAGATCCTGTCGCGATTATGTACACACGCAAAGCTGGTGGAAAGGCTAAAGCTAACTGCCTGCAGAGAGACGTACTGAAGAGAAGCCAGCTAACAGAATGCCCAACGCAGGAAAGCCTCAGGAATGGGAAGCATCCGGTGCTGGAGAGATGGGGATTAAATGCCCCATGAAACCAAGGTGTTCAGCTGAAATCCACATATGGAGCAGTGGTTCACTCCTTGCTATCCTGGATCCTCACCTCCACCCTGCAAGGCCAGGAGATGGGAAATGGCAAGAGCTAAGGGACGTGAGGCGGAGCAGAGAGCACGGGGGAGATGCCACTGACTGCTCATCCTCATGTTACACGATGAGGCACCAGACCTAGCCCCTTCCTACTTTCCAAAGCGATAATCAGATTTACACACTCTTAACAGGAGATTACAGCTCTGCTTGAGCAGCCCCAGAAACAGACCAGCAGATACTTATATTTGGGGGCTTGTCAATGAAAAAGGCAGTTCATAATCTGATAATTCTATAGTGACTCTCACCAACTGACAAATTCTTCACATACAAACACCTCCAATATCACTGTCTTCTCAGCAACTTTCCTTTAGGAATATTTCCTGAAAGAAAAATCAGGCAAGTGGACAAAGACATGTATACAACAGTGCCTAGTAAGTATAATATTATAAATCAACTATACCTGAATAAAAATTAACTAATTAATCAGTTTAAAAAAATGTGAAAAATGCCTAATGCAGCATTACTTGTGGTAGTAACAAATTAGAAACCTAGATGTTTTCAACAATAAATGACTGGTTAAAGAAATGTTGTGGCCATTAAAAAGGGTACGGTATATGTATTGACATGAAAGATACTAATGGCCTAGGGACAGTAAAAAAAAGGTAGTTTTGTTTCAAACATGTATGTTACAATTCTATTTACATAAATATCTCTTTATATATGCATATAAACATGAAGGATTTTTTAAAATAGTAGCTATCTCTAGGAGGCAGAACTATAAGAAATTTTTCATTTCTCTGTAAATGAGTATTTTATCAAACTTACATCAGGCAAGTCCTTGGCAATCCAGCGGTTAAGAATCCGCCATTCCCAAATGCAGGGGACATGAGTTCGATCCCCGGTCCAGGAAGCTTCCAAATGCCATGGAGCAACTGAGCCCACACACCACAACTACTGAGCCCGAGTGCTGCCACTAGAGAGAAGCCCCCACTTGCTGCAACTAGAGAAAGGCTGTGCAAGCAATGAAGACCCAGGGGAAGCCAAAAATAAATTAATTAATTAAATGGCTGGAGGAAATTACTTTTTAAAAAAAAACAGAAATCTAAATCAGTAAACTTGGTAGAAAGGAAAGAACTTTAGAGGTAAGAGAAACAACATACGGTGCACTGTTGGAAAATATCCAAAAAACTACCTTTAGTATCTGTAAGGGGAAAAGAGAGAATATTGCATCCATGAAATAAGAAGCTATAAAAAGGGGACAAACCAGAAGGAAGAGCTTATAGAAAAGAAAAATATGACAGCTAAATGAAGAAGTCCAGCAGAAGAACTAAGAGATAATTTTTTTTTAATCTGCGAAGGAAATAGACAATGAAAGAAAAACATGAGAGAATTAGAGTATCAGTGAAGAATTCTGAACAGCTGACAAACAGACCAGACAGAAAGAAAAGAGAAAACAGTTGGGGGGTAATTATCAAATAAATAATATATGAAACATTACCAGAACTGAAGTTTACAAATCTGAAAAACGAAAAGCCTTCTGAGAGTCTGGTACAGCTAATGAAAAATAGGCACCTCAGAAAAGTTTAGAGCACTAGGGATAAAGAGAAGATCCTAATAGCTTCTTAACGGGAGAGGAGTGAACCCGGAACACACAGAGGGTCAGGAATAAGGATGGCATCAGACTTCTCAAAGGTGGCGTTGGAACACAGAGGACAACGAAACGGTTTTTTTTCCCTCAGGAAATCTTTTTCTCTCACAAAATAAGTAAACAAAAGAAGAAAAAGAAAAAAAAAACTTTAATATTATAAAGAAAGCTACAATGGGCATTTTTTCACATTTCTTTTAATTAACTAATTAATTAATTGGCTCAGTTGTAAAGAATCTGCTGCCAAGGAGGAGGAGACTCATGGACTCCTGGATCCAGGAGACTGCTGGATCAGGAAGATCCCCTGGAGAAGGAAATAGCAACCCACTGCAGTATTCTTGCCTGGGAAATCACATGGACAGAGGAGCCTAGCGGGCAAAAGTCCATGGGATTCCAAAGAGTCGGACACGACTTAGCAACTGAACAACAACAATAGTTGATTACAATATTAAACTTACTAGGCATTGTCATGTACACATCATTGTCCATTTTTCCCTTAGGAAAAAATTCCTAAAGGGAACTTGTGAAGAAAGTAGTGAAGTGTGCTTAAAGAAAACAGAAAATCCAATGTAGGAAAATCCAATGTAGGAAAAAGGCAAAGGAAAATCCCAGGACCACAGAGCTCCAGAGCTACTGGTTCAGATCAGAGCAAGGAGCCACAGGATCCAGGAGAGATGTTTCTAGGGAGAAAAAGTCAGGAGGGCGGGTAGAGGAAGAACATGAGAGAGAATCAGACAGATTAATACCAAGGGAACCTGTACTGGGAGATCAGAAGAGAGTATATGTACGTACCCGCGTGTTCAGTCATGTCAGACTTTTTGAGACGCTATGGACTATTGCCCGCCAGGCTCCTCTGTTCATGGGACTGTCCCAGCAAGAATACTGGAGTAGGTTGCCATTTCTTCCTCCAGGGCATTTTCCCAACCCAGGGATCGACCCCTCCTCTCTTGTGCCTCCTGCCTAGGCCTGCAGATTCTTTACCACTGCGCCGCCTGGGAAGCCCAAAAGAAAGTACAGAAAGACATATTAATGGGGGGTAGAAAACAAGTCCAGTGTAAACCAAGGGAGTTAGTAACTCCAGAGGAAGTGAAGGCATAATGAGAAAAGAAACATAATTATGGCACACTCTTTGGCTCAGACAACAGTATCTATAGTCATAGTTTTATAAACTCAGAAGCACTGAACCAAAAATAAAGTGCAAAGACTGGAGGGTGTTGTAAAAAACCCAAAGTCTTCTCTGGCAGAGGAGATACTCCACAGAAGTGAGTAAAACAGATGCCTCAAGGGTGCATCATACTTACTGAGAAATATGGAAGTCATTCCAGAAGAAACAACTCGAAGAGCTGGAAGTCGTTGAAGGATGGGGGGCAGAGCTTTATTACATAGTAAATAAGACAATTACTCTTCATGGAAGACTTTTATAGCTTTTACCTAATGATGAACATCAGTTCTGATCGTCAACTGCTAAGTGCCTTAGCTCTACACTTTAAAATGTACATTATCATGTCCCTGTAAACAAAAGGCAAAGAAATTCCTCCTACCCTACTCCTTTCATCACAGGCCCGCAAAGCCCTCCAGGCCAAGGCCAACTGAAGCGGACTAGACAGTCTTCTAATGGCCTAAATAAAATACAGACTGTCTCCAACTGCAAATGGATTTGAGTCAGAAATCCCTAGGCCACTTGTTTGGAACATGGGAATTTTTTTTTTCCTCATCCCTATCTCAAGAGACATATTTTAGACAATTATTTATCAACAGATTCTGGATGGTGGCCTCCTTGGATCAAGAGCAGGGAGATGGATGGGGGTGAGAGGAATGACTATAAGTAATGTGTGCGTGTGCATGCTAAGCTGCTTCAGTTGTGTCCAACTCTTTGCGACCTCACAGACTGTAGCCTGCCAAACTCCTCTGTCCATGGGATTCTCCAGGCAAGAATACTGCAGTGGGTTGCCATGCCCTCCTCCAGGAGATCTTTCTGACATAGGGATCAAACCCAGGTCTCTTACATATCCTGCACTGGCAGGTGGGGTCTTTACCACTAGCGCTACCTGGGAAGGTGGTTATTGTTAACATTAAGCTTTTGTTTTGGATGGTACGTTCATGGATATTTACTACTTTATAAAATTATATTAATAAACAAGTAAACATTAAAAGCACAACCAACGATAAGAATGTGTCAGAAACCAAAAATTATCAACCCATTTCTACATACCTGAAGCCCAGTGGAAATAAAAACATATTAGCCCAGAATCCTGTTTAACTGATTATATAATAGATAGCACATTTACCCATATAATCAGCAATTACATGCAATAAATATTTATTAAACATATCCTCAGGAGGTAACAGAAATGGCAATGGCAACCCACTCCAGTGCTCTTGCCTGGAAAATCCAATGGACAGAGGAGCCTGGTAGGCTGCAGTCCATGGGGTCGTTAAGGGTCAGGTACAACTGAGCAACTTCACTTTCACTTTTCACTTTCATGCATTGGAGAAGGAAATGGCAACCCACTCCAGTGTTCTTGCCTGGAGAATCCCAGGGACGGGGGAGCCTGATGGGCTGCCGTCTATGGGGTCGCACAGAGTCGGACACGACTGAAGCGACTTAGCAGCAGCAGCAGCAGGAGGTAACACACTGTGCAAGTCCTATGGTTATGGTAATGAGAGAGACACAGCCCCAGGCTTGGAGGTGTTTAAGAATCACTTTTATCTTTATAATTCAGAATTAAATATAAATATATGGATCATTTCAAATGTCTTTAAAACATACACATAGCAGTTCCCTTATGCGTTCCATGACTAATAATCAAAAAAAAAAAAGCACAATAGTGAAATCCATTAGGAAGAGTATATTGATTTTATCTTGATTATTGGGACTATGAAAGCAGATTTGATGAGGAATATGGAGAGTTACAAGAGTTACAAGGATGTCCAAGCAGGCTCTGAAGAGACACCAGGGCCCTTCTGAGGATTGTAGTTGCCGACAATGCTGGCACTGCCCTCTTCCGTTGACATGTGTGTCCTTGAGAGCTGTTTCACACTTATCAGTCAAGATTAGGGCCCATTTAGCTGTAGTAAGTACATGTGAATCCCATCAAAGTAACTAAGGTCTCTGAATTCTCACCAAAAAAGCAAATTTTCCCATTATTTCTTGATTCCTCCTCTCCTTTACATACATTCTTTTGCAGGGTTTCACTCTAGTTCTCTTGAGTTGTTATTTCTCATTCTAAAAAATCTCTGTGAGAGTCTTGAGTACAAAATAGGCTTTAACCCATAGAGATTCTGGCTTGACACTATATCCCACACACCTCACAAACCACACACACACCCTTAGTTTTGCACACCACACACACTCACCCCACATGTACCTGACCGCATCACAGCCAGCAGGACCCTGAAGTTCATTCCAAACATCAGGGCCAAGGCTTCACATGGGCGCCTTCAGAGAAGATGCACTAACCCTGCAGCCACACCTTTGCCAGGAAATGGGCCTGCAGACAGGTAGTATCTGCTTCCTGGTCTCCAAACACACAGACTTGTCTGCCTGCCACCCAGAAGAACAAAGTTATAGGCAAGGTAGTTAGCAGAAAGGCTGAGGAGGAAAAAAATCCTCATGATTTGAGTAACACTTCCGCAGCATTTACTCTTTGCCAGGTCTGCTCTGCCTACAAGGGTCCATCTAGTCAAAGCTGTGGTTTTTCCACTAATCATGTATGGATGTGAGAGTTGGATCATAAAGAAAGCTGAGCGATGAAGAATTGATGCTTTTGAACTGTGGTGTTGGAGAAGACTCCTGAGAGTCCCTTGGACTGCAAAGAGATCCAACCAGTCAACCCTAAAGGAAATCAGTCCTGAACATTCATTGGAAGGACTAATGTTGAAGCTGAAACTCCAATACTTTGGCCCCCTGATGTAAAGAACTGACTCATTTGAAAAGACCCTGATGCTGGGAAAGATTGAAGGCAGGAGGAGAAGAGGATGACAGAGGATGAGATGGCTGGATGGCATCACCAACTCGATGGACATGAGGTTGAGCAAGCTCCAGGAGTTTGTGATAGACAGGGAAGTCTGGCGTGCTGCTCAGACTCGACTGAGCAACTGAACTGCACTGAACTGAGGTCTAAATGCTTTACGAATACTATTAATCTGTGAGACAGATACTGTTATATGCATTAAAAGATGGAGGCCAGGTAAATTAAATTATTTGTCTAAAGTCACACAGCTACAAAGAGACAGATTTGATCCAAGCAGTCTGCCTCCAGAATCTGTGCTGTTAATTATGATGCTACGCGACCTCCTTTGAGCTTCCCAGGTAGCATGGTGGTAAAGAGTCTGCCTGCCAAGGCAGAAGACACAGGAGAGATGGGGGTTTGATCCCTGCATCAAGAAGATAACCTCGAGTAGGAAATGGCAACCTGTACTCCAGTATTCTCACCTGGAAAATTCCATGGACAGAAGAGCCTGGCAGACTATGACCCCAGTCCATGGGGTCATAAAGACTTGGACACAACTGAGTATGCACGCACACACGTGCAGCCTCCTTCATCCTGAGCTAGGAAGCTCCTCTCTGCCTAATTCCTGGGATCTCTAATGAGCTATTTTTTTCTATCAGAAGGAATAGAGTGTGTGTGGGAACTGCTCAGGATAAATCCAGAAGCTGCCTTCCCAGCCACCCAGAGGGTCAGAAGCTACAGTGTGGAGTCAGGGAAGGAGGGCTGGGGACTGGAGCTTTAGACACTGAAAATCATGTTTTCCTGACCAGACATACATGGAATAGATAACACTGGTGGCCAAGGAAAGGAGAGGTGATGCCAGGGCTGGAGGCCACTTGTAAACAGAAAATAAGTCAAAGATGGAGGTTAAAGTCTGTCTGAACTAAGAAGAAGACAACTCCAAATCTCTGTGGATGAAGCACAATGGAAAATAAAGCCAAACCATTCTCATCAGAGAAGTGTATAAATAGCATTCAGAGAACCTGGCTTCTGTGCCAATTCAACTCTGTGAGCACTCAAAAAAGTCCAGTTGAGAGGAAAAGGTGACATGGGACAGAATGGAATACGGAACACAGCCCAGATTTTTCTCATCTCACTGGAGTCTTGAATTCTGGTCTTAGTATGTGTGAGGGGGGACCACAGCTGCCCAGGGCACTTGAGAACATCTGACAGCACGGTCTGCAGGGCTAAGAGCAGATGGGCTTCTCAGAAGCACCACCAGTTAGAGGGAAAATAAATAAATGAGGAAAAAAACAGAAGAGCTGACGTTAGTCAAGATAAAAGAAATCCACAATAGGAAGGTCAGCCACTCTAAGAATAACTGTCCTGCAAAAACAAAACCAAGCCAAATATAACGTCCCCTACCTCAGCCCAAATCATCTGCCTTTTGAAGTCAGCGTTATGTCGCTTTATTTTTTTTCTCCCTTATTCCCTATGGGCTCTTCTAAGGTAGGCCATTCTCTGTGAGAAGATATATGTGAGCAAGGTTTCATTTGACATCCGTTTTGAGCTATTAAATTTGCAGTGGTTATTTTTAGAACAAAAGATAGTTTAAGAAATAATTAGGTGCCCATATGTGATACAGGCCAGATAGCAGCAAATGTTTTTAGGATTATGTCTAAAAAAATTCAAACTGACTGAAGAGTAGCAAAAAATATTGTGGATTTGAAGTTTATTAAAGTGATTAATTTTTTAAAATGTAGCAATATAACGTAGCCGTACCTCAATTTCCTCATTGGCATGCTTCATTGTTGTTTGCATAAAACAACTGCCCTGACCCCTCCCAGCCCCCAATCTGTGAGGCCAGCATGATCAGTTGGGTTTCCAGCAGTGGTGATGGATTTGCTGTGATCCACCCTCACCCTCTCCTGTTTCCGCCCATGATGAATGGACACCATTACAAGATGGCGTCTGGGGTTAGGAGTGCAGCCTAGGGGAGCGCACCCTCACAGAGGAATCAAACACCGGACCTTGGCCTCTTTTGTGTGATGTCTTAACCTACTGAACTAATCAGCCACAGAGAAATAAGGATGCTTATCACTGACTTGCCAAACAGAAGTGCTATGAGAAAATATTTTTTAAAAAAAGAAAGGTGATCTTAGAAGCTTTGCTTCCACAGTAAAACATCTATTTAAATATTATCTTAAGTCAGGAACAAAGGCAGTGGCAATAAATGTGGTCTCTCTAAGTCAACAACTGGCTAGCTACTACATGCATCTACAAAATGAGTTTCATGAGATCATGCTTATTTTAGAAACGTCAATACTAAAACAACAGTAACTGTTTTTCTCCTTAGTTTAAGCACTGCTTGGATATGCATTATCTCCAGCCAAACAATAACCAAACAAATTCCTCTCTTACATTTCCCCAAGTTCAAGTACAAGGCGTTGAGCACACCACAAGCTTTATAAAACAGCCCAGCTTTAAGCATGCAATAATCGCTCATTTCCTGGCCATTAATTCAGACATCATGCAATCATTCAAAGGCATCCATTTTCCTTGGCTGCTATTTTGGGGACTGCCGCCCTATTGTCATCCCTGCCTTAGACCCCTGACTTCACCGTCTTTTAATTAGAGCAGCAAGAACGACAGGCGGAGTCAGCCTGCTGAGGGTGATCCATCACAGGGCTCACTTTGCTCCCTGGCCCCCGGGATGACAGTTTATAAACAGGACATTTTGGATATCAAGATAGCTGCTTAAGGAAACAGAAAAACAAATGGTGACCATCTTGTAAGCTACTCACCGAAGACTATAAACTCTAGACTAGGGCTGTATTCACTGACATTGTGTTTTGATTAAATATCCAAATAGACTCTACCAACGGTGATACTTCAGAAGATGTTTTGTCTGAGCCTGCACTCAAATAAACTGACGTCATAACCTAAGAGTTGCCTAAGGTGTGAACTCATATTCTTACAACTGAGCAATTGCACCTATTTTTAGTGGATCTGCTTTTTAGCTAAATATTCCATGAAAGAGTTTAAAACCTCAATAAAAATTATTAAAATTCAATAGTTTAGGAGGTAATTAATCCATAATTTTTTCATTCCTCCTTGATCATGCTCTACTCTGTTTTTTAAAATAATGCAAACTTTACAAATACTGTACAATAAAAAATAAATTTGATATTGAACAACTGATTGACTTCCTAGGCTATTTCCAGGCATTGATTTAAGTGCTGAAGATACAGCAGTGAACAAAACACACCCACTTCCACCTTCATGGAGTTTATATGCCAGCAGATGAGACAGAAAAACAAAACACAGAAATAAACACAAAGTATTCACATCAGAAGGTGATGGTACTCAAGAAAAAGCCTGAGAGGGACCCAAGTAGTACCTGACAAGATGGGGGAAGTGCATTTTTCTGAGTAGCCAAGGAATAATTCAGTAAGAAAAAGAAAAAGAAATGCAAAAAAGCAAAATGGCTGTCTGAGGAGGCCTTACAAATAGCTGTGAAAAGAAGAGAAAAAAAAAAGCAAAGAAGAAAAGGAAACATACCCATTTGAATGCAGAGTTCCAAAGAATAGCAAGGAGAGATAAGAAAGCCTTCCTCAGCAATCAATGCAAAGAAATAGAGGAAAAAAATAGAATAGGAAAGACTAGAGATCTCTTCAAGAAAATTAGAGATACCAAGGGAACATTTCATGCAAAGATGGGCTCAATAAAGGACAGAAATGGTATGGACCTAACAGAAGCAGAAGATATTAAGAAGAGATGGCAAGAATACACAGAAGAACTGTACAAAAAAGAGCTTCACGACCCATATAATCACAAAGCTGTGATCACTGACCTAGAGCCAGACATCCTGGAATATGAAGTCAAGTGGGCCTTAGAAAGCATCACTACAAACAAAGCTAGTGGAGGTGATGGAATTCCAGTTGAGCTATTTCAAATCCTGAAAGATGATGCTGTGAAAGTGCTGCACTCAATATGCCAGAAAATTTGGAAAATTCAGCAGTGGCCACAGGACTGGAAAAGGTCAGTTTTCATTCCAATCCCAAAGAAAGGCAATGCCAAAGAATGCTCAAACTACCGCACAATTGCACTCATCTCACACGATAGCAAAGTAATGCTCAAAATTCTCCAAGCCAGGCTTCAGCAATACGTGAACAATGAACATCCAGATATTCAAGTTGGTTTCAGAACAGGCAGAGGAACCAGAGATCAAGTTGCCAACATCCGCTGGATCATCGAAAAAGCAAGAGAGTGCCAGAAAAAAATATATTTCTGCTTTATTGACTGTCAAAGCCTTTGACTGTGTGGATCACAATAAACTGTGGAAAATTCTGAAAGAGATGGGAATACCAGACCACCTGACCTGCCTCTTGAGAAACCTATATGCAGATCAGGAAGCAACAGTTAGATCTGGACATGGAACAACAGACTGGTTCCAAATAGGAAAAGGAGTATGTCAAGGCTATATATTGTCACCCTGCTTTTTTAACATATATGCAGAGTACATCATGAGAAATGCTGGGCTGGATGAAGCACAAGCTGGAATCAAGATTGCCAGGAGAAATACCAATAACCTCAGATATGCAGATGACACCACCCTTATGGCAGAAAGTGAAGAGGAACTAAAAAGCCTCTTGATGAAAGTGAAAGAGGAGAGTGAAAAAGCTGGCTTAAAGCTCAACATTCAGAAAATGAAGATCATGGCATCTGGTCCCATCACTTCATGGCAGATAGATGGGGAAACATTGGAAACAGTGTCAGACTTTATCTTGGGGGGCTCCAAAATCACTGCAGATTGTGACTGCCACCATGAAATTAAAAGACGCTTACTCCTTGGAAGAAAAGTTATGACCAACCTAGATAGCATAGACATTACTTTGCCAACAAAGGTCCATCTAGTCAAGGCTATGGTTTTTCCAGTAGTCATGTATGGATTTGAGTGTTGGACTATACAGAAAGCTGAACACAGAAGAATTGATGCTTCTGAACTGTAGTGTTGGAGAAGACTCTTGAGAATCCCTTGGACTGCAAGGAGATCCAACCCGTCCATCCTAAAGGAGATCAGTCCTGAGTGTTCATTGGAAGGACTGATGTTGAAGCTGAAACTCCAATATTTTGGCCATCTGATGCAAAGAGCTGACTCATTTGAAAAGACCCTGATGTTGGGAAAGATTGAAGGCAGGCAGGGAAGGGGACAACAGAGGATGAGATGGTTAGATGGCATCACTGACTCAATGGACATGAGTTTGGGTAAACTCCGGGAGTTGGTGATGGACAGGGAGCCCTGGCATGCTGCGGTTCATGGGGTCGCAAAGCGTCGGACACAACTGAGTGACTAAACTGAACTGAATTCAGTAAGAAGGTGATATTTGCCAAGAGATTGAAGGAAGAGAGGTGAGAAAGTGGTCCAGGCTGAGTGAACAAGAAACAGCATTAAGGTCCATTTGGCTGGAACCTGGTGGGTGAAGGAGGACATGATAAAAGGTGTGTTCAGAAAAGGAGCAGGGATCAGATCTTGTCGGGCTTATTACACCTTTGTAAGGACTTTGAGTTGAGTTGGTAGAAATGAGTTCTTAACAGATGCTTTCATTCACATTCTGAAAGTACCCACTTCTTTCGAAGGTCCTACACTCCATAACATTATTTGGTATGGATTCTCACTGATGTATTTTTATATACTTTCTTCCCATTCTAATCACTTAGTTATAAGTCTCATTAGAATCATTCTTATCCAAATGGCTATCCATGAGTTTAAGAGCTCTGTCCTTAAAAGCTCTGTCACTTTGTCAAGGAGAGAGAAGTATAAAAACAAAAAAGCAAGTAGAAGTCAATATTCTCTTGGACACAAAAATGAGTTTCCACAGAGATCAGAATTGGGACCATATAGATGTCCTGCAAGAGAGCACAAGAAGAAGCTCCTGGACTATAGGTGATGTAAGGTAGCCACCATGGGATGTCCATAGAAACAAAATACCAGAAGAATCTCTCAAAACTCTGTGATTTCATATAGAATTGAGAGAGGGGTGTCAGCATTTAGAAGTCACACAAAATATATCTATGAAACTGCAGGATTTGGGCTTTTGGTTTTGCCATAGAGTTCCAGGGCTTTCTCTATAGACAAGGTCCCCTGCCATGAGGGCAAAGAAGTAAATAAATGTGGGATGGTATCAGAAAATGCAACAAACATTCTTTCAAATAAATATGTACTGAACACAGACTACACGCCAGGTACTACGCTTGCTGCTGGAAATACACAGTCTTGCAGCATGACAAACTGATGTAATATGATGAATTCTCTCCTAGATGGCAGCTCATGATGCTATATGGAAAAAGAAGCAGCATAGATGGTTGGGGGCAAGGAAGATAGAAGAAGTGGTGAGAGTTAGCTGGATACAGATGGGCTGAAAGGATTCAGTGTCCCAGAAAGAAAAAGACTACAAGAGAAAAGGCCCACAGGGAGCCTAGGTGGTGTTGATAAAGCTGTTCTCAGTAACCAGAAGACAGGTGAAGAGACGAGGTGAGATGAAGGCTGAGAGGTACATACTTGTTCTTACCTTCCCAGTCACAATGGCACATTCATATCTGGAAAAATGCATATGATTCTGGTCCTTGTACCTAACATTTACACATGGCCAGAAGCTTTGATGAAAGGCAAGTAAAATGATCATGTGTTTGAAGCAGTTTTCATAAAAAGGAAGACTTAAAAAAATTTAGATTCCCTAATAAAACCTCAAAGGGCAAAATGTACCAAAGTCTATGAAACTGAAATAAATAATGAGTAGGATAACATGATGTACCCCTTGCTCATCAAATCCCACAGATCAAATTCTAGACAGGCAACCAGGGTACTTGATACATTAACCCTCTCAAAGTCAATGTCTTCTAAACTTGCAGAATCTCCAAAAAAAGGCCTTGGAATTTATATTTTAACAAATGTCTCAGATGCTTCTTAGGCTTGGGCAATCCACATACAGCTTAATGATTATGGTATGTAGGTGCTTCAAAAACATACTTAGATTTCAATAGTTTGTAATAAATGAATATGTTCTAAGTAAGAGCTCAACTAACTAGAATCATAAACACAACTGTTTCACAGCCCAAATCCCAAACGCTGAAGGTCTGGAACAAGGAAAAGATCTTCATTAGTCTGAGTCAAATGTAGTCCCTTGTTTTTTGGTCATTTCACTGCTTGCTGACACCTTCAACAAATGGCAGAGGAAACATCACAAATCAATCAAAAACAGATGCTATCTAGCCAATAGGAATTTACTGTATGGCTCAGGAAACTCAAACATGGGCTCTGTATCAACCTAGAGGGGCGGGATGGGAAGGGAGATAGGAGGGAAGTTCAAAAGGGAGGGGATATATGTATACCTATGGCTGATTCATGTTGAGGTTTGACAGAACACAACAAAATTCTGTAAAGCAATTATCCTTCAATTAAAAAATAAATTAATTATTTTTTAAAATGTAAAAAAACAAAACAAAACAAAAAACAGATGCTGATTCACTATACAGGGACACCTAAGTCTGAAAACTCTGGAAAGACTTTTTCTTGGATAATATAGAAGAACAAGAGAAGTTTCTTCTGGGCAAAATTTCTCATAGGCTAGGTAAGTGCAACAACTGTATAAACTACCCTTACAACTTAATAAAGGTTACCAGCCAACATCAGGATCACCCTACTACAGCCAAGTAACTTCTTAAGAGAATTACGTGAATTTCTTATATAATAGGGAAAAGACAACACTTTCAAAAGGAGGTACTCCCATGCTCAACCTGTTATTTTCTAATTGCCCTCACGCGACAGTGTTGTAGGCCATTTGATAATAGTAATTCACCTTCAGATGCTTTCCCAGAACTCTGTCTCTTCTGTTTCTCCATATAATTAGACTGGCCACTGGTGATATGGACCCTTATTTAGAAAAGGGGATAGTTTGCTAAAAATGGTAGCACTAGTCATAGGTATCTATCAACCATCTTTCATTACTCAACACTTTGTATTATAAGACCTTTTTAAAAATAAATTTTGAGCCAATATATTAGTTCATCTGCTGTATTTGTGGACCCTAGACACACATCAATGTTATTTTCTTATTTCCCCTTCAATTCACTGGATGATAGCTCTTAGGGTTGAAATGCTTCTTTCAGTTAAGCTTGTAGTAGATCTAAAGATTCAGGATTATAAACTCATTACACTGGGGTAACACAGGAGAACAGTACCATTGCTGGTGGTCCTGCATATCCAGATGTAAGGAGGTAGGGGTTCCTTAAAACAAGTTTCAAACTGAATCTTTGTGTGAGTGGTTTCAATGCCTATGGAGACAGAATCAGACATCAAAATCCAATAAAAAGAACTCCAGACATGCAAACTCCACTGTTGTGAAACATTTAACAAAAGTCAAGTAGTGAACTTGGACTAGGGGAAGAAGACTTTGTACCTATTGTGACCTGTTGGAGGTGAGATGGAAACACCCAGTCTCACATCGAGCCAGACAGCGGAAAGTGGCTGTGTGATCCAGCTCAGAGAGATTCTTAACTCCCTACGGACTGGGGGTGTTTGCATTTTCAGACATTGTACTTTACTATTTCATCATTCTAAAGATTCTAAAAGCTGAATAAGTAAGTTGTACCAGGACTTCTGGACAGGGTTTACAGACAGATGTCTACATTAAAAAAAAAATAAAAATAAACCGAAACCCACACACCGCTGCTGCTGCTAAGTCGCTTCAGTCGTGTCCGACTCTGTGCGACCCCATAGACGGCAGCCCACTAGGCTCCCCTGTCCCTGGGATTCTCCAGGCAAGAGTACTGGAGTGGGCTGCCATTTCCTTCTCTGGAAACCCACATAGGTTTGGGCTTATTTTAGCCGTACTTCCATGTTAAATTTCATAGATATATAAACATGAATACAATAAGAAGGGTCTCTTGCCAAGAAGTCCAACAACCAGGGTTGCCAAATTTAGCAAAGAAAAATATTGAACATCAGTTAAATTTGAATTTCAGATAAACAATAAACATTTAGTGTTTAAATATGTCCCATACAATACTTGGAACATACAAAAATATATACATTCTTAACCTGAAATCCAAATTTAATTAGGCATCATATATTTTATCTGATAACTCTATCAGCTTACTGCCACTAAAGATCACACAGGTCTATTATAAGAAACTAAATTTGAACTAATTTGCCTGGTTCATTATTAGCTGAAGACCATGAGTGCTTAGGCCAAGAGCAGTAGATTTGGTACAAAGGAAAACCTCAGTAATATTGTCCTTTCCTAAAGTAGAGGGACACTGCATACTATGATAATGCTTTTATTTTTGTTAAATTCCCCTGAATTATTGTTGTTGTTGTCGTGTCCATCTCTTTGCGGCCCCGTGGACTGCAGCATGCCAGGCTTACCTGTCCTTCAATATTTCCAGGAGTTTGCTCAAACTCATGTCTATTGAGTTGATGATACCATTCAACCATCTAATCCTCTGTCGCCCCCTTCTCCTGCCTCCAATCTTCCTTAGCAACAGGGTCTTTTCCATTGAGTCGGCTCTTCACATCAGGTGGCCAAAGTATTGGAGCTTCAGCTCCCTTGAGTTAACATAATACAAAAATGTAAAGCTTTGCATTTTACGGTAGCCTGTGTGAAAGCAGAGGAAGGTTATCTCTACACAGTCCATGTGCATTTCTAACAAGACTATAATGACAAGGGACATGCAAATATATACCTCAATTATATTTAACATAGGGAAGGAAGGGGCTGTTGATATGGCCCTTATACTTACAAATGGGCAAATCTGGAGTGGGTTGACTTGTTTGAGGTTTAAGGTTTAAGGTGTATATATGTGCATCTCAGGGTTCGCTCCTACAATAGGATAAATCTCAGAAAAGCCTTGACTACTGCACTGATATGAAAAAAATATGTAAGTCTGCAATAAAAATACAGAATTATAAATATTTTGGGCACTGCAGAGTACGTTTTTCTTTTCTTATAAATAGATAACTGTAAAGGGCACAAAGAGATGGGAATACCAGACCACCCGACCTGCCTCTTGAGAAATCTGTATGCAGGTCAGGAAGCAACAGTTAGAACTGGACATGGAACAACAGACTGGTTCCAAATAGGAAAAGGAGTACATCAAGGCTGTATATTGTCACCCTGCTTATTTAACTTACCTGCAGAGTACATCATGAGAAACGCTGGGCTGGAAGAAGCACAAGCTGGAATCAAGATTGCCAGGAGAAATATCAATAACCTCAGATATGCAGATGACACCACCCTTATGGAAGAAAACAAAGAAGAACTAAAGAGCCTCTTAATGCAAGTGAAAGAAGAGAGTGAAAAAGTTGGCTTAAAGCTCAACATTCAGAAAACTAAGATCATGGCATCCCTTCCCATCACTTCATGGCAAATAGATGGGGAAGCAGTGGAAACAGTGGCTGACTTTATTTTGGGGGGCTCTAAAATCACTGCAGATGGTGACTGCAGCCATGAAATTAAAAGATGCGTGCTCTTTGGAAGAAAAGCTATGACCAATCTAGACAGCATATTAAAAAGCAAAGACATTACTTTGCCAACAAAGGTCTGTCTAGTCAAAGCTATGGTTTTTCCAGTAGTCATGTATGGATGTGAGAGATGGATCATAAAGAAAGCTGAGCGCCTAAGAATTGATGCTTTCCAACTGTGGTGTTGGAGAAGACTCTTAAGAGTCCGTTGGACTGCAAGGAGATCTAACCAGTGAATCCTAAAGGAAATCAGTCTTGAATATTCATTGGAAGGGCTGATGCTGAAACTGAAACTCCAATATTTGGCCACCTGATGCAAAGAACTGACTCATTTGAAAAGACCCTGATGCTGGGAAAGATTGAAGGCAGGAGGAGAAGGGGATGACAAATGATGAGATGGTTGGATGGCATCACCGACTCAATGGACATGGGTTTGAGTAGACTCCATGAGTTGATGATGGACAGGGAGGCCTGGCGTGCTGCAGTCCATGGGGTCACAAAAAGTTGGACACGACTGAGCAACTGAACTGAACTGAAAGGGCACAAAATAACTCTAATTAAACATTTATTTGATTTATGAAATTAATTTGTAGTAAAAATACCAAGGTGACTCAAGATCAAAGATTACCATATATCATTCATTTCCAATTACATGGGATATCTTTAAGACTGAGGTAATCATTCAACTATCTACTATACTTCTTGGGTATTTGGATTTTTTTCAGTATACATAGAATTCTGTTATTTCCCACTATGCACCTAGAAATCAGAAAACTGATTTCAAAATACTGAAATTGAACTTCTTTATTACACACATTAGTTTCCTTCTTTTTATTCAGAATTCACTTAAGCAAAAGAATTTCACCTTAACTGTTTTTTATGTCCCTGCAAACTGGCAGTGTCTTACTCACCATAGGAGCTCAGTAATTTGTGTCAAATGACTGAATCAATGATTCTAGCAGATTTGTTTGGAAAATCATTCAGATATTATATACAATATTGAAAAGTGTCAAACTGAATCTGCCATTTAGCACAGATTTCATCAGTTAAGATTTGAAATGAGAGGTTTTTTTAATCGATCCAGAGTCTAAAAACACTGAAGTCATGCTTGAGCTCTAAGCCAAAATGGTGTATTGGCGTTCTCTGCATCTGAGTAGTATTCTATTTGCATCTGTGGAGGAGAGCAGCAGACATTCCTGGATCTATTCACATCTTCAAGGAGATACCCCGTGAAAGGAGGAGGTTTACCTACCACGTTCTTCTTTGCCAGCTCTTATTTCAAATACCATTCTAGCAAAAAGACAAACACATTCTTTTTTTCAATAACATTCTAACTCCAAACAAAATGAAATAAAAGTTAAATGTGAGTTTCTTCACCAACACAGTGATAATAAAGCCAAGATCATTGCTTCAATTCCTAGATGTGTCCACTGGCCTAACACAGAGAAAGACCAGGGCATGAAAATAAACCACAGCCTTCTTGAGTCACAGCTGATTAATGATGCCTTTATAAAAGACAAGAGAAAAGACTACTATACATTTTACATTGAACCAGCTCACCTAAGGTAAGCATTATATATTTTACAAGTGAAGAAATTGACTACCCAAGGTTATAACTAGGAAGCAGAGGTGCTAAGATTTGAACCCAGATCTGATTGATTCCAGAAGCAGTGCTTTTGCTGAGGCAAACAGAATGCCCCGCATTACACCAAGGGCAGATGGCTTACAGTAGGCCATCTTTGTTAGTGGCTAGTTAATTCAGTATACACATCTGATTAAGGCTAGATCAGTAGTGTCTTTTTCTGTCTGGAAGGAATGTCTTACATGGGATGAGAAATGCCAAAGTTAGGACAAATCAGCTCTCACTAAAAACTTCAAAGGGACACATAAAATCAGATTTGTGTACAAAAAGAATAAGATACATCACTATCTCTTTCATTGTTATTTTTGGATTTGTGTTCTCTGTGTTTTTCATACTAACTTCCTGAAACATCAAGGTTAATGTCTCAGTCAGGTTCCAACTTCCCAAATGACCTTTATCCTAATTACCCTTTGATGCAACACCTGCTTCAAAAAAATTAACCTTCAAAATACTCTTGAAATGGAACTTTCTCTATAGATCTGTATCCCCTAAAAAATAAGCACCTCCCCCTCATCTTCCACTTACTTTTGGAGTTAAACAAGTTGTTTATAAAGTTCATTTGAGAGAACAAACAAATAATAATCTGGAAAACAAAGAGCAATGGTGAGGAAGCCGGTTCTACTGAGTAGAATACATACTATAAAGGCTCAAATATTAAAACAGTATCATTTTAGTGCACTGATAGGCAGAACAGGGAAACAATGAAAATCTAGAAGTAGACCCAGCTGCACATGGAAATTCAGGATATGATAAAGGCAGTAACTGAAACTGGTGGGGGAAATGGACTTCTTAATAACTCACATTGGGTAAACTTGAGAGCTATATATAAATTTTCCAAACCTGAGAATGATATAAATCCAGATTCCAGAAGTTCAATAAACCCCAAGAAGAACAAGTGTACATACACACACACTCACACACACACACACACCACAAACCACACCAAGATATCAAAGTTCAGAAAACTAGGAAAAATCAGAAAATCTTAAATACAGACAGAGGAAAAGATATGGTACATACAGAGATGGGCTTCCCAGGTGGCTCAGTGGTAAAGAATCCTCCTGCTAGTGCAGGAGACATGGGTTTGATCCCTGTGTTGGAAATTTCCCCTAGAGAAGGGAATGGCAACCCACTCTAGTATTCTTGCCTGGAAAATCCCATGGACAGAGGAACCTCAGTTGGACATGACTGAGCAACTGAGCATGCGCATGCACAAAGAGGAACAAAAAAAGAATGATCACAGATTTCACATCCAAAAGAATACAACAAGATGACAGTATCTTTAAAATATTTAAAGAAATTATTGCCAACTTAAAATTCTATGTCCAAAAAATATCCTTCAAAATGAAGGCAGATAGACACTCTTAGAAACAAAAGCAGAGAGAATCTATCACCAGGAGACATGCATTAGGAAGGTTCTCAAACTAAAAGCACAAAAGAGAACGGAAAACTGGCAGTGGCAAATATGAGGATTCACGTGAAAGACTTTCACTCATTCATTAATTTCATTAATCAACAACTGACTAAGAGCCAAAAACAATGACAAGATATTGTGGAGTTTATAACATATGTATTGATAAAATAACTGACAATAATAATCACAGGATAAGAGGGGGAAATGGAGGTATATCAACTGTAAAGTCCTTACATTATACAGGAAATGGTACCTTATTATTTGGATCTAGACTGTAAGCAAGTTAAAGATGCTTACTCCAAAGCCTACAGCAACCTCTAAAAAAAAATTAATGAGAAAGAGGGAGCAATAAGAAGCCAATAGTAAAATTCAAATGGAAGACAAAAAAATATTCAATCTCAAATAAAGAAGGAGAAGAGGAAAAAAGAAGGAATGAAAAACAGACAGCATAAATATAAAACAAAGAGGACTATCGTAAACTTAAAGACAAATACACTGATGATTACATTAAACATTACTGAAACAAATACTCTAAAAGTCAGAGATTGTCACACTGGAGTTTTTTCAAAGTTATATCCAACTGTATGCTGTCTAAAAAATGTGCTTTATAAGCTAATAAGTCAAGTATGGGGGAAGTACACCATGCAAACACTAATCATAAGAAAACAAAATAGCTACATTAACACCAGAGATAAATAGATATCAAAACAAGGAACAAGAGGAATATTTTATAATGATAAGAGAGTAAGTGCATCAAGAAGATGTAACAATATTAAATGTGAATTCACTTAAAAAAGCTTCAAAGTAGAGAAAAGCAAGAACTATAGATTTGAATGGAGAATATACAATCCACGAGCATAAGTTGAAGACTTCAATATTCCTCTTCCAGTAACTGATAGAACAAGCATACATAAATTCAGTAAGAACACAGAAGACAAACAACACTATAACCAGTTTGGTCAAATTGACATTTATAGAACACTATAGGCAAAAACAACAAACAAAATTTTTTCAACTGCATATAGAACATTCACCAAGACAGACCTTACGCTGGACCATAAAACATGTCTCAGTAAATGTAAAAGGACTGAAATCACATGGAGCACATTTTCTGACCATAATAGAATTACATTAGAAATCAATAATAAAAAGATAGTTGTAAAATCCTCATATATTTGTAAATAACACATATATGAATGGAAGAAATCTCAAAAAAATAATATGGTATCTTGAACTGAAGGGTTAGGGTTATGGAATATGGTATACTCAGGACAGAGATAGAAATTCATATTCTCTGAACATGCCTTGGGTATTGTTTACATATATGAATATACTTATATTTATATTTGCTAGTTCTGTTCACTGAAAATGCCTAAAATAATGATCAGCCCCAATATCAACAAACATCTAATCTGTGTTGTCCAAATACCATTAACCACCAAAAAGAGCCAGAATTTTTAAGAGAGATAGTTGATCCCATGTCTGAGAAAGAAAATGTATAAATGGATCACAATAAAAACCAAAGGAAGCTACCGAATACTACCCCAGTCAAAAGGACTTAGATGTCAAATTGAAGAACCTACCACTGGCCAACGATGGGACCATTTGAGCATCAGTGAGATGCTAAGTGTGTGGATTGAACAAACAAACTTTTAAAGATCAATTTGTTCATAATGATTCTAAAACAACAACAACAAATCCACTCATGGGTCATTGAAGGATATTAGAGAACAAATTCATTAATTTGGAAACTGGTAAAAAAATTTAAAGGGGGGGTGGGGGGAAGGAGATGCCATCTGCAAATCCAGACTGCAGGAAAATATAGACTAAACACTTAGTTTTTCCAACTACATGCCAAGAAAAAATACAGATGAAGGAGTTCTCTATAGCTTAATCAAGAGTAAGTGATGCATCAACCTGACAGCAATGTGTGGACTTCATTTAGATCTTTAGTCAAATAAACATAATTTTCAAAATACCTTTATGCGACAACCAAGGAATATGAACATTGACTGCATATTAGATGATAGTAAGATGTCACTGTTAATTTTGCTGTGTTATAATGGTACTTATTAAGGTTTTAAGAGAGTCTTCATTATTTAGAAATATATACTATGTTTAAAGATGATATATATAATCTAGGATCTGATTCAGTAAAATGACACACAGAAACAATGGTCCATGAGTTCATTACTGTAGAAGCAGGGCAATGGGTACGGGGATGTTATTACATTTAGTCTCTCTAGATTTTTGTATGTTTAAAATTTTTTGTAAGTTTTTTTAAGTACCATATGTTAACAGTTGAAAGCAAAAGGGAAATCAGGAAATGGACTTGTGAGCTAAAAATAGATGTCACATACAAGAGAGATCAGAGTTGGTGAAAGTTATAATAAAATGTAAAGAATGTATTCCCAAATTCAATAAATGCAAAATATTAACAATAAGATAATAGTTGATGAACAGCCTCTTGATAAGAGTGAAAGAGGAGAGTGAAAAGGTTGGCTTGAAACTCAACATTCAAAAAACTAAGACCATGGCATCTGATCCTATCACTTCATGGCAAATAGAAGGGGAAAAAGTGGAAACAGTGACAGATTTTATTATCTTGGGCTCCAAAATCACTGTGGACAGTGACTACAGCCATGAAATTGCTTGCTCCTTGGAAGGAAAGCTATGACAATCCTAGACAGAGTATTAAAAAGCTGAGATATCACTTTGCCAACGAAGGTCCGCATAGTCAAAGCTATGGTTTTTCCAGTAGTCATGCATGTATGTGAGAGGTGGACCATAAAGATGGCTAAGGACTGAAGAACTGATGCTTTTGAATTGTGGTGCTGGAGAAGACTCTTGAGAATCCCTTGGACTGTAAGAAGATCAAACCAGCTGATCCTAAAAGAAATCAACCCTGAATATTCATTGGAAAGACTGTTGCTGAAACTGAAACTCCAATACTTTGGCCACCTGATGTGAAGAGCTGACTCACTGGAAAAGACCCTAATGTTGGCAAAGACTAAAGGCAAAAGGAGAAGAAGCAAAGGAGGAAGAGATGGTTAGACAGCATCACCAGTTCAATGGACATGAGTTTGACCAAACTGTGGGAGATAGCGGAGGACAGAGGAGCCTGGCATGTTGCAGTTCATGATGTGGCAAAGACTTGGACACAACTTAGCAACTGAACAACAGCAAAAAAATTTGATCAGTCCTATTTGATCAATTAATTAAGGCCATGAGGTGCCATGGAGAAGGCAATGGCACCCCACTCCAGTACTCTTGCCTGGAAAATCCATGGATGGAGAAGCCTGGTAGGCTGCAGTCCATGGGGTCGCTAAGAGTCGGACACGACTGAGTGACTTCACTTTCACTTTTCTCTTTCATGCATTGGAGGAAGAAATGGCAACCCACTCCAGTGTTCTTGCCTGGAGAATCCCAGGGACGGGGGAACCTGGTGGGCTGCCGTCTATGGGGTCGCACAGAGTCAGACACGACTGAAGCGACTTAGCAGCAGCAGCATGAGGTGCCCGGTACAGGAAGAGATAAGCAACACATGGACCATGAGGAAACATGTACCCAACTAGAGAAGAGGCAGAAAGGGAAGACCTCAGTCTGGAGGGAATAGTCAGCCAAAAGTAAGAACAGTCAGGATCTGAAATCAGGGACAAAACAGTGGGATGAAGATAATGGGATAAATTCTAGAGACTATTCACAAGAACAACTGACAGTACTTAATATTGAAACAAGGAAAAGAGAGGAGCCAAAGCTGCTTCAATTTGATTCAACAAGTATTTACCGAGCATCAGTGTGCCTTTCATGGTCTCAAAGACCTGACAGTTTTCTTGAAGAGTTAATAAACTACACAAATATTTTGTAACAGAAATTAGCGTGAAAGTAAAAGAACAGAGATGAAGGAGCAACTGAACAAATGGAGATACTAACCAAAGTGGGGAAAATACTGACAGAACAGTGGTTTAGAAAGGACTTTATTTTGTGAGGTGCTAATGGAACATTCTGTTGAATAGGTTTGATGGGAGATTAGACCAGTTCATATATCAGCATATAGGTAACGAGTTCCAAAATAAATAGACGAGTTAAGTTTGTTGGAAAACATTGTCATCTTTAACACTTTGGTCCTATGAGTACAGTATTTGCTATTATCAGAATCTTCATCAAGTTTAATTATTTATTTATTTAAATCTTTTCTGAATGCTAAGAATATTCTGATTTAATGTTACTATAAAAACTTTCTGAAATCATGTACATCTAATGTCAAATTCCCTGATGCACCATTTAAATGCATCATTTAAGATAGATTAAAATAATTTATTTACAAATGCTTGCCTCACTACACTTACCAGTACAGATACAAAATAGCATACTGATAATAGGTAACTTTCTGAAAAAAAAATGTTATTTCAAAGATGGAAATGTAATAAATCTTTGTTTTAAAGATTATATAATGAAAAAAGGCAAATGAAGCTCTCCTTAGATAACTGAATGAAAGTAACTTTTCCAAATAAAAAAAGTCATATTTCTCTTTAGAAATTTTCATATTCAATTTCTGAATGCCCTGATTTAGAATTTATAGTTTTCTATAAATTTAGAATTTATAGTCTTCTTGGAACCTGGGGGAAATTGAGAAAATGTCTCTAAAGTTCATATCAGTTAATTTATCCAAACATGTGCAATAGACCAATGACACAGGAGTGTTTATAACATTTGCAGTGTATGTTTACACCAAAAAAACATCGTTTTCAACATCATTTGGCATAAGGAACTTAATAAGCAAAAACTGCCAATATGGCATTAAGTTTGCAGGGTAGAAACAGGGACAACACAATTTCATTTTAATGACCATTTACAGTCAATTTCATGGGTTGTGTACGAAATCCAGTAATACTATACATAAACTTAAAGGTGGCTATGAGATATCATTGACTATTTGCATATTAACTTCTTAAATTTATTAGAAAGCATAAGAAAAATCCTTACTATAGGTCATTTTCATCTTATCCACATCCTATACATCTTTATAGTAAGAAACAAAGTCAATACTCTAAAAAATCACCTCACCAACTTGAAAAATGAAGTAAAGTTGACTAATGGTGTGGATGGAAAGGTTTATTTAACTACCGCCTCACTGAGACATGGAATGGAAGACTGCCTCAAGATCCCCATGCCACAGAAAGCACATTTTTATTTTTATCTAAGCAGTGTGCAGGATACAGTCCATGACTAAACATAATCCAATTTGATTTGTGTTGCCGTGGTTCTCCAAAGAACAAATCTGTAAAATTACAACATGTGAAAGCTTAACACAGTGATATAAAATGGCAGTGGCACGGTTCATATCTTAAACTGACAGACTGATGGTGATTATTGCAAGGACAATGCCCTGCATATGTCAAACGATTTGCAAATAATTTATGTCACCTTCCCCTCCATTATTGTTTTTGCAGAGGACATAAACTGTGTCACCAATATTAAACTGTCTGCAAAAAGAGCAGAGCTCAGCTCTCTCCTCTCTGAGAACGCAGAGCCATCTGCACCCAGACAAACATGCATATGGCCATCATTTGTCCAACATCTTACACAGTGTGAAGGTTTTTTACTTGAAATGCCAACCTGGGTGGCAGATGATGTATGTGTTTCCTCAGTCCGGTGATTACCGGGCCCGCGCCTCTGTGCCGCGCTCTCACCTCATCAGTTCCACAAGCTGCGCTCCAAGGTGGGTGAGGCATTTGCCGCAATATGGCTTCTGACACGCGCGCGGCGGAGGCGCTCTGGTGTGAATATCCGACTCCGGGTTTGTTCTAATCAGGGTCAAAGTCTGACCCGCAGAAATTAGTGTGGGTAGGGATTTAGGACTCAAAAACGGCAATTTGAAAACTGGAATGAATGTATTTTGATAAAGGGAAAAGTAAAGGGCACTTTGCCATCCCCTGGTTAACTGCTGTGCCAAATGCCTGGGAAAACGGCCTGTTTTGTTCCTTTGGAGGAGAACGCGGTGTAAGGCATACTTGAAATCACTGGTGGTACCGAACCAGCTCCACCTACAACCAGAAGGTGTTGTATTTGTCATTACTATAGACAGGAAGGAGAGGGAAGAATCATCCCTGCAAAATCACACACACACGCGCGCACAAGAATGAGATCATAAAACATAATTTCTGAACTATTAAGATATCTTTTCTTTTAAGAGCTCTCCAGAATCCAGACACTCGATTCAAGGTAGAATACAGCATTTTCCTTTGCTTTTATCAGGGAGGAAGAGGGAGCCATAGAGGAGAACTAAGAAGTTTAAAGATTGTCCCAAAGGGATCTATTTAGACATCAAATAGCTTTTACAAAACCACACATTTTGATGAGTTAACTGTAAGTTCATCAGAAACACATGGGTTTATTTTCCTATAAAATTCACATGGACATAAAATATCTCCCCAGCCTCCCTCTTTCAGTGAAGGGTGGGCAGCGGGGAGTGGGAGGGGCACTAAAAGAAGACATGACATTTAGTTCTCCTCCTTTACCATTTATCAGGCTTGGACATAAAAAGTCTGTGAACATGGACTTTGAAAATTCAACCAAAATACCTTTTAATTTAAAAAAACAATCTCTCACAATTAATTTATAAAACAAAAAAATCTGTGTACTTGCCAAAATGAAACATCCCCCTTAGGACCAGCTACGCTTATGGGAGTTCATGAAAGAGAAGCCATCAAGGCCATCTTCATAGTGACACAAATGATATGATTTCCAGAAACTGAATACTGTCTATTGAAAATAACAGGCAGTTAACAGAATTTCCATCAATATTTGCCACTTCTGATTACCTATAATTCTTTCCATTAATGACAAAATGGAAGAAAATGGAAACATACATATGTTAATAATAAAATTATAGAAAACAAGCATGATGGAGTTTGTGAATTTACATTTGGGGAGTTTTTAAGATGTGGCCAGCAGCTCCTCAGGAGTTTATTCTGACAAGTTTAATTTGCATGTTTTAAAATGAGCATTGTCAAGGTTGGCAGAGCTAAATTATACCCAACTTACCCTTTCCCTAGCCCCAGGCTGTTTGTTCTCCTATACCCTAAAAATACCAAGGAAATAGTTATTAAATTTTTCTGTACATACAGAAGATTCTTCAAGAGATCCATTAAATTTGAATTGTAAATGTCTTTGTAAACTGCCTACTGGACACTTTCATCTGGATGTTCAGGGTACCAGACCTAAATTGACCTTCAAACTGTCAGCAACTCATGAGACTGCTTTCTAGAAACTATAACTTTTCTGCCATTGAGATGAAAAACCTTTGATGCTTTTTTTTTTCTCCACATCTGATTAGCTATCAGCCTTGTTAGCTTTTCCTTCTACATTTTTCTCAGATCTGCCCTCTGTTTCCTTTTACTTGGCGACCTTCCTAATCCAGGTCTCATTACCTCACTTTAAATTAATGAAACAGCCTTTCATTTTTGTCTCCTAGCTGCAGGAAGCATCTGACACCTCACTTCCTGATCAAACTTGCTCAACAGCCAATTTAATCATATTTTATTCTTCTCTCCAATAAAAATAACACTTTAGATTTGTGGAGTGCTTCATAATCCACAAAGCATTTTCACATTAATTAATTTGTTTGATCTTCATACCAAGGCTGGAGGTTGGCAGAAAAGGTATTCACATTTCCATTTTGTAAACCAGGAAACTAAAACTTGGAGAGGGAGTGACTTGCCTGAAACTATGTGCATAGCTACTACCTGAGGCCAAGAATCTAAATCAAATCTTTTGATTCCTAGCCTGGAGCAATTTCCATTACCTTCTGTGTAGGATCAGTGCAAGTTGCCTCAATGTTGAAATTTCTGAAGTGCACTCAAGACCTTTTATAATCTAGTCTAAATTTACATTTATTACTTCATCTTTCATGACTATCCCATAGAAATCTTCTGATCCAACCACATTTATTTACCTATTGTCCGCAAACTTGCTGGGTACTTTTGACTAATACTGTGACCTTCTAATGAGAGTTTCCACTCATTCAAAGTCTAGCATAATTTAGTTGACTTTATCCATGAATCTTTCTACAACCAACCCATTAATAACTTTTCACGTTTAAGCTGTGTCATTTTTAAATACTTAACTATATATAACCATGTCCCTTCTTAAATTGTTGCTTTTTTGTACTCTCATTTAACTTCACACATCTTTGTGTGATCTACCCATATAGATTACAATCTTCTTGATAGCAGAAGCTATGTCTACCTTTGTATCTCCTTAAGAACTTAATAAATGCAATATTAAAATGTTCAAATATTTTTAACTGAATTCATTTTGATTGAGTTTTGTTAGTAGATGGTTTTTAAATTTGGAATTTCCATTCTGGCATTAAAATAGGTCTCCATATTCAGATATCCTAACAACCCTCTCTTAAATGCTGTTGACTTGACATATTCTTTTACATTTTATTTTAAATACTATATATATTATTAATCATCATTAAATGAGGAGTTTAAAATAAAGTAACTTATTTCTTGGTCTCTTTTAGAAACCAAATTTTCTTGTGACATTATGTTCTAATTAGGTTTTACACAGAGATAGTGTTCACTGACTCCTGTTAGAAAACCACTTGTAACAACTTCTATAGGGGAAATGTGTCACTAATCAATAGTAATTATTAAATATATTATAAAGTTTTGATGGTACACCAAATGAAGAGGACATAAGCCTGCATTTTTATCTCTTTGCATATTTTTAATCATTTTAGGATAATTTTTAACACAAGCATAAAGTTCAGCATTTCAATTTACTATTCAGGATAATTTTCTTCTCCTATTGTTTAGAAATACAAATAACAAAATTTTTCAAGGCTTTCTCTACTTATTAAAATGCATCTTCTGAAAAGTTAATCATATTTATCCTGCTTATTTGCACCGATTCAGTCCTTAGCACCTTTTCAAAGCTCTGCCATCAATTGTCAACCTAAAATAACACTTATTTTACATAACATTCTCTCATCTACCTTCTTGTATATAGGGAGTATAGGGATATGTTTATAATAACTATAACATCCTTGTGCACTAATACTGTCATCTGTGTCATTTCTGGGTCTATTTCTACTGACTAATATTTCTCACATTTCTTTGCATGCCTGGTAATTTTTTTTTTTTCTTGCATGCCTGACATTGTGAATTTTACATTATTGGGTGGTGGAGATATTTATGTTCCTTTAATATTTTAAGGTTTTGTTCTGGGATGCAGTTATTTGAAATTCAGTTCTTTTGAGGCTTGTTTTGAAGTTATATTAGGCAGGTCCACACAGCTTGGTCTGACCTTTCCACCCTGATCTGGTGGGAACACAAACTCTTCCTAATCCTCTAGGTGCTCCAAAGATTGCTCCGCTTGTTCTTTTCCATGTTCCCCCAACCCCACCCCGGAGTCTTGGTAGTTTCTTCATATGCATGTGGTGATCAACACTCAATTGGACACGAGAAGTGGAACCATCTCCAGCTCTCTAGAGTTCTCTTTCTGCAGTTGGCTTATCTCCAGCACTCTACTTTTGAATTCTAGCTACCTTGGCCTTCCTGAACTCTCAGCTCTTATCTTCTCAGTTCTGCTTGGCTCTGTTTGGATTCCTCTTTCCTTCATTGCAGCATGGAGATGTTTTCTAGGCAGAAACTGAGGCAACTGAGGGTCTCACCTGTGTTTCCCTTCATGCAAGGATCACTGTCCTAAACTATGTTTCATGTCTGAAAGCCATTGTTTCACCTATTTTGTCTGCTTTCTTTAGTTGTTTAAGTTAGGAGAATAAACCCAATCTCTCTTAGTCCCATTATGACTAGAAGCAGTAGCTCGTTGGTGGCATTAATGAAAGTTAAAGATTGCTTTAGAAGTCAGAGTCCAAGTGAGTCTTTCTTCTTTGGAATATGTTTTTTAAAAAAAGAAACCTAACCAATAGAGATGAAAATTTATTCTTTCTAAAATAAGCCCTTCAGAAATGGTATTTAGTTCAAAGTAGAAAAAGTAAAATATGTCGTCTTCTACGTATAAATTAAAAACCTTTAATTTATACATGTATGAGGAGATAATTCAACATTTAAAATGTAATTTACCTAACCTCTTTCAAAGTCACTTTAATTTCTTAAAGGTCACAAAAAACATTGCTGATGTACTATTCAAATATAAAGTATTTGTCCATTTGTGTTATTTGGTAGCAAAAATAAACAAAAAATATTGTGATTGGCTACGGAAGTCTGTTCATAGAAAAAAGAGAGAGAAAGAGAATGGGGAAAGAACAAGAAAGGAATGAAATAAACAGACAAACTGGCCTGAGCAAGCTGGTATATTTTTTTCTTACATGCCCCACTTTGTATTGGTAAGACCAGATAATGAGTAGCGCTTTTTCTTTGTAACAATTCATTAATCAGAGAAATGATCCTTGCTAGTGTTTAGATGTTTTACTTAATTTGGTACCTCTGGCCTGCTGCCCCACTAGTGCCAAAATTATTATTTCTCACCCAGCAGGTGATAAATAACAACTTCAGTGGTGATTAATACCATGAATCCTTCAACCTGACTAATGCAAAAAACTTGAGACCTACAGAACAAGTGGGTGATAATTGTTGTGAGAACTGTTGAAGCTCTGCTCAGCTTGTGAGGAAAGAAATCCATAGGAAATGATGCGTTTGCTAGCAGTCCAGCTGATCCTAAGAGGCTTCATTAAGCCCATCTCAGCGACATTCGCCATTTGAATACCAGGGCTGGATTTTCTCCCAAACGACACTAAGTTTTAAGTATCTTCAGAGAAAAGAAGCCACTAACTCATTTTTGCATACATTTAAATATTTATTGAATAAATGGATAAATGAATAATAAATGAGAAAATAGAATTCTTGCCCAAGTACTCACCATAGTAATATGAGTCATTTGAGAGCTGCATATGGTTATCTCTGCTTTTCAAGATGCTATCTATGGTTATCTCTTGTCATTTCTCTAATAATGCAATTGTGCCCAATGTAGTTTTGCTAAAACCCATAGCAAAATTAACATTCTCTGCTGGCAAAAGGAAAACTGTTAGTAATGGCCAGTAACTAAAGCTGCATGGGGCCATCAACTTGATTATTATCATTTAGCACTGAATACCAAGGTAGTCTACTAGTCACCCTCAATTAAGCAGATAGTAAGGGGAATATGTATTGTTTGAAAAGCTTTCCAGGATATTCCTTGTCTCCAAATTGAGAAACTTCTTTAAATGAAACCATATATTTGGGCTTCCCTGGTAGCTCAGACGGTAAAGTGTCTGCCTACAATGCAGGAGACCTGGGTTCAGTCCCCAGGTCGGGAAGATCCCCTGGAGAGGGAAATGGCAACCCACTCTAGTACTTTTGCCTGGAAAACTCCATGGATGGAGGAGCCTGGTAGGCTACAGTCCATGGGATTGCAAAGAGTCGGACACAACTGAGCAACTTCACTGGTTCACTGATATATCTTAAGTCACAAGTCTATGGATTCATAATGGTGTCGATCTGTTGAACATGGTCTAAAAATATATTTGTTTGGCAGGCATGTTGTTTTAATTTTTTTATGTTATTTAAAGGCCTTAAGTAGAAGGATACATTCTTCAGTTTGGCACAGCCCCCACTATTCCCTATTGTCTTAATATCCTGTCTCTCTTCATTCTAACTTTTGAATTGAGTTTGTGATCCCTAGCTAAATGGAGAGATATAAATAATAACCAAGAAAAAAAAAAAAACAACTAAGAAAATGACTTGGATGAAAATATGTGGCTAAATATATCAATAGAGTTTTCAAGAATCACAAATTATCTAAGCATCAATTTCTTCAGTTAAGAAATATTCTATCTCTGTTGTATCTAAATAAGCAATGCCTGGCATGGTATCAAGATCTCTTGAAAACTGCTCAGTATTATAAGTGATATGGAAACACAGAAGAGGGGAATGTAACCCACTGTAGATCTCAGGATAACTCTAAAGAACAGTTTTAGCCAAGATTTGAAATAAATGGAGAAAAACAGAATGAAACAAGAACGCTCTTCACTCAGTAACCAAATATCTTACAATTTTTAATAAAAAGTGAAGAAAAGTACCTGAAATTGAAATTCTAGACTATTGATTTACCACTGATTTGCTCTTTGAGAGAAAAATCTAAATAAATTAATGACAAAAAATATAAATTGAATTGGTAGTCAAAAATCTACTCCACTCCCAAGTCTAATAAACTTTAAGAATAACAATCACTATATCATGTAAGTTGCAGAGAACAGAGTGTTATCGAATTCACCATTGTTGTTTAGTTGTTGTTGTTTAGTCACTAAGTCATGTCAAACTCTTACGACTCCATGGACTGTAGCCCACCAGGCTCCTCTGTCCATGGGACTTTCCCAGCAAGAATACTGGAGTGGGTTGTCATTTTCTTCTCCAGAGGATCCTCCTGACCCAGGGATTGAATCTGTGTCTCTTACATCGGCAGGCTGATTCTTTACCACTGAGCCACCAGGGAAGCCCCCATCTAATTCATTACTTTATATCAACTTTATCCAGGTATAATTTGCATAGGAAAAAAATAGTTTGGTGAGGTTTGACAAATGCATACAATTTACAAACAACATCATAATACAGAATTTTTTCATCCCTCCCAGAAGTTCTCTTGTGCCCCTCTGTATTCAATCAAAAAGAAAAACAAATACCCCTCAAAACCAAATTATCTCACCCCAGGTAACCATTGATCTGTTGTCACTATAAGTTAACTTCTCGTGTTCTAGAATTTCATTTATCCATACATAGAGTATATATTTTCACTTCTGGCCTCTTACCTTCAGCATAGGTAATGATACTGAGATTCATCAAGAGTGCTGCAAGTTATAGTACTTTGTCTCTTTTATTCCAAGTTGTATTCCATTGTTTGAATAAACCATAATTTTTATCTATTCATCTGTGGAGGGAATTTTGAGATTTTTTTTCAAATTCCATGCTATTATGAATTAAACTGCTGTGAACATTCACATACAAATCTTTAAATGGACATGGTTTCATTCCTCTAGGGCATACACTTAGAAGTGGATTTGCTTAGTCATATAGTAAATGTATATTTAAGAAACTTAGTTTTCCAAAATGCTTGCACCAATTTATATTCTCATGGCAACGCACTTCAGTATTCTTGCCTGGAGAATCCCCACGAATATAGGAGCCTGGAAGGCTACACCCCATGGGTTGCAAAGAGTTGGACACGACTGAGCAACTAAGCAAAGCACGTCAGTGTATGAGAATTCCAATTATTCCACATCTATTTATTTATTTACTTATTTTTAGCCACACTGTGCAGCAAGTGGAACCCTAGTTCCCTGGCCAGGAATCAAACCCATGCCCTCCACACTGGGAGGGCAGAGTCCCAACCACCGGACCACCAGCAAAGTGCCCTATTCCACATCTTTGTCAACACTTGATAATGTAAAACTTTCCAATTTTAGCCATTTTAATAGGTGTATAGTGGTATCTCATGGATTAATTTACTTTCACCTGATAACTAATGACATTAAGCTTGTTTTATGTATTTATTAGCCATTTATATCCTCTCTTTTGTATAATGTCTGTGTATGTATTTTGTTCACTTTTTAATCTGGGTTGTCTTTTTATTAAATTCTAAGAGTTCTCTATCTGTTTTGGATGCAAGACTTTTAATAGATACATTATTACAAAATGTTTTCTCCATCTGTTGCAAGCCTTTTCATTTTACAAAGTCTCTTTAGAAGAGCAGAATTTTAAATGAAGTTCAATTTTTCAATATTTTCTTTTTTCATAAGTGCTTTCTCTGTCCTATCTATAAAACTGTTGCCTACCCAAGGACACAAAGATTCCTTCCTTCTAGAAGTGTTTTCTTCTAGTTTTAAACTTTTACATTTAGCTCTATAATACATTTTGGGTTAATTTTTGTGAATGATCAAAGTAATACTGGGTTGGTTTTTTTTCCATATGATATTGAGTTATTCCAGAATCATCTGTCTAAAACATCCATTCTCCCCTTTGGAAATGTCTAGGGTTTTGATTTTCTCCATTTCATCTGTTTTCTGGACTTACCTGGTAGCTCAGCTGGTAAAGAATCCACCTGCAATATAGGAGATCCTGGTTTGATTCCTGGGTCAGGAAGATCCCCTGGAGAAGGGATAGGCTACCCACTGCAGTGTTCTTGGGTTTCCCCAGTGGCTTAGATGGTAAAGAAACTGCCTTATATGTGGGAGAACTGGGTTTGACCCCTGTGTTGGGAAGATCTCCTGGAGGAGGGCATGACAGCCCATTCTAGTATTTGAACTGTCTATAGAGTTCTTTGATTTTCTGTATTTTGTCTCTGCTTTCTATGTCATTTTGGGTTTATTTTCTCTATTGTTTGCCCACTTCCTATATTATTGATTTTCACTGTTATTTCCTTCATTGTATTTATTGGGTGGGGGTTAATTGTTCTTCTTTTTTTCTGGATTCTAAAGGTAGAAGCTTAGATAACCGACTGAAAACTTTTTTCCTTTTCTAATATGAGAATGTAAACCCATAGTTTTCCCTCTACACACTGCTTAAATTAAATGCCACAAGCGTGGGTATATTTTCATTATTCCTAAATTCAAAATATTTTCTAACATTCTTTGGATTTCTTCTTTGGCATGGATTATTTCTAAGTGCTCTGTTTAATTTCCAAGCATCAGGAGATCATCCGTGACCTAAATTTACTCAGTTACTATTTGCTGAGCACCTGCCATATATGCTCAACAAGTAATTAAGTGTCTGGAGGCAACAGGACAGGAAAACAGCAGATCTCTATCCAGACTACTTAACCTGGCACAGTACCTGGCAAATTAAAGGTGTTTACTGAATGAATGAATATAGCACTTTGGGGGATACGAAAATGAAATTTAATTAGAACTTAACTCTCAAGGGTATTCAGTTCAGTTCAGTTCAGTTCAGTCACTCAGCTGTGTCCGACTGTTTGTGACCCCATGAATTGCAGCACGCCAACTCCCGGAGTTCACTCAAACTCACGTCCATCGAGTCGGTGATGCCATCCAGCCATCTCATCCTCTGTCGTCCCCTTCTCCTCCTGCCCCCAATCCCTCCCAGCATCAAGGTCTTTTAGAATGAGTCAACTCTTCACATGAGGTGGCCAAAGTATTAGAGTTTCAGCTTCAACATCAGTCCTTCCAATGAACACCCAGGACTGATCTCCTTTAGGATGGACTGGTTGGATCTCCTTGCAGTCCACGGGATTCTCAAGTCTTCTCCAGCACCACAGGTCAAAAGCATCAATTCTTTGGCATTCAGCTTTCTTCACAGTCCAACTCTCACACTCATACATGACCACTGGAAAAACCATAGCCTTGACTAGACGGACCTTTGTTAGCAAAGTAGTATCTCTGCTTTTGAATATACTATCTAGGCTGGTCATAACTTTCCTTCCAAGGAGTAAGCATCTTTTAATTTCATGGCTGCAGTCACCATCTGCAGTGATTTTGGAGCCCAGAAAAATAAAGTCTGACACTGTTTCCACATCTATTTCCCATGAAGTGGTGGGACCAGATGCCATGATCTTAGTTTTCTGAATGTTGAGCTTTAAGCAAACTTTTTCACTCTCCTCTTTCACTTTTATCAAGAGGCTTTTTAGTTCCTCTTCACTTTCTGCCATAAGGGTGGTGTCATCTGCATATCTGAGGTTATTGATATTTCTCCCGGCAATCTTGATTCCAGCTTGTGCTTCTTCCAGCCCAGCGTTTCTCATGATGTACTCTGCATAGAAGTTAAATAAGCAGGGTGACAATATACAGCCTTGACGTACTCCTTTTCCTATTTGGAACCAGTCTGTTGTTCCATGTCCAGTTCTAACTGTTGCTTCCTGATCTGCATACAGGTTTCTCAAGAGGCAGGTCAGGTGGTCTGGTATTCCCATCTCTTTCAGAATTTTTCACAGTTTATTGTGGTCCACACAAAGGCTTTGGCAGTCAATAAAACAGAAGTAAATGTTTTTCTGGAACTCTCTTGCTTTTTCCATGATCCAGCGGATGTTGGCAATTTGATCTCTGGTTCCTCTGCCTTTTCTAAAACCAGCTTGAACATGTGGAAATTCACGGTTCACATACTGCTGAAGCCTGGCTTGTAGAATTTTGAGCATTACTTTACTAGTGTGTGAAACGAGTGCAATTGTGTGGCAGTTTGAGCATTCTTTAGTCTAGTGATAAACAATATGATTGATAACAAGGCATAAAGACTACTTGGGTATTTAAGAACTTGCCAAAATAATGCTTCCTGTGCTAATGAGAAATTCAGCACTTCTAAATTCTCCAAAAGAGAACAGATAAAGGATGCCTAATCTGTTATTTTCACCCTGCCTATTTAACTTATATGCAGAGTACGTCATGAGAAACGCTGGACTAGATGAAGCACAAGCTGGAATCAGATTGCCAGGAGAAATATCAATAACCTCAGACATGCAGATGATACTACCCTTATGGGAGAAAGTGAAGAAAAACTAAAGAGCCTCTTGATGAAAGTGAAAGAGGAGAGTGAAAAAGTTGGCTTAAAGCTCAACATTCAGAAAACTAAGATCATGGCATCCGGCCCCATCACTTCATGGCAAATAGGTGAGGAAACAGTGAAACAGTGTCAGACTTTATTTTTTTGGGCTCCAAAATCACTGCAGATGGTGACTGCAGCCATGAAATTAAAAGATGCTTACTCCTTGGAAGGAAAGTTATGACCAATCTAGACAGCATATTAAAAAGCAGAGACATTACTTTGCCAACAAAGGTCTGTCTAGTCAAGGCTATGGTTTTTCCAGTAGTCATGTATGGATGTAAGAGTTGGACTATAAAGAAAGCTGAGTGCAGAAGAATTGATGCTTCTGAACTGTGGTGTTGGAGAAGACTCTTGAGAGTCCCGTGGACTGCAAGGAGATCCAACCAGTCCATTCTAAAGGAGATCAGTCCTGGGGGTTCATTGGAAGGACTTATGTTGAAGCTGAAACTCCAATACTTTGGCCACCTGACGCGAAGAGCTGACTCATTTGAAAAGACCCTGATGCTGGGAAAAATTGAGGGCAGGAGGAGAAGGGGACAAGAGAGGGTAAGATGGTTGGATGGTATCACCGACTCAATGGATATGAGTTTGGGTAAACTCCGGGAGTTGGTGATGAACAGGGAGGCCTGGCGTGCTGCGGTTCATGGGGTTGCAAAGAGTTGGACGTGACTGAGCGACTGAACTGAACTGAATCTTATTGCTTTTAGTTAGAAAAAGCTTGTAACATCACATAGTCAAATGACTGTCAATAAATAATACCATGGATCTACCCAATATCGCTAGTGGGTTAAATTACTGTATACACAATTTCAGGTTTATTTGCAAGAACATATCATAGATTGTTAACTAATTTTCCAGTCTATTTAAAAAATCAACTATCATAATAAACAACTAGCTAGAGAATTATCTTTCCTACTTTTTACATAGACATTTTAAAAATTCATTAATTTACTTAATTTCATTCATTAGCTTTGTCTTTTCAAAAAGACAAAAGAGTGTCTTTTGAAACTCCATACACGGTCAGTAATGAGACTGTCATATGTTTTTCCTCATGGTACATTCTACTTCTCTTTCAGTTTCCCTGTTTGTGATAAAAATTCTCAATAATATCCTTAAGTACATATCTTATTTAGTCCAACAGAAAAAAAGTCAATTCAACTGGGAATTCAAACTAAATATGTACAACAAAAAGCTAAAAATAGCAACATCTTTATTGTTTTTCATTTCTTTCTGATTTTATAGGAATGAAACATTACATTGATGAAGTATATTATATTAAACTCAGTGAGCCAATGTTTCTGATTTAAAGGAAAAAAAATCACCATAAAATTAATCATTCTCCTGATCTAAGCTACACTGTAGTCTTTCATATATTAGCTTTAAAATAACTTTAGTTTTAAAACCTAGGCAATGAAAAACATGGAGCTAAACCCAAGAAACAACTTTGTACCTATGAATGGTATCTCTTTTAAATGTATGATTAAACCAAAATGAAATAATTACATGTTCAAAATGAACAAAATGCACATGTTATGTGGAGGCAGAGAGATTTAAATATGCTCTCTCCTCCAGAGTACAGTTTCAACCCAGCAGTTACTGAAAGTGCATACATTACATATTTGCATATGAAACCCACATACTGAATAATATCTAACACATCAAACTTAAGACATTGATCTGATAGTCAGCATAGATCAACATCACCTAAGATATTAGGTAATATGTTAATTTGACATACTTTGTAAAAATTTTCAAAATACCTAGTAAATAAAAGGGTTTGTTTTTTAACGTAAAGCCTTTTCTATCACTCATTAATGGAGGAAATTAGGAATCAGGAAGGATAAACACTGTTTTTCAAATTAGAATCAATATTTTATCCTCTAATATAATCTCATCAAGTAGGCAGGTGAGGATAAAATGAATACTATATACCTTTTGAGTTTAAATAGAATGTGAGCAAATCAAATAAGCTGTGTTTCAGAACTTCATAAAGATTAGTAATTATGATATAAACAAATATATCTATCATTCAAGCAATAAATGTTATCAATTGGCACTAAACTTCTTCATCCTAACTAATCTTAACAAAAACCATCTGAAGCATTACAATATCTTAAAATACTTTCTAATTCATTCTGAGTAATTAAAGTTATACCTGATGCTATTTCACTATTAATTACAATCTACTGCATTTTAATTATTTGAAAGCTGAAAACATATTAAAATAATTTTAACTTACTTCTGGAAAAAGAGAAAGCGAAAGTTGCTCAGCCATGTCCAACTCTTTGCGAACCCATGGACTGTAGCCTGTCAGGCTCCTCTGTCCATGGGAGTTTCCAGGCAAGAATACTGGAGTGGGTAGCTTATCCCTCCTCCAGGGGGTCTTCCCAACTCAGGGATCGAACCTGAGGGTCTCTTGCATTGCAGGAAAAATGAAGTCAAAAGTGAATGGCAAGCTGAGGACAAAGATCCACAGTCCCTATGAACACAGTGGGTTAATTTATGCATGATACAAAGATCACGTGTAAATCAATAAAGAAAAGAAACAATCCAATTGGCTACAGATAAAATCCAAGATTACAAATAACTAATAAAGATATGAAAATGTTTAATCTCACTTATATAAAGACACAAAGTCAAAAAGTTAATGAAATGTTACTTTTCACTTAGATTGGCAAATATTTAAGTGTTTCATGGTGAAACACAGTTTTGTGGGATGTAAACTGACTTAATTTAGCTATATAACCTTGAACAAATTTCTTAATTTCTCTGTAAGCCCTTAGTTTTCTCATCTCTAATATGGGGATAATATTACATCAGAGAGCTACTGTGATGAACATATTTTTAATATCAGTAAAGAACTTAGAATAATGCCTCAAAACTGCAAGTACTATAAGTCTTTACTCAATAAATACACTATTAAAAAATCAAAATAATTTTTTAGAGCAATTTTAGGTTCACAGCAAAACTGAAGAGAAAATACAAAGACTTCCCTTATACTCCCTGCCCCCACATATGCGTAGCTTCTCCCCCATTATCAACATCCCTCAACACAGTGGGGTACGATTGTTACAACTAATGAACCCACAATGACACATCGTAGTCACTCAGAGTCCACTGTTTGCAGTTCATTCTTGGTATTATATATTCTATGGGTTTGGACAAGTATACATTTTTTTAGGATAATTTGACAATGTAAACTCTTAAAACTTACCAAAAGCAAGAACAACAAATTTCCACCATTAAAAATTAACACTTCAGAAATATTTACATATTTAAAGATATATGTTCAAGAATGTTTATTACACTATAACATATACAGTAAACCAAGTCCCTTATTAATGAGGGTGATAAACACTTACTATATGCCTTGATATAATGAACATGTAACTGCCAGCCATATGTCCATAATATTCTACCCAAAAGCTCACAAACTGTCAGAATATCAGATCAGATCAGTCGCTCAGTTGTGTCTGACTCTTTGCGACCCCATGAATCGCAGCACGCCAGGCCTCCCTGTCCATCACCAGCTCCCGGAGTTCACTCAGTCTCACGTCCATCAAGTCAGTGATGCCATCCAGCCATCTCATCCTCTGTCGTCCCCTTCTCCTCCTGCCCCCAATCCCTCCCAGCATCAGAGTCTTTTCCAATGAGTCAACTCTTCGCATGAGGTGGCCAAAGTACTGGAGTTTCAGCTTTAGCATCATTCCTTCCAAAGAAATCCCAGGGCTGATCTCCTTCAGAATGGACTGGTTGGATCTCCTTGCAGTCCAAGGGACTCTCAAGAGTCTACTCCAACACCACAGTTCAAAAGCATCAATTCTTCGGCGCTCAGCCTTCTACACAGTCCAACTCTCACATCCATACATGACCACAGGAAAAACCATAGCCTTGACTAGATGAACCTTGTATTTTAAAAGAATATTATCTATAGCAACAGTGGAAAACAAACACACACAAAAGGGCTACTAAGGAGCACAAATTCTGAAGAATTTCTGATTAAAAAAATGATGCAGATGGCATAAAATTTATACAGAAATAAGTTTGGAGGAAACCAAAGCTCCAAGTCGAAGCAGAAAGTTATCTCAGAAAAATGGCAGGAGTCTAAGGAAACTCCAGGCATCTTAAACTCCTGGCAGGTGGCACCTTAAACAAAGTGCAGGAAGGATTTTAGGGATTCAAGAGGTTAATTAGGAAAATGAATTCAGAGCAGTTGGGCTAGTGGGGCTCTCCTTCAACTTTGGCTAAGGAGCAAGTGCTCAACAGCAGTTGAGTATTTGCTCTCAGAATGATGTAGCGAGAACAGATCTGAGGTTAGAGACAGTGAGGCACACAAACAACTAATCCCAAGGAGGAGAAACAACACACTCACACACTGCCACCACACTCTATTTAGAAGCACATTGTGAAAATGAAAAGAACCAGATAAAGTAAGGTAACGAGCATCCACAAAGAAATGCATACCAATACTCAAAGACAGATAAGCAGACAACCAAGAACTGGCAAACATACAAAGAAAACCAATTCCATGGGAGAAAGACTCCAAAATTCAACAGAAAACCATCCCAGAACAGTGCCCACAAATATTCATTGAAATAAATAATCCAGGCCCTCAAAAGACAAAATTAACATTATCCAACATCAAAAAGTTACCAGATATGCAAAGAAGCAGGGAAATACAACCTGTAATAAGGGGGAAAATCAGTTTATATGCAGCAAGATATAAAACTTTCAAGAAGTACTTAAAAGAAAATTATAAATGAATGGAGATGTTTACCATGTTTTAAGAGCAGAAATAATATGTTTAAGCTTGTCAACTCCCATCTAATTTATCTACAAAAAAGGATATTCCATTTTTATTTAACATTAATGTAAGGTGCAGGTTACCACAATCTGACAAGTAAAAAACAAAAGTTTGAAAGAAATACAACTTCCATTATCTAGGAATTATATTATCTACAGAAAACCAAAAAGGATCCTTAGAAAGACCATTAGAATAAAAACATTCAACAAGATGACTGGATAGATTACATACAAAAATCAAGAAGATTTTTTATATCAACAATTTGCATTTGGAATTACTTATAATGGCTAAAAACAGAAAGAGGGAGAGAGAACATAGAAACGAAATCAACAAAAGATTTCCAAAACCTCTATGAAGAAAACCTTACTGAAGGACATTAAAGAGATTTGTGGCAGCATGACATATTCATGAATATAAAAATTGAATTTCGTGATCCTTCCCAAAATAATTCAGAGATTCAATGTAAATGCAATCAAAATTTCATTTTTGTTTTTGATGGAATTTTAAAAATTGATTCTAAAACTTACACTGACGTGCAAAGGTCCAACTTCAATTTATGAAGGTGAAGAAGAAAATGGGGGACTTGCCTTATCACATATCAAAATTTGACATAAAATATAGTAACTAAGAGAATTTGATTTTGTTGCCAAATAGGATAGCCATACATGGACTAGACCATGTAACAAAACAACCAAGAAACAATCCTATGTGCAAACTGATAATACAGTTGGGATTGTGGACCAGTAGGAAAAAGTCAAACCAGATAATAAAATCAGTAAATGATGCTGAGAAAATTAGTTATCCATGTGAGACAAGAAAGAAATTAAACAGCCACCTCAATTAAAAAAGAATATTCCAGATACATTAAGAAATTTAGTATGAGAGGCAAAACTTGTATAGGAATATGATGGGGAGTAGTTTTATAAACTCCAGGCTGATGAATACAGTGTGGATTGGTGTTCAACATTCACGATATCACCCTTTCCTACAGAAGCTAGAAAGTTAAAACCTACATCTTCCAGATGCTTTACAAATAGGGTTTTGGATATTATTTAGAGTAAGCCAATCAGATGCATTTGTGAAAGATCTGAAAGGCAAAAGTGAGGTGAGAGGTACGATTCTACTCTTTCTCTGGTAGCATTATCATATAGGCTCTGTTTCTTTTGTAGTAGCATCAGTAGGGACTTCCCTTGTGGCTCAGCTGGTCAAGAATCCACCTGCAATTCAGGAGACCTGGGTTCGATCCCTGGGTTGGGAAGATCCCCTGGAGATGGGAATGGCTACCGACTCGAGTATTCTGGCTTGGAGAATTCCATGGACTGTATAGTCTGTGGGGTCGCAAAGAGTCTGACACGACGGAGCATCAGTAGAGGCTCTGGTATCTAGCCACTAGCTTTGTGAAGTTAAGAGGAAGGGTGTTAAGAAGCATCTGTTTTTGCTAATGCTTACTACAGCAAGCATTATCTGATTCTTGCTCAGAATGCTGCAGCAGTGACCAAAGCATTCCAATCATGGTAGCTTCTTGATCACAACAGTGAGAAATGGCTGTGGAGCCCGTGGCTTCCTGACCATAGAAGAGGCAAGAGCTTCACTGATGACCCAGTTCTGTGGAGTCGTTACTGCAAGTACAGCCTAGTGTTTCTTCAGTACTCTCAGTGATCCTGTAAGCCATTTAATACCTTACAATAAATGCTCTCCCGCTTGAACACTCTAAAGTGAATTCTGTTGGGATTTTTGTTTTTTAATGTTTTAGATTAATGGAGTCATCATAAATTATGCCAAAAAAGTCTACAGAACACAGGAGCCAGGTAGGCAGAGTTTAGATGGGCTTTTGTAGAAGTTCTTCAAGCTAACCAATCCCTGAGGAATTTAACTTTTTCTTTCTTTCAGGTTGAATATAGGAGTGCTGTGCAGGTGAGATTATACTTTTCTCAACATGTCTGCTGTCAGTTTCACATTGTCTTTCTCTACAAATTTTTACAAAAAGTAAACTGAATGTGCCTAGGAATTTCACAAAGTGTTCTTTTGGTGTTACTTTGACATCTTGTTTTTAACGTCTCCCCCTCTGTTGATGTAAGTAGGCAAGAACTTACAAGGGGAACACCAAAATAAGTTCACAGAAGTATTTTGTTTAACATCATACAATGGGTGGGTATAGTTTTCAGTTACCTGCTCCGTGATACTGAAATATACCATAACCATACTGGTTCCCAAGACTGTGTCCACTGGATTGATTAAAATACAGAAAATAAGCCCAGCACATGGACTCAGGAGTCACTTCCCATGGAAAGGAAATAAGGCAGTATTCTGGAGTCCCATGAATGACAGGACTGTAACACTGAAGCCTGACTCATATATAATGATTGGGAAGGATGTTCTGCATAAACACAGGACAAAAAGCTCAAATCATGAAGGTAAAGATTGATCATCACCGACTATATAAAAATTAAGAACTTCTGTACATTAGAATACATCATAAAGGGAGTGAAAAGACAACAAACTAGGAGATATCTATAACATTTATAATCAAGTAGACATTAATATCAATGATACAAATAGGATTCTGATAAGTCGTAAGAGTAGCAAACAACCCAATAGAAAAAGTCTCCAAAACTCTGGCCCCTGATGCGAAGAGCCAACTCACTGGAAAAGACCTTGTATGCTGGGAAGGATGGAGAGCAGAAGGGGATGACAGAGGATAAGCTGGTTGGATGGCATCACCGACTCGGTGGACATGAATTTGAGCAACCTCAGAGAGATGGTGAAGGCCAGGGAAGCCTGGCATGCTGCAGTCCACAGGGTCACAAAGAGTCAGACACGACTGAGTGACTGAACAGCAAGTAATCACTTCAAAAAAAAAAAAGAAAATGCCCAATAAACACCGATGTAGGGGCTTCACTGCTGGCTCAGGGGCAAAGAATCCACCTGCCAATGCAGGAGACACAGGTTCGTTCCCTGATCCAGGAAGATTCCACATGCCTCGGAACAACTAAGCCTGTGTACCACAACCACTGAGCCTGTGCTCTAAAGCCTGGGAACAGCAACTACTCAGCCCATGTGCCAAAACTACTGACGTCCATGAGCCCTAGAGCCTGTGCTCCACAAAAGAGAAGCCACAGAAACAAGAAGCCCACACACTGCAACTAGAGAGTAGCCTTCACAGCCAGGAAGACCCAGAACAGCTAAGAATAGATAAATAAACATAACTGTATCAACTCATTGATGTCACCTGGAAAATACTAATTAAAAACCAATTAGCGAAAAAAACTAATAATTCCAAATGTTTGCAAAGTAGCTAAGTGTAAGAGTGTAAACTGGCACAAATATTTAGGAAGACGATTTGGAATTACCTAGAGAAGTTAAACAGACACATACCTGACAACCCAGCGATTATATGCCTAAGTATATACCCTGGAAAACTTCATACATATTTATACCAGGACATATGCACAGAATTGTTCATAAGCAGCATTTTTTATAACAGCAAATTTCTGTAACAACCAAAATGTCCACTGACAAAAGAACACAGAAAAGAAGTGCTATGTTTGCATATAAAAGAATACTATGTAAAAAAGTTGGCTTAAAGCTCAACATTCAGAAAACTAAGATCATGGCATCTGGCCCCATCACTTCATGGCAAATAGGTGGGGAAACAGTGGAAACAGTGGCTGACTTTATTTTGGGGGGCTCCAAAATCACTGCAGATTGTGACTTCAGCCAAGAAATTAAAAGATGCTTACTCCTTGGAAGGAAAGTTATGACGAACCTAGACAGCATATTCAAAAGCAGAGATATTGCTTTGTCAAAGGTCCGTCTAGTCAAGGCTATGGTTTTTCCAGTAGTCATGTATGGATGTGAGAGTTGGACTATAAAGAAAGCTGAGTGCCAAAGAATTGACGCTTTCTAACTGTGGTGTTGGAGAAGACTCTTGACAGTCCCTTGGACTGCAAGGAGATCCAACCAGTCCATCCTAAAGGAGATCAGTCCTGGGGGTTCATTTGAAGGACTGATGTTGAAGCTGAAACTTCAATACTTTGGCCACCTGATGCAAAGAGCTGAATCATTTGAAAAGACCCTGATGCTGGGGAAGATTGAGGGCAGGAGGAGAAGGGGACAACAGAGGATGAGATGGTTGGATGGCATCACCGACTCAATGGACATGGATATGGGTAGACTCCAGCAGTTGGTGATGGACAGGGAGGCCTGGCGTGCTATGCTTCATGAGGTCGCAAAGAGTCGGACATGACTGAGCGACTGAACTGAACTGAACTGAACCACTGCTAGGTACAACAAAATGAGTGAAAATTTTAAATGTAATATTGTGTGAAAGAAACAAAACAGAAAATGCATAGATTGTGGTTCCATTTATATAAACATCAAAAGCAAAAAATTAAATCATGGGAATGGTTAACACAAAATTCACTATAATGGCAACTTTCAGTGGTAGAAAGGGACTGGGATTAGATGAACACAGTGTGAAATAACAAAGAAATATTTTTAAGAATTTGTTTCTATATTACATCTTCAAAAGCAGACTTATATGAACTTTTGTGCAACATATATTATAAAGCATATAAAAAAAAGCAATATATATTATAAAGCAACTGAGTTGCTAACTGTTGAAGTGAGGTAGGTTCATAGGTACATGGGAATTCTTTTTATTTTCTCATGTTTGAAATTTTTCATAATAAAGCCACTTTAAAAATTCAGCACTTTTAATTCTTAATGGGCATTTCTTACCTCAAGAATAAAAAGCAACCCAGATTCCCAGATTTCCCATTTCAGAATGTAAAGAAAAGCATTGCTCCCTGTCTTGTAATAATGATAAACACCATACAAAAATTCATTCTGGTTCTTGAACCCAGCCGAAAGCTGAGGTTGCAGGGCCAACTAACCCAAATCTAAGGAGAGAAGGGACATGAGCACCAGTTTACCTGAAAAAGATACTACTGGACAATAGTAACTTAGCTAATACTTTAATGACTAAAGGCAGAGTGTGAGCTAACAAAAGACCATCAAAACCTTGGAGGCCACAAACCAAGACGAATTCACATTTACTCACAGGATTTTCTCAAAGGACCTCAAAGGAAGTTCACCAAAAAAAAAAAAGGAAAAAGAAAAACAAAAAATGGGGGACATGGCAGGAAACTTAGAAACTGTCCCTTATGGTTCCTTGGAGAGAACAGCAGCATTTACAAGAATGCATTAATTTCCTTTAATAATGGTATTATTAAAAGAAAAGAATCTTATCCAGTATAAAAAAACCATACAAAAATACAGAGCCAAAAAACCTGTCATAAAAATTACACAAGAGCACACATAAATTGGAATTTTTTAAAATAATAATACAAATTACAAAATTAGTTCAGGAAAGCTATAATAAATAGTACTACAGTCAAACGGGAGAACCCAATGTTTATGTGGGACTTGGGTTAAGGAGAACCTAATACATTCCTTAAAAGGTATAAATCTATCATCTTAAAAAAATTATAGTGTTCTTTAAAAAAGCCAAACAGATGCCAAGACCGCCTGGGTCTGAATTCCAATTCTACCACTTACTAACTCCATGACTTTCTTATTCTTTTTGTGTCTCCATTTCCTCTTGTGTGAACTGGGAATAATAACCTTCATGGTTTTTGTAAGGATTAAATGAGTTAAAATGTCTGGTACATAAACATAAGAGTACTACTATTCTAGACTACTTTAAGAAACGATTTTTACATCTGACTCTTACAGCATCCCTGATTTTACATAAAATATTCAAAAAACTGAAAGAAATACAGCATATAATCCTAGTGTCTAGGTATAAATAAATACTTCTGTGAAAACTATCCTCAGAAAACAAAAGTATAAAGAAAGTGTTAGTCTCTCAGTTGTGTCGGACTCTTTCTAACCACCTGGAATGTAGCCAGCAGGCCCCTCTGTTCATGGAATTCTCCAGACAAGAATACTGACATGGGTTGCCACTTCCGACTGCAGGGGATCTTCCCGACCCAGGGATCAAATCTGGGTCTCCTGCATTGCAGGCAGACTCTTTACCATCTAAGCCTACAGGGAAGCCTCAACTTCACCACAAAAGGAATAAAACAGCAATATTAAAATATTCTATTCCAAAAGAAGTTTAAAAAAAACTTCTTAAACTTAAAAAAAGTTAAGTTCTTAAAACTATCTTTTTATCAAATGTAAATTATAGCTGCTCTGATAAAATGTTTTTAAGTTCAATAAAGTTGAGGTAAGAAAAATGCTCTTAAATCTGTTGCAGGATTTAAATGCTTTGTAATCATTTGCATTTTCTAAGTACACTGTTAAGAACGTATTTCCCATGACCAGGTTCATCATGTATCTAGTAATCTTGGGAGTATGGAACACAAATTACTGCCTTAGAAAAGACACTGCTTATTACACGTATAAAGCTCAAAGAGCAGCTTTTAGAAAGATGGAAAGTATTAATAAATACACCAGCCATATAGTTGTTTGAGCTTTATTTTTATATGCATACATGTGCCAAAAACACAAAAATTTCAAAGATATGGGGTACAACATATCAAATGAAATCATTTAAAATTATTTTAATGTATACACAAGGAACAGTATAAAGTACAGGTATATGATACATTATATAATTTGTTCTGAGGTTTTGAAAAGCAGTATTTGGGGCTTTGAATTCTGATACTATTATCTATTACATCATTCAAGAAACACATATTTCAAAAGTTTAAATTTTTTAATAATAACTAAATTAACAAATAACTCTAAGACAATCTGATAGATGAGCTGCCTTTGCCAAAATAGTGTTGTTCAATTCTTCTACAGAAAGCAAGGAGGTTGCTGTAGTTTTTCACCTTCTCAGAAAGTTCATCATTGGTCATTTGTGTAGTAAGAATGGTATACAGATGGCCGAACACCAGCGCGTCTAGTTCAGTAGGCCTAAGACAAAAGCAGAAATGAGAGCAACATGAACAGCGTTTAACTTACAAGGCAGAATATACACTATTTTTTTAAAAAACACTTTATTATATTTAAAAGAAAAAACTAACTTAAGAAATAAATCCTACCCCAACCTGATAGAATTTATTCTATTTTACTAGAGTTTCTGTTAAAAATTATGAAAACTTTTGAACCATGATTTGCTAGTTATGTGACTTGCTTTCTTAAATACTGTGTGTGTGCGTGTGTTAGTCACTCAGTTGTGTCCAACTCTTTGCGATCCCATGCACTGTAGCCCACCAGACTCCTCTGTCCATGAAATTCTCCAGGCAAGAACACTGGAGTGGGTTGCCATTCCCTTCTCCAGGAGATCTTCCCAACCCATCGATTTAACCCAGGTCTCCCATATTGTGGGAAGATTCTTTACCGTCTGAGCCACCAGAGAAGCCCAAAGTTGCTCAGTCATGTTCAACTCTTTACAACTCCATAGACTACACAATCCATGGAATTCTCTAGGCCAGAATACTGGAGTGGGTGGCCTTTTCCTTCTCGAGGGGATCTTCCCAACCCAGGGATCAAATCCAGGTCTCCCACACTGCAGGGGGTCCCACAGCTGAGCCACAGGGAAACCCAAGAATAATGGAGTGGGTAGCCTATCCCTTCTCCAGTGGATCTTCCTGACCCAGGAATCAAACTGGGGTCTCCCGCACTGCAGGCAGATTCTTTACCAACTGAGCTATCAGGGAAGCCCTTCTTAAATAGTAGTATCATTTAAATGTGTTAAAATAATACTAGTGTAAATAATCCCATTCATTTTATTAAGTTATTTACTAAACATACAACAGTTCTCCAATGAGCTAGTAACTGTGACAGATGCTAAAGATATAAAAAAGTAAGAAAGCAAGTTTACTTACCCTTTTTAAAATAAATTTAGCTTTCTGAAGGATATACAAGAATGGCTTCAACAAAAATTTTTCTAGGGTTTCCCCCCCCCTTTAATTAAATATTCCTAACAAAAAGATGAAATTTATCTACCTTGCTACCAATGGTCTATATATGGGATATCACAAATTTACATTATATGAAAACAATTACAGTAGACCTGTGAACAACACTGGCTGGAATTGTTGTTAAGGCCCACTTATATGCCAAGTTTTTTTTTTCAATAAATAGATACTACATTACTACACAATCCATGGTTGGTTGAATCAGTTTGTGGATGTGGAGCCACAGACACAAAGGCCTGACTCTAAAGTTATACATGGACTTTCAACTGTAGCAGAGGGTCAGCACCTCGAACCCTCTCATTATACTGCATTAGCACAATACTGGGCTTCCCTGGTGGCTCAGACGGTAAAGAATCTGCCTGCAATGGGGAAGACATGGGTTCAATCCCTGGGTCAGGAAGATTCCCTGGAGGAGGGCATGGCAACCCACTCCAGTATCCTTGCCTGGAGAATCCCCATGGACAGAGGAGCCTGGAGGGCTACAGTCCATGGGGTTGCACAGAGTCAAACACGACTGAGTGACTAAGCACAGCACAATATTACTAAAAGGAGAAAATACATCATTATATGCCATCAGTAATTATTGCTGTCAATCCTACAGTGGTAGTCCTAAATTATAGAGAAAACATGTTAATCCACCTGAAATGTAAAAATATGTTGCAGTAACCTGGTTTGGCAAAACAGACCTTTTTAGTTCAGTTCAGTCGCTCAGTCATGTCTGACTTCTTTGCGACCCAATGGACTGCAGCACACTGGCCCTCCCTGTCCATCACCAACTCCCGGAGTTTACTCAAACTCATGTCCATTGAGTTGGTGATCCCAACCAACCATCTCATCCTCTGTCATCTCATTCTCCTCCCACCTTTGGTCTTTTCCATCTTTCCCAGCATTAGGATCTTTTCAAATGAGTCAATTCTTCACATCAGGTGGCCAAAGTATTGGAGTTTCAGCTTCAGCATCAGTCTTCCAGTGAATATTCAGGACTGATCTTCTTTAGGATGGACTGGTTGGATCTCCTTGCAGTCCAAGGGACTCTCAAGAGTCTTCTCCAACACCACAGTTCAAAAGCATCAATTTTTCAGTGCTCAGCTTTCTTTCTAGTCTAACTCTCACATCCATACATGACTACTGAAAAAATCGTAGCTTTGACTAGACGGACCTTTGCTGGCAAAGTAATATCTCTGCTTTTTAATATGCTGTCTAGGTTGGTCATAACTTTTCTTCCAAGGAGCAAGTGTCTTTTAATATCATGGCTGCAGTTCACCATCTGCAGTGATTTTGGAGCCCCCCAAAATAAAGTCTGTCACTGTCTCCACTGTTTTCCCATCTAATTACCATGAAATGATGGGACCAGATGCCATGATCTTAGTTTTCTGAATGCTGAGTTTTAAGCCAACTTCTTCACTCTCCTCTTTCACTTTCATCAAAAGCCTCTTTAGTTCTTCGTTTTCTGCCATAAGGGTTATGTCATCTGCATATCTGAGGTTACTGATATTTCTCCCAGCAATGGGGTTCTGTCAAATCCTAATTCTGCCACTAACTTACTAGCTATGTAGCCTTGATCGCCACTCATGAACGACCTCTTGTAGTTGCATGGCTTTATATGTCTTCATGTCACTAATTCCTAAATATTTATCTCCAGCCTGAGTCTGTCCCCTGAAGTCCAGAATAATACGTTCAAATATCTCCACATGAATGTTCAATAAGGACCTCAAATCAGCTTGTCTCCTCATCTTCTCAAAATAAAAGTCTATATGCACCTATATGCACCACCTGTTCAAGCCAAAAATGTGAGCTCTGCTTGAGTTTTCTCTTATCCTCACATCTATTAGCAAGCCGGGTGAGACATAACCACCAAAATACATCCTGAATACCACCACTTATCTATTATTATCTCCTCCTCTGAGCCACCATCATCTCACCAAGACCACTGTACTACCTTCCTACTGTATCTCCCTGCTTCTACTTAACTGCTCTGCTACTTTTTAAAAAATATCACCAGCTCATACCACGCCAAGCATAAAACATTCCAATGAATTTCCACTCTACTTACACTAACATGCAAACTCTTTACCCAAAGCATACAAGTCTCAGATGATCTGGCTCTGGCTTACCTCTTCAGCCGTACCTCCTACCATTTTCAACACACAACCATAAATGGCTTTGCTTCTTCCATCTGAACATAAACTAGCCAATTTTAGGGACTTGACCCAACTGGCTCCTCCTTGTTTTTCAGAATACAGCTTAAATGTCACATCTGAAAGTCTCCCCTGACCATGCAAACTAAAGTGGGCATATAGTCACTTACTGTGATGTGATCCTATTTTAATTCTCTATATGGCACTTAAAACTTTCTCGTATTTGTTTTTAATCATCTGTCTCCTTCCACCAGGACACTGTCTACTTGTTTCCTGTTATGTCCCCATTATCTAGAACAACGCCTGGCCCAAAGTAAGTTCTCAATAAGTATGTGTTTAATGAATCAATAAAAAGGTGAAGTACTTTTCATACCACATTATAACTATTTACTTAATGTTTCCCTCTTATACTCTAAGTTCTCTAAAAGTAACAAAGCATATATCTTTATAACCCCAGTTTTTAGTAAGGAAATCTAAGGAACTGAATGGTTATATGCTGAATCAATAACGAAACAAAAAAGAAAGCATCCAAAGCTGTATAGGATGTTTAATTTTTCAATAGTAGTTATTCACATTCTTCCAAAGCCTTCCCTCTTTTGACACATTCATGAACTATTAATCAAAGTCAAATGTGCAATTTATGGCCATGTTTAAGAAGGTAGTCAACAGGATAGTTTTAAAAAAATCACAAGTGTGCTGGGACTTAATAGCACTATGATCTAACATCACAGATTAAGAATTAATAACAAATGAACACCTGAAAAAAACCAAAGATGCAGAAGGTAGATAAATGTAGAGCTGAGGCACTCTATGAGAAGTAATACGAACACCAATCCTTCCAGATGCCTAAACATATTTCTTAAAATGTGTATCTTACCAATTTAGGATTTAGTTTTCTAATCTTAGGATTAACTACCCTCTGTTTCTTGTACTAGAGCCTAAAAGAGATGAATATATTCTGTGACGCAACTTCTAGTAGTAGGGCATCTTTTATCAATAAATGAAGGCTCTGAATGAGCTTGGGTATGAAGTATGTTTAAACCAGAGTGGTCTAGTAGTATCCCTGAAGTGGTCAAAATGTCATCTGTTGCAAATGTAATCTATATAACTCAAAAGGTGCTGAATTATATACAGGTAACAAGCATATAAAAATTGATCTGATGTTTCCTAAAGACAGCAACTTCATGACCAATCACTTTTAGAACATCTAACAGGAAGTAGGATACACTACACTAAATCAAAACACACACATAACTTCCAATGCATATTTTTTGCAATCCTTCAGCAACTACTTACATTAGCTGACTCGACATATGTTATCAATTCCCACAATACTCTTTTTAAAGAGTACACTGTGTATGTGCTGTTACTCTTCTCTATTGTTTCTATTTCTCTTTCCTTTTTATGACTATTGAAATATTGATATTGTTAAAAAATAAACAGAGTACACTGTGGTAGTGGGACACAACCATAGAGCACTGCTATAACTCACAAAACTATATACACATAAAAGTGCCAATTCTACTTTTTGTAAATTATACCACAAACTTGACTTTTAAAAAAAAGCAATAAACTCAGAAAAATGTTTGCAACTCCTATGAGAGATCCAGTATTTCTATTGAATCATGTAATCAAGCCAAGATTTCACGTACCTCCAGCTTTAATTACCTTTTCTATATAATATGGAGAGAAAACATAACATTACTACCCTTCTGCCCACTAAGTAGTTTGTGGATTATAATTTGGATATAAATAGCAACCCCCCTCCTAAGACCTTTAACATCTTTCATAATGTTGCCTTCTCATCTTGTATTATCATTCTTTCTACTTTTCTGTTGGTTATCCACTATTCTTTTTTTTCCAGTTTTACTGAAAAATAATTAACATACATCACTGTATAAGTTTAAAGTTTACAGCATGATAGCTTGATTTACATATATTATAAAATTGCTATCAATAGGTTCCACTAATGAGCATCAGTTACCTACTAGTCTTTCATTTGCATATCAAAATAAAAACAGTAGCATAAAATATGAATGTTTTCCTAACCTTTCCCATTAAAAAATTTTGCACTCATCCTTTTCATTTTCTTCAATTGTTATGGTTCCACATTTCTTTCTTTCTGATACCTTTCATAGTCTAGTTTCGAAAACATTAATTTTGTCTGAGTGTTCTCTAATTTTTCTTTCTAAAAACATTAATTTTGTCTGGGTATTTCCTTATTTTTCTTTCCTGTTATACTATTACTTTGTCATTTCTTCATACTAACAGAAATAATTTACATATCCTTTCTTTATATCAATCACTGATCTTTAGGACTATCACTCAAATTTGTAAATCAAGCTTCTTGCCATTAACTTTGCTATATTTTGCCTTTGGGTATTTTGCCTGTGGGTATTTTTGAGCAATTTCTCCTTAATTTTCTTAGCTGGTGATTTCTTAATTTAAAAAACCTCAATGAAATCCTACTTCCCCCTGAAATTTTTCTTAAGGTTCCCAAGTATAATTTTTGCATTTCCAATCTGTATATGAAGGTATAATTTTCAAATTTTACCATTTACTTAATGGTTAACAGAAGTATTTTTTTCTTTTTCAAATCTAACTCTTTTTCAATTTATCATTCAATTTAATCTAGTTTTAACCAACATCTACTGAGCTTCCTCTAACATTTTATTTGGAAAACACTTAGACCTGCAAGGAGCTCCTAAATGCTTTACAGCAGTGTAACTCTTACTATCCTGATTACATTTCTAAAAACTACTTTTTTTCTACTTCTTCTTCCTCTTTATTAAAAAGTAAAAGGAAAATATCACTTTAAGAAAACTTTTAGGTTTTTATTTCAAATCCACTCACCAGGTGAAAGGGAACAAATGACTCAGTCTTTGTATAAGTGTCTTAACAGGTATCACATCAGCAAGGTTGTGTGTATACAACAGATAGCACAGATTTTGACTTTCATTTTAGAAATATGAATTTCCCTGGTGGCTCAGATGGTAAAGAATCTGCCTGCAATGCAGGAGACCCCTGCATTGCAGGGTTCAATCTCTGGGTTGGGAGGATCTCCTGGAGAAGGGCATGGCAACCCATTCCAGTTTTCTTGCCTGGAGAATCGCCATGGACAAAGGGGCCTGCCGGGCTACAGTCCATGGGGTCCAAAGAGTTGGACACGACTGAGAGACTAAGCACACAGCAACACTATGTATCATGAAGGATAAAAAGGCCAACAATCATGAGTATCTACTTTGTATTATTTCTAATTTGTTTTCAAATTCACTATCCTTTTTCCTTTCCACCATTGAGCTTCTTTGTCTCCTTTTCCCAATTACTATTCTTGCTGCAGGGCTTCCCTGGTAGCTCCATGGTAAAGAATCCGTCTGCAATGCATGAGACGCAGGTTCAATCCCTGGGTCAGGAAGATCCCCTGGAGAAGGAAATGGCAACCCACTCCAATATTCCTGCCTGGAGAATCCCATGAACCAGAGGAGCCTGATGGGCTACAGTCCATGGGGTCGCAAAAGAGTCAGATACAATCTAGCACTAAACAGCAACACCAAATTCTCGCAAGATCTCCCTCAACTCTCTTTCTCTTTCTTCTCAAGAGTGACTGAGTTTCTTTCATGAGGCCTCTCAACATGTCCAGTACGTAAGCTAGAAGAAAAGCTGATTCTAATTTTAGAGGGTAAGCAGAGGATTCACAGGGAAATAAATTTTAATATTATTAAACAATTGTGTAAAATTAAATTAAACCAATTCTATACTTCAAAAATAAAAATGTTTAAGTCTCATATAAGATAAAATTATTTCAAAAACCTAAATCTTAATACCAGTTACACAGTTTCTCAGTTACAAATCTTATTTTTACACCTATTCTAAACTTTGAATTTTCAATTACAAGTTTAAAAATAATTACACCCTAGTAAAGTAACGCTCAAAATTCTCCAGGCCAGGATTCAACATTATACAAACTGTGAACTTCCAGATGTTCAAGCTGGATTAATAAAATACACCCTTTTTGAGCTTTTCAGCTCCTATGAATTCCTGTATCAGAGAGAAAAGGAACTACATAATAGTAACATTTTGATACATTTCTTTTGTATTAGAGACTAAACAACTAGAATCAGTATAGCAAACATCACTAGAAATAAGAACATATAGAAGCTTCACCTACCAGGATTTCACGGTTTGAACACTATGACATTTTCTGCTTCAAAGATCAACAGACTCCAATTTTATTTGAATATCAATTGTATAGCATATACATTAATATAACTTAAATATTTCCAAGCTATCATCATTGTCATTTTTGCTACAAATATTAATATCTCTACCAAAAGATGTTTGATATAGCTACAGATGAATGCCTATAAAGATATAATAAATAATAGCAAATAAATCTTTTTAAAAATTATCAATCTAAAAGTCAAGGGATTTTTATTAAAGCTAAAAAAAGATTCGATTCCAAGCAAACCACTGAGGTTAAAATGCTTATTGAAACCCATCTTAAACTAGATCACAGGATAACTGATTCTGATATAGTAAAATAGTAACTTTTAAAAAAAAAGGAAAAATTCATTCTTTGCCAACATTAGATATTATTTTCCAAATTACAAGAAATTCTATCTTAATGAAACATGAAATACTCAATTCACATATATACATACATATTTTAAATCTATATCCTTCACAATCATTTCTATGCTTTACAAATATTTTCATTAAATTTTAAAAAGAGAAGTTTCTAATAATGTTTGTCCATCCAACAATATTTTTTACTGTTTAGTTTTATTCACTTTTCTAGTCCTCGGGGAATTATCCTATACAGACAATGGCTACACTTCATGTTTTAATAGTACTTTGCAAGCTCAGAATTTTAAGATATCATAGTTCCATACAAAGCACCTTGATGTGTTTCTAGTAGAACCTCTATACCATTCTATAATGACAGGTTTACACGTCTGCTTTCAGGAGAAAATTCTTAACGGCTAGCACCACATTTAAAAAATCTTAGTCTCCCAGAAGCTAGTTCTGTGCCTGATACTCAAGAAATTAAATGTTTAATGAATGCAAAAATAAATTTTAATGTAACTGTTTTCATAAATATTTCTTGATAAAACAATTCTCTATGACAAAATGATATTACATATATGATAAAATAACAATATAGAAAAGAAACTAACTAAAAAGAATAAAATCCTTACTGTTTATTGAAGAAATATGGCTGTGTTCCCAGTCTTTGAGAAAGAGCTTGACAGCACTGGTCTACATCTTCTAAGACCTAACACAAGCAACAGACCCCAAAGAAAAACATTTAAATTAGCAAGCAATAAAATGTGTCTAAAACTTCATTTGTAACATAGCTTATAATAAATTTAGGTAAAGAGACCACATAGAGAGCATAAGTAATACTTTCTATATAAGAAATAGGAAAATTTGAGAACAAATTTCCTTTCGTAAGGATTATGATCAAGAAAGTTTTTATCTCAATACTCTACTCCCTATAAAAGTTTTCCTGAATCCGTATAATCAAATGATTTCACATATATTAAAAAATCTGCTTCATAAAGATGACACTACTCATCTACCATGAATAAGAAGCATTTGAGTTGTTTTCCACTAGTGGAAACGTTTTATTTCCTCTGTTCCTTTCAATTACCCAATCCTCCTCATGGCCAGTGGCACAAATCAATGGTTGGCTTGCTAGGACTAGGGGGATCCTTGAAAGAGAGACATTAATAAGCTTAATGATACTCAAACTCATATTTTTATAATTTTTCTACTTCAGTAAATTTAAGACCAAAGAAAAGTGGGCATTTTAAGCACTGCATTTAACAGGGTTTTGTTTTTTTTAAAGCCCTGATGCTGCAGATCTATATTTACTGGCATAAAAAATGCTCACAGTGTATTGTTGAATGGAAAAAAAATTAGGTTAGAGAGTGGCAAGTATAATATGATTCCACTTTTTAAAAATGTTATTAAGAGACATCTAGAAGAATGTTCTTCACATAGTTAACAGTGGCAATTTCTAGGTGGTAGGATCCAAAGCAATTTTTACTGCCTTTTTGAAGTCTTCTGTATTACATAATTTGTCTTACAATAAGCATGTGTGATTTTTACAAAACAATACACTACTTCCTATCAGACAAAATAAGAACAAATGTTTTGTTAATTTTATTATGTTGGGATTTTTTTTAAGGATTATGAACTTAAAAAATTCTTTTTCTTTATGCATTAAAGTTGAGGGTTTTATCATCTTCAACCTGAACTGACCTGGTCCAGAGTCTTGTTACCCCATCCAATAGCTTTCATCTTACGTTTGACTTCCCACTGTTTCTGATAGGCCAAAATATGATTCAGAGGCCAAGGGTAAGGAGATCCATACCTAGCATGAGTGATCTAAAGCAAAAAGATTATGTTAAAATTGCGGTCCTAAAAATATTTTCACAAATAGATTTCTAAAGGAAATATATTTTCAGAGAAACACAAACATAGCTTGCAATCTTAAAATTAAAATTTTAAACGATTCCCTTTAAAAATATATAAACTTTTATGTACTTTGCAACCAGTTATATCAAACAACACATAGCTTCCCTAAAATGTATGTGCAAGCAAAATTAAAGTTAAGTGAAAAACTATATCACTAATGGTACAAACCACAATGTTTCATTTATGAGCAGGGACTTATGATTCTGAGCAAAAGTGTTTTTTCATTAAATTTTAATTAAGATAAATGCTGCAGAACCACTCACCTCTCCTACAGTAGCATCATCACACCACTGAAGATACAGCTAGGAAAAAAAAAAAAGTCACCAAAACTTTAGACTATCAAAGAGAAAATGGATAAAGTAAGTTATTTCTTGCCAGAGTAATTTTTATAAACCAATATCATAGAAGTCATATATGTGAGCATTTCCCCCCACCCCTTGGCTAATGTTCTACATAGAATTATTAAGCTTAATGATAGTACCTAAAAAATATTTTTTATTCATAAAATATATCTCTAAATGCCATTAGAGTATTTTATGGATATTATTTAAGAAAACTTCACAAGACCAAAATAAAATGATCACTCCTGTTTACAAAAAGAAAAAACTAGAAATGAAAAAACAGGCAACTTATTCAAACATAATGACCAAATAATCTGGGTAACCATACTAGCCCTAGAGTTTACTTGACTATTTTCTTTTATTTCAGTAACTTTAAAATAAGCCATAAGAAAGATAGTCTTTTATGAGAGAAAAAGCATATTTTCAAGGCCTATTATCTTGTTATACCTCTGCAGTCAACAGCATATTGTTGACTAATTCCATGTAGGCTTTCATTTCTGCTTTCTGGACTTCATCCAGCCCATCACTAAGAGAATGGCCCTAAAGGGAATTTAAAAAAATTTTAAAGAGCATCATATTAAACATACAAAAACTTTCAGTTATCTTACTACCAAGTAATAAACATCAATGTTTTACTGCAGATGTCCAAAGGATTAGTTTTCAAAATGCCCCTAAAACATGATTATTTTATGTGAAAATTATGAAAAAATAATACTTTGCTATGACTACAAAATATTAATAAGAAGTATTTACTTGTCATTATAAAAATGTATCATTCAAGAGATAAAATTTATTATTTCACCAAAAAAGAAAACAAGGATGGTCAGTAAACTGTTTTTTTAAGACACTAAACCTTAGTAATAAAATAAATTCTAAAAGATTGACATGTGTTACTTATAAAGTAGTCAAAGATTTTTTTTAAGTGTTATTAGTAAAGGATAGGGAAATAGACACTAATTTTTAAATTCTAATATACTACAGTAATGAGTAGACTTATAAAATAGTATAAACTTTAGTTCAATCTGATGATGTTATAAAATTTTTAAAATGTATACCCTGTAACACTGTAATATCACTCTTAGGAATTTATGCTAAGGAGATAATTTAACAAGTGTACAAAGGTGTATATAAAAGAATACTTATCTTGGCACTCAATAACAGCAAAAAGTTGCCAACAACTTAAACTGAAAACTGATGTCGCTCAGTCGTGTCCGACTCTTTGCGATGCCATGGACTGTAGCCTACCAGGCTCCTCAGTCCATGGAATTGTCCAGGCAGGAGTACTGGAGTGGGTTGCCATTGCCTTCTCCAGGGGATCTTCCCAACCCAGGGATCAAACCCTGGTCTCCTGCACTGCAGGCAGACACTTTACCGTCTGAGCCACAAACAATTTAAATGTCCATCAATAAAGAATTAAGTAAAAAAATTCTAATACAAAAGATGCTTTTGAATTGTGGTGTTGGAGAAGACTCTTCAGAGTTCCTTGGACGGGAAGGAGATCCAACCAGTCCATCCTAAAGGAAATCAGTCCTAAATAGTCATTGGAAAGACTGATGCTGAAGCTGAAACTCCAATACTTTGGCCACCTGATGCGAAGAACTGACTCACTGGAAAAGAACCTGATGTTGGGAAAGATTGAAGGCAGAAGAAAAAGGGGACGACAGAGGATGAGATGGTTGGATGGCATCACCGACTCAATGGACATAGGTTTGAGTAGACTCTGGGAGTTGGTGATGGACAGGGAAGCCTGGCGTGCTACAGTCCATGGGGTTGCAAAGAGTCAGACACGACCGAGGGACTGAACTGAACTGAATACAAAAGAATACTATACAACAATTTAAAAGGATAATACATATCTATAGTCATTAACATGGAAGAATTTCTAAACATAATGATGATCTATATAATGATGATCTTAAAAGGCAGGTTTCAAAATAATACTAATAGTATTACCTATATTTTTCTACATATGCAAAAAAAATTCTAGATGGATGTCCCCCAAAATGTTAATAGAGGTTGTTCTTTGATAACTATTAAAATCTACACTGAATAACGGGTAAAGGAGTACATTCAACTTGTAAACATTCTATAACTCCCTTCTCAAAAGTTAACCTGATATTTTACAACAACCTAATTGTTTTCATTTGTGACCAAAATTTCTCATAAACATGAGTGAGAAAATTATCTCATTTTGTAAAGATCAAACAGCCTCTTTTGCCATTGATTTACATTATAAAAGGAAAAAAAAAAAAAACTTACACTTTAGAAATATTTCTCCAGTAGTTTATTATCATCATTTTATAAAACTAGGTTAAAATCAATGTAAATGCTACAACACTCTAAAGATGATGAATGATCTATTTAAGAGTAACTGGGATCAAATCCATTTAATATCTTTTTTATTACCTTGGCTTTAACGAATTGGACTATTGGACCAAGTTCTGATACTACTTGATTTCCTACATGAATAAAAGGTACTTTACCTGTGGAAGGGGAAAAACAATGTGAGAACATGACCAGTAAATTAAAGTTTGTGCTAAAAAGGAAATCAACACAAAACTTGTTATGTCTTATTAATACAGAGTTTTGTAACATTATGACTTTTTAAAATTACAGTTAAGCATGTATATTAAATTCTAAAAATTTTCTAACATTAATTACTAATTTTAAAATAAAAGAAAGAAACAAGATTCATTTCTAGAGCTCTCACTTGCATATAATAACATAATACTCCCTTTTCAGAGCTAACACTAACAAATCACTATGCAGCAGTAAATACTAATTATTCAAATTATATGAACTAAGCCTGGACATTGTTTCATGACTGATAGATTTTTAAAACTTTAACTAGGCCTTCCCTTCAGATTACAATAAATCAACCTGTATGTAAACAATATTTATAAAGACTTTTTTTTTTTTACATGTACTACTTTCATATCTCAGACAACCATTGAGGTCAATTGTTTAAGCACATAATGGTGCATTAATGAATGTATCTGACTCAAAAAATATCAGGAATTAAGTGAATAACAATCTTTGAAGGTATGCTAACTTATGAATTATAACACAAAGTTTGCTCCCAACACATGTGGGAAAAAAAGAATAAATAGTATGCTTATAAAAACTGGCTTCTCCACTGTTTACTATAGCCAGGACATGGAAGCAACCTAGATGTCCATTGGCAGACGAATGGATAAGAAAGCTGTGGTACATATACACAACGGAATATTACTCAGCTATTAAAAAGAATGCATTTGAATCAGTTCTAATGAGGTGGATGAAACTGGAGCCTATTATACAGAGTGAAGTAAGTCAGAAAGAAAAACACCAATACAGTATATTAACGCATATAGGTAGAATTTAGAAAGATGGTAACGATGACCCTATATGCGAGACAGCAAGAGAGACAGATGTAAAGAATAGTATTTTGGACTCTGTGGGAGAAGGCAAGGGTAGGATGATTTGAGAAAATAGCATTGAAACATGTATATTACCATATGTGAAATAGATCACTAGTCCAGGTTTGATGCTTGAGACAGGATGCTCAGGGCTGGTGCACTGGGATGACCCAGAGGGATGGGATGGGGAGGGAGGTGGGAGGGGGGTTCAGGATGGGGAACACATGTATACCCATGGCTGATTCATGTCAATGTATGGCAAAAACCACTACAATATTGTAAAGTAATTAGCCTCCAATTAAAATAAATAATTTAATTTAAAGAAAAACTGACTTCTCTGAGTAAATATCACATTAAAGAGTAATATTTTAATTTTATAAATACTAATAACTGGTGAAATTATCAGAGATGACAATCTCCAAATAGTAATAAAGTCTACCTCAAATGCTAGAGGATGAAACTCTGTCAGACCTAGTTCAAATAGAGTTCACACTAACAGCGAGCTTCTTCATGGTCCTTTTCAATAGATTCACTCCTCTCCGGCTCAGACAGACTGAGGGTAATGGATGAGGTGCACTGCACCAACAAAAGCTTCATCTGCATCCATAGGATAACATTACAAAGGAAACACAGGCCTTTTGGAATACAACTCAGCAAATGAATTTAGAAGACATTTCCATTTACCAATATAAAAACACTGAATTCTGCATTCTTTTTTTCTACTGCTTTATAAATCTTGCAAAAGAGAAAAAAAAATCTTATCTGCACAAGCATTAGATCACACTCTTTTTTTAACTTGGGATAAAATCTTTACAACTACTATACTGCTAGAAATAGTGCAGGTCCTCTGAGATAATATGATTACAGAATGAAAAATACTTGTGAATGAATGTCCAGACTGAAGAGTATTTTGGGGGGGTACATTTTGAGAGCAAAGTGTTATTTCGCATTTCCAATATCCAGTCTGGAGTTCTTGGAAGAGTTTCTATGTACCTCATCTTACTGCACTTTCATTGCGCTTTGCAAATACTGAGCAGTTTTACAGCAGCAACCCTGCACTAAGTACACTGGTGCCATTTTCCCAACAGCATTTGCTTACTTTATGTCTCTGTATCACATTTTAGTAATTTTCACAATAATTCAAACATTTTTATTATTGTTCTGTTATAAAACTTTAAAGGATGAAGAGCTGCTGCTTATAGATGAGCAAAGAAAGCAGTTTCTTGAAATGGAATATACTCTTTAGTGAAGATGTTGTGAAGACTGTTGAAATGACAATAAAGGAGTGAGAATACTACATAAACTTAGTTTATAAAGGAGCACCAGGATTTGAGAAGACTGACTCCAGCTCTGAAAGAAGCTCTACTGTGGGGTAAAATGCTATCAAACAGCACTACATGCTACAGAGAAATGGTTTGTGAAAGGAAGTCAATCAATGAGGCAAACTTCAGTGTTGCCTTACTTTGAGAAATGGACACAGCTAACCCAGCCTTTAGCAACCACCACCCTGATCAGTTAGCAGCCATCAACACGGAGGAAAGATCCTCCACCAGCAAAAAGGTTTTGACTCATGAAAGGCTCAGACAATGGTTAGCACTTTTTTTTAGCAATAAAGTATTTCTAATTGAAATATGTATATTGTTTTTCTTAGCCACAATGCTATTATACACTTAACAAACTACAGGATAATGTAGGCATTTTTTTTTAAAAATCTAGGTACAAATTGGACTATCACTGCAATTTTATCAATGCAGAGTATTAACAGAGGAGGGAAAAAAAAAAACACTTACCAGATGGAGACATATATTCTGCATTTGCCCTGCAGACCACTTTGATAGGCAGATTACACATTTGCAAAAAGGCCTGTCAATCAAAAGAAATCTAATGAAAGTCTAATGAAAGTATATGCATATTAGAACACAACGTTTTATTTCTTTTCTAAACTTAAGTAAAGCTCAGGAAAAGGAAAAGAATAAATCAATTTAAAGTGAAAGATTTGTACTCTAAAACAAAAATAAAATGTCATTTCAATACTAAAAGATCAATACATATGACTCAGACTCAAATAAATGTATGAAGCTTAACGCATTTATATACTCAAATGTAAGTTATCCACATTTTACTGCATTAGTTTAGGTAAGTCAGCAATACTGTGTATTTCTTTAATTTTCTACAACAGATGACTAAAAGTCCAAACTTTGTAAGTTATTACTTAATTCCACTACTCTCTTAGGATTCTTATCTTCGTCTTAGGCAGAAACTCTCAAACTTATTTTTTTACTACTTCAAAGTTCTCTCCAATAATACTCAATATCTTAACATGTAGCTTTTATGCTCACTAATTGACTTTTTAAAGACAGAGAATTGTTTATTTTTACTTTGTTTATAGCAACAAAAATTTTATAAGGGACTTTATTTTCTTGGGCTCCAAAATCCCTGTGGATAGTGACTGCAGCCATGAATTTAAAAGATGCTTGCTCCTTGGAAGAAAAGTTATGACAAACCTAGACAGTGTATTAAAAAGCAGAGATGTGACTTTGCAGACAAAGCTCCATAGAGTCAAAGCTATGGTTTTTCCAGTAGTCACATACGGATATGAGAGCTGGATCATAAAGAAGGCTGAGCACCAAAGAATTGATGCCTTTGAACTGTGGTTCTGGAGAAGACTCTTGCGAGTCCCTTAGACTGCAAGGAGATCAAACTAGTCAATCCTAAGGGCAATCAACCCTGAATACTCATTGGAAGGACTGATGCTGAAACTGAAGCTCCAATACTTTCGTCACCTAATGCGAAGAGCCAACTCACTGGAAAAGACCCTGATGTTGGGAAAGATTGAGGGCAGGAGGAAAAGGGAGCGGCAGAGGATGAGATGGTTAGATGGCATCATCGACTCAATGGACATGAGTCTGAGCAAACTCCAGGAGACAGTGAAGGACAGGAAAGCCTGGCGTGCTGCAGTACATGGGGTCGCAAGGAGTAGGACATGATGGAGCAACTGAACAACAAAAATAGCAACAAAAATTTTATAAGCAACTTAACTGTCTAACAACAGGGAATTGGTAAATCATTTACGGTAAATGCAAACCACATAATGCTATACAATTTTTTAAATCATTAATTATATTTTCACACAAGGCTGCCTGAAATAACAACTTTATTTCCAAAGCTTCCTTACAACTGGGTGTGACCAGTGTCTAAATTCTGGCTTATGGAGCTTAAAGTCTGGGCAACTGCCTGTGAAGTGTCTTTAAAAAGAAGAGATATGACCACTCCTCTTTTTCCTTCATGCTGACTAGAATGTGAAAAGGCTGATCAGCCACAGTAGCCAAACTGAATCACACCAGAAGCTGTGTTGAAGGTGGTAGAGCAACAATAAGAGTAAAGAAGCTTAAGTCTTTGAAAATCATGCAGTCACCAAACCTGGATTACTTGTATTAAAAAAGAAAGAGAGAAAGAGAAAGAAAGAAAGAATCCTCTTTTTTAAGCCACTGCTATTTTGGGCTTTCCAAAACTAACAGCCAAACTTAATCCTACCTAATTGACCAACAATTAACTGCTTCCAGGTTTAAAGAACAACTCATCCAACCATAGACTCTCTCTGTCTATATAAGTATACATTAACAGTCCTCTAAAAACTATAACCTATGCTCCCAATTTATAACAATAATAGTGAGTTTCTTGGTTAATTCACAAGTATGGACTGCAGGCAGTGGTTCTCACGCTTCAGTGTGCATCACAATCATGCGGAAGGCTTGTTAAAACACAGACTGCTAAGGAAAGAATTAAAATAAGTATAAAGAGATCTTTTGAGAAGACTGAGAAAAAAAGGGAGAAAGGAATTAAGAAGGATCAACTCTCTTCATTACATATGTATCTGTACCCAATGATACAAAAAAGTTGAGCTCATTAAACCATATATAGCAGGAAAAAACAGTGGAAATAGGCTGAAATGACAAGAACCAGGTAATAACTGATATACAAGTAACAGAAGATAAAACGTAGTGAATTAAGAGCATAGGTGGAAACATCTTTTTTGCGCCTCCAGGAAACAGGACACTTTTTCACTGTACTTGCAAGGGGTGGTCAGAATCAGCGATGATGACTATAAGCTGATAAGTGAGGATGGGAAAATGAGGGAGTGCCACATTCTGTGAAATGGGAGGAGAATCTGTCTGAGAATGAAGGACCTGGAGGAGTTTTAGGCTTCAGAAGAACAAAAAGAACTGGAAAGAACTGCTTGAAGTATCTTCTTGAAGATTATAATAAATATTCAGTTGTTACTTAGGTCATGAAAGTGAGAGTCGCTCAGTCGTGTACGACTTCTTGCAACCCCATGGACTATACAGCCCATGGAGTTCTCTAGGCCAGAATACTGGAGTGGGTAGCCTTTCCCTTCTCCAAGGGATCTCCCCAACCCAGGTATTGAACCCAGGTCTCCTGCATTGCAGGCAAATTCTTTACCAGCTGATCCACAAGGGAAGCCACAGTCATAATACTATATAAAATAGCAAATACAGTATATTTTGCTAACCTCCATGTATTATATTGGTAACTATACTAATCATTATTCCAAAAAGTTCTGTTTCACCAGAAAAAGGTTAAGCAAAACTGTAATGCTCTACAATCAAAGCCATGTTTTCAGTCTTATGAAATTTTTACTGCTTTACTAAAAAATAACTGACTTAATTTTGACCAATTTAACAATATTAACTTACCACAGACCTCAACTGATGCCAAAATTCTACTTAGCCAAAGATTAATGTTATAGCATTCACTGCGATTATTCTTCATCCCTGATTCAAAAGAAATTTTCTGAATTAATCTGAATTAATCACAAAGACATCTGAGGTCATAAACACAGTATTTTCATCTAAACATTAAAAATGCAAAACAAAACATTACCATGACTGTCTTTAAGAATATAAAAACTCTAAATCCAAACCAGACTTTGATTCAGCAGTATTTCTCCTTTCTCTTGCAGGCTAGGAGAAAAATCTCTGAGGTTTCAAAACAGTACTTTCACCTTTCACTTGCATTTTCAATCTCTTATCTCACCTCAAATACTCCAAATAAAACAAGCATGACACACCAACCTAAAACACATTTTATTTTAAATTCTGAAATAGCAATCTGCATATTTTTATTCTTATGTAAATCCAAAGAAAAATGTAGTTCCAATAATAATAAGGAAAGTCAGGATAACTCAGTCAACTCCTATTCCTCTGTTGGAAACATTATTCCAAACTAATTCAAGTGACTGACAACATAAAATAACTTAAATCAAAAAGTTAGCACATCCTATAAGAACAATGACTTATAACTGTGCTGTCTAATATGGAAGCCACTAGTCACCTGTGGCTATTTAACATAAATTTAAATTGACTAAAGTTGAAAAGTTTATTTCAGATCCCCAATTGTACTAGCCATTTCATGTGCTCAACAGCTACATGTGGCTAGTGGCTATCACACTTATTGAACAGTATAAATAACAGAACATTTCCATCATTACAGAAAGTTCTATTGGACAGCATGGGTCTATTGCAATGGCAATCAGTGCATAAAAGACATCTAAGCAAAAGAGGCTGACATCATCTGAGAGAGATTAGGCTAAATATTATTAAAACAGGCTGCATAGTATTACAGTGTCCACAAATCCTGCAAGTGATCAATCACCTTTTGATGACAGTGACACATTAAATACCATAATATTTTCAATTTCAGAAAGACCTAGTATAGGGTTTACTCATTTGCTGAGCAATCCCAATTGACAAAATGGTCAGGTAAGTTTATTACAAAGTGAAAACTAAGACTTTAGAATGAATAAATTAAATAAAACCACGGCTATTAAATGTATTAATTCTTTGAATATAAATTTACTGAGTGTCTGAACACATGACATAGTAGGAATTTTTTAACACACACACACACACAATACCCAGCACCTAACTGCTGAGACCCTGAAATTTAATAAGCTTGATGTAGTTTCAACATATTGAATGAATTAATTAAATTCATAACACAAAAAAAAATTCATTGAAGGGGTAGAGTGTTGGTATATTTTTTTATTTCTGAAAAAAACTCAAAGGAAAAAGTAACACTAGATCATCGATAATCAGTTAAATATGAAGGATTGAACTTCTATATTTATCTCTTCAACCTTTCAAAAAACTCCAGTGAAATAACAGTGAAGAATCAGAAAGCATACAAACTCAGAAAAACACGAAGAATGGAAGAGGAGACCAAAGCAGACCAGAGATGTCAACCCGTTTTTGTAAGACGAAAAGCAGACTTAGCAGGGCAGAGGAAGCTGAAACCTAAGAGCACAAAGAGGAGAAAAGCAATACATTTGCATCACAGAAACTAGGAAGACTCCAAAACTGGAGGCCAAGTACCACAGAAGGCAGAGGTGAGATAAAGCAGTAAAAACAGGAGAACTGCATCAAAGTCATCAGCCAGCCAGCCCATCCCCAATCTGGCAAAATTCACAGGTTCATCCTCCGGAAGAACTAAACCAGAGACTCCACTCAGAATCCAAGCAAAGCAGATGGCCCTGAGTGGCGAGAAACAATGAAAATAAAGTGAAGGGAAAGTATGTACACTGAAGGTAGAGACCCACAGTGTCCCTCTCTCTCTAAGCTCCCAAACACTGGCAGCCAAATTTAGTCCTTATAGACTATCTCTCCATAGACACACACACACAGAAGTCGCTCAGTCGTGTCCGACTCTTTGCGACCCCATGGATTGTAGCCCACCAGGCTCCTCGGGCACCTGCAAATACTGATGGGTAGGTGGCCATTTAAGGTAATGGCCAAAAAAATAGTAGCTAACTGTGCAATCAGTCTACAATGAAGCCCACATGTCAAAAATCCCCCATCAGCTTTTTAGTGCCTCACTCTTATATATAAATTGTTAGCAGAGATCAAGAGATATTTGAGAATAGCCTCAAACATACAGAGCCAAAACAAACCACAAAAAAAGGAGGGGAGAAGAAACAGAAAATGCAGAAAGCAGAAAGCAACTTCAAAAAAAATTTATAATGGTTAATATTTATTGAGTGTTTACTATGTCCCAGGTACTTACATAAAAGCTTTCCTCTATGGGGTATATATAAAAAAAAAAAAATCCCTATTTTAAGATAAGAAAACAGAAGTACAGCGAGATTAAGGAATCTACTTAAGGCATATAGGTAGAAAGGAAAGGAGGGAGGGAGGGAAGAAAGAAGAAAAAAAGGAAAAGGAAAAAAGGAAACAAAGAAAAGGAGGGAAAAAGAAAAAAAGCAAAGCATACACGGGACTGAGATGACACTGAATATCTTAACAGCAATTCCAAATGCTGGAAGATGACAAAAGGCCTTCCAAATTCTAAGGGAAAACCTTGCCAACCTAAAATTCTCCATGTGGCTAAGGTATCAATCGAGTGTGGATAGAATAAAAACAACACAAGCAAGGTCTTTTAAAAAGCCAAAATAAAAATAATAAACCAAGAAAAAATGAGCACAGAATGCAGAAAATTAGGGGATCCAACATTAAAAAAAAAAAAAGGAAAAGAGAATTCCCTGAATGATAATGAATAGCAGTCATAGGAAAACATTTCTGAAGCCTACCAAGAAAGGAACCATTCCATTTAAAGTAGAAAGGTAATATTTCCAAGAAATAAATAAATAAAAGACATGATGTGTTTGACTACTGTGAGGGAAAGTTTTACAGTTCAAAGAGTATAAGAGAGAAAATTACCCAAATGAATTAGACAAAGCAATTATTTACTCAAAGGAAAAAAAATCATATAGAAAGAATATGTCCATTGTACACCAAGCCACTCAGCTAGGATCAATATTTACATTCCAATTATAATATAAACTACTGAATATTAATTTAACCCCAAAGTTAGAGAACTATTGGGAAGATGGGACAGAGTTGTAAAAGGGAAATTAAATTTCACAGTGAAATTCAATAGATAAATTTAAATTAAAAAATGAAATAGGAACATGTCAGGGAATAGTTAACAGGAAGATTCCTACCTGCTGTTTTTCATAAATCCTCTGTTCCTTATCAGTTTCTATTACCAGAAACCAGTGGAATGGCAAGCCACTCCCAGGACTAAGGTCATAGGATGAGACAGGCTTGAATCTCCTTCAGTAAACATTCTCCTTACGACAAAACTGCTTAGTCTCGATCCTCTTTCTTGAGATATGGATTGTCTCCTGATCGATCCTCTTTCTTGAGATATGGATTGTCTCCTGACTTTGTGACCATTATTAATCCCTTGTTCCGTTGGTAACGGTTGCTGTACGTTTGGTTTTCTGATCTTTATCATTGTCGAAAGAAATTTCTTGTACAACAGCCTACATATACTCACAGAAACATCATTAAAGCACCTCTGCTCCATCAGAGCTTGGGTCCCCGTGTCTTGCTTTCTTTCTCTCTTTCTCTCTCTCCCCCCTTCCCTCCCTCCAGCTCTCTCACTTTCTTATCAATGACTCTGGACCACCAGGTTCCGATACATTAAAGGACCCCAAGAAGTGGGCCCGAACAGCAACAGATAAAAACCATTTAAAAAGGGACTGCCCTAAGAAGGCAAATAAAAAAACCTACAAAAATCTGCCCTCATTGTCATAGAGGAATGCATTGGGCCAAAGATTGTAAATCTAAATTTGATATTGAAAGAAAACCTATTCCAGGAAACTCCAAGCAGGGGACCCCCAGGTCCCCTTCAACAAAAACCAGGGGCAAATGCTATATTTTCCCTCACACCCTCAACATCCGGCAGTGCTGCCGTCGATATACCAGCCCTAAATGATTTTTTCCTTTACCCTCAAGCAGTCCCTTCTAAAATACCTTCTGGACTTTCTGGACCCCTGCCCCCACAAACCTTCGGTCTTTTACTTGGCCAATCTAGTTTGACTTCTAAAGGAATTACTGTTCACCCTGGAATAATTGATTCAAATTATAAAGAGAGATTCAAATTATGACGTCATCTCAGATTCTATGACAATTCAAAAAAGGGGACAAAATTGCTCAATTACTTCTTTTACCTTACGTCTCTATTAACTCCTCTAAGTGTACGGACAGGTGGATTCGGCAGTACAGATCAAAAACAATCCTTATGGACATCATTGGTATCTGAATACGCCCGACCAAATATAAATATCAACATTAATGGTAAAAGATTTTCTGGTCTCCTCAACACTGGATCTAATATTAATATAACTATTATTTCCAAACACTTATGGCCCACATCCTGGCCTATACAAAAAATCTCTTGCCAAATTGCAGGAATTTCTCAAACCAAAGTACAAGAAATTTATCAAAATGTTCAAATCTACCCATGTGAAGGACCAAAAGGCCAGTCTGCAACATTAAGACCTTATGTGATAGATGCACCCCTTAATCTAATAGGAAGGGACTTACTTATGCAATGGCAAACTCAGAAATACATTTCACATTTTTCCTAAGGGCCACTGCTCATTTAACAAACAAAGCAATTATTAAAATAACTTGGAAGAATGACAAGCCTATTTGGACAGAGCAATGGCCCCTTACAAAAGAAAAATTATAGGCTACTAAAGAACTTATAGACACACAATTAGAATTAAAACATATTGAGAAATCTTGCTCTCCTTGGAACTCTCCTATTTTTGTTATAAAAAAGAAATCTAACAAATGGCATCTCTTAACAGACCTTAGAAAAGTTAATGCATCTATGAAACCTATGGGTGCATTACAACCAGGGATCCCATCACCTACTATTCCTCAAAATTGGTACATTATTATTACTGATTTACAAGATTGCTTTTTTAATATACCTTTGCACCCTTTAGACTGGGAGAGATTCACTTTCTCTCTCCCTTATTCTAATCATATCGGGCCTCATAAAAGATTTCAATAGACTGTGTTACTCAAGGTATGCTTAATAGTCCTACTATTTGTCAAAATTTTGTAGCCAAGGCTTTACATCCAATGTGACAGCAATGCCCTCATGCATATATCATTAATAATATACTGTAACTACAAAAAGGAGAAATGATGTTTCTGACACTGAATGGCCATGATATTCTTTAGACTCCAGAGAAAACTGACTAAAATAAAATCTTTTCTGAAATTGCAAAACTAGTTCTTCTTACACGTGCAGTAAGGAAAAGGTTAACTTCTTAAAATACTTTTTTGGAGCTCCAATTCTGCCTGGGAAACAAAAAATGCCTAAGAAAAAAACCTCAAGTTAACTCTTATCATGTCCTTGGGATACACAGCCCACTCTATCTGGGACTCCAGCCATAAACAAATTGGTGGAACTCAGGAAAAAAAAATATATATATATATATACATATATAAAAGATATTTTAAACTTCAAGCAGAAAACTATATCTGTTTATCTAAAATTATCTATGTCTCAATGTATGTCTTTGTTTTTGGATAATATGAAGTTAATGAACTCTATTTAAATTCAACTTCACGTGACCTGAAAAATATTCAATATTAAACATGTTTATTTAAATATAAATATAATTTAAATATAATTGTTTGCTAATCTAATTAACTCATGTCTTAAATCATCAACATTACATAATACTTTCATCGTGCCTAGATTTAAGGTAAACTAAATTTGTCAACAAAAAAGTAACTCTATATATATATATAAATATCAGATCAGATCAGTCGCTCAGTCATGTCCGACTCTTTGCGACCCCATGAATATATATATAAATATATAAAAGAGGAAAATCTAGATAAACTCTATTAAAAATAATTGTATTTTTTAAAATGTCTATCTAAAATAATCTCGTAGGATTGGGGTAACTTAAATTTCTAGAATTGTACTAAACTAAATGATAAAAGTTTATTAAATAGCTAGGTCATTTCCAAGTAAACTAAGATTTTAAAACATTAATTACTGAATACTAACTTCCTCTTACAAAAAGTTTTTCTTACAGAAAAACTAAAGAGATTTTAGACTATTAATAAATATATATATTATTAAGAAATATATAATATATATAATATAATAAATATATTCACCAATCTAGAAAATGCTAATATGCAAGACACTTCATAGTTGCTAAAGAAAAGATATATGCTTTAATAAAAAGATATAAGAAATAGCAAATAAAATGATGAATACAGAAATATAAAGAAGGTTTATGACAAATGAAAGAGAATTTTATGGCAAATGGATGTAACTCATTGCCCTGAACTTTCTTCCTCTTCCTTCTTACATGTCTTGATGGATACAAATTCTTCTTTTATATGGGCCACACCTCTCCGAGGTGAAACCACACAACATGTTATAACCCACCTGTTAGCTTACTTTGCAATAATGAGAACACCTAATTCTATAACAGAAAATGGCCCTGCCTATACTTCTAAGCAGTTCAGACAATTTTTACTTTCATTCTCTATTAAACAGATTACAGACATTCCTTATAATCCACAAACACAAGACATAATTAAACAAACACATTACACACTGAAACTACAAATAAAAAATTAAATAAGGGAGAATACACAGGAACACTTTTATCTTCCTTATCCAGAGCAGACTTTACTAGATTCCAACGCAAATATTCTTTAAGCCTATAGCTATTGTTAATATAGCCTCATCTGTTTTAAATTTTTTAAGCTTACCACAAGGAGATATTTTCACAAAAGCAGAAAAACATTCAAGACATTGAAGGACACCTCCCTTCCTTTGCCCATTTGGTATCAGGACGGGTTAACTAATCAATGGAAATCTAGGAAACTAATCTTACAGGGAAAGGGGTATGCTTGTATTTCTCCAGATGGATCCAACAAACTCACATGGCTTCCTCTTTGGAAGATTTAACCTAAGGGGGCCCCCGCATCCCAAGAGGAAGAAATTCCAATACAAGCCATGGTGGCTTTAAGAATTTCCAAAAAACGCCGCACTCATCATCAACCTTATGATCTCCCTATTTGGGGACAGATAAAAACCCTTACTAAAGGCCTGGCGTGCTGCAATTCATGGGGTCACAAAGAGTCAGTCACGACTGAGCGACTGAACTGAACTGAACTGAATCAAGCTGAAAATCTGATTTCTCAACAGGGAATGCCTCCGAATCCTGAAAATATTTTTTCGCTATGCTTGCTTTGTTTGCTTTTGCTTCCCCCACTCAGACTCACTTGATTGATCACACTTATTGGGCTTATATACCTAACCCCTCCCCCCTTTTATTGTAGGTTATAGAATGGACAGATATAGGACCAATCATATCCACTAATGACTCAACACATATGCCCCCTCCTTGGAGCTTGGAGGGGACCTCTCATTCTGACGAAGACGACTAATTAACATTTCTCTAGGCTATGAAATCCTTCCTTTATGCATGGGCCCAACAAAATTATGTATTAATGTTAGTCGACAAACATGGGCTTTCGTCCTGCCTCCAAAAAGGAACTTCCACACATTGCTTGGACCGTTTACTGCCCTGTCCTTTTATAAAAACCATGTCAATACTACCAAAACTCTAGGGAAAGGACAAAAGTTAAAATGTAAGGGGTTTACTTATAAAAACTTTAAATATACTTCTGTTTATTGAGATGAATGTCAAGCTAAATTAGGGAAATTAATGTTTACAGCCAATTACACCATTGTTGACTGGGGACCCACGGTATGTGGGTATGTACCTGCTCAGATGATATTAACAGCACTATGTGTGACTATGCTACTCAAGTAGCATCAGTTCAGTTCAGTTCAGTTGCTCAGTCGTGTCTGACTCTTTGCGACCCCATAAATCACAGCACGCCAGGCCTCCCTGTCTATCACCAACTCCCAGAGTTCACTCAAACTCATGTCCATCGAGTCAGTGATGCCATTAAGTCATCTCATCCTCTGTCGTCCCCTTCTCCTCCTGCCCCCAATCCCTCCCAGCATCAGAGTCTTTTCCAATGAGTCAACTCTTCGTATGAGGTGGCCAAAGTATTAGAGTTTCAGCTTTAGCATTATTCCTTCCAAAGAACACCCAGGACTGATCTCCTTTAGTATGGACTGGTTGGATCTCCTTGCAGTCCAAGGGACTCTTAAGAGTCTTCTCCAACACCACAATTCAAAAGCATCAATTCTTCGGCGCTCAGCTTTCTTCACAGTCCAATTCTCATATCCATACATGACCACTGGAAAAACCATAGCCTTGACTAGACGGACCTTTGCTGGCAAAGTAATGTCTTGCTTTTAATATGCTATCTAGGTTGGTCATAATTTTTCTTCCAAGGAGTAAGCATCTTTTAATTTCATGGCTGCAATCACCATCTGCAGTGATTTTGGAGCCCCAAAAAATAAATTCTGAACCTGTTTCCACTGTTTCCCCATCTATTTCCCATGAAGTGATGGGACCGGATGCCATGATCTTCATTTTCTGAATGTTGAGCTTTAAGCAAACTTTTTCACTCTCCTCTTTCACTTTCATCAAGAGGCTTTTTAGTTCCTCTTCACTTTCTGCCATAAGGGTGGTGTCATCTGCATATCTGAGGTTATTAATATTTCTCCCGGCAATCTTGATTCCAGCTTGTGCTTCCTCCAGCCCAGCATTTCTCATGATGTACTCTGCATATAAGTTAAATAAACAGGGTGACAATATACAGCCTTGACGTACTCCTTTTCCTATTTGGAACCAGTCTGTTGTTCCATGTCCGGTTCTAACTGTTGCTTCCTGACCTATATATAGGTTTCTCAAGAGGCAGGTCAAGTAGCATAGAAGGTTACTAACACTACAACGGAGCATTACCATGACAAAGGACTTCTTGGGTGGCTTGATGCTGGAATGGCCCCCCTTCGTCCTTGAATCATCCTCGATAAACACATTGGGCCTGAACAATGGGACATCTGGAAACTTGCTTCGAGCACCAAAGAACTTGGGACTTGGACTGGACATTTCACAGGAACCAATCATAGTCACAGAAACTATTTCTTTCATTATAATCAATCATATTTCATACAAGCTTGTGTTCCCCTTCCTTTTGTTCTAGCTATAGGAAGTTTACAATTCAATAAGACTTTACGTTCTGTAACTTGTATAAATTGCAAATTATATACTCGTCTAAACTCTTCTGTTTCCTTAAGAAATGAATCCCTTTTGATTCTTTGATCTCGAAGTAGTCTGTGATTACCAATAAATCTCCAGTGGCCCTGGGAAGAAGGTCCCATGGCTGGATTTGCTTCCCAGTTACTTACTAAATTGCTCCAGCGATCTTAACGATTCACTGGATGGGTGATTTTTGGCATTCTGGGATTAATAGCTATTTGCACCACTGCTGCCGTCACTGGCGTTGCTTTACAAACCTCAATTCAAACACACAATTTTATCCAAAATTGGACTAAAGACGCTCATACTATGTGGGCCACTCAGGCTCAGATAGATGAGGATATTCAAGATGAAATACAGGAACTAAAAACAGCCATCAAATGGGCTGGAGATCAATTAACAGATTTACAAAAACAGGTGATGCTAAAATGTGATTGGAATTCTACTCTTGTTCAATTCAATAATAGTGCCTACAACTGGGAACAAATCAAATTTCATTTATAAAACATACATGATAATGCCTCATTATTACAAAAAGAAATCTTTGAAACCTCTTCTAAAAATCTGTCCTCTTCCACTAATTTGAAAACTTTAGCGGAACAACTACCTGATCAATTATCTAGGCTAGACCCACATGGATGGTTTCAAAGCATTACTCACAGCATTGGGTCTGGAACTGTAATTTTGGTGATTGTCTTGACAATTATATTTGTCATTTACCGTTGCCTTCATGCAAAAATTGTTAAAACTAAACAAACTCAAAAGGTGAGAACCCTTTTTACAAATATTATAAATAAATAAGGGGGAATTGTCAGGGAATGTTCAACAGGTGGATTCCTATGCTGTTTCTCATAAATCCTCTGTTCCTTACCAGTTTCTGTTGCCAGAAACCAGTGGAACGGCAAGCCGCTCCCAGGACTGAGGTCGTAAGATGAGACAGGCTTGAATCTCCTTCAGTAAACATTCTCCTTATGACAAAACTGCTTAGTCTCAATCCTCTTTCTTGAGATATGGATTGTCTCCTGACCTTGTGACCATTATTAATCCCTTGTTCCGTTGGTAATGGTTGCTGTACGTTTGGTTTTCTGATCTTTATCATTGTCGAAAGAAATTTCTTGTACAACAGCCTACACATACTCACAGAAACATCGTTAAAGCACCTCTGCTCCATCAGAGCTTGGGTCCCCATGTCTTTCTTTCTTTTTCTCTCTCTCTCTCCCTCCCTCTGGCTCTCTCTTTTACTTTCTTATCATCGACTTCGGACCACCAGGTTCCGGTCCATTAAAGGACCCCAACAGGAACACAAACATCTTACTTCGAAATTATAGCAGTAAATACCCAAGGGAAAAAATACAGCTAAAAGAACTGAAAGATGTTGTCTCTGGGTATCAGGATTTGGGGTAGGGTGGGACAGTATACATTTTTTGTGTGATAGGCCTCCCATACATTGCTGGTGGGAGTATAAATGAGTCACTTTGATCTGTTTAGTAATACTGACTACTAAGCAGATGCCTACTCTATCAGCCAACAATCCCCCTCCCCAGAAATATACCAAAAAGGAGGCATAGAGCCACTAACATACAAGGATGCTCCTAGCAACTTCATCCATGCAATCAAATGACAGGAACTCAAATACCCACTAACATGAGCAGCAACTCCAAAATTTCTAATTCCAAGCTAAAAAGGATATATGTCACCAACTGCTATTACAAAAAAGGGAAAAGTAAAGATAAAAAGGTTATACATTTTTCTTAACTCTAAAATTTTTTAGAAATAGCATTCATTGGGAACTTAAATAAGAGAAATTCTAGAAACAGTCCCAGAAGATGACACCTATGATATTCGATGAAGATTTTAAACTCTATTTCTTCAGTAATTACTTCTGAATCATACCTTTTGGGAACTACAGCTCAGATACTTTATAAAAAAAATAACTCTGTGGAATAAAATATATTTCATTTACATACAATTAAAATTAAGGCCAAGAGTCTAAAGAAATAAGAACAATCTGTTACCGATCAATTTGACCCTTACAAATATCTTAAATCCTATATTCAAAAGTTGCTATTGTAGATAACAATGCAACTGCTTTGATTAGATGATAAAACTAGAGGCTTAAATGTTGGGGAAAAACCTAACACACACTGCAGATAAAAGAATGGCAATAGAGGACAGATTGGAGAAGGCAATGGCAACCCACTCTTGCCTGGAAAATCCCATGGACAGAGGAGCCTGGTAGGCTGCAGTTCATGGAGTCTCAAAGAGTCGGACATGACTGAGTGACTTTACTTTCACTTTTCACTTTCATGCATTGGAAAAGGAAATGCAACCCACTCCAGTGTTCTTGCCTGGAGAATCCCATGGACAGGGGAGCCTGGTGGGCTGCCATCTATGGGATCGCACAGTGTTGGACATGACTGAAGCGACTTAGCAGCAGCAGCAGAGGACAGATTTGTGGTTGACAACAGGCTGGGGGCAAGGAGGGGGTATTGATTAGGAGTTTAGGATTAACAGATGTAAACTATTATATACACAATGGATAAACAATAAGGTCCTACTGTATAGCATACGGAACTATATTCAATATCCTGTGATAAACCATAATGGAAAAAGAAAAAGAATATATATATACATAACTGAATCACTCTACTGTACAATAGAAATGAACACACTGTAAATCAACTACGCCATGCCTTCGTGCTTAGTTGTGTCTGATTCTTTGCAACCCTTTGGACTGTAGCCCGTCAGGCTCCTCTGTCCGTGGGGTTTTCCAGGCAAGAATACTGGAACAGGTTGCCATTTCCTTCTCCAGGGGATCTTCCCGACCCAGGGACCGAACCTGTGTCTCCCGTGTCTCCTGTACTGCAGGAAGATTCTTTACCCACTGAGCCACTGGGGAAGCCCATAAATCAACTACACTTCAATAAAATAAATTTTTTTTAAAAAGAGCATCAGGAATATAGACGGATTCTATAACAGCAATTCTTCAGTAACATGGTGGCAAGGCTTCTGGTAAGATAATTTAAAATACTCAGTTTATGAAATGGTGAAAAGGGCTCAACCCTGGTTGAATGGAAACATAGCCAGCCAACAACAGGCCCACACTTGTTGCTGCATCTGCACAGGGAAGATGCTCCCTCATTGAGATGCTGTCCTTATCATCATTTAAAGTAATTTGACTTGCTGCTGCTGACTCATAAGCCATACCACTCTTATAACCCAGCTACTATTAGCACACTCCCACTCCTTTGTCACTGGTTAAGTGCGGCAGCAGAACCTAATGGATCCTAACAGAGTAGAGATTTAAGAAGCAAGCTGTTTAAGTGGAAGACGAGAGTGTCTTTTAAAACAATGGAAACTTCTGCATTAGTCTTTTAAGAGTCAATACAGAACAGTAAGAGTTAACAGCAGAAGCCTCCCAGTGAGCCATCTCAGAGAAGAATCTTGATGCCTGTGTTAGTCTGAGAAAGTTTCTTTACCTCATAAGCTTCCCCATTTCTAAAAGGAAGACAATTTATTAGGCAGATTAACTGAGGTGTTGTATGTGAAACACTTTACACATCAGCTGGCACACAGTATTTTAATAAATATATTATTATTAAAATTAGTAGTAATAATATTAGTAATAATAAATACTTATAGATCTATCTGTGGGGAAAAAAAGACTTCTCAACCTTGGTGATTTCAAAAGAAAACTTTACCTATTAACATCTCCTTAAGAGAAAAGGGTAAATAAATAATGATTATATACTGTAACTATTTATAATCAAAATAGAAAAACTGTATACTAAGATAAAAACCTCTAAGTAGATATTAAAAGAATAAAGAGAATATAACCAAAAGCCTATACAATACATACTCGATTCAACAAAGCAAAAATAAGAATGAAGATATTTTAATACTGACATAAACTTCTACTTTACAAATAACTTTTCAAAGTCACACGCACTGATGAAACTGAAAAAAGGCCTCCCCCTCCAGAACATTAGCTCCATTAATACAAAATGACCATGCCTGTCCTGTTCACTACTTTATCCTCGGCACACCATAGATTCTCAATAAACATCTGCGTAATGAATAAGACACAGATATCCATAAAAATAAAAACATACCCAAGTTCACAGAAAATGAGTAAGCTACAACACAGATTAGCATTTCATGATTTTATAGTACCAAAGCTCACTGCATTAAAAAGATCAATGTGATTCCTATTAAAATCAGAAGTATTTAAACAAGTAATGTTTTAGAAAAACACTAACAGGAATTCAACTTTTTAAAAAATTAGCTATGCAGAAATCATCAGAAACTACAATTCAATACACACAAAAAGTTTTAAACAGAGAAACTTTGTTACCAAAAACAAGAAATGCTACTGGGAGCACATATGAGACAGATCACATAAAAGAGGACCTTCCTAATTAACACAACTCTCACCTGAATACCACTCTTGGAATATCTGACTCAAGTTTAGATATACCCATACCTGATAGCTGTAGAAAAAAATCAAGTTCAGAAAGAAAGCAACAAAAAAACACGACCATAACAAGAAAAGGTATAAACTTTCCCTGTTAGAATTAAATATAAGTAAATGTAAACTCTAGAGTCAAAATTTAAGTAAAAGAGTTATAAAGTAAAGATTCAGAAGCAACTCTTGTAACCCAAGAACCTAATAAAATACCAGTCACATAACTGGCATTCAATGAACAATCTGGGCCTAATGACAAGAAACTACTTTTTTCTAAGCTCCTATGAATGTTGTGAAGTTCCATGATTCACAGATAAAATAAATATTCCAACTGAGAAAAATAACAATAACAACAACAACAACAAACCCACTAAATTTAAAATTCTTGGATAAACTAAGTGGTAGATGGCAGCAATATAAAATGTATTCATTTCATTTTTTAACCTAATGATAAACTCAATACTGAATCATTTACCAATGAACAACACAATTAATTTCCTTCCCCTTCTTTAGCCCCAAAACAGAAGGAATATTTGTCTTATAAATTAAATACAAAACAATACTCTTTAATTGCACTTAAGCAAAAAATCAACATTGCTTGCCAATAAAAACATTAAAATAACTCAAAATTTTAAAGAATTGTCTTTAATAAATTTTTAAAACTTATTACACTGCTTGACACTGATTAACACTGTGGAATTTAAGAGACTGTTAACATAGTTTCTAAATGTATATAAATTTAAAATTTACAAAATTATCCAAATTCTAAATAGAGAAAATCCATTTTCAGCTCAGCTGTTACCAGTTATCCACAGACAGCAGACCTCAGGTTTTCCTCTTTAGGACAAAGCTTCTATTCATTTCGTAATTAAATTTGAAATATTTTAGGTAAGAACTCACTAAGGACTCTTCTAAATCATGCAATGCCATTTTCAGGGCACAAAATTAAAATGATTCCAAATTTTAATTCATATCTTGTTTCACCAGGACACAAAGGAAAATCTGTGACAATTGAAGGATTATTTTCCACCTTACCAAGAGACATGTTTTAAAATTAAAAACCAAGAACAAATTTTAAAATAATTCATTTTTTACATCAAACAACTGTAGACCCTATAATTGAAATAATGTATCTAAAGGTTACAAATGAAAAGTGTTAGGTATCATTCTTAAAGTGACAGATTAAGTTCCTAATCCAGTTAAAGCAATAGCCACATTTGTAGTTAACATAAATTAAGACCTTAATTATATTTGTGACTATTTTAGACAAAATAACAAATTCCTTTGTACCTGGGAATGTAATTTATAGCAAAGCCAGGTTCATTTTCCAAACCAATCTATTTCACACTGCAGAAATACTCTGGTATAATGGTATAATGTAATTCTTGTTGTAGAATGTTGAAAGAGTAGATTCACTAAAAGCACAGAAGAGGTTTGAAGATAAATGAAGATGCTATTCATTCAAGGGTAATTTCATCTTAGAACTATATGAAAGATGTTTCACTCACATGGGGTAGTGTATGACCTCAAATTTAAGTGTATTTTCAGCTCAAATATAATGCTACTAGATTGATTATGTTGATACTGTGTATCTAATAATGAAGAATTCTAGCCTTTTTCTGTTTAAGAAAACAGACTGTCATTTTTTCCATCTTACTGCTATGTCTTTATTGTTCTGTTTAATAGCAACAAATTTTAAAATTCTGCTTGCTGTTTATTTCTTAAACAGAAAAAGTCTATGGTTGTTATTCTAATTTGTAATCTCTCAGAACTACAGGAGTGTAAATTTTTTGCTAAGTTAGGTAGATACTGATATTAGCAAACTATTACCCTGTGTAACCATTTTACATTATTTCACTAATTACTAATAATGACAACCCTAATATCCATCTAATTCTGTTTTGAATATACTTCATTTTCACAAATTTTGTAAGATTAATTTAAATGTTTTACATATACCACACCATTTATGTGTTGAGGGATTAATACTGAGAATTTTTTTAATCTGCTAAATTCTATTTGCAATTTAAGCTCACAGTTATCTTTTTTAAAGGTCACGTTTTGTACATTTAAATCATTACAGGTGCTATAAGCATATATCACCAAAATACTTTGTAATACTTCTGAGATTAAAAAGGTAACCTAATGTAACATTCAATCTGAAGAATTTAAATCAAGGAAACATCTGCAGCCTGCATTTTGCTCATTTTAGAATACTGAAAAGGATTCACTGAATTCTCTCCACCCCTTAGCTTTCCTTCTCATCCTGAAAGGGAACACAGGAGCCTCATTTTGCAGAAAATGATTAAAGTGGAAAGGATAAACATACTTTAAAAAACTAAAATTGTATCCTTTATGAAATTTTAAGAAAGTTGTATCAATTTTAAAATGTTTTACATAAAATAGCATTCTATTACTTCTCTATTAAAATAATTGCACTGGTGCATTCCTACCTGTTGTATTTATATCAGGGTTTTTTTTTTAATTTTATTTATTTAACTTTACAATATTGTATTGGTTTTGCCTTATATCAAAATGAATCTGCCACAGGTATACATGTGTTCCCCATCCTGAACCCTCCTCTCCTCCCTCCCCATACTCTCCCTCTGGGTCGTCCCAGTGCACCAGCCCCAAGCATCCAGTATCGTGCATCGAACCTGGACTGGCGACTCGTTTCATATATGATATTATACATATTTCAATGCCATTCTCCCAAATCATCCCACCCAACTCCCTCTCCCACAGAGTCCAAAAGACTGTTCTATACATCAGTGTCTTTTTTGCTGTCTCGTATACAGGGTTATTGTTACCATCTTTCTAAATTCCATATATATGTGTTAGTATACTGTATTGGTGTTTTTCTTTCTGGCTTACTTCACTCTGTATAATAGGCTCCAGTTTCATCCACCTCATTAGAACTGATTCAAATGTATTCTTTTTATGGCTGAGTAATACTCCATTGTGTATATGTACCACAGCTTTCTTATCCATTCATCTGCTGAAGGACATCTAGGTTGCTTCCATGTCCTGGCTATTATAAACAGTGCTGCTATGAACATTGGGGTACACGTGTCTCTTTCCCTTCTGGTTTCCTCAGTGTGTATGCCCAGCAGTGGGATTTCTGGAGCATAAGGCAGTTTTAAACTGACACTTGGAAACTGCACGTAACCAGCAAACCAAAAAATGTATTAAAACAAATTGAAAATTCAAAATCATTTCCTCTAAAATTCTGCAGGTAAGCTGTCCACTGTGACCATCTGAATGATACAACAAGTTTACAGGGCTGTAATTTCTTAACCACAGTTGTTTCCCCACACAACTGACCTGCAGTCTCAAAGAAAAGAGATACTCCTCTCTTCTGCTCTTCCCCAATCACAACATCAGGATATCATTACCATTTAACCTCAAATTAATATGTCCACCTAAAAGGCATCATTTGCAAAAAAGGAAAAAGCAAGTGTCAGCTATTTATCAGCATATCTAACTAACACATTAGTGTTTGTGGTCCAGTATTAATGCAGCCTATAAAAATGCTGACTTTTTAAATGATTAAAACACATTCAACAGAAAGAATACAGTGTTTTTCTGTTGTGTTCCCTTTCATTTTTAGAGATTAAGTATTTATTCACAAAGGATAGGAAAAAATAATAATATTAAGTAAAATAGGGACACTTCCCTTAACCTGAGCTTAAATGTTATTCCTACTGGAAGTAAGTAAAAACTGCAGAAGTAAAAAGTAAGACTACTTTTTCATGCAGCATTCTACTAATCAGTTTGAGACACTGTCTAAAAAATAAATTCAATAATTAAACTTTTACAGTATTCAGATTAAGCCATACAAAAAAGGGAAATAGTTTTATTTTTAAATTGGTTTCATATATATGAAACAAAATCCTTTCTAGAATAGAATTTTGTAATCCTATTCTTTCTAATAAACTTACTAGAAATAACATTTTATTATACATTCACAAAATATGCACAAATCCTTGAGAAACAGGCACTAATTCAGGCAACATCATCTTGTAATTATACTGCTTTCACCTCTTTCAAAACAATTTCTCATTACCTACCTTGAACTTCATAATAACCCATAATATAGGTAAGACTACCTTCCTCACATTTTAGAGATCCAAAAGCTGCAATACAGCTTTCACATCTTAATGTAATCCATAAATTGTTATATATAATTTTCTAGGAAATGTCAGAAATGATTTTTGAATTAAGTTATCTACCTATTTTTAGATAAAACTCCAAAGATCTGTATCACACACTGAACTGGTATGCAGCGAAGTGTTACAAGCATAGACTTGACCCAGACTCCCTGAGTTTGCACTCCAGCTCTGTCAAGTACTAATTATATAAGTTTGGGCCAACTGCTTAACTTTTCTGCCTCAACTTCCTAATCTGTAAAATGATAATAATAATGCTACTTACCTCATATGGTGGCTGCATGTGAGGATTATCTATGATACCTAAAGTATATATAATAAGACCTGGCACATGGAGTAAGTACAGTATAAATTTTAGCTATAGTTATTATTGTTGTTCTATTAGTATTATCTGCAGAAGGGGGATTTTAACAGCACTGACTTCATACAGTTATTATAAGGATTAAGTGAGTTCCTAAGAATTAAATGCTCAGCACAGTGATTAGCATGCAGCAGGCACTCAGCCAATGCTGCTGGTGTCTCTTTACCTCCACAATTTATGGACTCTATGACCTTGGCCAGACTTTTCCTGCGCTTCAGTTTCCACATATTTAAAAATGAGCTTAATAACAAGTACCATACACTTGGGTCATGGTAATGATTGAATAAGATGTCTCTCAGAAAAGCTCTTTAAAAAGAGTGCCTTAAACAACAAAAGCATTCAATACTTAATTCTAAAACAGGCCTTATTTAGTAAATACTATTAAAATAATATTTTGTTTGATCAAAGCAATCTACACTAACAACTTTTAGGCATACAATGGAAGAATGATTAGAAAAATTATTAATGTTCTTATAGATTTAAATACATCCAAAAATAATTCTTAGACCTAACATTTGCTTTAATCACTTTATGTATTACAAAGCCTGCAAGCTTTCATTCCTGCTGCTGACACTGATAATGTGTACTTCTGTCAAAGAACCAGGGAAGAAGGAAATAACCAACATTCACCGCATGTTTATAATATGCCAGGTGCTCTTCTAAGTGCTTTAATGTTTATGCACATTTCATATATTTTTTAACACATTCAATCTTCATGACATCCAGTAGGACAGCTTCTATTATACCGGCATTTTAAAGATGAGGAAACTTAAACAGTAATGTTTGAGGTATCCGAGATTATTTGAGGAACAGAGATTATTTACTCATTTCACTTGTGGAATCTGCTATAAAAGATGAGATACTGAATTCGTAAAGACATAAATTTCTTGAAGAAAAATCAAATAAAGTATTTTCTGCAGAAAACTTTGAAGTTCATATATATTTGCTTATACAGTATTTCTAGACATGTGCTGTACAATATGAGAGCTGTCAGCTACATATGGCTATCGAGTACTTGAAATGTGGCTGGCACAAACTGAGATGTGTAAAACACACATCAGATTTTGAACTTAACATAAAAAAAAAAAGGAAAAACATCCTGTTAATAAATTTTATATTATGTTAAAATGATAATATTTGACAATATTAAATAAAATATATTTATTAAAATTGATTTCACATTTCTTTTTACTTCTTTTAGTGTGGCTACTAGAAAATTTTAAACTATTATACATATGTGAGTGGGCTTCCCTGGTGGCTTAGTGGTAAACAATCCACTTGTAATGCAGGAGACCACTTGCAACACAGGAGAAGCTGGTTCAATCCCTGGGTCGGGAAGATCCCCTGGAGAAGGAAATAGCAACCCACTCCGATATTCTTGCCTGTCCATTCTTGCATGGACAGAGAAGCCTAGCGGGCTACAGTCCATGGGGTCAGAAGAGTCAGACATGACTTAGTGACTAAACAACGGCCACCACCTTACATTTATGTGGGCAACATTATATATATTATGTATCTATCGGGCAGTTGGTTTAGGGGATGAAAGGATAGTAACAGAGAATTGTTATCAAAGTTCTTTTCCAATCAATACAAGCTTCAAAGTGGAAGTAATACTATGAAATGGAAGATTTCTCTCCCTAATGTTTGTGTATGTATAACACTGTTCGCACTGCCATATATGTGTATGTGTACACACACACACACACACAGTACTGCTTGTGAGAACCAGAGGGACACACTACTCTAATACTTCGTAATATTCAACATACAAGATTATTTTATGACTAGGCAAACACTTCAGGTAATAACAATACTCTGTGGATGAAAGAAGGAAAGCAAATCTAAGACAAAAATAACAGCCATAGGGGAAAATTTTTTTAATTTTGTTTTAAACTGAAATCATAAAGAGGTTTCTTTAATCAAAAAAAAAAACAACAAAAAAAAAAACTCTAACCATTTAGTTCCGGAACATAATAAATGCAAAGCCTATGTGGTATGTAAAATTTAAATTTCCTGATGGCTTAGGTGGCTAACTACTAAAGTATCTAATGCTTAATATCTGGTATTTTCTAGGAAATATCCAGCTTATGGATACCTGTCACACTGTTAGATCAATTTTATACATTTAACTGATTCTTCCAAATGAATACTTATCCACTATATAGAAGAAAATTACTCCATAAAGTTTACATCAGATATCTGGAAAAGTCACATTTATAGTCATGGCTACTATCAGCTGTCAAGTCAAAGAATATTGAAGAAAACCAAGAATTTTTAATATATGCTGGTTAATTCATCATCTAAGTGACATGTGTAGGATAACAAAAAATTAAAATATTTATGCAAAATTCTGCATTTTAAAAGATTCTTATTTTCTGGTCTTAGCTTTAATTGCAACTATGATTTGAGATGAATGTTGAGAAAATAAATCAATAAGAACCATAAAAACAGAATTACTAAAGAAGGTACACACTGAGATTTCTTTTTTCTTTCCTTCTCCAGGTTATTTAAAATGTTAAACTTTTTAACGGTAATATACCGATATCTTGGTTTATGCCAAAAACTAGTTAAGCCATCTATTCTAGGGTTTCTTAACACTGACACCATTTACATTTAGGGTGGGATAATTCTTTCTGGGGCGGGACTGTCTCGTGCACTGTTTCACAGAATCCCTGGCATCTACCCAACAGATGCCAAAAACAGCCTCCCCAACAGCTGTGACCATCAGAAATGTCTAAACACTGTCAGATGTTCTCTGGGGGTCTGAAACCCTCCCTCAGCTAAGAACCACTGGTCTACTCTTACCCAAAATAACATTCCTACTAGTGAAAATTACTGTAGTACTTCCTAAACTAATATTCTTCAGTTTTAGAGGCTCTTCATACAGGATACCCAGAGAGCTTCAGCTGGGAGATCAATAAACCTCCTCATACCATATGCAGAATTGCCTAGGTATGTCTATATCTGTGTGTGTTGCAATGTTTTCTGGAAAAATATCCCATAGCTTCATGAGACTGAAAGAATTATCCCCAAAATGGCAACTAAAACAGGGTTAAGAATTAGTGCTTCAACTAAAATATTCACTGTGCCCTGAAGCTATCTTCTCAAAAATATAAAGACTGAAGACATTATTTCATACATAACAAATAATTTACTTGTGTTATCAGTTATCAAGGAAGACTGCTTCTACCCCACTTGTAAACCATTCATTCAACAAGTATTTACTGAGCACACTTTATATGCTAGGCACTACATTATTAGTATTTGAAAACTAAACAAACTCCAACTTCCTTATGCCCCCTGCCAAAAAGGAAGTATAAAGTACTTATTTATTAAATATAACCAACCGAGAATTTCTGCTTCTCAAAGATTAACACAAGAAAATACACTAGTTATAGTACTAGTGCCTAAAGATAAACGTAAGTAAATAAAATTTATATTCTTGGTAAAAATATACAAATCTTCTAAAAGAAGTAAAAAAACTTGAAACTTAAAAATACTCATACTCATACAAATATTGTTCAAACACATTTCCTTCTATCTTTTCCTTCTTTCTCCAACTTAAAAGTAAAATGTACTGAATGACATACTATGGCTGTGTAACAGTCATAGTTATTATGTCCAGAAGATACCTAGTTGTGTTGAAAACACAAGATGCCCAAGTGCCTAGCACCATGCCTAAAATGCAACAAAAGCAGTCCCTCTTTCTTTTCTTTATGTCCTCCAGAAGCTCACAATCTCATTTCCAACAAATGGCATGTCTTAAATTCCTAAGTTATCTTTTAGGTGCTACTCATTAAAATACTCTTTGTGATTCAAACTATGCAAGCTAACCAAACAAAGAGCAGCTAAATATGCAAAATGTTTCAATATTTGTAATTCCATAATCTACATAAACATTTCTCTTTTCTTTAAAAGCAAACAATCCCCAAGTATCCTATTCTTCCTATAGTGCAGTTTAAAGTTTACAGGGCCACAAATCTTTTGGATTACACAACCATGATATAAAACTCCAAGAGCTATTATGTTCAATAAGTGGTCTGGGGATAATAGGCACTAATGTAATCAATAAATATATAAGGCGTCGCTGAAGAAAAATATGTCTGCTTCGTAACCACCACATGGATTAAGGCTAGAATGAGTACAATGAGAGAGTGACACTTAAATACGTAGTGAATAAATCTTTACAAGTAAGTTAGAAAATAGGTTTGTGCCTATAAATGAAGAAATCAACCCAAATAATCAATACTAGCATATTTAACCAAAAGCAAAAAGTAAAAAAAATACTGCACTATTTACATATTTACCTGCACAGCAAGAGAAGCTGCATTGTCAGAAAGCAAAATTTGCTCCCCTGTAGAAATACAATGAAAGGTCTGAGTCAAAAGCGTAACTACTAAACAAGTAAAATACACGTATAAATGTTTTTTATTTTAAAAAACTATTCCTATTTCTAAAAAGAAAGCGCAATCATCAAGTTCTATATCAATGTTACAAGATTATAATTTGGATTAAAGTATTTTATGTAAATAACAACGAAGACTATTTCCTCTAAATCTATTTGATCACTTATTATATTTTATCAGCAATATGTATGTAAAACTGCTTACTTAAAAACGAAAGGTTTCTTCAAGTTTTTAAGAAATAATCCCTTTCATTAAGTAAAATAGCATCTCTGTTCAAACCTCTCTAGTTAAAAGCATTCAAACTCGTATAAAACCAGCTTACAGTTAATATTGCACAGTGTGTCTAGATCTGTCACACAAAAGAAAGATGACAAGTTCACTGCAATAAAAATTCCATGCTTAGAAGACGAGGGCTGCTGCCTATTAGTCTTCATTACTTTGCAGTCTTCTGACAACTGTAGCAGGCTGCTGAGCCCCAAATGGGGTCCATAATGTGATCTGATGATATATGAAGAGCTGCTAAAGGGAGGCTGAACCATCCTAGCCTATACATTTTAACAGTTCCTTTTTACTGAGAGCCCACTTTACCACAGGACTTCAAAAATCTGCTGTGTCAGCTATTGGCGCAGTAAATCTGCCAACTACTCCTGCAACCACATCATACTACCCTGCCTGCAGCAGCCAGTATAATGAGTCAATAATAAACTAAGCGCCTTACAGACCATGAAGAGTTGGTTTACACTGGCACATACAAGTTTAGGTAAAATCTCCTAGACAAATTATATAAGGGAATTCCTTCTTTATGTTTCATGTTCTCTTTGCATTAAATTGCATTATCAATGGGTGTTTTTTGTAATAAATATATTTTGATATGTTTGATATGTATTTGATATACCTGGGATTCCCAGGTGGTTCAGTGGTAAAGAATCCACCTGTCAATGCAGAAGTCACAGGAGATGCAGGTCTGATTCCTGAGTTGAGAAGATGCCCTAAAGGAGGAAATTAGCAACCCACTCCAGTATTCTTGCCTGGAGAATCCCATGGACAGAGGAGCCTCAGGCTACAGTCCGTGGGGTCACAAAGAGTCAGACATGACTGAACACACATATTTTGATATGAAGCCATTTTTAATGGGGAATAAGCACCTACCTTTCAGTTGCTGATATAATGTAGCATTTTCAGGCCAAGGTTCTGCAGCTGTGGAAACAGGTACACAGGGAAAAAATATATCAATAACCAACCAAATTAATAAACACATACATTTGCCTAGAGCATTTAATGTCAAGCATAAACTGCCAAGGATTAAATTACCAAGGATACCTTAAATATGGCAACCAGTCACATTACTGTAGATTCTATGAGAATCTATATAAGCAGGTTAGATAATTTCATTTAAATGAATGTTTGGTGGCAGTTTAATTTTTTATGGGGAGGAAATGGAAGACATTTTGCCCAATCAAAAGTGAAAATTAAAAAACTTAAACTGCTTATATGCTACTATTCTTTAGTCTTCTTCAAACACAGACATATCCAAAATTACATTCATACATATAAAAAGACACTGAATTTCAGCTCACTATCAAAAAGAAAAATAGTGAAACAGTATTTATATTTTACTGTAAACTTTTAACTAAGTAAATTTTCAGAAGACACTTTATGAAAGAATCAAATCTATGCATATCAGGCTGTGCATCTTTCTTTATAACCTGGTAGTATTTAAACAGGGGAATCCTGTTGTCTACGTTTAATTGCCTTGAACCCAACATCATCATCTCACAAAAACAGAGAATACGATGAAGCAGTACCTATCAAAACAATGTGAAATAAAGCTGGTGAAGCTCATTTTAGGCCTAATAGGCTTGACCTTGACTCTTAACCTCTCATCTAGCAAAGACTCCAGCAACAAAGAATATTAGCAACCTACCAGTGCTTGGAAAAAGCCCTAGATTTGAATTTGTCTAATCAACTGCATATAAGAAGCAATGCCTCCACAGACAGAATATTCAGGATATTATTTGCTGAATTCTTTGTAAAATCCATAAAACATCAAAATCACCAATTCTAACACACTAACTATATTTGCTGTCAGCAAGAAAGTCAGTCAAATATATGAAATTTGATTAACTTTTCTTATGGTGTTTAAACTAATGCAGTCTCTGTGACACAGCAACAAATTATTTTTTAATATATACTTCCAGCTGGTTTTTTAAAAAAGAAATTTATACACATGAAGCATTTTTTCTTTTAAGAATGATCACTTAAGATGTATTCACTTAGTCTTAGGAGGGGGTAGGAGGTGGACACCTTAATTTGCTTTTACTTCTACTTTAGAATGAAAAGAAAAAGTGTAGTAATTATTATAAACTGTAAAATTTGGTTTGGTCTGTGCTACACAAAATTATACTTAGGGACACCATGAAATCACCAAGCAAATAATTAATAGTTTTGTACAGTTATCTACAATATTACAGACCTTCCTCAACTTACCGTGAGTTATAAACTGTAACTTGAAAATGCATTTAAGATACCGCACCTACCAAACATTATAGCCTAGCCTAGCCTACCTTAATGGAGAAGGCAATGGCACCCCACTCCAGTACTCTTGCCTGGAAAATCCCATGGATGGAGGAGCCTGGTAGGCTGCAGTCCATGGGGTCGCTAGGAGTAGGACACTTTTCACTTTCATGCATTGGAGAAGGAAATGGCAACCCACTCCAGTGTTCTTGCCTGGAGAATCCCAGGTATGGGGAGCCTGGTGGGCTGCCGTCTATGGGAGTCGGACACGACTGAAGTGACTTAGCAGCAGCAGCCTACCTTAAATGTGCTCAGAACACTTACATTAGCTTACAGATGGGCGAAATCACCTAACACAAAGCCTGTTTCATAATAAAGTATTGATAATATCTCATGTCATTTATGGAATACTGTACTGAAAGTGACAACAGAAAGATTTTATAGGTATAAAATTATTTTAAGTGTCCCAGTTGTTCACCCTTGAGATTTCAGGCTGACTGGGAACTCCAGCTCCTTGTAGCTGCCCAGCATCAAGATAAGAGTATCTCACTACACACCACTAGCCCAGGCAAAGATCAAAATTCACAATTTGAAGTACAGTTTCTACTGAATGCATATCACTTTTGCACTGTTGTCAAGTCAGAAAATTCTAAGTCAAACCATTGTTAAGTTGGAGACTGTCTGTATACATATATATAAAAGCTTCAACTCACATACCAAAAAGGCAGCGCAATTAAATACTTACTACGTTACTGTAAACCTTTTAACAAAGTAAAATTTCAATTAAGAATCCAATTTACCAGTGTTAACAGTTTTAAAAATAAAAGGTAGGGAAACAAAAACAAGCTGACATCTGCAAACTACTCAAAAATAACCTTTTAGGATAAACTGTATGGTCAGCATACCTACACCATACATTCATATGAGAACAATACTGTGAGGTTCATTTGTGAGGTGAATGAATGTGAATGAATGAATGAATGAATCATCAAAGATTCAATTATATGCATTTATTAATCTTATTAAAGCAATAAAGCAAAGGAATAAAATTTACAGAAGTTCCAAAGACACTGAAATTAAGTTCCTTGAGGGCAAAAATGTGTCACATGCATTGTGTATGCCACACTGTGCCAAGCTTTGCATACAGTTGGTGTTCATTAATCATGCATGGAAAGAAAACGGATACTAAGCTTATCACTCAATTCCCTAAACATTCTGGCTAATCAAAGTTTTACTGATCAATATGTTAAAGTACTGCTGCTGCTGCTAAGTCACTTCAGTCGTGCTCGACTCTGTACGACCCCACAGACAGCAGCCCACCAGGCTCCCCCGTCCCTGGGATTCTCCAGGCAAGAATACTGGAGTGGGTTGCCATTTCCCTCTCTAATGCATGAAAGTGAAAAGTGAAAGTGAAGTCGCTCAGTTGTGTCAGACCCTTAGCGACCCCATGGATTGCAGCCCACCAGGCTCCACCATCCATGGGATTTTCCAGGCAAGAGTACTGGAGTGGGTTGCCATTGCCTTCTCCGGTTAAGGTACTAGGGTGCTCTAATTAAATATTCTGATAATTTTAATTTTTGATTAGCTATTTTGTGTACATACGAGACCATGGATTACAAATTTTCAAAACACAGTAACATACATTTAGCATTAAATGTATGCTGAATGTAAGTGAAGTGTTCTTTAATAAATCAGAAGCTAAAGCCACTACTCTGCAATACCAGAGGTCTCATAAAAACAGGAACTTATATGTTTAGCTAAATGAAATTTTAACTAAAAATTTTTAGTTAAAAATTCATTTATCATCACTGGCCCCACTCCCATTCTCCTGATCTAATACAACCAGCATATTTAAAAGAAATCTTGTAACATATTCAGTTCAGTCGCTCAGTTGTGTTCAACTCTTTGCGACCCCATGAATCGCAGCACACCAGGCCTCCCTGTCCATCACCGACTCCCGGACTTCACCCAAACTCTTGTGCATTGATTTGGTGATGCCATCCAGCCATCTCATCCTCTGTCGTCCCCTTCTCCTCCTGCCCCCAATCACTCCCAGCATCATGGTCTTTTCCAATGAGTCAACTCTTCGCATGAGGTGGCCAAAGTATTTACTCAACCACAAATAAGAATAAAGGAGTTGAACTGGGCTTCCCTGGTGGCTCAGGGGTAAAGAATCTGCCTGCCAATGCAGGACACATGGGTTTGATTCCTGGTTCGGGAAGATTCCACATGCCACGGAGCAACTAAGCTTATATGCCACAACTACTCAGCCCGGGAACCACAACTACTGAAGCCAACGTGCTACAGATGCAGAGTTAATGCTCCACAAAAAGAGAAGCCACCGCAATGAGAAACCCATGCACCACAACAAAGGGTAGCCCCGCTCACAGCAAGCAGAGAAAAGCCCACGCGGCAACGAAGACCCAGCAAATCCAAAGATAAAGAAAGGAAGAAAAGAAAATTATGTTTTTGAAGTTGTTATTAAGAACCTAAAGCGAAAATGGGGTTGGCAGAGTATATTTTCCTTTATCTAATTTCTGCTCTAACTCAGAAACTATTACTGAAAATAAATTCTCAGAAAGTAACTCTGCCAAAACATTTGATGTTGTCTTCACAAACAGAAAAAAGAAACAAGAGAAAGTGAAGTTGCTCAGTCGTGTCTGACTCTTTGCAACCCGGTGGACTGTAGCCTACCAGGCTCCTCAGTCCATGGGATTCTCCAGGCAAGAATACTGGAGTGGGTCACAAACAGAACATTTCATTTAAAAAGGGAAGGCAAGCTGATATAAACCTATATAACCATGCTATTTCAACAGCTTGGAATTCCAGTACGCCCACAGACCAGAAGGCAAGAAATGGCAGAGTATGCAGGGAATGATCTCACCCATGAGAAGTTCAGAAAATATAAACATCATTGATTTAAGTGCATCACCTATGTGAATCTGCTCACATTTTAAGCATGACATGGGAGAAGAAACGACTGGTGTGTTATTCAATAGACAACAGCGAAAATCCTAAATTGTGTGGCATGGCATTGGATCTACAAATCAACCATGTAGCTATCTTTCTAGGAAATAAGCCTTCATAATAAGTAAGTCTAGGAATCATAAACATTATACACACATAACGAAGTACAAAGCCTATTTCTTGGTTTGGGTAATATTATATAAAGCCTTTTCATTAAGAATGCCCATTATGTGAAAGACAAAGTCCCAAAATACGATTATTCCCCACTCCTCTTTCCAAAGGTCAGGCAAGTCAATACCCACCCTTGCCCTTGATCATGTATAAAAGAGAGGGAGATGAAAAATTCAAAATCATAGTGCTGATAAAAGCCTTAAATATCTCAGCATTTAAAATCAAAAATCTTTTTAAAACAATATTAAAACATTTTCATCTCTTACTAGTTTTACCTCAGTCAACCTAAAATGTTTTAGACCACACTAATCCAACAGAGAATAAAATTTCACAACTCATCCTACTTTCAAGTTCTACCACCAAAAGCTCTCCCTGATGTGAAGAGCCTTTTTAGACTTGCCTTAAGGAAGGACCAGCCTTAGAATATAGAAGGTGAGACTAAAAGTTTCTGGAAAGGAGACTGATTAAAAAATGGGGACTGAGAGAGAACATTGTCCAAGGCTGTCAGGATACAAGATACTGGTATAATTACCATATCAAAAGTAGACTTTATGCTTAATACACCTCAACGGTTCTGTGGCTTCTGGAATAAAGATCAACTGGACCTTACACATCACTCTCTCTACCTCTCAGGCCTCATCATTCTTTTCCAACCACTCTGTACATCAGCCACACTAGCCTTCACCCAGTTTCTGAATGCATCATGTTTCTTCCTGCGTCGGAAATTCATTTAAGCTGTTTCCTTTGTTGTTGTTGTCGTTCAGTTGCTCAGTGGTGTCCAACTCTTTGCGACCCCATGGACTGCAGCACGCCAGGCCTCCCTGTCCTTCACCATCTCCTGGAGTTTGCTCAAGTTCATGTTCATTGCATCAGTGATGCTGTCCAGCCATCTCATCCTCCGACACCCCCTACTCTTTCTGCCCTCAATCTTTCCCAGCATCAGGGACTTTTCCAATGAGTCATCTGTTCACACCAGATGACCAAAATATTGGAGCTTCAGCTTCAGCATCAGTCCTTCTAGTGAATATTCAAGGTTGATCTCCCTTAAGATTGACTGGTTTGATCTCCTTGCTGTCCACAGGACTTTCAGGAGTCTTCTCCAGCACCACAGTTCAAAAGATTTTTTTATGGTCCAGCCCTCACAACCACACATGACCACTAGAAAGACCATAGCCTCGACTATGTGAACCTTTGTCGGCAGAGTAATGTCTCTGCTTTTCAACACACTGTCTAGGTTTGTAATGGCTTTCCTGCCAAGAAGTAATCATCTTCTAACTTCATGGCTGCAGTCACCATCCACAGTGATTTTGGAGCCCAAGAAGAGGAAATCTGTCACTACTTCCACCTTTTCCCTTTCTATTTGCCATGCAGTAATGGGGCCAGGTGCCATGACCTTAGTTTTTTTTTAATATTTAGTCTTTAGCCAGCTCTTTCACTCTCCTCCTTCACCCTCATCAAGAGGCTCTTTCTGCCATTAGAGTGTTTCCCTTACCCTGGAGCAATCTTCCCCTCCCACCGTGTCCTTACATCTCAGCAAAAACATCACTTCCTTACACTGGTCCAGCTTCATGGACATACAACCTGAGCAGCTGCACAGGGCTGGTACTTGAAGGGTTCTACTCTCAGTTTATCAGCCTACTATGGCAGTCCTAGAATTCTTTTAAACAAGGGGGCTCCACATTTTTATCTAGCACTGGGCCCTACAATTATGTAGCTGGTCCTGTCCTCAGGGAAGACTTCAGTGACCTCTAGAATAATTCAAACCCTCTCTTTTCCAAGCTTAAATAGCATGTACACTCCTTTGTACCACTTACCATATGTTGACAATCCCTGTCAACATTTTCACAGGGATTTGAGGACTATTTGTTTATCTCCCCCACTAGAATGTAAGCCCCATGAATTCAGTGTTCAGTTCTGATTTTTGCTTACCACTTCATTCCTAGAGGGCTTTCCTGGTGGCTCATAGGTTAAAGCGTCTGCCTGCAATGTGGGAGACTCGGGTTCGATCCCTGGGTCGGGAAGATCCCCCGGAGAAGGAAATGTCAACCCACTCCAGTATTCTTGCCTGGGAAATCACATGGATGGAGGAGCCTGATGGCCTATAGTCCACGGGGTAGCAAAGAGTTGGACACGACTGAGCAACTTCACTTTCACTTTCATTCCTAGAACCCAGTGCCAAATAGGCAATCAGTAAATGTTAGTTGAATAAATGTTTGTTTTTACTATTACTGCTATCATTATTGTTAATGATTCTGTACTGTTTAGGCTAAAAATGCAGCAGAAAAGACAAGAAAACTATACAAAATGGCCAAAAAAGGTAAATTTTTATCCCTGGTGGCTCAGATGGTAAAGAATCTACCTGCAATGCAAGAGATCCAGATTTGATCCCTGGGTCGGAAAGATCCTCTAGAGAAGGAGGTCGCAAAGAGTCAGATATGACTGAGAGACTAACACACACTTTGGGGTTCTCTGGATAAAGTGAAAGTGTAAGTCGCTCTTATCTGACCCTACGATTGTAGACTGTAGACTATAGTTCTACAGTCCCCCATGGACTGTAGTTCACCAGGCTTCTCCGTCCATGGAATTCTTCAGGTAAGAATACTGGGATGGGTTGCCATTTCCTTCTCTAGGAGATCTTCCTGACCTGGGTCTCCTGTATTGCAGGCAGATTCTTTACCAACTGAGCCCCCAAGGAAGCCCCAGAGAACTCCAACTCTAAAGCCAATAACACAACTATAAAAATATTAAACGGCTCCCTGATATAGCTGGCAGAATCTAATCCTGTAAACTTACCCTAAAACTGGAAATCTGTTTCTGTTTTATATCAAATACATAATGTCCATTGGATATTACTGTTGCAATACTCCTAAGACCATCACCGATGCCCTCAACCATCTGACAAGTCATCTCACTATTCCCCTGTCCATATTCTTTAACTCTAACCTAGCAATTACCACTTTTTAAAATCTCTCATCCCCATCAATAAAATATTTGAGTAGCATACCCAAATAGATTTGGAAATCATATGGCTGGTATTCCTAACCTAGTGAATCATGCACATTATAAAACACACTAAAAAAGAAAACAGTTGAAAAAAGTTGAAACCTAAATTCCAATATTTCTTTTCCATACTTGAAAGGATTATCTAGTACAAAACCCCTGTATATACACCTAACCCCACTTTAGAAAACACGGTTCAAATTAAATAACTACTTATTTGAAGTTTCATCAGGGAACTCAGCCATTCACATATCCTTGATCAAAGACAAGTCCTCCTCTATTCTACTGAAATCATCTCTTTGACCACAAAAAAAGCTTGGAAAGAACACACTCAAATTAATGTGGGGTGGGGGGGATACCTGACTACCCAACCATCTAATAATAGGACCCTTGCATTCTACCAGAGTATTTAAAATTTCCCCCATACACTATACTTTCTCACCTCAGAGACTTTGCTTAAACTGTTACCCTCTACCCAGAATATTTCTTCCCACTGCATGCCCAAATCCTACACCTTTTTCAAGACCAAGCTTAAAATGCTACCTCCATCAAGAAGGCTTCTGTAACTAAACAAATCTAATTTCTCCTTTATCTATACTGCTCATAGCAGTTTGCACTTGTCTTATATCATATATTGCTTTCTACTCTATTCTATTATTATGTCAATATCTTATCTTCCTTTCTAGGCAGTAAGTTCCTAGAATGTGAAAATTCCCATGATCCTTAGAGTATTTATTAAAGACTCAGCTTCTCAACTGCCCCAAACTGAATACAATATTAATAACAATATATACAATATATGGAAAAACATGAAATTCAAATTAAGCAATATTTAAATTATTTTGGTCTAAGTATCATTTAAAAACTAATCTTTATCACATGAGTTCCAAAGTAAAATTACCCACCTTTCAGAAATTAATTCTTTTACAATCAGAAACTACTATCTCATTTTCATATCAAAGAAATAACTTACACTAAGACATTCTTAGTGACCTATATTAATTCATTTTTAAACATTACAATGATGTCCCATTCCCTAGCAAAAGATCCATGAAAATGTTTATCATTTTTATAAAGAAGAAATATACTATTTTATAGGCATAAATTTAAAACATCTAGAAATAAAGCAAATATTGGAGCACCTCAGCACTTCCTATTCCAATAACACTATTAGAAGTCTTTTAACCCCTTTGTCCTTTACTGTCTTTCCAATTTTATCTAGGTAAAATTATCTTGAGAATTTTACACTAATGTCTCTTTCACTAGGAGCAAAGCTGATTCCTCTTAAAGTTGCAACCTTTAGTGAGATACAGGGCTTTTTTATGGAAATAAATTTCAAAGCTTTTCATAGATAGTTTCTATCTCCTATAAGTATTTAGGTTGGAGGAGAAGCAAGTTTAGAAAGAGAGAGAATACACACTCTTGGACTTGTGAAAACCTTAACTTAAAATAAATAACGTCTAAACAAACAAATTTATGCTAGAAATGCATACACGGTAAAATAATTCTCATAGCCCCCCAAAATACACATTTGATTCTCATTCTCTTTAAGGTACCTACTACTTTTAAGTTTTATCAACCCCCGGGTGGCTCAGAGGTTAAAGCATCTGCCTGGAATGATGGAGACCCAGGTTCGATCCCTGAGTCAGGAAGATCCCCTGGAAAAGGAAATGGCAACCCACTCCAGTACTCTTGCCTGGAGAATCCCATGGAGGGAGGAGCCTGGTAGGCTACAGTCCATGGGGTTGCAAAGAGTCGGACACGACTGAGCAACTTCACAACAAAAACACCAACATTCTTTACTATTAATCCATTACAACTTTTAGAGAAATGACTACTGCCAACAAATTAACATGTATACACCTAAGATTCTTAAATACTCCATTTTACCTGCAGTATTCTCTCAAGTATCAAGTTGGGTGATAAGTATTTCTGGTGCCAGATGGTCTGTCTATTCCACTCAATTCAGGGTATTCCACTCATTTCACAGCATGAAAGTGCTATGACCTAATAAACAAGTCTAGTTCCAAAGTCCACCTCTTGATGATCTAATCTAAAAGGACAAGAAAAGGGCAGTGAAAAGAGATGCCCTGTTGTTGATTTTTTTTTTAAGTTCTGCATTCTTCATGTACAACATGACTCCTCTGGCATATGAATATAGGTGAAGACATAATTTGTAGAATAATAGGCACTAATAATACATGCTGCTTCAGTACTGTCATATTTCCAATCCATCAAATTGATTAATGCTATAATAACTCTACACAAACCTATCAGTGCACTAATGAAGTCAAACCCAGTTTATCCTTAGGCAACTACACTCCAAAAGCCCATAGATGTCATCTCTTCAGCTTCCAAAGACTATTTAGACAGTGTAATACAAAAGGAGTAAGAAACACATGTAACCTGTCTCTAAATTTGGATGTCTTTCTGCCAAAGGTGTAAATGCAAATACTACTAATATAACAAAATGCTCAAAGAACATCTGGCAGCTCTTAAACATGGACAAGTTGCTGCAAGACACACAGAGAAAAGGAAATATATTTACTAGTTTGACATAAATACTATACTGATGATCTCAGTGATATCAACATAGCCACTAAGTTCAAAACCTGGTAAGTTTTAGGAAGTTATGATATGAAGCCTTCATTTAAAACAGATTTTCAAGATATTTAGACTTAAAATATAATGACATGTAACCTTATCAAAACTAGAATTTTAAGAACTATTAAACCTGCAATTCAATTTTCAAATTATAGTACAATTCAAAGATAATACTATATCCCAGATAATAGTGATCATGAAATGATTAAATGACAATGTCCCTGAGGCACTGTCTCTTAGGGGATGTTTAATGATACTACAGAGGATGTGTAAGCAGGAAGTGACTCTTCACCTAACAGGAGTTTAAAACCATTCTCCAATCACCTCAACAGTCAGAGATCAATGTTCAACATGTGGGACAGTGGTCCATGTATTTTACAACTCAGGGAATAGAGCCAATACTTGATAATAATTATTAGTGGAGTACAACCTTTAAAAATGTGAATCACTATGTTGTACACCTGTAACTTATACAGTATTGCACATCAGCTATATTTCAATTTTTAAGAAAATTTAAAAAGAATGGAGAGGTGCAATGTCATGCTGTCATTTCCATAAACCTAAAGTACTGACAGGCAGTATTCGGTAACACAGTGGTAAGGTTACTCTCTTAGTCCAGTTGGGCTACTATAACAAATACCATAGACTGAGTGGCTCGCAAACAACAGAAATTTACTTCTCACAGTTCTGGAAGCTCAAAGTCCAAAATCAGGGTGCAGGCACGGTTGGGTTCAGGTAAAAGACTTCTTCCAGGTCACTGACTACTGACTTCCTGCCAGCTCCTCACATGGTGGAAGGGGCGAGGGAGCTCTCTGGGATCTCTTTTATAATGGCACTAATTCCTAATCACCTCCCAATGGCCCCATATTCTAATAACATCACCTTGGGGATTAGGATTTCAACACATGAGTAGGGGGAAGGGGGACACATTCATAGGAGCCACTTAAAAAATAAACTGCAAGGAAGTACAGATAAAAAATTAAAGACTACCTTAGATTGAAATAAGGGCCCTGAAGCAAGAAGCAGACATTCTAAGACAGACTGGAGAAGTGTAAGATAAATACAGAGGGACTGCAGCTGCTGCTAAGTCGCTTCAGTCGTGTCCGACTCTGCGCGACCCCATAGACAGCAGCCCACCAGGCTCCCCCGTCCCTGGGATTCTCCAGGCAAGAACACTGGAGTGGGTTGCCATTTCCTTCTCCAATGCATGAAAGTGAAAAGTGAAAGGGAAGTCACTCAGTCGTGTCCGACTCTTAGTGACCCCATGGACTGCAGCCTACCAGGCTCCTCCATCCATGGGATTTTCCAGGCAAGAGTACTGGAGTGGGGTGCCACTGCCTTCTCCAACAAAGGGACTGCCAAACTCTAAAAGAAGATCCACACTAGAACCATTTCCTTGGCTTGATCCATCAGTCCTTAAGGAGAAAAAACTTGTTGACTGACATCAAAATTCACTGAATATTCTTTATTGCTTGTTGTATATATGTAGTAAACTGTATGTAGTTTTCATTTTAGAAAGTAAATTTAGCTACATTCTACAAATCTGTTTTATCAGTCATTCAACATATATTCACAGAACACACACACATATTTTATATATATACTTATATATATAAAAAATATACCCTCCCCCAAATATAATGTACCAGGCACCAGTCTAAGAACTTAAGGATAAAATTATAAAGAAAACCAAGTACCTGCCTTTAAGGTACTTAGACTTCAGTGGTACCATATGGCCCATCTCCATATTTTTTATAATACTCGAGCCCATCTGAAGATAACAATAAGGATTACCTGATACGGCTCAGTGATAAAGAATATACCTGCTAATGCAGGAGTTGCAGTAGACACGGGTTCGATCCCTGGGTTGGAAAGATTCCAACCTGAAGGAGGAAATGGCAACCCACTCCAGTATTCTTGCCAGGATAATCCCATGGACAGAGGAGCCTGGCAGGCTACAGTCCATGGGGTCACAGAGTAGAACACAACTGAGCAACTGAGCATGCATGCACACATGATACACTCATAACAAGTCTTAACTCTATCAACATGTTACAGACAACTAAGAACTACATACCACAGTGCACAATCTACAGAATGCCGAAGGAATGCCAATTTACTGAGCCCACAGCAGATAAATCATCAGTCTCACCAACCCATCATCAATATCTCCAACCACCTACTCATTTGTAACAAAGTGGTAAACAAAAGACTAAAAACACTCAAAGTGAGGATATATGACTGAGTGATGCATTAGATAAATGGGTTCTAATACCCTGACATTCAGGAAGCAGAGGAAGAAAAGCAAAACTGATTAAAAATTCAGGAAAACTAGTAAGGGGCAGAACTTCCTCCTTACAACCAAAATGGGGGCCCAAATGAAACTAGAGAACAATAAAAATCTCCTTCTGGTCAAAATCTACCTAGAAAGAGAACAAGACGGCAGAGGAGTAGGTGGACGTGGAGCACATCTCTCTCCACGGATACATCAGGAATATATCTTCAGACACAGAAGTGCATGCAGAACGCTGGCTGAGAGTGGACAGGAGTACCTGACCAGTGGAAAAGAATATATGAAACCATGCAAAACTCGGTAGGATGAAGGAACTAGGGGGAAAAACAGGTTAGAAGGACTAAACAGGGGTCCAATCCCCACATCGGGGCAATTGTCTAAGTCAGAGGAGAAACATTTGAGGCTGAGAGTGAAACAGCTGATCTGTGGTAGCCTAAATGGAATGAGAATCAGACAGTCCTTGCTGCAGCCACACATACCCCGGACAGGGACGCAAGTCCTCTAGAAAGCGCAGCAGCTGGGAGCTGGAGTTTAGCAACTGTGGAGCAATCCCAGGGTGAGGGCTGCTGTTGGCTGCGAAGAGACGGGATCGAGGGGATATGAGGGAGGAGATTATGGTGGGAAATGCCTGTGGAGGAAAGCCAGGCAGCCATGGAAGCAAGGCAATACTGCTGAGTCATGTGTAGGGGTTAAGCCATCACCATAGCCTCTCTCACCCCACACACCAGCATCAGCACCTGAACAATAGAGAGGCTGGCCCATCAAATGCCTGATGCACTGAACTACAGGGTAGGACCCCACCCAGGGTGCCCCTTTAAGTGACTGACCCACGGATCTACAGAGTAGGGCTCCAACCAGGGGGGCCCTTCTATGTGCCCAATGCACCAAACAACAGAGAAGGACCCCAGGCAAGGGAGCCCTCTCAGTGCCTGAACAGGCAGAGCTACATAGAAAGACTGGCCAAAGAGGCCTTCTGATTGCCAACTCCAAGAGGCTCAAAAAAACTCTGATAGGGCCATAACTCCTGCAGCGGAGGCAGTCTGTGTCCCTGCACACTTGGCATCGCCAGAGTCCCCGCAAGCCAAGCAGCTGCGCCACCTTCACACTCAACTCTCACTAGGGCAGAGCTGCCATAGGCAAGAAAAGTCTTGCATCTATGCGCACAGGGTTGCTTCGGTAGTGTCCGACTCTGCAACCCTGTAGACTGTGGCCTGCCAGGCTTCTCTGTCAGGGAGCGGGGTTCTCCAGGCAAGAATACTGGAACATATGGGCCAATACTGCATACCCTTCTAGAGCACTGTATTTCCTTCTGCTCTAGCCGCCAACTCCCCTGAGTACCTGGTGCCGTCAGAACCCCTGCAACCCAAGCAGCTGCACCACCTCAACTGGCCCTCACAGAGGCAAACCCAAGTCCTCCAGGGCAGCCTCAGGAGCAAATCCCAGTGGACAACCCACATGCAGAGGTGGAAATAAAACTACAATTGAAACCCAGGGGCAGTGTAGCTAAGGAAGAAGAACCAAAACCTTCCCACCAGCTGTACAAGCTGCAGATTAAATCCACACAATCAACTAGGCAGACTCTATGTCTATGGAATATATAAAAGGTCATTGAGAGCTCCCACAAAAGAGAACACACTAGTTCTGACAGCTGTGGACACTGGAGGCAAGAAAACACAGGAGTTGGACCAGATTAGAATCTGAGCTGCCCCCACAGCAGGTCCAGAGATCAGCACAGTGTTGAAGGGCATCCTAGGGAGGTGAGGGGGACTGTGACTCCCAGCGAGGGAAAGGATTCTGACAGCAGTGACTCAAGAAAAACATTTACTGTTCTTAACGCAAGAGTTTTGATTTGTTCTCTAGATTCTTTTGGATTTTTTTCCTTTTTTTCACCCGCTTTGTTGTAGTTGTCAATTTTATTGGCATTATGAAATCTAATTAAGCTTTTGTGCTTTTTTGCTTTTTTATGTCACATTTTTTTATAGTTGTTATAAACCTTTGCCTCTCTGTTGAGCTTTTGCATTTCTGCAGAGTTTTCCTTTTTTCTCTTTTTTTAAATTTAATTTTTAAAACCTATTATGTTTTCTACATTTATTCCTTTTTTTGCTTTTCCTACTGTCCTTTTCCCCTTGCAGTTAATCCTTAATGTGTATAAATCTTCTTTATCTATCTATATTTAACTTTGCATATCTATTCTTTCTTTCCTTTCTTTCCTCAACATATTTGTTAGTTTTATTTTCATTGCTTTATTCCCCGATTGGCACCTTGCTTTAGTTTTGTTTTCTATTTTCTCTTTTTTATAATTTTAATTTTTAATATTTTTAAACCTATTGTAATTTTTCTACTTTTATCCCTTTGTTTACCTTTCCTACTGTTCTTTTCCCCTTGCAGTTAATCTTTAATGCATATAAACCTCCTTCATCTACCTCTATTTAACTTTGCATATCTATTCTTTCTTTTCTTTCTTTCCTCTCAACATATTTGTTACTTTTATTTTCATTGCATTATTCCCCAATTGGCACCTTGCTTTAGTTTTGTTTTCCAGTTTTTGCTTTAGTTAGTTTTGTCTGGGAGATATAATTTTTGGTTTTCTTTGTTTGCTGGGTCAATCTGTTGTACTTTATTTTTCTTGGACTGTTTTGATTTTGCTTATGGGTATATATGTATATGTGTATATTCAGTCACAATTTTTATTGATGTTATAAACCTCTGCCTCTACATTGGGCTTTTACAGTTCTGTGGAGTTTTCCTTTTTTTTCTTTTCCTTTTTTCTTTCTTCTTCCTTTTTTTCTTTTCTTTTTTATAATTTTAATTTTTAATTTTTTAAATATTTTTTTAATTTTTAATTTTTTTACATTTATTCCCTTCTTTGCCTTTCCTACTGTTCTTTTCTCCTAGCAGTTAATCTTTAATGTATATAAACCTTCTTCATCTACCTCTATTTAACTTGGCATATCTATTCTTTCTTAGAAAACTTCAATCTTCTAAGACTCAACCAAGTTCAGTTCAGTTCAGTCACTCAGTCGTATCCGACTCTTTGCAACCCCATGAACCGCAGCATGCCTCCCTGTCCATCACCAACACAGGCCTCCCTGTCCATCACTAACTCCCGGAATCCACCCAAACCCATGTCCATTGAGTCAGTGACATCATCCAACCATCTCACCCTCTGTCATCCCCTTCTCCTCCTGCCCTCAATCTTTCCCAGCATCAGGGTCTTTTCAAATGAGTCAGCTCTTCGCATCAGGTGGCCCACGTATTGGAGTTTCAGCTTCAACATCAGTCCCTCCAATGAACACCCAGAACTGAACTCCTTTAGGATGGACTGGTTGGATCTCCTTGCAGTCCAAGGGATTCTCAAGAGCCTTCTCCAACACCACAGTTCAAATGCTTCAATTCTTCTGCACTCACCTTTCCCAAGAAGAAATAGAAGTTATGAACACTCCAATTACAAGCACTGAAATTGAAGCTGTGATCAAAAATCTCCCAAAAAACAAAAGCCCAGGACCAGATGGCTTCACAGGAGAATTCTATCAAACATTTAAAGAGCTAATGCCTATCCTTCTAAAACTCTTTTTCAAAATTACAGAGGAAGGAACACTTCCAAACTCATTGTACGAGGCCAGTGTCACCCTGATACCAAAACCACACAAAAACAACACAAAAAAAGAAAACTACAGGCCAATATCACTGATGAACATAGATGCAAAAATCCTCAACAAAATTTTAGCAAACAGAATTCAGCAACACATCAAAAAGCTCATACACCATGATCAAGTTGGGTGTATTTCAGGGATGCAAGGATTCTTCAATATACGCAAATCAATCAATGTGATACACCATATTAACAAATTGAAAGACAAACATGTCTTTCAATTTGTTAATTTGATAATCTCAATAGATGCAGAAAAAGCCGTTGACAAAATTCAGCACCCATTTATGATTAAAACTCTTTAAAAAAATGGGCATAGAAGGAACCTCTCAACATAGTAAAGGCCATATATGATAAGCCTACAGCAAACATTATTCTCAATGGTGAAAAACTGAAAGCATTTCCCCTAAGACCAGGAACTAGACAAGGGTATCTCTTTTGCCACTATTATTCAACATAGTTCTGGAAGTCCTAGCTACAGCAATCAGAGAAGAAAAAGAAATAAAAGGAATCCAGATCAGAAAAGAAGTAAAGGTCTCACTGTTTGCAGATGACATGATACTGTACATAGAAAACCTTAAAGATAGTATCAGAAAATACTAGAGCTAATCAGTGAATTTAGCAAGGTTGCAGGATACAAAATCAACACACAGAAATCACTTGCATTTCTATACACTAACAATGAAAAATCAGAAAGAGAAATTAAGGAATCAATCCCATCCACCACTGCAACAAAAAGAATTAAATACCTAGGAATAAACTTACCTAAGGAGACAAAAGAACTGTACACAGAAAATTATAACATACTAATGAAAGAAATCAAAGATGACATAAACAGATGGAGAGATATTCCATGTTCCTGGGTAGGAAGAAGCAATACTGTGAAAATGACTATATTGCCAAATGCAATCAACAGATTCAATGTGATCCGTATCAAATGACCAATGGCATTTTTCACAGAACTAGAAAAAAATTTCACAATTCCTATGGAAACACAAAAGACTCCAAATAGCCAAAGAAGTCTTGAGAAAGAAGAATAGAGAAGGAAGAATCAACCTTCCTGACTTCAGATTATACTACAAAACTACAGTCATCATGAGAGTATGGCACTAGCATAGAAACAGAAATATAGGCCAATGGAACAAGATAGAAAGCCCAGAAATAAACCCATGCACTTATGGGTACCTTATTTTTGACAAAGGAGACAAGAATATGCAGTGGGGCAAAGACAGCCTCTTCAATAAATGGTGCTGGGAAAACTGGACAGCTACATGTAAAAGAATGAAAGTAGATCACTTCCTAACACCATACACAAAGATAAACTCAGAATGGATTAAAGACCTAAATGTAAGACCAGAAACTTTGAAACTCTTAGAGGAAAACATAGGCAGAACACTTGATGACATAAATTAAAGCAAGATCCTCTACGACCCACCTCCTAGAGTAATGGAAATAAAAACAAAAGTATAAAAGTAAAGTATAAGTATAAAAGCATAAACAAGCAGGACTTGATTAAACTTAAAAGCTTTTGCACAGCAAAGGAAACTATAAGCAAGGTGAAAAGACAACCCTCAGAATGGGAGAAAATAATAGCAAATGAAACAACTGACAAAGGATTAATTTCTAAAATATACAAGCAGTCATACAACTCAATGCCAGAAAAATCAAACAACCCAATCAAAAAGTGGGGAAAAGACTTAACAGACATTTCTCCAAAGAAGACATCCAGATGGCTAACAAACACATGAAAAGATGCTCAATATCACTCATTGTTAGAGAAATGCAAATCAAAACTACGATGAGATATCACCTTATACCGGTCAGAATGGCCATCATCAAAAAGTCTACAAACAATAATTGCTGGAGAGGGTGTGGAGAAAAGGGAACACTCTTGCACTGCTGGTGGGAATATAAATTGATACAGCCACTATGGAAGACGGTATGGAGATTCCTCAAAAAACTAAGAATAAAACCACCATATGACCCAGCAATCTCACTCCTAGGCATATACACAGAGGGAACCAAAATTGAAAAAGACACATGTATCCCATTGTTCACTGCAGCTCTATTTACAAAAGCTAGAACATAGAAGCAACCTAGATGTTCATCACCAGATAAATGGATAAAGAAGTACGGTACATATACACAATGGAATGTTACTCAGCCATAAAACGAAATGCATTTGAGTCAGTTCTAATGAGGTGGATGAACCTGGAATCTATTATACAGAGTGAAATGAGTCAGAAAGAGAAAGATGAATATCGTATTCTAACACATATATACAGGATCTAGAAGAATGGTACTCAAGAACTTATTTACAGGGCAGCAATAGAGAAACAGACATAGAGAACAGACTTATGGACATGGGGACAGAAGAGGAGAGGGTGAGATGGATGGAAAGAGTAACACGGAAACTTATATTACCGTATGTAAAATAGATAGCCAATGGGAACTTGCTGTATGGCTCAGGAAACTCAAACAGGGGCTCTGTATCAACCTAGTGGGGTGGGATGGGGAGGAAGATGGGAGGGAGGTTCAAAAGGGAGGGGATATATGTATACCTATGGCTGATTCATGCTGAGGTTTGACAGAAAACAACAAAATTCTGTAAAGCAATTATCGTTCAATAAAAAAATTAATTAAAAAAAATGAGACTTCTACTTTCGCAGATGATGATGGTAGTGGTGGTGGCGGTGATGGCGACAGCAGTTAAGATTCCTCAAGAATTTTACAGCTAATATCTAGCATATATTTTAAAATGCTTACAAGTCAGTAATAAAGATGACAACTCAGTCTTTTCAATGAGCATAGGATATGAATAGATATTTCTCCATGAATGGCCAACAAGCACATGAAAAAATCCTCAATATCATGAGTCACTAGGGAGACACAATTCAAAACCACAGGGAGATGCCACTTCAGAGCCACTAAAATGACTATAATTAACAAGACAGACAGTAACAAATATTTAAAGGCTATGGAGCATTTGGAATTCTCACACAGTGCTGGGGGGATATAAAATGTTTAGTGGTTTCTGAAAATTACCATTATGACTCAGAATTCCACTCTTAGGATTTCACCCATGTGAAATGGGAAAACATATGCACATACAGATTTGTACAAGAAAGTTCACAGCAGCATTATTCATAATAATCAAATGGTGGAAGCAACCTCAATGACCATCAGCTGATGAGTAAACAAAATGTGGTATACCCATACCACAGAACACTATTTGGCAATAAAAAAGAATCAAGTAGAATACCTGATGGATGCAACATAGATGAATTTCAAAAGCATTATTCCCAGTGAAAAAAGCCATGCTAAAGAATACACACTGTATGATTCCATTTATACAAGATATTCAGAAGAGGCAAATCTACAGACAAAGTAGGTTAGTGGTAGACTAGGCGGGTCTGGGAAGAGAAATGATTGTATATAGGCAAGAAATTTCTTTTGGGGGTGAAGAAAATGTTTGTCCTACAACTGGATTATGGTAATAATCACATCTCTATAAATATACTAAATTTTTTTAAATTTTACATTTAAAAAGGTATATAAATTATAGATCATAAATAGATCTTAAAACACTTCTTGCATTTATTGTGCACTTAAGTGCTTGACATAGAAACCATTTCACAACTTTATGAGGTGCGTGTGTGCTAAGTCGCTTCCATCGTGTCTGACTCTTCGCGACACTATGGACTATAGCCCACCAGGCTCCTCTATCCATGGGTTTCTCCAGGCAAGAATACTGGAGTGGGTTGCTGTGCTCTCCTCCAGGGGATCTTCCTGACCCAAGGACTGAACCCATGTCTCTTATGTTTCCTGCATTGGCAGGCAAGTTCTTCAGCACTGGCGCCACCTGGGAAGCCCTTGATGAGGTAGACACTACTATTATCCCTATTTTACTGTAAGAAAACTAAGGCACATCCACAAATAATTTGCCGAAGTCAGTGCTAATCAGTAACAAGGGCTAGGGTTTGTCAGGTAGTGGCTCCCGCGTCAATGAACACACAACTGTATTAGCTAACCTCTTACAGAACCCACAAATCAACATACTTGGGTAATAATTATTATAACTAATTACAATTAAAGCAATTATAATCATTCTACAACAATGGTTCTCAACCCTTAATATACAAGAATCCCCTAAAAAACTTCATAAAAATGTATTTCCATCAAACCCTAAACTCAGAGATTCTGATACTATAGAAATGAAGGCCAAGAATCCAAACTTGCCACAGGCATGCCCAGTAAATCTGATGAAGATGGTCTGTGACCACCAAAAAAAAAAAAAAAAAGACTGTCCAGAGGGCATGGAGTACACCTGAAATAAGAGTAAGTTCTTTTCACCCCTTTCATTCACTTGCCTCATTAAAGACTGGCAGTAAGGATCTGTGTAGATTAATTTTATTCAAGAAGATTTTTGCCCATCTTATTCTACTTAAGTATTTGTGGATATGGCTTAAAGCCATGTTTTAAAACATGCTTTAGTTAACATGTTGCAACTTTACAGTGTTCCAGAATAAGCTTTTAAGATTAATGAACTGAGGCCGCACTTGTTCTGGAAACAGAAAGTGGTTAAATGATAGTTTTTCCATTAGATGTAATCAATAAGGAAAGTAAAATTAAGTTAGTAGTTATGAGATTTGAATGTGAGCCATTTGAACCTATCTATTTGAAAGTAGAGATCAATTTCAAAAAGTTACTCAAGGATCAATTTCATAAAACAGACAAATTTCTGGAGGTTAACAAGGGTGAAGAAAACAAATTCATAGCATCATCAAGCCAATAACCCAGACTACAGTGAATACAAGCTAAAACTGAAAACGTTCCATTCTTATTCAGTAAGGATTCATATGTCATCCTCTCAAAGGGTTATGTTTAGACTCTGTCTCATTATAAACATGATCCATCATTTTTCATTAATTTCCAATAAAAAGCTGGCCAACTCCAAGTGACTATGAATAGATATGAAACTTGTAGCTAGGGCTCAAAATGTGAATTTTGTTTTTAAAAATGGTAATCTGGAATTCATAAAAGAGGACACACTGACACCACGTCTGAGCTTTTCTCAGAAACAAAGATGAATATGTGATCAATAGCAGAGCTATACAAAAACAGCTGGTTTAGATTAAAAGCACAATATCTGGCCAAAAAACTGAGAAAAGACAGTCCCACACAAATATCAGACCTCAACACTGCTAACAATGTTAACCTCCAAGATGTAATGGTTTTCTAAATCTAATCCTAGTAAATGTAAAATAAATGTCCCTTCAACTAAGAAGCAATCCTCCCCACCACTGTAAACTCATTACAATCATTGTAATAATAGAATCTGTTATTTTAAGTATCTACTATGTTCTAATACTAGACATAGATTAACTCTCTATCAAGCTAGGTAACCAGAGAACTCTCTATTTCTCCTGCCTCACTCCTCTCTGGTAGCCATGAGACAAATGATTTCCTACAGAGGATTTGATCTGTTATATCTCCAGAAATCCTAGCAGAACTGCAAGATTCCCCAAGAACAACAACAAAAACAAAAAGACAAAATAAACAGGAAATAAGATAATACAGCCTAAACATCACAGAATCCCTTCATGAACAAGGAACGCAGGGAAAGAAAATCCTCAGAGAGGCAGAAAAAAATATATTAAAGCCTTTAACTGAACTACCACAGGTTATTAAACTTGCAAAATGTACCAAAGTGAAAGTGAAGTCGCTCAGTCGTGTCCGACTCTTTGCGACCCCATGGAATGTAGCCCACCAGGCTCCTCCATCCACGGGATTCTCCAGGCAAGAACACTGGAGTGGGTTGCCATTGCCTTCTCCAATGCATGAAAGTGAAAAGTGAAAGTGAAGTCGCTCAGTCGTGTCCAACTCCTAGCGACCCCATGGACTGCAGCCCACCAGGCTCCTCCATCCATGGGATTTTCCAGGCAAGAGTACTGGAGTGGGGTGCCATTGCCTTCTCCGAAAATGTACCAAGGACTATGATAAATAGACAAAGATTAATATAAAACTGCCACTGTTCTCTAGGATCTAATTTTGTTGAGTAGGTGGGGGGCACAGAACAGGGGGAGTGAGAAGAGGTGACTGAGATACACATAAGCATTTACAATACAATAAACAATACGGGGGAGTCGGGGGAAACACAGGCCTTGAAGTGAGACATGGCTGGGTTCCCCTCCCAATTCTACAACTTATCGCCTAAGTGACCTAGGCCAAGTTGTGTAATCTTTCTTGCCTCATTTACCTCATCTGTAAAAAGAGGAAAATGACCCACCTTTAAGGCTGTTGGAAGAATAAAACTAGATAAACTATGTAAATGCCATATACAATCTCTAAGCTCACAGAATGTATTCAGTAACATTAATATAAGCATCAGACCAGAGGTTTGTATAAAGCACTATAGGAATCTTCTCGAAGAAATAACCTGCTTGAGGAAGACAGGAAAGAATTCACAAGAGGAGATGAAATCTGAACTGAGTAAAAACACAAATAATAATAATCACAAGTGCGCCAGACAGAGGGTGAGGGTGCAGGGAGAGGAGTTCAGATGTTCACTAAACATCTAACACCCCTAACTCGGTTTGAGAGAAGAGAGGTAAAAGACTCAGTAAAGACTTCCTAAATTAGCGTCTGTATTCTAGGATATACCACTTTGTATTCAAATTATCAGTTTTGGTGGATGTGTCCCACACAAGGATGTTAAGTTCATCAAAAGCAACAACTGTTCCCCAGTTTTGTACCCCAGCACCTAGCAGGGCACACAGCACAAACTAGATACTCAGCTTAAAAATATATTATATGGAAAATACAAGCAGGTCTTTTGCTATCTAAAGCCTAAAAGATAATTGACAGCAAAAAATGGCTGTAAGTCTGGAAATAAAACCATCTAACCAAATTAACATCTCAGGTTAAGTCATGAAGTAACTTCTTCGGCTTATAAAAGTTCTCAGAGATAAAAATATATAATCAGCACAAAAACAGAGCTAAGTGTATAAGCATAATGAAATGCTTTTTATGGTTTCTATTTTGCTAAAGCAGTTACAGTTAATGGGAATTGCCATGACAAAATGATTGTTTTTATGAAAAGAACCTTCTTTATTACTAACCAATCAAATTTCATTTTTATTACTGATGTAGAAAAGTTCAAAACCATGATTCATTTATAAAGCGTACAAAAATAAGAAAAGTGTTCAAGAATAGAGTACAGGATCATTTACAAAGCAATAAAAAATTAAACATGCATTTCTCTTACTGCCAAGGCAGATACTTCTACACATAAATGTCTGTAGCTAGATTTGCTGAATATAACTTCTGTCTTTGAACAAAAAATGAGAAGCCTGAATTTAATATCTCATCTCCAGTTGACATCTTCAGTCCATCTGATAACTGCTTATCAAGAAATATCAAAAACGTTTGAAAAATGTTAAGTTTGATGATGTGTTCTTTCAATTTTCACTCAAATATGAAAGGCTTGAGCTAACATTAATAACTCAGAAGTTCTCACAGAAGAGAGACTGACAAATTGTATGGGGCACCAAAATCTCTTAAGCTAAAAATGAAAAGTCAAGTAATTTCAGAGTACAAATTGTTAATAAAGCATACAACAGTAGCAAAATTCATGTTATGCTTAATACAGACTATTACAAGGTCAAAAACAAGTCTCTCATGTGATCTTCACAGCATACCAAAGTTTTCTAAAATGAAACAAATTATTGGCTCTAAGAATTTGGTTTCCAACCTATTCATGAATACAAACATGTAAAAGAAAATAGATCACACTGATGTCAATAAATTGTGTTTTGCCTCTAATGTGAAGTATAACCTATTCTGTCTTTGTTTTTGCATCTGCCCCTTCAATATCTACTTCACAGGTGCCAAGGTGATAAGCACTACAGTTAGAGACTATTTCTACAATGAACACAAATGAAAAAAGATTCTCTGCAATGTTATGGCCGATTCAGTAACTTCTTATTAATCCTTCAGTGCCTTCCTCAATACTGGAAAATCCTCAGAATGCAGTTTACAAATAACTAACAAACCTTTATTTTCAATAACAAAGAAATTTAACGTATTTTTTCAAATATCTGTTGCAATGATTATTAGATATTCGATATACAGATGTAAGAGCCCTGACTATCATTTCTTTATTCTCAATAAACCTTGTGACCAACAGCATCACTTCTATTATACAAAGGACTTTTAACCCATAGTTTCCACTTCACTGAGCCTCTAGAATCCTCCTGAAATGCTCTAAGTCCAGATTTCCCAGTATTCATGTGAAAGAAAGATGGAATAAAAAAGTTTATTACTGATATCAAAACAAAATTTGTAAACATGTCTGTACTTATTACACTTAACTTCATGTTTACATAAGGATGTCACTGGAACTGTAAAACTACTTTCCGAGATGATACCATAAAGTAATGTTACTGCTAGAAGGAAATTATTAACACATTTAAATAATCAAACACCTGCATACCCACAATGAGATAAATGAAATATCCCAAGTCTTCTTTTTCATCCTTTACGTACTTTACGGAGCTTCTAAATAAAGAACAGAACAGACATTGCCCTGATTTCAAAAGATTATTAACTGTGCTATGATGAAATTGACTAATATGCTTAAAATATATCAACACATTAGTGAAGTACTAGTCACTAACTCAGAAAAGATGGTATAGTTAATAAAAATAAAGACACTTGGGATATTTTGGTGTCCAAAATATTAAGAGGATATTACAATGGTAACATCCTCAAAGGCACCAGGAAAACACAGGAATAACAGAAACTACCATGTACTAAACATACCATGTAGCGCCCTAAGTGAGGTGCTTACCATACTTTATAAAATATACTGTCACCCTTTCACAAATACGGAAACTGGCCTATTAAGGTCTGCCCAAGATTATTAAACAAAAGGCTTAGAACTCAGTTCTATCTTACTCCAGTGCCCTTGTTTTTATACAAGTTTCAATTTCCTTATCCATAAAACAAAAACAACACCTAAAAGGATCAAATTGTTAGTATCAGCAGCTATGTATTATCTAGCACAGTAGGTCAAAAATGGACACTTACTCTTATCATCAACCAGATACATAACAACTAATTTTTTAAGGCTAAAACTTTTCAGCAAAACCTCATAAATAAACCACTACTGAAAAAGCCTCAAAGTATCTACCCCTATGACCTATACTGAAGATTCAATTATATAATGAAGATAAATATGGCTGAAACTTATCAAAGGTATAATCTTGAAACAAATATCAGAATAATTCGTTATAGGAGTAACTTTAATAAATGTAATAACTGTTTACAGATGTTTTATATTATTGAAATAAATTATGTATTCTATCTAAAAGTAATTTTAAAAGTTTTACCAAACTTGTATTTTTACACAAGAGGACAGAGGCAAAGTCCAGTGAGAGAGAAAAACTGATAGGTAAATGAGCCAAAAATAACATTCAGTTCAGTTCAGTTCAGTCGCTCAGTTGTGTCTGACTCTTTGCAACCCCTTGAATCGCAGCACACCAGGCCTTCCTGTCCATCACCAACTCCCGGAGTTCACCCAAACTCATGTCCATCCAGTCAGTGATGCCATCCAGCCATCTCATCCTCTGTCGTCCCCTTCTCCTCCTGCCCCCAATCCCTCCCAGCATCAGAGTCTTTTCCAATGAGTCAACTCTTCGCATGAGGTGGCCAAAGTATTGGAGTTTTAGCTTTAGCATCAGTCCTTCCACAGAACACCCAGGACTGACCTCCTTTAGAATGGACTGGTTGGATCTCCTTGCAGTCCAAGGGACTCTCAAGAGTCTTCTCCAACACCACAGAAAATAACATAAATGAACACTTATTGAGCACTTACTATGTGCCAGACACAATGCCAAACATTTTCTATTTTTTATCTAATCCTTAAATAATTACAATTATCTTTACCAATTTGCAAATAAGAAACCTGAAGCTTAAAAAGGCAAGTGACTTGCCTAAGGTCACACTTTTAGCAAGTAGCTGAATAAGAACCCAGGTCTGACTCTCACTTCCAAGTCCACAAGGAGAAAGCAAGGAGAAGGAAGTGATCAGCACTGTAGAAGATTCCTGCAGTTTAAATTCAGTATCTCTCTAGCTTTTTCCATGTATCTGATGACAGTGTGGAACCCTAAAAGCTGGAGCAGAGATAGGTACATAGGTCTCTCCTGGTACAGAGATAGGCTAATGAGTCAGCCCTTTCCTGTCACAGTATTCCATCCCTTTGACTACTACAGTGACCACACCAAATGTGGTCACACAACCCAAATGCGAATACTGAATCATTCCCCAGGATATGTTCATACCCAACTATCTGTAAAAACTAATTTTTTAACCTGAAACTCAAGTAATGTGTTGAAAATCTTGCCAGTTTAAAAAAAAACCAAGTGAAAATTTAAAATACACAGGCTGTTATAAAAGATTCTGAAAACCATTCAATATCCAGACTATTTATCCTCCTTTTACAGTTCTTAATCTAGCACGTCCTTATCTAGAGATTCAAACTTTAGTTCAAAAATCGTAAGTTACCATTCCTTTAAACATCACTAAGTTAAAAGAAAAATTCAAAATTCTCTCCTTAAAAAAACTATCCAAATAAACTATTCAGTTAGATACACAAATATGTATTTGCCAAGTACCATTTATATCAGCAAATTCATATACACCTGTGATGGCTCTGAAGTCCATTAAACTGGTGAGACTACCTTTGCCAGAATACCCTTTCTACTGTGTCTTACTAGGGTGAGCTACAAGGGACATCCTCCAGCAGGTGTTGGGAACACAGAGGGAAGACAGCCACTTTGTAGCAAATACCTCCCAGTTATTCAAATACTACTCTAGGCAAGCTGGGAAGGAATTTTGCTGACATAATTAAAGCAAGCCCGAATGAGCTGACTTTATGTTAATCAAAACAGAGATTATCCTGGGTGGGCCTAACTTACTAACAAACAAAGCTCAGGCTCTGCAAGCAGCTGCACCTGCTCTCTTCTCCTGGAGCCCCTTCAGGGCTATCTACATTGTGGCCTTAGCATCTGGTTGGCCAACCTCCACCAGAACATATGCCTGTGTGTGTGTCTATGTGTCTGTCTGTCTGTGTGTGTTTGTATGTGTGTCTCCCTATCCACAGGGATCCCTATCCATTATCAGGCCTCCCTGTCCATCATCAACTCCCAGAGTTTACCCAAACTCATGTCCATTGAGTCGGTGATGCCATCCAACCATCTCATCCTCGGTCATCCCCTTCTCTTCCTGTCTTCAATCTTTCCCAGCATCAGGGTCTTTTCAAATTAGTCAGTTCTTCGCATCAGGTGGCCAAAGGATTGGGGTTTCAGCTTCAGCATCAGCCCTTCCAATGAATATTTAGGACTGATTTCCTTTAGGATGGACTGGTTGGATCTCCTTGCAGTCCAAGGGACTCTCAAGAGTCTTCTCCAACGTTTAAAAGCATCAATTCTTTGGCGCTCAGCTTTCTTTATAGTCCAACTCTCACATCCATACATGACTACTGGAAAAACCATAGCCTTGACTAGACGGACCTTTGTTGGCAAAGTAATGTCTCTGCTTTTTAATATGCTGTCTAGGTTGGTCATAACTTTTTTTTCAAGGAATAAGTGTCTTTTAATTTCATGGCTGCAATCACCATCTGCAGTGACTTGGGAGCCCCCAAAAATAAAGTCTGACACTGTTTCCACTGTTTCCCCAACTATTTGCTATGGAATGATGGGACCAGATGCCATGATCTTAGTTTTCTGAATGTTGAGCTTTAAGCCAACTTTTTCACTCTCCTCTTTCACCTGCATCAAGAGGCTCTTTAGTTCTTCACTTTCTGCCATAAGGCTGGTGTCATCTGTTTACCTGAGGTTATTGATATTTCTCCCAGCAATCTAGATTCCAGCTTGTGCTTCCTCCAGCCCAGTGTTTCTCACGATGTACTCTGCATAGAAGTTAAATAAGCAGGGTGACAATATACAACCTTGACATACTCCTTTTCCTATTTGGAACCAGCCTGCCGTTCCATGTCCAGTTCTAACTGTTGCTTCCTGACCTGCATACAGGTTTCTCAAGGGGCAGGTCAGGTGGTCTGGTATTCCTATCTCTTTCAGAATTTTCCACAGTTTATTGTGATCCACACAAAGGCTTTGGCATAGTCAATAAAGCAGAAATAGAAGTTTTTCTGGAACTCTCTTGCTTTTTTGATGATCCAGCAGATGTTGGCAACTTGGATCTCTGGTTCCTCTGCCTGTTCTAAAACCAGCTTGAACATCTAGAAGTTCACAGTTCACGTGAACTATTGTTGAAGATTGGCTTGGAGACTTTTGAGCATTACTTTACTAGCATGTGAGATGAGTGCAAACGCGCGGTAGTATGAGCATTCTTTGGCATTGCCTTTCTTTGGGACTGGAATGAAAACTGACATTTCCAGTCCTGTGGCCACTGCTGAGTTTTCCAAATTTGCTGGCATATTGAGTGCAGCACTTTCACAGCATCATCTTTCAGGATCTGAAATAGCTCAACTGGAATTCCACCACCTCCACTAGCTTTTTTGTAGTGATGCTTCCTAAGGGCCACTTGACTTCGCATTCCAGGATGTCTGGCTCTAGGTGAGTGATCACACCTTTGTGATTATCTGGGTCATGAAGATCTTTTTTGTATAGTTCTTCTGTGTAATCTTGCCACTTCTTCTTAATGTCTTCTGCTTCTGTTAGGTCCATACCATTTCTGTCCTTTATTGAGCCCATCTTTGCATGAAATATTCCCTTGATATCTCTGATTTTCTTGAAGAGATCTCTAGTCTTTCCCATTCTATTGCTTTCCTCTATTTCTTTGCACTGATCACTGAGGAAGCCTTTCTTATCTCTCCTTGCTATTCTTTGAAACTCTGCATTCAAATGGGTATATCTTTCCTTTTCTCCTTTGCTTTTCACTTCTCTTTTCACAGCTATTTGTGAAAATTTGGCCTTGGAGTACAGAATGAAGCAGAGCAAAGGCTAATAGAGTTCTGCCAAGAGAACGCACTGGTCATAGGAAACACCCTCTTCCAACAACACAAGAGAAGACTCTACACATGGATATCACCAGATGGCCAACACTTTAATCAGACTGATTATATTCTTTGCAGCCAAAGATGTAGCAGATCTATAAAGTCAGCAAAAACAAGACTGGGAGCTGACTGTGGCTCAGATCATGAACTCCTTATTGCCAAATTCAGACTTAAATTGAAGAAAGTAGGGAAAACCACTAGACCATTCAGGTATAACCTAAATCAAATCCCTTACGATTATACAGTGTGAGAAATAGATTTAAGGGACTAGATCTGATAGACAAGAGTGCCTGATGAACTATGGATGGAGGTTCGTGACATTGTACGGGAGGCAGGGATCAAGACCACCCCTAAGAAAAAGAAATGCAAAAAAGCAAAATGGCTGTCTGAGGAGGTCTTACAAATAGCTGTGACAAGAAGCAGAATACTGTAAATAGTTGCTGAATAGTCACACTTACTAGTGAAATACAAGGTTTCATATAAATTATGTTAGCCATCATTTTTTTTGCTGTTGCCAAAATATAATCTTCCAAATTTTTATAATTACAACCATTTAAATTTAAAAGTAAAATATTCTCACTCCACCAACACACTATCCTTATTACTCTGAAATTACTAGTTAAAATTGAGTATTCTCCTACATTTTTTTGCTTACATATACCTATTTACACAGAATTCATTTATTTAAATAGTTCATACTATATATATATACACTATATATATATAGTTCATACTCTATATATATAGTTTCATACTACATATATATATATATATAGTTTTAAACTTGTTTTTATTAATATTTAAGATAATCAGAGTCTTCAGCCAATATGCTTAACAGCTATGTTGCTATTGTTGTTTAGTCACTAAGTCGTGTCTGACTCTTTCGCAACCCCACGGACTGCAGCCCATCAGGTTCCTCTGTCCATGGGATTTCCAAGTCAAGAATACTGGAGTGGGTTGCCATTTCCTTCTCCAGGGGATTTCCCCAACCCAGGGATTGAATCCATGTCTCCAGCATTGGCAGGTAGATTCTTTACCAATGAGCCACCAGGAAAGCTTAACAGCTATACTTCTATATTTTTAGTATCTGTAATAATGTGGCATGCTATAACTATACCCTCCCACGTGGCACAGTGATAAAGACTCTGCCTGCCAATTCAGGGGACACAAGAGATGTGGGTTAGATCCCTGGATGAGGGAATTCCCCTGGAGTAGGAAATGGCAACCCACTCCAGTATTCCTGCCTGGAAAAGCTCACGAACAGAGGAGTCTGGCAGGCTATGAGGTCACAAAGAGTCAGACACAACTGACCACGCATGCTGTAACTTAACATATATTTAAGATGTCTCTGGGTTTTTGCTATTACAGATAATACTACAATTACTACAGTTGTATATTTCTTTAAATACTGGCCCTTATATTTCTATCAGATAAATCCCATAAAGAATTTCTGAGTTAATTCAGTTCAGTTCAGTCGCTCAGTCGTGTCCGACTCTTTGCAACCCCATGAATCGTAGCACGCCAGGCCTCCCTGTCTGTCACAAACTTCCGGAGTTCACTCAGACTCACATCCATCGAGTCGGTGATGCCATCCAGCCATCTCATCCTTTGTCGTCCCCTTCTCCTCCTGCCCCCAATCCCTCCCAGCATCAGGGTCTTTTCCAGTGAGTCAACTCTTCACATGAGGTGGCCAAAGTATTGGAGTTTCAGCTTTAGCATCAGTCCTTCCAATAAACATCCAGGACTGATCTCCTTTAGAATGGACTGGTTGGATCTCCTTGCAGTCCAATGGACTCTCAAAAGTCTTCTCCAACACCACAGTTCAAAAGCATCAATTCTTCAGCGCTCAGCTTTCTTCACAGTCCAACTCTCACATCCATACATGACTATTGGAAAAACCATAGCCTTGACTAGACGGACCTTTGTTGGCAAAGTAATGTCTCTCCTTTTTAATATGCTATCTAGGTTGGTCATAACTTTCCTTCCAAGGAGTAAGCGTCTTTTAATTTCATGGTTGCAATCACCATCTGCAGTAGCATTTAAATAACTATTGCTATGTTAAGTTCCCCAAAAGCAGCTGTTTCTTACAGACTCCCCAATACTTTGAGGGCAACTGTTTTCCCCATGCCAGTGTCAGTACTAAAAATTATAGTATTCATTTCTGCCCATCTGACTGGGTGGAAATTAGTGATGGAGGGCATCTTTTCATATATTCACTGCTGATTTGCATTTCCCCTTTAGTTAACTGCCTGTTCTTATTCTTTATCTTTGATTCTGTTGGTCTGCCTTTTTCTTATTAATTTGTAGAAACTTATGTGCCTCATCATACGAAGCTTTTAAAATGTATCTGCAAAAATTCTATTAATTTTTTCTTCCATGCACTCTGAACTCTGTCTTGCTTAGGCATCCTACACTATATCACCTATATTTTTCCTAATTATTTTATTACAATTTGGTTTCTGTTCTTATTTTACACTTAAATTTTTAATCCATCTAGAATTTATTCTTGCAGTGTCATAACGTAGGAGCTGTCCCAACACGACTTATTAAATTATCCATCTATAAATGCCTCCTCCTAGAGTGATCACCCCAAATAGCTAAGATGGCAGACTGATCAAATTCATAGAAACTCCTAAATTTCAGGAACTGAAGCAAAGTTCCAAATTGATTAAAAGATATTCATTTTTTCCTTAAGAAATCACACATTAGGGTACATGTACACTGTATACCAATATCAGCATACACTATGAAATATTTTAATATAGCAATCTACATTCATGATCTAACTTTTTAAAAAACATGAACAGTAAAAACAAATAATCATTGCTTGAAATCTCAAGATTATTCATTGATTCAGGTCACGAATACTTATTGAGCACCAACTGACAGGTCCTCAAGATACTAGAAACAATGTAAGTATCATTCCTGCCTTCAAGAAGCTTGCAATCTAGTGGGGGCTTCCCTCACTTTTAGAAGACAATATCTTTGAGTGAGAAAAAGAAAAGAGAAATGAATTTTAACACAAATGTAATGAAAAACATTTGGCAAATTCCATGACATTCAATACTTTTCATTTCAAAAATACTACCTTATTGCAAAGGTACCTAAGTATCCTGGTTTCTGAATATTTACCGTACTCAATGAAAATACTTCTAGGACGTTTAAGACTAACTCCATTTAAAGATTAACCCATCAACCTATACCTACAATAGTCTCTCACTTTCTGAACAATATTTAATATCTTTCACTACAGTAAATAAGAACCTCGATAACAGAAATATATTCAATAACAGAAAATTTCAAAATATATTGTAAATCTATTTACAACAGTCATGTTCAGTCCGTCGAGTCAAAGGTGTTTCAAAAAATTCATGCAGCCTTAAAACTGGGTCAGTGAATGCTGGAGACCTAGCAAATGGCAATATTGTGCTGCTCATTGGCCTCTCAAATGACAATGGCGACTCATTAGTGACAAGCACCTTAAACTTCAGGTCCCACACCGAGGCTGCCCCAACACTTAACTCTGAAGCTCTCGGATATGGCCACGCCTCCCACCTTAATTCCAGCCCACAGCGTTCTCCACTTATCCCAACACAGACCCAATGGGTAGCTGGACAAAGCACTGCCCAGGAAAAACGGATGGGATTCCCACTCCTCCAGGCTGACCTTAGCCAAGTTTCTCCCCCTGTTTTCTCATCCAGGAGATAGTAGTCAGTGCCCGCCTCTATCCCGAAGCTTGGGTTCAGCGTCTAATGCTGCAAAGCTGGAGGAAAGCTGCAGTGCTTAAAGCCGCACTGCTCCCTATGACTACCCCAGGACGGCCCCCGCCTCCGTCCGGGTCCGCGGCCACACACGCTACCTGCGATCTGGGAGACTAAGGCTTCCGCAACTAGAGACATGTCGGCTGGGCGGCCCTGCGCCCGCAGTTCCTGCTCCCCGAGATCCTCAGCGAACTCCCGCGCAACCCCGGCGGCTCCTGGATCCTAACAGGCCTGGCTCCGGCAGAGGCTTGGACTCCCAAAGCCCACCCCTGCGGCGACGGCGGCGGCAGCACCACCGGCTCAGACTCCAAGGTTACCGCCAGGCCTGGCCAGGAACTTCCGGCGCAGCTGACAGCGGCGCGCGAGCGCTTCCGCTGGCCCCGCCTCCGCCTTCTTTGGCATTTCCTGTCCCCGGGCTCCCGGCCACTGGGGGCCACCCCAGAAAGGGAGAGGGAGAAGAGAAGGGTATTTGATTCCCGACTCTGGCGTACAGGGTGGGCGGGTGTACCCCAGAAGTTTTCAGTTTCCTTTCCAAGCGAAATTTTTGTAAGCAAATACGTTTGTTTTGTTTTGTTTTATTTTTTTGTTAAAGTGATTTCAAACAAGAGGCAGTTGTTTGCCCATGATTCTATGTGCTCACTTAGTTGTGTCCGACTCTTTGCAACCCCATTAGCTGTAGCCCGCCAGGCTCCTTTATCCATGGGATTTTCCAGACAAGATGACTGGAGTGGGTTGCCATTTCCTTTAAATTTTATGTTTATACAATTTTTAAAGGTTAAACTCCATTTACATTACAAAATATTGGCTATATCCCCTGTGTTGTGCTTATCCCCTGTAGCGTATCTTACATCAGTAGTTTCTATCTCCCACACTCCCACTCCTGTATTGCCCCTTCCTCCTCCTCATTTGTAACCATTAATTTGTTCTCTGTATCTGTGAGTCTTTTTTTTGTTACATTCACTACTGGGTTGTATTTTTTAGATTTCACGTATTAGTGATATGATAAAGGCAAGTAGCATTCCTAAGCGTCCACTGAATACCAGACTTAAAATATATATACAGTATTCTATTTCATTTCATCCTCTATAAACAACCCGGTGAGATCTTATTGCCCTTTTACAGGTAAAGAAACAGGCTGAGGAATGTTAAACTGCCTGCCCAGGGAGTCCGCTCAAGCCCAGATTTCAAATCCACATTAATTTCCTTTATTCAGCTACTGTTGATTGGTCCATGGACAGACATTAATGTTTAATTATTTCTTCACTCAACCATGTTTGCCAGAGAGAACGTAGCTGGAGCAAATAAGAAAGTGAAAGTCACTCAGTCCTGTTGGACTCTTTGCGACCCGTTGGACTATACAGTCCATGGAATTCTTCTCCAGCCCAGAATGCTAGAGTGGATAGCCATTCTCTTTTCCAAGGGATCTTCCCAACCCAGGGATCAAACCCAGGCCTTCAGCATTGCAGGCGAATTCTTTACTAGCTCTCCACCAGGGAATCCTGAGGCTTAAAAACGTAAGTGGTTTGTCCAAGGTAACAATATATAGGTACACCGTATGTATACACATACAAAGGGATATTATTCAGCCATAGAAAATAATGAAATAATGCCATTGCAACAACATAGATGGACCTTGGGGGCATGATCCTAACTTAAATAGGTCACAGAAAGACAAATACCATATGATCTCACTTATACATGAAACCTAAAAAAAAAAAAAAAACCACACACACAAGAAGAAATGAAAGCTTATAGTTACAGAGAACAGATTGGTGGGTGACAGAGGCAAGGTGTAAGAAATGGGTGAAAGAAATAAAAAGGTACAAACTTCTCTAGTTATAAAATAAGTCAAGAGTATATAATGCACAGCACAGCAACTATAGGTAATAATGTGTTGCATATTTAAAAGTTGCTAAGAGAATAAACTTTGCCAACAAAGGTCCATCTGGTCAAGGCTATGGTTTTTCCAGTGGTCATGTATGGATGTGAGAGTTGGACTGTGAAGAAAGCTGAGTGCCGAAGAATTGATGATTTTGAACTGTGGTGTTGGAGAAGACTCTTGAGAGTCCCTTGGACTGCAAGGAGATCCCAGTCCATTCTCAAGGAGATCAGCCCTGGGTGTTCTTTGGAAGGAATGATGCTAAAGCTGAAACTCCAGTACTTTGGCCACCTCATGCAAAGAGTTGACTCATTGGAAAAGACTCTGATGCTGGGAAGGATTAGGGGCAGGAAGAAAAAGGGATGACAGAGGGTGAGATGGCTGGATGACATCACCGACTTAATGGACGGGAGTCTGAGTGAACTCCGGGAGCTGGTGATGGACAGGGAGGCCTGGCGTGCTGCAATTCATGGGGTCGCAAAGAGTCAGACACAACTGAGCGACTGAACTGAACTGAAGAGAATAAATCCTACAAGTTTACATCACAAGAAACACTTCTGTAACTACGTAGAATGACAAATGTTAACTAGATGTATTGTGGTGATCATTTCACAATACATACAAATTTTGAATCTTTATGCTGTACATCTGAAACTAATATAATGTTGTATGTCAATCATAGAGCTTCCCTCGTAGCTAGGACAGTAAAGAATCTGCCTGCAATGCAGGAGACCAGGGTTTGCCCCTTGGGTTGGGAAGATCCCGTGGAGAAAGGAATGGCAACCCACTCCAGTATTCTTACCTGGAGAATCCCATGGACAGAGGAGCCTGGTGGGCTCCATGGGGTTGCAAAGAGTCAGACACAAATGATCAACTAACACTACTACTACTATGTCAATCATACCTCAATTTAAAAAAATCACATTTAATTTAAAAGTCAGATAGCTTACTAAGTTTCTGCAAAGAAACATGATGTTCTGAGAATTACTGTCCATGACATTTAGAAAGCAACGTCTTCTTTCTTTATGCTTCCATAGCTCTATTACAGTTTTTGGTCCATAGTTCTGTTTCTTTAACTAGTATATTAGTTTCACAACGTATAACCATAAATCGAGTGGCTAAAAACAATAGAAATTTATTCTCTCAAATATGTGGAGGCTAGAAGTCTGAAATCAGTGTCATCAGAACCATGCTTTCTCTCCAAGCTGCCGAGAAGAATTCTTCCCTGCTTCTTTGTAGCTTTTAGGGGCTGTCAGCTATCCTTGGCCTTCTCTGGCTTGTAGACACATCACTCAAATCACCACCTCCCATCATCATATGCATTTTTGCTGTGTGTCTCAGTTCAGTTCAGTAACACGGTCATGTCCGACTCTGCAACCCCATGGACTGCAGCACACCAGGCTTCCCCGTCCATCACCAACTCCCAAAGCTTGCTCAAACTCATGTCCAATGAGTCAGTGATGCCATGAAACCATCTCATCCTCTGTCATCCCCTTCTCCTTCTGCCTTCAGTATTTCCCAGCATCAGGGTCTTTTCAAATTAGTCAGTTCTTCGCATCAGGTGGCCAAAGGATTGGGGTTTCAGCTTCAGCATCAGCCCTTCCAATGAATATTTAGGACTGATTTCCTTTAGGATGGACTGGTTGGATCTCCTTGCAGTCCAAGGGACTCTCAAGAGTCTTCTCCAACACCACAGTTTAAAAGCATCAATTCTTTGGCGCTCAGCTTTCTTTATAGTCCAACTCTCAGATCCATACATGACTACTGGAAAAACCATAGCTTTGACTAGACGGAATTTATTGGCAAAGGAATGTCTCTGCTTTTTAATATGCTGTCTAGGTTTGTCATAGCTTTTCTTCCAAGGAGAAAGAGTCTTAATTTCATGGCTGCAGTCCCTATCTGCGGTGATTTTGGAGCCCAATAAAATAGTGTGTCACTATTTCCATTGTTTCCCCATCTATTTGTCATGAAGTGGTGGGACTGGATGCCACCCAATTTATGGTTATATGTTATGGTTATATGTTTTTTGAATGTTGAGTTTTAAGCCAGCTTTCTCACTCTCCTCTCTCACTTTCATCAATAGGCAAGAGGCTGTGTGTCTATGTGGGCATATTTCCCTCTTCTTATAAGGGCACCAGTCATTGGATTAGGGCCCACCTCATTTAAGATGACCTCATCTTAATTTGATTTCATCTGCAAAGACCGTATTTCCAAATAAGATCACAGGTATCAGAGATCAGAAATTTACCTATCTTATTGTGGGAGAGAAGGGACACAATTTTACTCACTACAGTAGATGATTTTTTTAAGGATAAAGCAACATTTGTGGGCTTTCCCCATGGCTCAATGGTAAAGAATCCATCTGCAATGTAGGAGATGTAGGAGATGTGGGTTCAATCCCTAGGTCAGGAAGATCCCCTGGAGGAGGGCATGAGAACCCACTCTGGTATCCTTGCCTGAAGAATCCCATGGACAGAGGAGTCTGGTGACTTACAGTCCATAGAGTCACAAAGAATAGGACATGACTGAAGCGACTGACATGACTGAAGCGACTGACAGAGAAGGCAATGGCACCCCACTCCAGTACTCTTACCTGGAAAATCCCATGGATGGAGGAGCCTGGTGGGCTGCAGTCCATGGGGTCACTAAGAGTCGGACACAACTGAGCGACTTCACTTTCACTTTTCACTTTCATACATTGGAGGAGGAAATGGCAACCCACTCCAGTGTTCTTGCCTGGAGAATCCCAGGACGGGGGAGCCTGGTGGGCTGCCATCTATGGGGTTGCACAGAGTTGGACACGACTGAAGCGACTTAACAGTAGCAGGAACAACTGAGCACACACATACACACACATCAATATCACCCTCTGCAACCAGGAAACTTGCTAAACTAAATTTCAACTTACCAAAAACTCACGTGGACATAAACATAGCAGTGTTTAAGAAGCAGCAGCATCTTGCTGGCTGAGATTCAGAATTGCCAAGAAGTAGAGATAATAGGTTTATCTCTTGGGTTTCCTGCATAGCTCAGTCACTAAAGCATCTGCCCGCAATGCGCAAGACCTGGGTTCAAGTCCCGGGTTGGGAAGATCCCTTGGAAAAGGAAATGGCAACCCACTCCAGTATTCTTGCCTGGAGAATCCCATGGGCAGAGGAGCCTGGCGGGCTACAGTTTGTGGGATCATAAGAGTTGGACACGACTTAGCGCTATCTTTTTCTTTCTTTCTTTCTTTCTTTCTTTCTCTTGTGCTGAGGGAATAAACACTGATAATAAAGTGTATGCTATTCCCAGTTTCCTCCTCCTCATCCCATGAGTGACACTGACCAAGAGAAATGAACTGTTCCAGGTACTTAAGTGTCAATTGAAAGAAAATCTTTCGGTTCCTGTCTGTTCTCTGTACAGCAGAGAATTATATATAACTTTTAAAAGTGAAGAATATCCATCATCTATTCAAGTTCTATTACCAGGTTTAGTTTGTCACCTTTAAAGCTGAAGATAGAATGTTTTGACTGCTTTTTGACACAATGATTTTTTTTTTTAAAGATTTCTCCATATTATAGACCTTGTTTAGGAACCTGAACCAAAGTCCTGAGAAAGCACTAAGAATTTGGACGGGCAAAAATGAATCCACAAGGCATAAGTGAGCCCCAAAATGAAAGAGTATGGTGAGAGCCAGGGACTGGGCATGCATATAAGAGAAACAGAAGTATTAGAGGAAGGAGAATTCGCCCTTGAAATTTCAGTTAGGTGTCTATGGCTAGATACACGGTACATGGATTAGCTGGGCTAGCTAAAAGGCTTTGGGTTGGGACTGACACCAATCTTGTAGCAAGCTTTTGGGGAGAAAAAAAAAAAGATCTGCTGGGGGAAACTGTCTATACTCAACTCTTTCTTCACTGTAGCCAGAGAAACTGAATCATTGGTGCCATATGGATTCACTTTTTCTCCCTGACTGATGGTTCTTTGCTTCCCACACAGGCTAATTTGGGCTGGAAAGAATCTATAATGTGGGAGGTCTTTATTACTGAAAATTAAATCCAATAAAATGCAGATGTCCTGACAATGCCCACAAACAAGTTGTCTTTGTAATAAATAGCCAACTGGATAAAATATACTTATGCATCTGTATTAGAACACTGGCAGATTTAAAACTGAAGATCTGTTTAAGATCACCATGATTAAGAAAAATACAAGAAAACAAGCCACTGGAATTTTTAAGAATGAGGTTTAAAAAAAGTGCTAAGGAATTCATATGTTACTAAAAGTTTAATCACGTAATTGTTTAAAATAAAGTATTAATGCATGACACTAACAGCCTTATTGTTTGCTCTAATAAAATCACTTTTCTTGAAAAACTGTTCTGTCATGTAATTTTCATGTCTCTAATCTGAATTTTATATTATCATGTTAAATAAAAAATACATGGTAATCATAGTGAATATATGCTTTATTAAGATTAAAGTACTAAAGCACTTTATCCTCATTTTTATGTAATAGAATGTTAATAGGAGAAGGCAATGGCATCCCACTCCAATACTCTTGCCTGGAGAATCCCATGGACCGGGGAGCCTGGTGGGCTGCCGTCTATGGAGTCGCACAGAGTCAGACACGGCTGAGGGACTTTACTTTCACTTTTCACTTTCATGCATTGGAGAAGGAAATGGCAACCCACTCCAGTGTTCTTGCCTGGAGAATCCCAGGCACGGGGGAGCCTGGTGGGCTGCCGTCTATGGGGTCGCACAGAGTAAGACACGACTGATGCAACTTAGCAGCAGCAGCAGAATGTTAATATTTTAAATATAAACATTTTCTTTTATCAAAAATGCCTGTAAGAAAAAATGGGGGGCTGAGATTTCTTCAAAATTATACTATTTACAATGATTTCATAAATTCAGGCCTTTTTTATCAAGTTAGTTCCCCCCAATCCCATCAACAGAATTAACTATGATTAATCAATCAACTTTAATACAGTTAAAAAAAACCACTAAGGTACCCATGTTATGCCCCAGAGCTTTTCTATTCATCTGTTAACAAATTCATTCTTTAAAAACAATGGGACTGTAGACCACTATAAGCAATCTGATATATTACAAAGACATTTTTTAAAGGGTACAGAAATGTGACAGCCGTTGGTTCTTATCGTTCTCAATCCCTCTTTCCCCCACTTTATTTCCTAAGAAATCATGACCAATCCAGTACTATTAAATTCTTAACTTTTTCTCACTTTCTGATCCCACCCTTTTACATTTTAAGTTAGCACACCCTCACATGAACTGCAAGTCTATAAAACTACACTTCGGGAAATAACTCCATTATTAACTCTAACGGGCCTGGATTCTACAAACATTAACTGATTATCAAAAGAAATTAAAATGTTTAATTTCCAAAAAATTCTGCAGAATATGTACGTTTCTTCACTTTCACGTGCTCAGTCTTGTTGGACTCTTTTGGACCCAACAGACCCTAGCCTGCCAGGCTCCTCTGTCCATGGGACTTCACATTCAAGAATACTGGAGTTGGTTGCCATTTCCTCTTCCATAGTATCTTCCCAACCCAGGAATCGAACTGTTGTCTCGTTTCCTGCATCGGCAGGCAGATTCTTTACCACTGAGCCACCTGGGAAGCCCCTACCTCACTTTCATAGCTTTTTGTTATTATTGGGAGCTGAGTCTTTTCATCGTATCTACTGAAAGTACTCTTATGGTGGATAAATGTCTTACCTATGGTTACAGAAACTGAGTTAGGACTTTTCTGGTTCTGAGTTATATAAACACAATTAAACCTAACATAAGAAAGATAAAATATTTTGCTTCATAGTGGCAAAAAAGATGCAAGGGTAATTCCGATAACTGAATGAAGAGCTATAGGAGCCAGGAACTTAGTGTTTCAGCTTTCTGTCTCACCACCTCTCATCTATGTTCAGCTTAATTTTTTTAATTGAAGACACACCTCACAGATGGCAGGAAAAATAGCTGCCAGCAGCACTAACATGACATCTTCCTGGTTTGGCAGCTCCAACTTCCATATGCTAATTCCAGGAAAGAATGATAATTGTTTGTATGTTCTCTGATAGATCAGTCGGTGAAGAATCTGCTTGGAATGCTGGAGACCCCGGTTTGATTCCTGGGTTGAGAAGGTCTGCTGAAGAAGGGATAGGCTACCCACTCCAGTATTCTTGGGCTTCCCTGGTGGCTCAGCTGGTAAAGAATTTGCCTGCAGTGCGGAAGACCTGGACTTGATCCCTGGGTTGAGAAGATCCCCTGGAAAAGGGAAAGGCTACCCACTCCAGTATTCTGGCCTGGAGAATCTCATGGACTCTATAGTCCATGGGGTCGCAAAGAGGCGGACACGACTGAGTGACTTTCACTTGCACTTTCTTTCTCATCTCTGGATTAAATGTTCTGTCCGGGTGAATGGGTTCAATGATCAATCAGGCCAGGGAGAAATGGGACCTGTTACAAGAAGGCAAAATGGAAGAAAAGATGCCAGGAGCCAAAATCAGAGTACCACAGCCTACAGTAAGACCCAAGAGTCCTATGCTGCGGCTGCCACTGCTAGTGTTAAAACTAGAAAAGTCATTTAAGCTCTTTGGTAATTTTTATTTCTGCAAAGGGGATAATAAAATGTAATGATGCCTTAACTACAGCCTCTGAGGTGAGGGAAGGGGAGAGAAATTCAGATGATTGTGTTAACTAAAAGGAAGAGCTGAGGAAACTGTCAACAATTTATGTTTATTATTTATATAATTTATCATGACATTATTATATTTACGTGAAAGTAGTGATTACTTTCACGTAAATGTAATAAGCTAACTCAGTCCTAAATTACTGTAACCATAAACTTCACTCGCTTGCTCTCGAAGTCGCCTCAGTCCTGTCCAACTCTGTGAGCTTCTATGGACTGTAGCCTGCCAGGCTCCTCTGTCCATGGGATTCTCCAGGCAAGAATACTCAAGTGGGTGCATTTCCTTCTCTAGGGGATCTTCCCCACGCAGGGATCGAACTCAGTTCTCCCACATTGCAGGCAGATTTACATTCTGAGCCACCAGGGAAGCCCCTTATTGTGAATCCCATTGTGTAAAAATATGTACCAAAAAAAAAAACTGGCTGGGATTTCTTAAATGTAATAAAGCTGTCGTAACAAAGGGATGGTATTTTGATTTTTTTTCTATACTTTTAGCCACTTTTACCACTTAGAAAAATAAGTACTTTTATCACACTGAGTAGAACTTTTTTAAAGGTGGCTAATATGGCAAGCCCTCTGACCTGTCTACATCCAGGCCTCACATGGCATAGGTCTCCGGAGCCTTAATTATACTGTTGAGAACCTGCCTTGAACCAGCCCCTTTTTCCATAGCAGAGACTCACTCCTGTGGTAATGAGAGAAGAATACATGCAGACAGAATAATGTCCAAAATACATTAGGGAGGAGCCAAGATGGCGGAGGAGTAGGACGGGGAGAACACTTTCTCCCCCACAAATTCATCAAAAGAGCATTTAAACGTCGAGTAAATTCCACAAAACAACTTCTGAATGCCGGCAGAGGACATCAGGCACCCAGAAAAGCAATCCAACTCTTCGAAAGGAGCGCGACTGAACAAAGAGAAGAAACACAGCTCCACCCATCAGGACACCGACACAAGCTTCCCTAACCAGGAAACCTTGACAAGCCACCTGTACAAACTCACACACAGCGAGGAAAAGCCACAATAAAGAGAACTCCACAAACTGCCAGAATACAGAAAGGACACCCCAAACTCAGCAATTTAAACAAGATGAAGAGACAGAGGAATAGCCAGCAGATAAAGGAACAGGATAAATGCCCACCAAACCAAACAAAAGAGGAAGAGATAGGGAATCTACCTGATAAAGAATTCCGAATAATGATAGTGAAATTGATCCAAAATCTTGAAATTAAAATGGAATCACAGATAAATAGCTTGGAGACAAGGATTGAGAAGATGCAAAATACATTATTGTTTGGTTGTGTGTCCTTGGTCAATGCTGTATACACCTGGGCAAGACATATCTCAATGTGTGACTCCTGTTGTCAAATACTGATTTATATGTTGAACAGAGAAAAACTAGCAAACTTTGTAGACCAATTATAGACACTCTTGCTTTTGATGATGGTTTGGCATTGATTTTAAACTTTACCTGAGTTATCACATTTTACCTTATAATTCTTAAGCAAAGCTGAAGAGTTGACGATGGTGATTAAGGAGACTGAAGCCAGTGTGTCTACAACACATGTGTCACCAACAACTGGTAAAGAGAGGGGCCTAAGACAGCAGACAATTTAAAAGGACCCCTGAACAGTTGGAGACACTTTGGAAAAAAGGTTCCCACGGTGGAAAAATAGGTCACCTCTGACACACATTTGGCATCTATAAGATTATGTCAATCAACACGGCCACCACTATTCTCCTTTGCCTTTTTGTCAAATCAGAATCTCTGTTACAGAGTGAGATTTAGTCACTCATTCATGAGATTTAGCCACTCATCAGGTAATTATTGGACCTTATTTTGTAATGTTAGGCCCTAAACAAGATCACAGAGATACCATGGTGAACAAGATTCAGAGTCTGCTCTGAATTACAGCCTAATTGAGATGGACCCAGCTGAGACAATGGACAAACAAACAAGCCATTTCAACACAGTGTAATAAGCATTATGAGTGACCAAACCCATTCAAAGTTATAGGCAAGAAATGTTACCTAAGAAATGTTTTATGTCGGTGTTGCCATAGCTACCACAACTCTTCAGGGTAAGTGAAATGAGGCCCTTACCAGGATATCGAATGTCTTTCTGAAATTAGATGTCTGAAAAAAAATAACTACCCAGGCTGGTATAAAGTGCACCTTCAGTAATCTTAAAGCTTATCGAATAGCTTTTGCAGGGGTAATGAACAATCTTTATTTTGGCATATGCTTGAACTTCACAGTCCTAGGGGCACAACGTGCTTCTCTTCATAGGAATTCATTATATTTTTCCTTTCTAGATAAAGTGAAAACATTTCAAAATTAAAAGCAACCATGTTAAGCTGTTGGTCAGTTCAAATTTCAGCAGAAAACATTTGATATCTTACCAGCTTCCCCTTTTTAAAAACAGTATTCCAGAAATAAAACACAGGAACTCAAAAGGAACAAAAAAACTGATATTGGAAAGCAGCACTTCTCCCCAATCATGGCAGTGTTTCCCATTTTCTCTCTGCAAAGTTTTTTTTGAATATTTCTCTCTTTGCCACTGAGCCCAGTCGTTCACATGAACCCACATGAACTTTGCTGAGATCTTCTATTTAGTTTTGTCCGTACTTTTTGCCATGCCTTCCTTCAGGGGATATTCTTGACCCAGGGACTGAACCCGCATCTCTTATGTCTCCTGCACTTGCAGGCGGGTTCAGGCGGGTTCGTTACCACTAGCACCATCTGGGACTCTATTCATTTCTATTGTTAATTTAGTTCTAATGTTAATATCTTATGGTAAAAGATAATTTTGTATTTTATGTACATGCAAAATTATATTTGCAAATGTTATATATTTGCAAAATGTATGTGCATTTGTAAATGTAAAATAAATCATAAAATTACTGAAACCAAGAAATTAACACGGTGATGTAATACCATTAGCTAATCTACAGATCTATACTAATTTCTCCAATTTTCCTACTAACCTCCTTTTTCTGGTCCAGGATCTCACCCGCATTTAGTTGTCATATCTCTAGTCTCCTCCAGTGTGTGCCAGCTTCTCTGGTTTCTTTGTCTTCCATGACATTGACACTTCTGAAAAATACTCACCAGTTATCTTGTAGAATGTCTCTCAATTTGAGTTTCTCTGATATTTCCATGATAAACTGAGGTTATGTGTTTTTGGCAAGAATTGCCCAGAACTGATGCTGTGTCTTTTTCAGTACATCATATCAGGGGTACACATCAATACATCTTATTACTAGTCATCTTCAGTTTGATCACTTGGTTAAGATACTATCTGTGAGTTTTCTCCACTATACAGTTACATTTTTTGCAATTAATAAGTACATTGTGGAAGATACTTTGAGACTCTACAAAATTCTGTCTCTATTTTTGATATCTATTGATTGTTCTTGCCTGCAAAGATTATTACTTTGATCTTTGCCTAGTAATGATTTTCTGGTTTTATTTTCCCTCCCACATTTGTAAATAGCATCCTACTTCAGGAAAGAGCTGTGGTAAGTCAGAAAGAGAAAGATAAATATCGTATTCTAACACATATATACGGGATCTAGGAAAATGGGATTGAAGAATTTACTTACAGGGCAGCAGTGGAGAAACAGACATAGATTTGTGGACATGCGGAGCAGGGAGGAGGGGGTGAGATGCATGGAGAGAGTAACATGGAAATTTACGTGACCTTATGTAAAATAGATAGCCAATGGGAACTTGCTGTATGGCTAAGAAACTCAAACAGGGACTCTGTATCAACCTAAAGGGGTGGGATGGGGAGGGAGATGGGAGGGAGGTTCAAAAGGGAGGGAATATATGTATACCTATGGCTGATTCAGGTTGAGGTTTGACAGAAAACAACAGAATTCTGTAAAGCAATTATCCTTCAATTAAAAAAAAATTTTTTTTAAGAAAGTAAGGAATAAACATTTTCATTTTCTGGAAAAAAAAAAGAAAGCTGTGCTTTCTCTCCTTTTACTTACTCAATTTTTCATCTTTATCAGTATAGATTTGTGAATATTAATTTTATTCTAAAATTCAAGCTATCGTTGTTTGTTTTGTCGCTCAAATTTCCCCAGATTTGGCTATTGGTAAATCTTTCAAGTTGATTCCTGTGTCTTTTTTCAAAATGCCTCTATCAATTTTTTCCCTTGTGACTTAGCTGGTAAAGAATCCACCTACAACGTGGGAGATCTAGGTTCAATCCCTGGGTTGGGAAGATCCCCTAGAGAAGGGAAAGGCTACCCACTCCAGTATTCTGGCCTGGAGAATTCCCTGACTGTATAGTCCATGGGGTTGCATAGAGTCGGACACAACTGAGTGACTTTCACTTTCACTTACTATCAATTTTTGAACATTTCCTTATTTTCAAGAGCTAGATGTCCCAGGCTCATTTTGCATTTTTCCTGCTCCAGTCATAGAATCAATAATTTCCCAAGAAATCCTGATCCCTTTTAGTGGAGTGGTAATTAGAAACCAGCATCTGGTTGCTACGTATGCCCAATACTACCGAGCCATTATTGCTTTCAGACCCATTCGGTGGACAGAGGTAGGAAATAAATACGTGTATAGTAATACTGCTGCTGCTGCTGCTGCCAAGTCGCTTCAGTCATGTCCAACTCTGTGCGACCCCATAGACGTCAGCCCACCAGGCTCCCCCGTCCCTGGGATTCTCCAGGCAAGAACACTGGAGTGGGTTGCCATTTCCTTCTCCAATGCATGAAAGTGAAAAGTGAAAGTGAAGTCGCTCAGTCATGTCTGACTCTTAGCGACCCCATGGACTATAGTCTACCAGGCTCCTCCACCCATGGGATTTTCCAGGCACACACCTATATTTATTTCAAAAACTATTCATTTTATTATATATATATATATATATATAGAGAGAGAGAGAGAGACTATATATATAGTCTATGTGCTATGTTCTTAGTTACTCAGTCATGTCTGACTCTTTGCTACCCCATGGACTGTAGCCTGCCAGGCTCCTCTGTCCATGGGATTCTCCAGACAAGAATACTGGAATGGTTTCCATGCCCTCCTCCAGCAGATCTTCCCAACCCAGGGATAGAGCCCAGGTCTCTTGCATTGCAGGTGGACTCTACCGTCTGAGTCACCAGGGAAGCCCATATACAATCTATATATATATATATAGTCAAAGCTATGGTTTTTCCAGTGGTCATGTATGGATGTGAGAGTTGGACTGTGAAGAAAGCTGAGTGCTGAAGAATTGATGCTTTTGAACTGTGGTGTTGGAGAAGACTCTTGAGAGTCCCTTGGACTGCAAGGAGATCCAACCAGTCCATCCTAAAGGTCAGTCCTGAATATACATTGGAAGGACTGATGCTGAAGCTGAAGCTCCAATGCTTTGGCCACCTGATGTGAAGAACTGACTCATTAGAAAACACTCTGATTCTGAGAAAGATTGAAGGCAGGAAGAGAAGGGGATGACAAAGGATGAGATGGTTGGATGGCATCACCAACTCAATGGACATGAGTTTGAGCATGGAGATGGTGACAGACAGGGAAGCCCAGCATGCTGCAGTCTATAGGGTCCTACTCTTTGGAGTAGGACATGACTGAGCGACAGAGTAACAAACAGCAAATATATATATTCTACCCTTAAAACAAAAGGGTTAGTGATTTAGCCCGAAAAGTCAAGTTTATTAAGGAATAGCAGAGGAATTGCATTCAGGACATGCAAACCATGGAGAACCATAGGCAAGTCTAGAGAACACAGTAGAGGCCATCTTCTTTTACAGTGCAAAGGAGGAGGTTAGGAGGGGTTGTTTGCCACACAGGTTTATTGGAGGAGAGCAGAAGTTCAGGGTGGTGGTAGCTTCTTCTTGGCTGGGGGTGGTGGTTTCTCATTGGCTAGCCTGTTGCTAGGAAAAGAGAAAAATCTTTCCACCTTCTGCTGAGGTGTAAAGCAAGCTTCTTGTTGGCATCTTGCAAGGAATGGCAAATGATAGTGTATGAGAGCTCCCTCACAACCATTTAAAATAAGGTTTCCTTTATTTTCACAATGCATATGTATATATATATTAAATATATATATATTATATATATATAAAACCATGAGTTCATACGGATACCTTCAAGTTTAATCCAAATTTCATTTTAGCCTATCACCCTTTCCTTATTTGTTTGGCCAAGCCCCACAGCATGTGGGCTCTTAGCTCTCCAACCAGGGATCAAATCCACACTCCCTGCACTGGAAGTGCAGAGTCTTAACCACCAGACCACCAGGAAGGTTCCTCCAACCCCCACCCCATTCCCCACTGTCCTTATTTATAACATCCTTATCTGACATGGAGAAGTCTGGCTCTCATTATCTGCAATATATTTTCTTGTTTGTTCAATCATAGTGTATATATCCCTGGAGAAGAGCATGGCAACCCACTCCAGTATTCTTGCCTGGAGACTTCCATGGACAGACAAGCCTGGCTGGCTACAGTCCATGGGGTCTCAAACAGTCGGACACGACTAGCAACTACCATACACACAGACACAGTGCACGTATAAAGTGCTTTCTGAATTGCAAACCATATCCCCATGGGAAATAAATTCACTAAGTTGAGTACAACATTTCTGTGCAGGACTTTTGGCTTAAGCATTATAGTTTATAGCCAAAAAACTATTTTTCCAAGATTAATTAGGTTAGTTCTTTTCTTCATTTAATACACTTAGTTTCACTTATTGCTCTTCATGTTCTATTTGAGGTTATCCCCAAGTCTTGGCTTATTTCAATTATTTGTTTTGGGAAGGGACGAGCTTGTGAAGCATTACCATGGTTATAAGAGTCACAGAAATATAAAAGGATGTCACAGAGAAATGTCAGCTCCTCTCATTCATAGTACACATTGTCTCTACTCACTTTCATCCACTCCTTGTATCTCATTATTTCTGATTTATCCTTCCTATATTTCTTTTGTACAAGTTAGCAGATAAATGTTTATTTTCTTAAAATCTCCTTCCTTTTTACACCAAGTAGTTCATCTTCATCAATGTCTTTCTTTTCTCATAAACTTGGAATGTTACCCTGTACATTCTTTCATGTTTATTTTTCCACATGAACTTTAGTATCAACTTATATTGTTTCATAAAAAAAAGCTTGTTGGTATTTTTATTGGAATTGCATTAAATCTATAAACTGATTTAAGGAGAGCTGACATCTTTATAATGTTGAGTCATCCTATCCAGAAACAGAGAATGTCTTTCCATTTGTTCAAGTCTACATTTTTGGCTTTCAGGTGTGTTTTAAACTTTTCACATCTAGGTTATGCACATTTCTTATTATGTTTATTCCTGAGTATTTAATCTTGTTTATTGCTATTAAAAATGGGATTTTCTCTAAATTTATAGTCTGTAACTGGTTATTATTTGTGTATATACATAGAAAGGGACTTGTATTACAGGAAGAGAAGTGGGGAAACATGTTGAATTTTAGGTGGTAGAACAATATTCAAGGGAAATATTCTGGAGGCATTTTGAGGTACAGGACTAAGGCTAAGAGAAATAATTATGGACTGATTTTTTAATCTATATGTGCTTGATGATTGTAATATAAAGAAATGTTTATAATGTAATATATATATAATGTAATATAAATGTAATGTGTTTATTATATAAAATGTAAATATAAATATATATATATAATAATAATTACATAATAAATATAAAATAATTACCTAATAAATATAAAATGTAAATATAAATAAATGTAAAATAATTACATAATAATATAAAATGTAAATATAGATATTAAATGTAATACAAATATAAAGTGTGATATGTAATGTTTATAATGTAATATAAATGTAATATAAGGAATTTACAGAGGAAATGTAATAAAAGAGGAAGAGAGTTATTTAAAAGGAAAGGGTCAGGGAGAAGAAGAAGAAGAAAAAGAACTGAGAGCTGAAGCCTGAACCGTGAAGAATATCCAGGCTTAGGACACAGAGTGGAGATAGGAGGAACATCAGAATAAGGGAAGTCACAGAGGCCAAGAAAGAACAGTTCAGTTCAGTTCAGTTCAGTTCAGTCACTCAGTCGTGTCCGACTCTCTGCGACCCCCATGAATCGCAGCACGCCAGGCCTCCCTGTCCATCACCAACTCCCGGAGTTCACTCAGACTCATGTCCATAGAGTCAGTGATGCCATCCAGCCGTCTCATCCTCTGTCGTCCCCTTCTCCTCCTGCCCCCAATCCCTCCCAGCATCAGAGTCTTTTCCAATGAGTCAACTCTTCGCATGAGGTGGCCAAAGTACTGGAGTTTCAGCTTTAGCATCATTCCTTCCAAAGAAATCCCAGGGCTTATCTCCTTCAGAATGGACTGGTTGGATCTCCTTGCAGTCCAAGGGACTCTCAAGAGTCTTCTCCAACACCACAGTTCAAAAGCATCAATTCTTCGGCGCTCAGCCTTCTTCACAGTCCAACTCTCACATCCATACATGACCACTGGAAAAACCATAGCCTTGACTAGACGGACTTTTGTTGGCAAAGTAAGAAAGAACAGTCCAGAGTAAAAGTGGGCCTCTCTGCAAAAGCTGTAAAGTCAATGAGACCTAAGCAAATGCCATTAGATGCAGGTAATTCTAATCTTTTCCAAAGCTGAGTTCCTAGCATTCTAGTTCCTTCAGATCAGATCAGATCAGATCAGTCGCTCAGTCGTGTCCGATTCTTTGCGACCCCATGAATCGCAGCACGCCAGGCCTCCCTGTCCATCACCAACTCCCGGAGTTCACTCAGACTCACGTCCATAGAGTCAGTGATGCTACATCCAGCCATCTCATCCTCTGTTGTCTCCTTCTCCTCTTGCCCCCAATCCCTCCCAGCATTAGAGTCTTTTCCAATGAGTCAAATCTTCCCATGAGGCGGCCAAAGTATTGGAGTTTCAGCTTTAGCATCATTCCTTCCAAAGAAATCCCAGGACTGATCTCCTTCAGAATGGACTGGTTGGATCTCCTTGCAGTCCAAGGGACTCTCAAGAGTCTTCTCCAACACCACAGTTCAAAAGCATCAATTCTTCGGCGCTCAGCCTTCTTCACAGTCCGACTCTCACATCCATACATGACCACTGGAAAAACCATAGCCTTGACCAGATGAACCTTTGTTGGCAAAGTAATGTCTCTGCTTTTGAATATGCTATCTAGGTTGGTCATAACTTTCCTTCCAAGGAGTAAGTGTCTTTTAATTTCATGGCTGCAGTCACCATCTGCAGTGATTTTGGAGCCCATAAAAATAAAGTCTGACACTGTTTCCACTCTTTCCCCATCTATTTCCCATGAAATGATGGGACCGGATGCCATGATCTTCGTTTTCTGAATGTTGAGCTTTAAGCAAACTTTTTCACTCTCCACTTTCACTTTCATCAAGAGGCTTTTTCGTTCCTCTTCACTTTCTGCCATAAGGGTGGTGTCATCTGCATATCTGAGGTTATTGATATTTCTCCCTGCAATCTTGATTCCAGCTTGTGTTTCTCCTGATGTACTCTGCATAGAAGTTAAATAAACAAGGTGACAATACATAGCCTTGACATACTCCTTTTCCTATTTGGAACCAGTCTGTTGTTCCGTGTCCAGTTCTAACTGTTGCTTCCTGACCTGCATACAAATTTCTCAAGAGGCAGATCAGGTGGTCTGATATTCCCATCTCTTTCAGAATTTTTCACAGTTTATTGTGGTCCACACAGTCAAAGGCTTTGGCATAGTCAATAAAGCAGAAATAGATGTTTTTCTGGAACTCTCTTGCTTTTTCCATGATTCAGCGGATGTTGGCAATTTGATCTCTGGTTCCTCTGCCTTTTCTAAAACCAGATTGAACATCAGGAAGTTCACGGTTCACATATTGCTGAAGCCTGGCTTGGAGAATTCTGAGCATTACTTTACTAGTGTGTGAGATGAGTGCAATTGTGCGGTAGTTTGAACCTTCTTTGGCATTGCCTTTCTTTGGGATTGGAATGAAAACTGACCTTTTCCAGTCCTGTGGCCACTGCTGAGTTTTCCAAATTTATTGGCATATTGAGTGCAGCACTTTCACAGCATCATCTTTCAGGATTTGGAATAGCTCAACTGGAATTCTATCACCTCCACTAGCTTTGTTCATAGTGATGCTTTCTAAGGCCCACTTGATTTCACATTCCAGCATGTCTGGCTCTAGGTGAGTGATCACACCATTGTGATTATCTGGGTCGTGAAGATCTTTTTTGTACAGTTCTTCTGTGTATTCTTGCCATCTCTTCTTAATATCTTCTGCTTCTGTTAGGTCCATACTATTTCTGTCCTTTATTGAGCCCATCTTTGCATGAAATGTTCCTTTGGTATCTCTGATTTTCTTGAAGAGATCTCTAGTCTTTCCCATTCTGTTGTTTTCCTCTATTTCTTTGCATTGATTCCTTCAGAATAGGTATTATTCAAAAAACATTATGGAGATCAAAAAGTTTTGAAAAACATTGGATTAATCAAAATCAAATAAGACTTCTCAGAGCTGTTAGCATGCTGCCATGGATTATGAATTCCCACAAGAGACAGCAGTATGCAGATTTCTACACTTTTTTTTTCTAACCAACTAAAGGTTAATGAAGTTATAGCAATAGTGGAAGCCAGATAACAAAGAGCTAGATGGGTTTGCCATAAATCTATTCATTGAGAAGTAGCATTCAACAGAACTTATACTATGTGCAAAAAGAAATATTTTGCATAATGTTTTATATCAAATTAACCTAATCATGCCTTAAAACATTTTTTTCCAAAAAAGATTCTCAGGACAAGATGTATCTTGGAATACACTTTGGAAATTTTAGACCACGCCATAAATCAGTTTTCTTCAGCCTCCTCTCTGCCTTCAAAGTCAAAAACAGAATCTAGGAATTTTATTTTTATTTTACAGGAAACAGAACTTTCCTACCCTGGAATATTGCCACAGAGTACTCGCGGTGTTGACACACCGCAGCCCCAGCTGAACAGCGTGCTGCGAATTACTCTGAAGCAGGCACCTGAGAGCTGGGGGGAACAGGAGGGTGCTTTGAGGAAGAGAGGGGCTCTGTGAGGGCAGAGAGAACACCAAGCCAATGGAATCAAAAGGCCCAAGAATATTTGGAAACTCACATGCAATCTGGTAGCACAGTTCCCAAGAGGTTTGATGCCAGAGAGCCAGAAAGACTGGTTCTCAGAAGCAGATCCTCAATGCTGGGAGTCTGGCTTTTTCCAGAAGTGAGCAGCTCCTGACACAGCCTGTCCAGATAGAGCCAACCAACATGGTAGGCAGTTAGGGTGGGCACAGGGCTTACTGGAATTTCCCCTTGCAAACAAAATATTCTAAATTCACTCATTTAAAATGTTATTTTAAATTTTCTAAAACAAAAAAATCACTCCTCAAAAGATACTTTATCATCAAAGGAAAAAACATTTCTCTAGTAAACACCAAAAAAGAAGTTCTAGTGACAGTGGAAGCCAGATAAAAAAGAGTTGGATGAATTTATGATAAATCTGTTCATGAAGATGTTCCTTGTTGCTTAGTCACTAAGCCGTGTCTGACTCCTTTGTGACTCCATGGACTGTAGCCCTCTAACCACGGGATTTCCTGTAGCCTGTAGCCAGGCTCTGTCCATGGGCTTTCCCAGGCAAGAATACTAGAATTCACTTAAATAGAGACTATATTGTGTGCAAAAGGAATATTTGTATATTTTTTTAGTAAATTAAAGAGGAAGACAATTGCTTTATTACCCAATGCTAATGTAAGAATCTTCATTTTTTAAGTCCTAAGGACATTGGATAAGTGGGTATATAAATACAATCAGATGTATTCATGCCTGTCTCATGGACTTTCATTCAGTTTTAGGTCTTAAATTTGCTTAAGTTCTCATCAAGTCTTAACCAAGCCTGGCAGCATATTGGAAACCTCATTCCCATAAGTATGTGGGCTCTGGAATTAGTCTTGTTGATTGAAGTCTGGTAGCCTGGACACCAGTAGTCCAAATCCTGAATGTGTCGTGTCTTCCCTACCCCCTGTCTTGTTTGTGCACATCTAACCTGCATTACAGGACTTCTTTTCCAGTTTGTTTTGTAGCTCATTCCTCTCCTAGGATATACATCTACCCTAAACTCAAGCCCTCTTGACTGGGGTCTTGACAATCACCCTAGTGTCAGCGGGTTGACATGCTTAATCCTCCACCACTCACTCTAATCCCTTAGGCACCACCATCACCACCACCACTATTCCTGTGCTCTACCTGATGGCTGGGGTCTGGCTCCCAGCTGGATAGAAATCCCACAACCACTATTTATTATTCGACTAAAATTAGCCCTACTTCATGGAGATCCCTACCACTAAGCCTCAGCCAAAATGTCTCGCATTTTAAATATCAACATTAAATAAATAGGATGGAACCTCATACCAGGACTTATGAAACAGACTCTTAACTGATTTTACCATTTCCAGTCTCCCTCAATTGCAAATCATGCCACAGATAATCACCAGATTAATCCTCCTAAAAAGCTGCTCTTGTAGAGACATGCTTCTTATCTCTCATACTTCCTTACACAACTTAGATATTTACTCACTAACCACCCTGTACTCCTTGTTAATTCTTGCTTTGTTCATAATTTTATTCTCATCTAGAATGTCCTTCTTCCTTCTCTATTCCTTTCCAACCCCTGCCCATTTTTAAAGTTTCTGTTTAAACCTTTCATCTTGAAAAGTTCTCTCATCTACCCCTTGGAAATATCTTGCCCTTTTGAGCATTCCATTAGTGTTTAGCAGCTGAAATACTCACTTATTGTCACATATAATAAAGAGAATCCCCAATTTACAAATAAGTTTGGAAAAGGTATCTTTATAAAGTGGTTGCTTAACAGTGTATTTTGAGTGGGTCTACTTTGTTGGTCATTGTTTAATAAAATTGAACATTTAGGTAACTTTTGGTAATGGGAAGGCAAAAATTAGATACTCCATTACTGCACTACTTTGGCCACCTCATGCGAAGAGTTGACTCATTGGAAAAGACTCTGATGCTGGGAGGGATTGGGGGCAGGAGGAGAAGGGGACGACAGAGGATGAGATGGCTGGATGGCATCACTGACTCGATGGACGTGAGTCTCAGTGAACTCCGGGAGTTGGTGATGGACAGGGAGGCCTGGCATGCTGCAATTCATTGGGTCGCAAAGAGTTGGACACGACTGAGCAATTGATCTGATCTGATCTGATCTGATGCAGTTCAAAAAATGCTCAGTAATATTTGGTTGATTTTTGCATTATTGTGATTTAATTAAATACTAAAAAATAATAAAGTGGCTCTGAATACCATCTCCCTCAGAAGTCAGATTATAAATGATAGTTAGATTGCTTTTTACATTCTATTTTATAGTGGAGTATAGTTGATGAACAATGTTCTGTTAGTTTCAGGGTAGAGCAAAGTGATTCAGTTATACATATATATGTATCTATTGTTTTTCAAATTCTATTCCCATTTCGGTTGTTACATAATATTGAGCAGAGTTCCCTGTGCTTTACAAAGGACCTTGTTGTTTATGCATTTTAGATACAGCAGTGTATACATGTCCATCCCAAACTCCCTAGCTATTCCTCCCCTCCTCAACCCACCTTCCACCTCCTCCAGTAACCATAAGTTTGTTCACTAAGTCTGTGAATCTGTTTCTGTTTTGTAAATAAGTTCATTTGTATCTGGTTAGATTCTGAAGCTAGCTCACAGAAATCTAAGGCCTTTAAGGAAACTGAACTCAAGTGCTCAGTACCAGTTCAAAAATCTGTGCGTCGAAATGTTATGCTGTTCAGAAAAAGCAATAGTATAAATATTAACTCCTCCCCTTTGACAAAGCAATAATTTCTTCTCTTGGGCAACTTTCTACTTAATTTAACAAACATTTATTAGACAATTACTAAGTGACAAGTACTGTAGAAACACAGTAATTAAGACAAACATATCCTTTGGCCTCATAATGGATACTTTCCCTACCCCCTTTCTGTATGCTGTACTCCTTCATCTCATCAACCATTCTTCCACAGGCCCAAATTTCAGACCTAGTGACTGGGTTATTGGAAGCAGTGCCATTCACCGAGGTGGGACTTGCCAGTGAAAAGATGAGTTTGGATATATTTGGTTTGGAGTTTTTTGGTGTTTGTTTTTTTATGATAGCATCGAAACTTGCTTCTGTCACCAGTCCCATCCACAACTGGGTGTTATTTTTGCTTCTGTGTTTTGCTTAGAAGAAATGGAGTAGCCATAATAGTCAACAAAAGAATCCGATATACAGTACTTGGATGCAGTCTCAAAAATGACAGAATGATCTCTGTTCATTTCCAAGTCAAACCATTCAACATCATGATTATCCAAGTCTCTGTTCCGACTAGCAATGCTGAAGAAGCTGAAGCTGAACAGTTCTATGAAGACCTACAAGACCTTCTAGAACTAACACCCAAAAAAGATGTCCTTTTCATTATAGGGGACTGGAATGCAAAAGTAGGAAGTCAAGAAACACCTGGGGTAACAGGCAAATTTGGCCTTGGAGTACAGAATGAAGCAGGGCAAAGTCTAATAGAGTTCTGCCAAGAGAATGCACTGGTCATAGCAAACACCCTCTTCCAACAACACAAGAGAAGACTCTACACATGGACATCACCAGATGATCAACACTGAAAGCTGATTGATTATATTTTTTGCAGCCAAAGATGGAGAAGCTCTATACAGTCAGCAAAAAGAAGACTTGGGGCTAACTGTGGCTCAGATCATCAACTCTTTATTGCCAGATTCAGACTGAAATTGAAGAAAGTGGGGAACACCACTAGACCATTTAGGTATGACCTAAATCAAATCCCTTATGATTATACAGTGGAAGTGAGAAATAGATTTAAGAGACTAGATCTGATAGACAGGGTGCCTGATGAACTGTGGACAAAGGTTTGTGACATTGTACAGGAGAGAGGGATCAAGACCATCTCCAGGAAAAAGAAATGCAAAAAAGCAACATGGCTGTCTGAGGAGGCCTTACAAATAGCTGTGAAAAGAAGAGAAGCAAAAAGCAAAGGAGAAAAGGAAATATATACCCATCTGAATGCAGAGTTCCAAAGAATAGCAAGGAGAGATAAGAAAGCCTTCCTCAGTGATCAATGCAAAGATATAGAGGAAAACAACAGAATGGGAAAGACTAGAGATCTCTTCAAGAAAATTAGAGATACCAAGGGAATATTTCATGCAAAGATGGGCTCAATAAAGGACAAAAATGGTATGGACCTAACAGAAGCAGAAGATATTAAGAAGAAGTGGCAAGAATACACAGAAGAACTGTACAAAAAAGATCTTCACAACCCAGATAATCACAATGGTGTGATCACTCACCTAAGCCAGACATCCCAGAATGTGAAGTCAAGTGGCACTTAGGAAGCATCACTATGAACAAAGCTAGTGGAGGTGATGGAATTCCAGTTGAGCTATTTCAAATCCTAAAAGGTGATGCTGTGAAAGTGCTGCACTCAATATGCCAATAAATTTGGAAAACTCAGCAGTGGCCACAGGACTGGAAAAGGTCAGTTTTCATTCCAATCCCAAAGAAAGGCAATGCCAAAGAATGCTCCAACTACCATACAATTGCACTCATCTCACATGCTAGTAAAGTAATACTCAAAATTCTCCAAGCCAGGCTTCAGCAATACGTGAACCGTGAACTTCCAGCTGTTCAAGCTGGTTTTAGAACAGGCAGAGGAACCAGAGATCAAATTGCCAACATCCATTGAACCATCGAAAAAGCAAGGGAGTTCCAGAAAAACATCTGTTTCTGCTTTATTGACTATGCCAAAGCCTTTGACTGTGTGGATCACAATAAACTGTGAAAAATTCTGAAAGAGATGAGAATACCAGACCACCTGACCTGCCTCTTGAGAAATCTGTATGCAGGCCAGGAAGCAACAGTTAGAACTGGACACGGAACAACAGACTGGTTCCAAATAGGAAAAGGAGTATGTCAAGGCTGTATATTGTCACCCTGTTTATTTGACTTATATGCAGAGTACATCATGAGAAACGCTGGACTGGAAGAAGCACAAGCTGGAATCAAGATTGCAGGGAGAAATATCAATAACCTCAGATATGCAGATGACACCACCCTTATGGCAGAAAGAGAAGAGGAACGAAAAAGCCTCTTGATGAAAGTGAAAGAAGAGAGTGGAAAAGTTGGCTTAAAGCTCAACATTCAGAAAATGAAGATCATGGCATCCGGTCCCATCACTTCATGGGAAATAGATGGGGAAAGAGTGGAAACAGTGTCAGACTTTATTTTGGGGGGCTCCAAAATCACTGCAGATGGTGACTGCAGCCATGAAATTAAAAGACACTTACTCCTTGGAAGGAAAGTTATGACCAACCTATATAGCATATTCAAAAGTAGAGACATTACTTTGCCAACAAAGGTCCGTCTAGTCAAGGCTGTGGTTTTTCCAGTGGTCATGTATGGATGTGAGAGTTGGACTGTGAAGAAGGCTGAGCGCCGAAGAATTGATGCTTTTGAACTGTGGTGTTGGAGAAGACTCTTGAGAGTCCCTTGGACTGCAAGGAGATCCAACCAGTCCATTCTGAAGGAGATCAGTCCTGGGTGTTCTTTGGAAGGAATGATGCTAAAGCTGAAACTCCAGTACTTTGGCCACCTCATGCGAAGAGCTGACTCACTGGAAAAGACTCTGATGCTGGGAGGGATTAAGGGCAGGAGGAAAAGGAGACGACAGAGGATGAGATGGCTGGGTGGCATCACCGACTCAATGGACATGGGTTTGAGTGGACTCCGGGAGTTGGTGACAGACAGGGAGGCCTGGTGTGCTGCGATTGATGGGGTCGCAAAGAGTCAGACACGACTGAGCAACTGAACTGAACTGAACTTTTTATGATAGCAGTGGCCATGGAATTGGTTTCTGTTTTTGTTATATGTTGTTTAGAAGAGAGATGATACACTGAGGAAAGAGGATTATGTATACTATAGGAGATTAAAATTTGGCATGCTTGCAAGATATCACGTAAAGATCTGCAAAGTGAAAAAAAATAAAGGGCATGCTGTTTCAGAACTTATGTGGATAAGAAGTGTCTTGGAATTTCCTGGCAGTCCAGTGGTTAGGGCTCTGCTCTTGCACTTTCACTGCTAATGGCCCAGGGTTCAATCCCTGGTCATGGAACTAAGACAAGCCACAAAATGAGGCCAAAAAAAAAAAAAAATAACAAAGTGACTTGGGCCACAGCTAGAGGTTTAGTCTGATCAGTGTAGTAAGATAATCATTCTCAACATGGGCATGATTAAGATTATTTTTCTAAGTACAGTTGGCTTGAAGGTTTTTTTTTTTAAAGGTTTTTTTTTTTTTTAAGTGTTAAATGCGCTGTATGGTCTTGGATTTTATTTTGCTTTTTCCTTGAGGGCATTTTATAACAGCCACTAGTCTTCTCCATTAGGGCCAGAAACTGTCCAATCCAGCTTTACACCCCATGAAGACTTGCACACTATATGGATTCAATAAGTATTTTTCAGTTGTTCCACTGTGTCCATGTTAGATTCTGAGACACATCAATAATTTCCCTAGGGTTAATAAAAGTAATTGTGAACAGTTGGATAGTCTGCTATACTACAGACTGGCTAAATATAGCAATAATAGCTACCACATTTGCTAAAATAACAGCTAAGCTGCTATACACAATTTGGGATTAAAAACTCATTAAATAATAACACAATTCTTTCCAGTAAAACTGGCCTATACATTATTCCAAGACAGGCATTAAATATCCCTGCTTCCATATTCCCAATTACTCTCTTTATCCCACCTAGAAAGATCTTATCACTCCTTTCCACAGGTCCACCCTCTTCTGCTTTGTTAACCTCTCTCCAGTCCCATCTGTGAAGGCCTTCCTCAACACTCTGGCCCTGGAGCATCATTCCCAACCAGTACACGTTATTCTATTCCCAAATTTCTATCCGTGTAACCTCTCTTCCCAACCAGGCTGAAGAGGAATCTTTCAAAAGTTTTAGTATCCTCCTAGCCTTGCCCAATATGGTAAAATAATAGGCACCCCATAACACATTGTTGTTGAAGATGATTGAAGGATAAGCACCAAATAAGTCATAGGCCCATGGACTGCTAGAGTTGGAAGGAAACTGAAAACCCCATGATCCTAGCCTAACATCTAACAGATACTGTGCCTTAGTCCTCAGATTGACTGCATAAGTGAATTAGAGGTTCCCAACTAGGACTCCTCTGACAACTGCTGAAATGAGATACTCTGATGATGAAGCAGGGCAGAAAAATTGGTCTAACTTAACTTTCTTATTTTTAAAATAGAGAAACATAGTTCCAAAGAGTTGACATTATTTTTCCGAGGTCGCACAACCAGCTCGTGTTAGAATGTAGACACCTCATTTCCAGATCTGTACCTTGAAAGCTTTTGCCTAACGCCAAAGTACTTAGAGAATGGTACATTAGCTGTGTTATTTTTATAAAGAATATACCTACTTGACAACTTTCCCCTTCCCCTTTCTATAATGATATTTTGAGTTCAAAATCTATTGAATAATTGAACGAGATAGTGACTGGATAAAAATTGTCCTTTGGGTTAACCAAAATAATTTTGCACTTAAAAAAAATGTCCTTTATGGTTATTATCACTGAGTTTCAACTCCAAATGGAGTTAAGTAGGAGAAAGCTTCCAGAATGAAACTGCTGCTACTATTTTATCCCTGCTACCAACTCCAACAAGGACAAGGGACCTTACAAATTACTAAACTCTCCAAAATACTTCTATAATATAGGTACAACTTTCTGATGTTGTAAATCACCATGCTTTATTTTGTTTTGAACATCTACTAAACTCTCCAAAATACTTCTATAATATAGGTACAACTTTCTGATGTTGTAAATCACCATGCTTTATTTTGTTTTGAACATCTTAGATAAAATTTGTCTTAAAATACAGGAAGCTTTAAAAATAGAGTATACTATAATATGGTCAGTACCTCAGCAAGAGAACTTATTAAGTAAATGAACATATTTGGTTTCCACTGCTTCCTTTCAAAGCAGGGTAATAGGAATAATTGATGCCAAAATAAAAAACTATTCATTTCATATCAATAATATTAAGAATTTGCTTATAACTTTGATAAGAAAAAATATCATTTAATAGAGAAATTTGTTTTCTTACTTTTTCCCTTCCCCCACCTTTTAAACTACCAATAAAAAAAGAAATATGAATTTTACTTTTCAGACAATTTATTCAGTCTTGCTCTTGTTATATCTCTGGGGACTAGATTTACATTTCGAAAAAACACCACAATGCACAAATGTGCATACCCTGCTCAGCCAACATATCATAGATACTGTATAATAACATCTGGGAATATTAAACTTTGCCTTTACTGGCAACCCAATTGGCATCTTTAATTTACAATGCAGATGTTTTATACTGATGTGTTTTGGAAATATTTGAAGTATTCTCAAGACAGTATTCTGAGGTTTCTGCAGTGGTCCACTTTAGTCTTTTGAAGTTCTCTATACAATAGGATACATACATAGCTTTTCCAAAACATGCTTTGGTGGGAAAAAGAAAAAAAATGTTCAAGTTTTCATTATACAAGGTCTCCCTGAGTGGCCTGTACCTAATTCCTTTCGGGCACTGTTGTTTTGGCAGTTCATGAGCTTTATGACACCCGTCTGATAAAACTGTTCCTGTTCCAGACTGCTTTGTGGAATCCAAATCATTTTAATGCCTTGTATTTATGAAACACTTATATTTCTAAAGTACAGATATAAAATTTTAATTTTACCTCTGAGCACATCGTGTTTTGGCTGTGCATTATCCAGGAGGGGTGCCCAGTGAGAGCAATTACTGCCTCTGTGTGCAGAGAGAGCTGAGCAACCCCATGTAAGAGTGTGAGTCTGTCCACAGCCCTCCCACTGGGCAGTGCTCTTTCATTCATGGCCTCGGCCACTTCTCCTGGAACTCGCTCTGGTTCAGAGAACTGGCTTCTCAACTTAAGCGCAGTCTGGCTTCTGTCTAAAAGAAGTTGCCTTAACTGTCTATTGCTAGACAGTTAAGGACCCCCTCCCAGGGGTCCACTATTGTGTCATGTGCTTAAAACCTGGACTTCAGAGCATTTTAAAAGCAGAATTGACATCTCACCTATTGCAGTGTGATGGGGCTAACAGGCAGGAAGCACATACGCTTTGGAGACACATTTGCTTAGATATAATCCCCAGCTCCATTGCTCACTAGCTACATGACTGGATGAGAATTCTACTCTGGCCGGCAACAAGGACCTACAACATAGCACAGGGAAGAACTATATTCAATATTATGTGATAACCTATAATGGGAAAGAATCTGAAAAAGAATATATAAATAAAACCAAAGGCTTCCCTGGTGGCTCAGATGATAAAGAATCCGCCTGCAATGCAGGAGTTTGGGGTTCAATCCCTAGGTCACAAGGTCCCCTGGACACAGGAATGGCTACCTACTCCAGTGTTCTTCCTAGCATAATTCCATGGAAAGAGAAGCCTGGAGGGCTATAGTCCTGGGGGTTGCAAAGAGTCGGACATGACTGAGCAACTAAGCACACACGTATAACCGAATCACCTTGCTGTACACCTGAAACTAACCCAACATTATAAACCAACCAAAAAGAAAAAAAAGAAAAAAAAAGAGCTAAAGAAACACTCTCTTTCAGTTCTCCTTCTTTGATAATGGAGATAGCTATACTTCCCTGATGAGGCTGAGTGAGGATTAAATAAGAAAAACTGAATAGAACCCTTTCCACAGCATCAGATCCTTATTAGGCTATGCCATGGACATTGTGAACTCACTTGAAATAGCAAGTGTTAAAATGCACACAGCTCCAATTTTGTATTGTGGTAAAAAATAAAAAACATAAAATGTATCATTTTAACCATTTTGAAGTGTTCAATTCAGTGGCGTGAATTACATTTACATTGTTGTTTAACCACCATCACCACCATCAATCTCCAGAATTTTTTCATCTTCCCCAACCCAAACTCTCTACCCATGAAACTCTAACTCCCCTCCCTCATCTCCTCCTTCAGCCGTTGGCAATCACCATTCTTTCTGTCCGTGTGAATTTGGCTACCCTAGGTATCTCATATAAGTGGAATCAATCATACAGCATTTGTCATTTTTCTTCCATTCTTATAGCTTAGCTACAACTTAGGACTTCATTATTGATTTCTTGGTCTTGGTATTAAACTATTAAGTTACCATGGCCACATGTACATTATATTTAAGGTGTTAGGATCGAACCCAATGTACCTATATGTATATGTATCCCTACTATTCTTCTGATAGGATATTAGAGTACTTAATGATGATGGTTGGAGTAGGCAATGGCAACCCAGTCCAGTTTCTTCCCTGGAGAATTCCACGGACAGAGGAGCCTAGCGGCTCCTCCTAGGTCACAGAGTCGGACACGACTGAGCGACTAACTCGATGATGGTGATGGTGATGACATAACCTCCCAGTTGTCTCCCATATCTTCTCTTTTGAGCCTTCTGGAACAGTAATTCTGCCATCAGCAAATTCCTCTCATCCTCAGGCTCCTCACAAAACCTGACTCATCTCTTGTCTGGGGAGAATCCCAGAACTTGCTGTGCCCCAGCAACCATTTGCAGCCTCTGGAGTGGGGGCTGCTCATTTTCCATCCCCATAGTCAATGCGCACAGAGGCTTTACATTCTCCTAGTATTTCTGTTTTGAAAAATAATACTCCTTCAGTATCATGTTTGTGACTGGCTTTAATGCCCAAAATGTTCTATCTTGCATTCATTGTATTTGCATTGCTTGCCTAACTCAAAGTAGTCACACTGATCTATGAGGTTAAGTCGCCTTTTGATATGATACTCATAAATAGTTTTAGATGTTTTACTATAAAGAAAACCTAAGGAAAATTATTTTTTTTAAGTGAACCAGAACAAATCACTCTATTAAAAAGTAATCCATAAGAATAGTTGTAGCCAGATCAGACTGCTAACAAGAGTGTTTGTAACTATTGATTTGCTGGCTAAAAGTGTTCCAGGAAATCATAGTAAGCTCAAAACATATACATAGGAGCATTTTTAAAATTTCCAAATAATTATGTATGCAACAGTAATGATCAAATTATGGGTGGCTTTGGGAAAGTTACATGAAGCTCAAATGTTAGAATTGAGTTTGGAAAATAAATTTGGTTTTCATTTAAAAAAAAGTATTATTTTTCAATCTTTATGCAAAAACTCTTCACATTTGGATAAACTGAGATAATTAATAAAACTCACTGAGGCATTAGATATAATGTGTGAGAAAAAGAGAAATGCCAGTAGTGATGCCAAAATTTTAGCTTTGGGCAAATGGAGCTGCTATTAATTAAAATAGAGAGGACTAAAAAAGCATGTGGCGGCAGAAGGAAATATCTGGAGCCGTGTTTGGACATTTTAAGTTTGGGATGCTTGGATGCTCACTAGACACCCAATGAGAGATGATAAATAGGTGATTTGGAGTCCAGGGGAGAGGTTCCTGGAACCTAAGATTCATCAGCCTATAGATGGTATTTAAAATCATGAAGTTGAATAAGATCATGTAAAGAATAAGTAGAGACAGGAAAAGGGAGAAGTCCAAAGATTGGGTATTCAAACACTACCAAAGGAAACTGAAATGGAAAGGTCAGAAAAGTCAGAGGAAAAACAAGCTAGAATGGTTTCCTGGAAGACTGCAAAAAGTGTTCCAAGGAACGGAATCATCAGCTGTCAAATGATGCTAATTGGTCAAGGAAGGTGAGGACTGAGAAATGACTACTGGTTTGGAAATGTGAATGCCATTGGTGATGTTAAAAAAAAGGAGCAGTTTTCACACAGTGCTGGGGTGAAAATATGCCTAAAGTGGGTCCAAGAGAGAATTAGGGGAAAAAATTGGAGATGGTTGATATAAATATCTAATTCAAGGAGTTTTGCAAGAAAGGGACAGAGAGGTCAGTGTGTAGCTGGACAGGAAGGGAGAGCCAAGGGAGGTTTTCTAAATGGCAGCAATAATAGTGTGATTGTATGCTGAAGGGAATGATGTATAGTGAGAGGGAGGCACAACCATGATGCAGAAGAGAGGGACAGAGTTGCCAGAGCAATGTCCTTGAATTGAGAAAGCATGACTTCAGGTATGGGTGAAAAGATTGGCCTTTCCTAGGAACATGGCAGTTCATCCTCAGTAACATGAGAAAGCACAGTGCATATGGACACAGATACAGGTAGATAACCAGATGTGGTGGTGAGAGTTTGGAAATTCCCTTTTGATTCCTTCAAGTGTACTCGTAAATAAAAGTCATCAGTTGAGAGTTTAAAAAGGCAAGGAGGTGCAGGCAGTTTGAGGAGAGAAGGTACAAAATAATCTAGACATTTACAGTGAAAGTGAAGTCGCTCAGTCATGTCTGACTCTTTGCGACCCCATGGACTGTAGCCTATTAGGCTGCTCTGTCCATGGGATTTTCCAGGACGTTGCCATAGTAGCACTACTCATAGTAAGAGACCAGTGCTTTCCTGCAAATTCTCTGTTACCTGTTCGTGAAAGGATATGTACAGAAATTAATAGTGAGCATTTAGAATCTTTTCTAGCAATTTGACAGAGTAATTTTTATATTTAAATTTAATAATAAAATTTTGGACTTGCATTTTACATGGTTTTGTTTTAATTTTTCTTGCAACTGATTTTAGTTACACTTTATAAAGTCATGTCCAACTCTTTGTGACCCCATGGACTGTTACCTACCAGGCTCTTCTGTCCATGAAATTCTCCAGGCCAGAATACTGGAGTAGTATCCATTGCCTTCTCCAGGGAATCATCCCAACCCAGGTCTCCCCCATTGCAGGTGGGTTCTTTACCATTTAAACCACCAGGGAAGCCTATATTTTATAAAAGTAACATTCTAAGATAAATTTTAAATTATAAGAAACTGGCCCTTCACCACAGTTTGAATAACCTTTGTTTAAAATATGGGAGAGACTGAGTAAGCAGTATAACTACTAAGAAGCATGAAGCATCCACTTGATGTTAGTAATCATGAATTTAAAATTTAAAATACATACAAAATAGCTTCTTCTATCTCATCTCTTTCAACAGTAGAGATAAGCTTTTATTGGCTGGAGAGTTGGATTTAAGCGGAGTTTGGGTTTCTCCAGCTGAGTACAATAAAGAGAGAAAGGAAAAGAGAACTGGGGTATAGCAAGGGATCAATTATAGAGTGACTATTTAGTCTGTCAAAACTCAACAAATGTAAACTTGAGATTTGGGCATTCCCTTATATGTAGATTTCACATCAAAAGAAGAAAACTGCAAACAAATGTTGAACTCAACTTAATGATATGCAAGCAGAAGAACTTAGAAAGTAGGGACATCTAATTTACTTTGAAATGCACGTTTAAAAGGATAAATTGAGAGATGAATAGAGAAATGACTAAGTGGATAAATATGGATAAAACTTAATGGTAGAATTCAAGTGAAAGAGATATGGCTGGTCACTGTAAAATTCTCCCCTTTTTACTATTTGCTTTACACTTTTCACTATAAATGTTGGGAAAATATGCCTTGAATTTTTTGTGATCATTTTCTCTTTCTAGCCAGATTATTGGTTCCCAAAGGAGAGAGGAAATTACATAAAGTTTAGTGGGCCCATGATTTTTTTTTCCACAGATGGAGAAACTGAGTCCTAAAGATGCTAATGACGTCATCAAAATCAGATGGCAAGTTAGAGGTATATCTGACTTCTATTTAGTTTCTTTCCAGTACATCCATAACTCATCCCAAGAGGACCCATGAAAGGGCTTCTGGAAAGCCCATGTTCTTGTTGTTGTTCAGTCACTAAGTCATGTCCAACTCTTTGTGACCCCAGCTCTTTGTGAACTGCAGCATGCCAGGCTTCTCTGTCCATCACTATCTCCCTGAGTTTGTTCAAACTTGTGTCCATTAAGTCAGTGATGCCATCCAACCATCTCATACTCTGTTGCCCTTCATCCTCTGTCACCCCCTTCTCCTCTTGCCCTCAATTTTTCCAGCATCAGGGTCTCTTCCAATGAGTCAGCTCTTCACATCAGGTGGCCAAAGTACCAGAGCTTCAGCTTCAGCATCAGTCCTTCCAATGAATATTCAAGGTTGATTTCCTTTAGGATTGACTGGTTTGATCTCCTTGCTATCCAAGAGTCACTCAAGAGTCTTCTCCAGCACCACAGTTCAAAAGTGTCAGTTCTTCAGCCTTCAACTTTCTTTACGGTCTAACTCACACATCTGTACATAACTACTGAAAAAACCATAGCTTTGACTAGATGGACCTTTGTTGGCAAAGTGATGTCTCTGCTTTTTAATACTCTGTCTAGGTTTGTTATAGCTATTCTTCCAAAGAGCAAGGGTCTTTTAATTTCATGGCTGCAGTCACCATGTGCATTGATTTTGGAGCCCAAGAAAATGAAATCTGACACTGTTTCCACATTTTCCCCATCTATTTGCCATGAAGGGACAAGACTGGATGCCATGATCTTCGTTTTTTGAATGTTGAGTTTTAAGCCAGCTTTTTCACTCTCCTTTTTCATCTGCATCAAGAGGCTCCTTAGTTCCTCTTCACTTTCTGGAAAGCCCATAAAGCCCCCAAAACAATGTAAAATTTGAAGTGTATATTCAGATGTGCAATTTCCTGAGGAGAAAATTCATAGCTTTCAAATGATCCTTAAGAGAGAGTACTGTCTCTTTAAAAAGTTACGAGGACAAATTTCATCTGCCTTCCTCGGAAAAACTGAACACAGTGTTAAATCATTCAAGAAATATTTTTAAACCAATAGTGTATTATTGATGATCAGTGTTAAAACTGATACTATTTTAAACTGGTGATAATGATATTCAAGAAGGCTTTTTGTAGTTCCCAGATTGCAAGTATGCTTATAATGTAAGACACTCAAGCTTTTTATTGTTTTAAATTAGTGTTGAGCTTGTCCCTTAGAGACCCACATGAGGCTGACTACGCTCTGAAAAAAGAATTGCTTTTCTTTTTCTTTTCTACTTACCTGGCATTCACAGATCACTGTGTTGTTTAGCAAAATCCATCCAAAGATTTCAGTTCTTAATTTCCAGCAAAATACTTGATTATGTAACATCCTTCAAGTTCTGGCTGTAAGTTATCTTGTCTTTGTATGTGGGGTGAGTATGGGATTGCCTGTCAACATATAATTGGATTTGTGTGCTCTCATCTCTCCCATGAATTAGAGGAAAACCATCTTCCTGAGCTTTAGGATTTTTTTTTAATTTTTTGCCTATGAATTAATACTTCCTGAAGTAGGATACAATGTCTTGTCACTATTAAGTGAATTATTACTTTTAAAATAGTTTGAAGAATGTGAAACAACAAATAAGATATTACATTTGGTCAAACCACTGGGGGGAAAGATATAGATATAAATATAGAGACAGAGATATAGTTTGTAAGAAACCCAAGAAATTGTAAATTATCGACAAAATGAGTGATTTGGCAGAGCTGCTTCTATTTTGTGGGGGGATGGGGGGAATATTCCTCATCTCACATAAGTGACTATCCTCTACCTGTGCCTGTTTGCCATTCCACTATTTTTCTTATTTGTCAACTCAGTCCATGCCTATCTTGATCTCCTAAAGGCCACACTTGTTAAGTAAATATCACAAAAGCTTATAAATGCTAACTACGACAGATTTCTCCTGAGTCTCCCAAGGATAAATTGAATAGATAGGCCAGCATAGCTAAAACTGTAAATCTGCTTGGGCTGTCAAAAGAAAGAGAAGAATTGTGCAGGAAGTAAAAGAGTCAATGAGACAAATTAAAGGAAATAAAGAATTCTAGTGTGGCGTGAACTGACAAGCTCACGAATAAAATGATAAAGACCTTTAATCATGTCGGAAAGTCTATAAAACTATGTAAGTACAAGAACTAGAAAACATTAATAATAAACCTTATCCTGTTACATAAAAGACAAAATGAAACTGCCAAAACTTGAGAAAGGTCAACTCTATCAGATAGTATATCTGTATTGAATGCTCATATTGAAAACTAATCGGAAGCCTGATGAAGAATTTGCTAAGAAAGACTGATCTTTTTACTGAGTCAGGTCGTATCAAACACAGGAAGCTCTTGGACCGTCCCACTGGGCTTATACTGTCCCACTGGAGGCCATCCTATGTCAGACAGCTGGTTGACCAACTGGTGCGAGAACCCTAGATGAGCCCAGAAAAATCAGCCAGCCAAAGCCCAGCTGCGATCAATAGACTCGCCCAGCCAACCCCTGACTCAGTCCCCCTGGAAAATACCCTTTGTGGGGTGGGAGCAAGGGCAGAGTGGGGAGATCTACTGCAGTGCACTTTGCTGACAGCCCCTCAACTGCCAATCAAGGCTAACCTCACACAGAGACAACCGGGCCTTGTACACCTTCTGAGGGGATGCAGCAGTCAGTACACAACATTACCTATAAAGTAGTCTTCCCCAACAGTGGGAGCTGCTCTGACCAAGCAGCCAGATCTATCAGTTTACAAGACATGCAGGGGACAGAAAACATGCTAAATAATAATAGGGGCATGCAATCAGCAACATTCAGACTTTGGAAAACTCTATGGGACAAAGTACCTGGTTTCTTCCACAAATAAAGGGTGAGAAAAAATTAGAGATAAAATTCAGCTGGGAAAAAATACATTCATGCGACAAACAGGGAAAATTTAAGAATAACTGGATATTTAACAATAATAAGGAATTCCTGAGAATTTTTTAGATGTGATAATACATTGTGGTTACTTTTTTAAAAAGTCCTTGTAGGACTACATACTGAAATATTGATGGATGAAAAGATAGTATATTTGGCTTTGCTCCAAAATAACTCAGCTGGGAGAGGGGGTTATAAACAAAACAAGATTCTACATAAGTTGACCATTGCTGAAGTTGGGTGATGGATACATGGGGCCTCATTACTCTTACCTTTGTATATATCTGAATTTTTCTTTTTAAAAAAATGTTTTAATAGTATAAGAGCATATCATTTGCATACAACATATGACAAGAAAAAGTTCATGGATACTGCCCTTCCTTAAAAGAAGCCTTTCTATTGTAAAAAGTTCCTCTCCTTTGCCGATGCTTGTTCTTCTGGGGACCCCAATGACATTATTAATACAAAGATTCCCCCCAGGCTAGAGACTGACTGGAGCCAACCTAAAGGCATGAAGGCATACATGTAGAAACTTGTGCATTCCTTGTATGCCTGTTGACTGTATTTTAGTGTATACACACTGAAGGACTACTTCTGTTAATTAACCAGCTTTTAAATTATTAAAATAAAATCAAGTTTATGACAAAAACTCAAATAACATAGAATCTGGGGTAAAGGTAAAAAGTAAAATTCTTTCTCTCAACATCCAATCTCACTCCCAGAGGTGTGGAACCACATAATTACATATTCTTGAATGTCCTTCCAGAAATATTCAATCCATAGTCAAGTGTGTGTGTGTTTAGAAAAGTTATTTTTAAAGGATATTTGATGAAGCAAAAGAATAATCTGACTTTTGGTTAATTTTATTATAAAAATTATTAGTGAGTATATAATACATCTTTATTTTGCAGCAACACTTTAATATTCATAAAGCTGTATATCATACAGCTTAATCATTGCCCTCTTGTCACAAATGATTTCCCATATCATTCTAACATAGTTATTTATATTTTATAGATCATTTGAAAATAAAGCTGAATTCTTCATCCTAATATAAAACAACATACATTAAAATGAAAACAAATTAATGGCTTATTTATCATTGTTTTTTTAAACCCTTCAAGTTGAAAATGTTAGATGGATTTTCCTTTGAGGCTATTATGGTGCTGACTCTCATCAATAAAGTTACACAAAATTTTAGTGCATGAAAAGAACAAGATTGCTTATTCTTAAATCACCTTGCTGAATTAGAAGTAAAAATGATTGTTATAGAGAGATGCAATGAATTTTTCAAAATATATTAAAATTGTGAGAGTATCTCTTTAATACTACCACTTTATAATTTAAAACATTAGTTCCTAAAAGTTGTAAGATTTGCAGCAATAAACAACATTGTTTCAGACTTTAAAATGTTTTAATCCACTAATCGGCCACATAACTATGTAACTATTGCACTTCAGTCTCAGCTGAACTTTGCTTTCATGTGCTCGTTTTGTTTGTGCTCATCTTGTTTTGTGCCCTAGTGGATCAGACGGTAAAGAATTTGCCTGCAATACAGGAGATCCGGGTTCGACCCCTGGGTCAGGAAGATCCCCTGGAGAAGAGAATGGCTTCCCCGGCAAGCTACAGTCCAGGGAGTCTCAAAAAGTCAGACACAACTGAGTGACTAACACTTATGATTACTCATTTTTCAAATTATTAAAAAAGGGAGAGTAACTTTTACTTTGGTTACACGCAGAGCTGGCTTCATGGCTGTGTACCATGAAGGGCTCCACACTTAGTTTAATGCTCTACTGTCATTCTGTTGAAATTCATATTGATTTTATCTTTGAACTTGTGTTTTGTAAGTCAAGTCCAAAGGCGCATCGTAGCACAGCATGGCAGGTGTGCACAATACGTGTGCATCCATAGCTCCTGGCCAGCCTGTTTGCATCTATAGTCTTCCTGGTGCTGCAGAGACAGAATTCCAGTGGACCAAGCACGGAAGCTGAGCAGGACTCAGCAAATACAAGGTAAGCATTTTACAGAAACCATTGGCTTCTGTGGAATGTTGATAGAATGTTCATGTATCGAAAAGTGAAATAAAACACAGTTCAAGTTGTTTTTTCCAGTATTTCCAGTGTTCGACTAAGAACAAAATACATATACATGTAATAGCTACAAAATACAAATTGTGTAATTTCGGTGATTCCGCATGCAAGTTAAATGTTCTCATATTTACGTTTAAAACTAGAGTTCTACAATAAAAAGAGGAATGATAAAAATCATGTCAGTAATTTAAAATGTCTAATTCTTCTTTACTAGAATAAAATTAAGTAACAATAAAAAGCAATATAACAAGTCAAGAGAGGTGGTGGAAGAAAGGGAAAGGTTTTATATTTTAGTACCTTTAATACCACGTTTTTCCTGACTTTTCGACAAAGTCGCCCCCACATTTTCCTTTTGCACCCAGCCTCACAAACTCTGCAGCCAGTTCTGGTTACATGTTCTTTGTCTACCCCAGGAATCCTCCTGCAGGAAGCATCTGTCTTCCATTCTGAAGTCATTAGTTCACTCTCACAGCTGAGGTTTGGCTGGAAAAAGGACATCTTTATTTTGGCAAATGGGCAGAACTGGCAAACAGAAGTAGCAAAAGGAATAATCACGTGTCCTGAAATCTAGTATGGTAAAATGCTTAAGCTCTTATAGATTAGGTTTTCTTTGCTTCATTGTAGTTTACAGCTGTGGATTTTTCACACTGAAGAGCGGTTGTCAAACAAATATTTTTCCTTCATCACTTCTTTACAAAAGCTCAAGACTTCCCAGGGCTGACTTGCTGTGAATTTTCTTTTATCTTGGAAGTACTAAAAATGACCAAAGACTAATCAAGAGTTGTGTTGTTAAATTTTATTGTGTGCTTTTCTGTCAGTATCTCTGATGAACCATCTTCAGACTATTTCAACAAATGTTTACAGAGAGCTAGGTTTGTGAGAGCCACTGTGCTAGGCACTTGGTATGGCAAGTGAAAGATTCCCTAGCCCTGAGAGAGTTCGATCTAAAAGTTCTCCAGAGGGAACAAGTGAGGCCAGGTGTGATGGTGAGTGATCTGCTGATTCATAGGGAACATTCTTTTGGGTAATTTTTCAGGGTACATACATCATTCCTTCATAACAGATTAAGTACATAAAGTTAATTTAAGTACCCGGGATAAAGGGCTTCCCAGGTTGCGCTAGTGGTAAAGAACCCACCTGACAATGCAGGAGATAAAAGAGATTCAGGTTCAATCCCTAGGTCAGGAAGATCCCTTGGAGGTGGGCATGGCAATCCACACCTGTGTTCTTTCCTGGAGAATCCCCATGGACAGAGGAGCCTGGTGGGCTACAGTCCATAGAGTCTCAATTCCATTAGGTCTCAAAGAGACAGACATGACTGAAGCAGCTTAGCACACCCGAACCCTGGATAAATATAGTATTGCTTAGGGAAATAACAAGAAAGGACTGAAATTGACTCAAAAACTGGTATCCATTGGAGTGGAGATTTTAGTTTCTCTGATTTGAAAATCTAAGTACTAAATTGCTGACTGGGAAAATCTGACCCAAGTAAAACTCTCCAAGTCCCAAATCTGACTTAGAGGTACTCCTATGACGATGATCAAAATCATTCCTCACATTGTGATAGGCTGCTGTTAAACTGCGGGAGTCTCTTCATGCAATAGTCTCTGAGGTCTTTGTTTTCAACAGTGACTCACTCTTCTTCATTCTCCACACCTACATTAAGAGTTATAACTTGTGATGTGCTACAAACGCTCTTGAGAGTTGTACTGCAGCTCTGTATTAAAGTGTTCTTGAAAATGATTTAATGTCTATTTTAAATTATTTGCTTAATGTCGATGGCATCACTGACTCAACAGACATGAGTTTGAGCAATCTCCGGGAGATAGAGAGGGGCAGGGAAGCCTGGTGTGCTGTAGTACATGGGGTCACAGAGTTGGACACAAGCTAGTGACTGAACAACAATGTTGGAAGGCAAATATTCTTTGGGAGATTTTTCATAAGATGCTCATGGATCCTTTTACCCCCAACAGTCCCCAGGTATGTTGTTTTTATCTATTCCTCAACATCTTTCCTTCTTCCTTGCAATAGTACTGATTTTTAGCTGAGCATGTGGCCACCTGGTAAAAATCATTTCCCAGGTTCCCTAGCAGCTAAGTATGGCCATATGACTAAGTTATAGCTAATGTGATAGAAATAAGATATATGCATGTAATAGCTTTATTTCCTGTTGGCTGAAATGTGACAGCTGCAACTTTAGCAGCCACTTTGGGCCAGAAATGGAGTACTAAAGACAGTAAAGCCAAAATACAGGGGGAGCCTGAATCCCTGATGATTTCAAGGACTGCCTACAGAAGTAGACATCTAGAAATATTTCTACATGGAGAGAAATAAAGTTCCACGATGGTAAAGCCATTATTATTTTGGGTTTCTGTTACTTGCTGCAAGGTCTAATATTTTCTTATAGTGCATGCATGCATGCATGCTAAGTCACTTTAGTTGTGTCTGACTCTTTGTAACACCTGGACTATAGCTCACCAGGATCCTCTGTCTATGGGATTCTCCAGGCAACACTGGAGTGGGTTGCTGGGCCCTACTCATTTTCTGGTTTATTTCATCTTAGGTGATTTCAGTCTTAATACTTAAACTTTTATCTCCACTTTGGAAATCATTGCTCCTTCTGTTAGAGACTCCTTAAGGAAAGTTATGTTTTTCACAGATCTAGTTAATTCATCCTAGTTATAAAAAGGATTTAAACAGCAGAATAGCTGCAAATATTAAATAGCTGAAAATATCAGTTATTGGCTTTCTGTCATATTCTAATTCTACTAAAGCATGCTGTATTCTGTGTGTGTTTGTGTGTGTGTGTGTGTGTGTGTGTATTAGTCACTCAGTCATGTCCGACTCTTTGCAACCCCATGGACTGTGGCTCACCAGCCTCCTCTGTCCATAGGATTCTCCAGGCAAGAATACTGGAGTGGGTAGCCATTCCCTTCTCCAGGGGGATCTTCCCAGCCCAGGGATTGAACCCAGGTCTCCCAGACTGTGGACAAATTCTTTACCATCTGAGCCACCAGGGAACCCCCAAATGCTATCTTCTCATTCTATCTAAAGCATTCAGCTCTAACCCCAACTTTAGGTAGGTTTCTGATCCTATCCATCCTACCAGCTTCCACAATACAACGTTTAATTAGCAAAATTTTTTTTTTAAAGAACAGGGCATCTGGTTCAACCTCAAGCCTGGGAGAAGTCTGAAGGAAACATCATTTCCCTTGGTATGTGGGGGTTGGGGGAGCATTTTCTGTGGTAGCCACTGAAGTTATTGCTGGAATGGGGAAGTTAGGGAATACAGAAGCTGTAAGCCAGAAGTCAATGGAACACTTCCAATCCCAAGGTCAAGATGAGAACTAGATAGATAAATGATATATAATGAGTAAATGAGCTATAGTCACCTGTGGAGAAAATCTCAGTGGGGTGGGGGAGCATCAGATTGGGTGTAGAAGAGTAGCTGAGGATTTAGCCTAGCAGCAGAGTAAACAGCAGAGGAGCCCTCTACCTAGGAAGTGCCCTGTGGACAGTGATAGAAGTTCCAATGGCCTCCAAATTTAAAATAAAGCCTAATCTAGAAGACCTGAGCAGGCATTCTTCCAAAGAAGACATACAGATGGCTAGCAGGCATATGAAAAAATGCTCAACATCACTGTTCATCAGAGAAATGCAAATCAAAGCTATGAGACATCACCTCACACCAGAATAGAAGAGCTGTCATCAAACAGACCACAAATGACAAATGCTGGCCAGGACGTGGGGGAGAGGGAACCCCTTACACTGTCGATGGGAATGTAAACTGGGGCAGCCACTATGAAAAACAGTATGGAGCTTCCTCAAAAAACGAAAAATGGGACAATTATGTCATACAGCAATTCTATTCCTGGGCATATATCTGAAGAAAATGAAAACACTAATTCAAAAAGATATATGCACTTCAATGTTCGTAGCAGCATTATTTACAATAGCCAAGATATGGAGGAAACCTAAATGCCTATCAACAAATAAATGGATAAAGAAGATATGGCATGTGTGTGTGTGTGTGTGTGTATATATATATATATATATATATATATATATATATATATATGAATGTTATTCAGTCATAAAAAAGAATGAAATTTTGCCATTTACAGAAGCATGGATGGATCTTGAAGGCATTTTGCTAAGTGAAATAAGTCAGACAGAGAAAGACAAACACCATGTTATCTCACGTGTGAAATCTAAGAAAAGAAAAAGCCAAGCTCATAGAAAAGCGATCAGACTTGTGAGAGGAGATCAAAGGAAACTGGTCAAAAGGTTAAAAGTTCCAGTTATAAGATAAGTACTAGGGAGGTAATGTACACTATAGCAAACCCTGCCGTGTGATATGTAGGAAAGTTAGAGTAAATACTAAGAGTTCCATTTAAAGAAGGAAAAAAATTTTTCCTTTCCTCTTTTTCTTCATTTTGTCTATATGAAAAGATGGATGTTAGCTGAACCTATTCACAATATATGAAAATCAAACTATGTTGCTGTATGCCTTAAACTTATACAGTGATATATGTCAATTATTTCTCAATAAAACTGGAAATACATACATACATAATAAAGCCCAAGGTCATGAACAAATAACTATAAATATAAGATACACATGTTTGCAGGTTAAATCACAATCTTAAATAAAAATCACAACTGGTTAAGATGAATGAAAATTAAGGTATGTGAGTAATAACTTCATAAAAATAAAATTTTATAGAATGTTATGAATGTAATTATTACTATAACTGATTTAACTCTTTAATTTGAATTTTATTTGTCTTTAATTTGATCTAGATGGAAGGGGTATTATTAATACCAAATGATACTGACCAATATCTACTGTCCATTTAAAACCACTCAGTTTGGAAATAACCTTGCTTGCAAAGAACCATTTCCATCTTGCAAATCCTGATGCATTTAACAAATTCATTTTCATTAAAAGTTTAAAAATATCAAGAATGTTGGTTAGAAAATAAAGAATGTTGGAAATCAAATTAGTAGTTGAAACAAACCATTCCCAAACAATCTTAGAATGTTACTCAGAATAATTAGGCTTTAGTTCCTAAAAGAGCAACAGCAAAATACATCAAGCAGTGGCAATAAATATCCAGAATTTAGCCAGAAACCAAAGTGAAAGATAGTGGCTGAACTCCAGTGAGCCTCACATAGAGCCTTTCCTTTCCCCTTTCTTACAGTGAAGTCATTTGGAGAACAGCTTCTTATCCCTGAGAGATGAAACTGGTTTAGCTACAGAGTTTGTTGTCCTTTCCTCGTTCTTCTTTTCCTTACTGGAAAACAGTTCTTCCCACTGGGATGGGGAGGCTCATAAGTAAGGGAATCACCTGTGCCTCCAGGAAGGCCTAGAACGGCAGTTGGCCGGGTCTAGCAGACACCCAGAGTGGGCTAATCTCATTTGACACCTTTCCCAGAGTGTTCAGGGAGGGATGCGGAAGCACCAGTTCCCAGTCTCAGTCTGATTTCCTTCTTTGCCTGGAGGCCAGCTCTGATGCCTTTGGCAACAAAGCATACAGAATAACAAACTTTGAACTATTCGCAGAAAATGTTTTATATAAAGCAAAGTATTTAGTGAATGTTACTATATACCTGATACTTGATGGATACAAAACAGTAGGTATATAAGTTTAAGCTTACAATAAACTTGCAAAACAAGGAACAAATGTGTTATTATCTATTCATGTATCTGTGTCCTCCACTAGACTATGAATTTTAGGACAGTAGAGATGATATTCATTATATTCACAGCTGCCCATGATGGCCCAGTCTCTACCCACCCAATAAATATTGAATAAATAAATGAGCATACATCATCAAAGTAACAACAAAAGGTAGCCTCTACACAGTTGGGTACTAAAGTGAGGGGTAGCAAATTAAAGTTTGAAGCAGTTAGAGAAGGGAAGTTAGCTAAATGACAGTCAATGGGTTTGGAGATAAGGTTAGAAATGGGGCCTTCCCATTTCATGCAGAGTAAAAGAAGCTCTCCTAGCTAGAGCCTAGCAGCTTTGGGGACCGTGTCCTATTGAAAGTGAAAGTTGCTCAGTCATGCCCCACTCTTTTCAACCCCATGGACTATACACTCCATGGAATTCTCCAGGCCAGAATACTGGAGTGGGTAGCATTTCTCCAGGGGATTCTCCCAACCCAGGGATCGAACCCAGATCTCCTGCATTGCGGGTGAATTCTTTACCAGCTGAGTCGCCAGAGAAGCCCAAGAATACTGGAGTAGGTAGCCTATCCCTTCTTCAGGGGATCTTCCCAACCCAGGAATTGAACTGAGGTTTCCTGCATTGCAGGCGGATTTTTTACCAACTGAGCTATGAGGGAAGCCCATTGAGACATTCCCAAAAGAAGGCATAAGGAAGCAACTCCAATGTAAAACTGCCATCCCTGTATGGGACAACAGTGGTGTTATGGTAGGAGTTCCCAGGACAGTCTCTTCTCTTGGGTCTAGAGACCGCCAAACAAATGACTGTCTTTGGTCACTAGACTATTCCTTAAAGCATCCAAAGCCTGAAAGTCTTAAATACAAAGCTTGATTGTGATATTTTAATTTAGGTGTCAGTGATAGGTCTGAAATGTAAGGATTCAGTTGCCTCTTAGCTTCATGACTTTTAAGAACAAGCAGATGCTTAGGCAACCCAGCCCCTGATTGCCAGGCCACTCTAGACAAGGCTGTCTCCAGAGGTGGGACTTCATGGCCATCTCTCCATGACAGCCCAGAGCAACAGGACACCTCCTGATCCAGGCCTCTCTTCTTGATCTGGTGAGACTCCACTGATAGAAATGGAGCATTTCCTTTGACTGGAAGAGCAAGGATCCATAGCTATTGGAATAACTCTCCTCCCCTCCCTTTACCCTCTGCACGTACCAATCCCAGTCTGGAGTGGTAAGAAACTAGATCCCTCTTAGGCTAGGTCACCTCCTTTTTCTTCCCCAAAAGTTCTGGTTGGTAACAATAAAACTCATGTATCTGTTGGAATCTCAGCAGAAAACTGATAGTATGGAATAGTTGGGGGAAATTTTGGTAAAAGGACTGTTTAAAAGGGCATGATCAGAGTATAAGGAATCAACAAGGAATAGTACGGTGGTGCCCCGGGGCTGTTTTCACCCTGCAAAAACAAGGTATAGAGGTTATCGAAAACTGAAGATTGAGAGGTTGTGCCCAGAGGGATGCTGAACAGGAACCAGGACACAGCTAGCTTAATGAAAGCCCTCAGGGAGGAAACTGGAAGGATAATACTCTCATCCCTCCAGTCTCTTTGGTCAAAGCCAACAGGAAGTTGGAGACCAAGAGAGAGCCCTTTAATGCAACCTCTGCCCGTGGCTTCTGATGCAGGGAACAAGATGGAGAAGGGTAGGCAGGGATGTCAGGGGACAAATGGCAGCTCTCTGGCTCAGCTGTGCTCTCTGTGAGTCTCCATTCTCCAAGATTCTGTGCCTTTGTAAAGATTCACTTATTTCAAGTAAAAAGGACCTCTTCTTGAAATCAATCTTTAGTCAGTGAGCCAGAGGCAAATGGAATCATGGGACTGGGGGCCTAAATTCTAATCAGCCAATAAATGGCTGTGTGATATTGGAAAAAGTAAGCTTTTCTGTATTTGGCTTAATCACCCTTCACTGTCTCATGAGTGTACTGTGAAGATATTAGTAGGACTCAGTCACTAAGTCGTGTCCAACCCTTTGCAACTTCATGGACTATAGCCTGCCAGGCTCCTCTGTCCACGGGATTTTCCAGGTGAGAATACTGGACTGAGTTGCCATTTCTTTCTCCAGGGGATCTTCCCAATCCAGGGATCAAACCCAGGTCTCCCACATTGCAGGCGGATTCTTTGCCAACTAAGCCACCAGGGAAATGTGATTATATTCTGACCCCTTCTTTTTCTACAATTGCTTTCCTTAATGACTTAATAACAAAGAACTTCCCTGGTTCTCTTTCTACTTATCTCTTCGAAATCAATCTATTTCTCGCTCTCTAGCTTTCTCTATGTCTGTCTCCACCTTTGTCTCTCTCTCAGTCTTTTCCACTGCACTTCATCTGATATTGAAATTTGCCTTGTGATATGGCCTTCCCTTGTGGCTCAGTTGGTAAAGAATCCGCCTGCAATGCAAGAAACCCTGGTTCAATTCCTGGATTGGGAAGATCCCCTAGAGAAGGGGTAAGCTATCCACTCCAGTATTCTTCCCTTGTGGCTCAGCTGGTAAAGAATCCGCCTGCTATGTGGAAGACCTGGGTTTGATCCCTGGGTTGGGAAGATCCCCTGAAGAAGGGAAAGGCTACCCATTTTTTCAGTACTCTGGCCTGGAGAATTCCATAGACTGTATAGTCCATGGGGTCGCAAACAGTCAGACACGACTAAGCAACTTTCCTATGCTGTGAATACTGTTGTGGTTTAAGGTGATCCTTCAAGTTTAACGAGAATCACCCTACTGGCACCTTATGCAATCCTGATATTATCACAATGCAAATATTGTTTAAAATTTCCTTACAATACGGTATATGACAGAAGCGGTAAAATGCCAGAAGCCACAGTATTCAAAGAACAATTGATTCCATACGATTATGAATATGATCATTTTAATGATAAATAACAGGCTTCATACTGCATGTTTACATATTATTAAATAAATAGTGGATGTTTACTGTGTGCCAGGCACCATACTAAGTATTTTATACCGATTATTACTAGGTATTATTAGGTGCCATTGTTATTGCCACTTTGGAGAAGAGGAACAAGAGATTTAGTGAAATTAGATAACTTTCCTGATGTTGCAAAATATTACTCAGATACAAGATTCAAATCTATGCACTTGACACTACACTATTATTGAATTTCAAAACAGGCACGTGATTCAAGCCCTCTAACCCAGAGGTCCCCAGCCTTTTGGGCACCAGGGACTGGTTTCGTGGAAGACAGTTTTCCCATGGCGGGGAGTGGAAGTGGTGGTTTCAGGCTGATTGAAGCACATTACTTTTGTCGTGCACTTTATTTCTAACCTGATGCCACCACTGATCTGCTGGAGGTACTGGTCCACGACCCGGTGGCTGGGGACCCCTACTCTAACCGCATAATCACACCCACAGTAAATTCCTAATCCAGAAGAAAGATAATACCAATCTGGAGACAGATGGTAGTGATTGTTCCACAGCAATTTAAATGTACATAGTGCCGCTGAACTGTACACTTAAAACTTGTTAAAATAGTAATTTTGTGTTGTGTGTATTTGATCACAAAAAAAAATCAAAGAATTCAATAAGAATGACGAAAGCAGTATTTCAAACCGAAAAAAAAAGTGATTTTTATAATATGCTGCTTTAAATGCTTGTGTTACAAAATTAATGATAAAATTAAATATTATAAACATACATTACCTATTTTGTTTTCATGTATAAAATTGTATAATTTAGGTGAACAATGTTTAAACTATCTTCTTAATGGAGAGATGAAATTTTTCTTGTTTTTTATTGCCATATATTTGTACATGGCAATTTTCAACCAAAAATCAATAGCCATCTAAATTAATATTTAATGAAGAGAAAAACAAAGATAGCTTTGAACATGAAGTGACAGAGAAATTTTGTCATTACCAACCACTAAGGATTATCAAAGGATTTACTACAGCAAATTGAGAACTGTACTAAGGAAGGCAATGACATGGGAAAAATTTAAGTGGTGAAAAAAGAGAGACAGTACCACATATACAAGATGATTGCTATGTTATTTTCAACTGCAAATAAAATAGGAAGTAATCAACATGCCCCCCAAAATAAGGAAATCGGCTAAGTTATTGTACTTCCACTTAAGAGAATATCATGCAGCCATTAAAAATTGTAAGTACCAAGATTTTTTACAGCTACATAGAAATACTTATGTTTTATGTTTAATAAAAATAAAATGCAGAATTTTATTCAAATTATGCTTATCAGGGCTTCCCTGGTAGCTCAGACGGTAAAGTGTCTGCCGTAATGTGGGAGACCTGGGTTTGATCCGTGGGTCAGAAAGACCCCCTGGAGAAGGAAATGGCAACCCACTCCAGTACTCTTGCCTGGAAAATTCCATGGATGGAGGAGACTGGTAGGTTATAGTCCATGGGATCGCCAAGAGTCGGACACGACTGAGCAACTTCACTGGTTCACTGGGTGCTTATCAGCATTATAAATATATGTGTACATAGGTATGCAGATTTAAATAAAACATGCAAAATTTAAGGGATGGTTGTGATTGCGTGGTAGAATTATGGGTGATTCTTTTCCTCCTTTATTTTCCAAACTGTAATGCCATGTCATTATTGTACTAGCTATCAACTGTTTTAGAACATGATACCCTAATATTTAGAGACATAAGACATCAAGCACTTATTTTCCCAAAGTTTTTGTGGGTCAAAAGGTTTGCCAGATGCTTCAGCCTCAAGGACAACAGTTGGCTCAAAGCTTGACCAAGAAAAGAGCCACTTCCAAGAGCGTTCAGGAGGTCGCTGTGACATTCAGTTCCTCTATAAGTGAAACTGTGACATTTGAGGTAGGCTGGGACCTGGGACGCCCTACTGGAGTACTTACACTTGTACCTGGACATATGTCTCCTCAAACAACGGCCACACATGCACGGCTGGGGCACATTACAAACCAAAGCTACAAAATGGCCACAAATCAACTGCCATTTCTGAGGAGACAGGGAAAGGAGCAAGATACTGTGCACACATCACCAGCAAGGGGGTGGGCCGCCCCTCAAGCCCAACCCACCAATCTGCCCCTACCTTCACCCGTTTAAGGAACCATCCTGCTCTCCTCGGAGGTGGAGCTGGGTACCTGATACTTGTTCTCTTTCTCTCCTTCATGCTGCAGCATGAGTCCCAGTAAAGCCTTGTCTGAATTCCTCACCTGGCCTCATCAATTTCTGTTGGTTAAAGAGCCCAAGGACCCAGGTCACTATTACATTGGGGGCCAGTATTCTAATTCCATGGCTGCCACCCCATACCTACCTCAGTTCCTCATCACATGGCCTCTGCATAAAAACGTGGCAGCTGATTTTCATCAGAGCAAACATACAATGAGGACAAGTGTGATGGGAGCCAGAGTCATTTTGTAGCCCAATCTCAGAGCCAAAATGTCATCACTTGTACCATATTCTCTGGGTTGGAAGAAAGTCCCTATGCTCAGCCCAGACTCGAGGAATGGGAGATCATTGAGGCCATCTTAAAGGCTGCCTACCACAGTGGTCGTTAAAATCTAAGACCTATGAAATAAGTGCTCTTTTCTTTTTATCATCCAGCAGTCTAAAATCAGCCTGTGACCCATAAATTCTTGGGAAATAGGAATCAGCAAATTCTTCTAGCAAAGTATCAGTAGGAGTAAATCAGAAGCTTCTAAGCACACTGAAAAGCTTACACTTCTAGGAATGTAGGGGCCCTTTGGAGCCATTTCAGAAAGGCACAGGGGTGACATGAGGGTGAGGACTGAGGGGTGAAGGGGGACAGAAACAGTATATATTGATATCTAAGAACTTTTCCTTTTACCTCCCACCACCCAAATCCTAAAGAATTTTATTATGTTCATCCTTGACCGACTTGTCTTTCAATCTTCTGACTTCAGAAAGACCCTTTACAGCACATTTTTAAAGTCAGAGGAAGAATGCAACCAGAGGAAAACCAAGCCAAATCTGGTGGTTTGTCTCAGTTACATAGGATTATGGTGTAAAAGCTTCACACTTTTCACAGAAAGGTGACTTCTACCCTTCCATTTGGGAGGCATTGGGTAACCCTTGCAGATCAAAGACACAAGCAGTAAGACATGAGGGTTGGGAAGAAGAAGAAGAAATAAAGACAACTCCACACCCCCAAATTATCAGAAAGAAACAGAAAAAAAATTCATCTGTTATGTAATGATAGTTGCGTCTAATCATGCCCCAGCTGCCATTAAAATCACTCTCTGCAAAATTGCCCACCCTGGATTACCAGTACCATAGTCAGGGTCTTCACACCTAAATTTTTTTTTAAATTTTTATTGTAGTATACAGTTGATTTGCAATGTTGTGTTAGATTATGGCTTTACAGCAAAGTGAATCAGTTATATACACACATATGTCCACTCTTTTTTAGATTTCCTTCCCATTTAGGCCAGCACAGAGCACTGAGTAGAGTTCCCTGTGCTATATGTAGGTTTTCATTAGTTATCTATTTTATACATTGGGACAGTCAGTTCCAATCTCCCAATTCATCCCACCCCCACATTCCCCATTGGTAACCATGAACTTTAGAACAGGAACTTGAAAGCTTTCAGGAAAGGAGAGGCTTGCCCAGCTCTCTCAAACCAGTTCAGATTAGAATAATACATATTTAAACGGTTGCCTCCAGACACCTCTAAGAAAGTAATTGTTTACTCCAGTTTACTGTTTGAAACAGGAGGTGAACCCACAGAAGACTCAGAACTTTATTTTAGCTGTGACTGTCACTAGTCTGGGAACTCCTCCAGCTCGACAAGACTCAATTGGAGTTTATGATTCAAAAATAGTTGCTCCCAAGGCTCCAACCAAATGACAAATGTCTTCATCTGAGAAGAGGTTTTATTCTACGCTTCTGAAAAACGAGAACATATTGCCTTTTTGGTTGTTGTCTGTTTTTATTTGTTTGGGGAGGAGGTTTTACACAGCCTGTGGTAGGGAAAGTTATCTGTGTCCTAATCCCCAGAAACTGTGAATACGTTATGTTTCAGACCAAGGAATGATACAGGTTACAAACTGAGTTAAGGTTGCTAGTCAACGGACCTTAAGACAAGGAGACTATCCTGGGTTATCCAGTATTCACAAGGGTCCTTAAAAATGGAACAGGAAGCAGAAGAATCAGTGTCAGAGGGATGCGATGTGACTCACCTGACTACTACTGGCCTTGAACCAAGGATCCAGTGCCTCTGGGAGACTGGACAGGCCAGGAAACAGTTTCTCCCCTAAGGTGCCTATGAAGGAATATAGCCCTGCCAACACCTTGACTTTAGGCCAGTGAAACCCACGTCAGAATTTTCCAGAACTATAAGATAATCAATTTAGATTGTTTTAAACCACTAAGCCTGTGCTACTTGGCTAAGGGAGTTACAGAAAACTAATACAAGCCTCAAGCCAAACAACAAATTGCCGAAGGACAGCTTTTCCAGTCTCATTTAGATTGAATGGTTATTTTACTAGGAAGAATTGCACAGAGATATAAGGAATCTTTGGGGTCTGGCTTGTAGGACTACTGCGCAGGCAGTCTTAGGCTGCCATGGTAATCGTTATAAGTGGTGGCAGAAACAGCAGTCTTAAATTTCTCATTGACTTTTCACACTGAGTTGTGATAGTAACTTTCATCTACCACAGAAATTGATTCCAGTTAGTGAAGAAATTGGAAAATATAGGCTTGTTTATTTCAAGGGAAATGAATGGAAAAATAAAGACATTTAACTTCTCTTGATACTCTGTGAGCATACAGCCTGTTCTCAGCTTTAAGTCTAAGAATTCAGAGACATTTGGACCAAAGTTAAAAAAATAAGTACTTTATTGTCCACTTAAATCAGAGGGACTTGGCATTTTAAACCTTGTCCTTCATGGAAGTAAGTGAGATGAAACCCATTATTCTATTCTGGAAAGATAAAGAACCAAGTCCATCCTTCAGAGATGAGAATGCGTGACTCCGAACAGTTCAGCCATTCTAAAGCTAAGGCTGTGTTGTGGTGAACTGGAAGAGCAAAGAGATGGACTCCTCTTACATGAAAATCCCACGGGATTTTCTTTCTTTTGTTCACCTCCCTTCAAGAGTCTGTGAATGGAGCTTGAGAGATGAATGTGGACGTTAAGAGGTAGATTCTTCAGAGGATGCACTTGCTGAGCTTCCCATTAACACTTCAGGGAATTATGTGCAGCTATCAGTGAGAGAGTATTTCCCTAATACTCCATGTTTAATTTTTTTTTTCAATTAACAATTATGTTCAGTCAATCCCCGGCAGGATTTGTTGGTGAGACTGTTGGTTTCTTAATGCAAGTTTCTCTTCAGTTAGCTGAGCTAATGCTGATGGCCTGTTTTCACTTCGTGATGCACTGGTACATACATCCAGTGCCTACCTAAATGTATTTGAGAATTAAATCTTGTCTGGGGACGTTTGCTCATTCAGCCTAGGGATTAGAAATTATATTGACCCAAGGAGCAAGATGTGCTATATTTAGTCTGGGACCAATGCCACACATGCACCGCCAGACCAAGAAACTAGAGGGCTCTGACATCATTCTTACTCCAGCATCTTACAAAACACCAAGGTTAGCAGTTAAGCTATATCATTTGAAAGTTACAGTTCCCAGGTTTCAAATTATTTTAAATTTTTTGTTCGGAGCCTCATTTTCCAATCAAATATATTGAGTGCTTGAAGGGAAAGGTAGGGACTAGAAGGGGGAATAATCGGCTTTTACTAAGGATCAACTGATATTTCTATTTCCATTCTGAAATGAGGAAAACAGTCTATGAAGAGGCTGCTGCTGCTGCTAAGTCATGGCAGTCGTGTCCGACTCTGTGCGACCCCATAGACGGCAGCCCACCAGGCTCCCCTGTCCCTGGGTTTCTCCAGGCAAGAGTACTGCAGTGGGGTGCCATTTCCTTCTCCAATGCATGAAAGTGAAAAGTGAAAGTGAAGTCACTCAGTCGTGTCCGACTCTTATCGATCCCACGGACTATAGCCCACCGGGCTCCTCCGTCCATGGGATTTTCCAGGCAAGAGTACTGGAGTGGGGTGCCATTGCCTTCTCCATGAAGAGGCTAGTTAAGTCAATTACAGAAAGGTACAATCACACTGACAGCAGGATTAGTATTCCAGCCCATACCTTCCTGACTCCAGACCCCCATGCTTTATTCTTGTTACTATCCATCCTATCTTTGTATGAGAGAAAAGAAATGTGTATGCCTCATCTCAGTTGGAGAAGTGAGAACATTCTAATAATGGAATGAGTTCAGAATCTCCCAAGAAAAGTTGAATGATAGCTTCTGACTCAAGCTTCCATTCCTTTTTTAGATGGTCATTTTCCTCCTCTTTTTCCTTTTCTTCCTAAAAAAAGCACAAAAGAAATTAAACATTAAAACTCCAGGAGGAAAAAAACCCTCCAGGAGGGCACAGATTGTCATTTATCTTGTATCTCTAGTGCCTTGTCCATTACCTGGCCCAGATTAGGCGCTTGTCACTGACTTGTCATGGGAAAGAAAGAATTAATAAACCAATGACGATCATTCTATTTATAATGCCTACTGGAACTGCTGTTTCACTTTCAAATGTCGAAAAGCATTTTGTTATTATTTTAAACCAGCTGTTTTGAATATGTTAAATATTCCAAGTTTCTGAAGTGTGTTATTGAAGACTGATTCTGGACATGAAACTATTTTTCCTCTCTCACTATCCAGAGACACACATGGACATGCATATTTAGCATGATATTTTTACTGTGCTTTCCAAAACGATTTGAAATAGTTTATATTCAAAAGTATAAGCACTCTGAGCTCCCAAGTAACATTCTCTGAAAGGACCTTTTTAAATTTCATTAATTAAAAATGAGCTCTCTAAAAATGAGAGTATTCATAAGTCTCTCTAAAATGTAGGTATCTGTTGGACAGGATTTATGTATCATCCAACTGTAATGCAAAATGGTTTCCAAAACCTGGGTAGATGTGGGTGATGCACCATTAACAAGGAATTAAGAAAAATCAATAGTTTAAAATATTGAAAATCTGGCTGCATTGGAAGCAGTGGTAATAGCTGTATCTACACAAACCCAGACAGCAGTCATACTTTCCAAAAATAATATGGAATGATTCTCTGAGAATTCTTCTCGAAATGTACACCTGATGTTTCAAACATTATAATTTTCTTTAGAAGAAAATATGGCATCTTAAGTGTCTTTCCAGCAAAATGCAAATACACTTTGGAATTTTTCTTACATAGCATTCCATGAAATGCCTATTTCCAAGTGAAAAACATAATGTTTGTAATTAATTAAATATGCTTACTTCAGTTAAAAAAAAAAATCCAGAACTTGAAATAAAGTGATATATTTTCTATGAAAGACTTTAGTTCATTCCTTAAGAGAGAGTTTTTTTCATAATACCACCTTTGCAGGATGTATTGGTATAATGAAATTGTCAATACACATAGGTCATATATAAGGTGTGTTTGGATTGATTATGTGTTCTAATAGCCTGAAATCTAAATGAAGAGGTTTTGTAATACGAAGGTAATAGGACTATAGAGATCCTTTCATGGCATAAAAATACATGGAGAGGTGTATTGAAAATGTGAATGAGACTAATTGATCATCTTATTGGAGAAACACTTATTTCAAGATGAAAAATGGCCATATTGTTGTTTGACATTTGGATTGTCGATGGCTTGACCGGAAGAAACCTTACTCAGACACTCCAGAGACATGAGCAGTTCAAGAGAGCAGTTGCCTGCCAAAGGTCACTGATAGAATAATAGGGCTTTTTCTTCACAGTCTTAAGAAAGTTATCTGATGCTGCTTATATCCCAGTGAGAGAGGAATAATGTGATGGCCAAGAGTCATGCTTTTATTAAAAATAATACTATTCATGTAACAACCAGTATGACAACTCCAAAATTTCTCTATAATAGAATCCCTAAATAGCATACTTAGGAATAATATTCTATTCTTGGCTCATCTGAAATACATCAAAAGCAAAACATTGAATCTTTTTTTAGAAAACATAACCTAATAAAATATCCAAGCTGCTTCATTAGTTATCAGGCTTGGAAATCATCCTGGTGAATAGAATACTCAAGGTAAGTTTAGACTTCATATTTGTTCATAAATTTCCATAATAAAAAGAGATTTTTCTGGAGTTAAGGTTTTCAGGTAGAGGGGTTTGCGGATCTTCACCATTCCATGCACCTCTGCCTACTTTAACATTTGCTATCCCCTGAAGCTGCTCACATCAAGAGCTTTAATTTTTTAATTGTTTGGGATTTTAAAATCCACATTAGCAAATAGCACACACCTGAATTAAGGCTACTGGTGGACATGGGCACTTTCAAACCTTGGACTCCTCACTTTTCAACAAGGAACAGATTTCATAAAACTGCAAATTGTAACCAATGTAGTGCCACCCTGAGGGAGATACAAAAGCTAGCACCATGTTTGGGCAAGTTAAGGTTTCCTCACTAACTCTGTACCCTAGAATTTTTGAACGACAGATTTCAAGTTAAAATACACAGTATGGGCAGATTTGAAAGCAAACAAAATGTGAAAACAATGCAATATGAATAATAATATATATAAATGCAATATGAATAATATGAAGCCTGAATTGTGTGTAGGGCAAGGGGGACAGGCAGTTCCATTCCCTTTTACCTTGGTAAGAGTTGGCTGTACCTGAACTTCAGCCTTCCTACCTCAGCCCTCCTCCCACACAGCCCATGGACACTCCAACTTCGCCTATCTTGGACATTCTGGCAACAAAGAGCTTTCCAAGCAGTATTGCCCCAATTCATGCTACCCCCTGGACTGTTCTGAGAATTATCTGCAGGTGTTTGTGAGTAAATAAATGACCACTGAACCATGAGAAATGGTTTCTGCCCAAGCCATGAGAAATAAATTCTGAGTTTTCTTAGGTATAAACAGTCTCATCTTTTTAACCAATGGCATAAGTTATCTGTAGGCTCTGACAAGTACAATACAGTGGGTAGAATCAAACTTGACCTAATAATCAAATCACTGTGAGGTTAAATTCTCATTAGCACTTCATCCATGGTGCCTAGGCCACACCCATAGAGCTTGAAGAGCATGGAAGAAGCCCGCAAACAGCATTTTACCTGTCCTTTTCAACTAGGAATCCACACTTACAAGTCCCAGAGGAAAGTATATGAATCTCTGAAATACCCTTTCCCAGGTGGCTACCAGTTCTATGAACTCAGTAAAATTAGCTTTTTGCCAACATTATTTTTGGAAGATTCTCTGCACATCAAGGTATCACTTGCAGCCAAAGATTGCCCACACCTCACAGCTTCTTATGATCTATACATAGGAGATAACTCCAGGGTCCTCTGTGCTCCAGAAACAGCCCTGAGTCTGGAGCTCCAAGTACCTTTGGAAAGCTGACAGATTACTTGAAACCAAAGTGCCGTGAAGGGGCTTCCCTGGTGGTTCAGTGGTAAAGAGTCTGCCTGTCAATTAATGCAGGAGACACGGGTTCGATCCCTGATGCGAGAAGATCCCACATGCTGCGGGACTAAGCCCGTGCACCACAACCATTGCGCTTGTGCTCAAGAGACCATGAGCCGCAACTGCTGAAGCCCGCGCACCCTGGAGCCTGTGCTCCACAACAAGAGAAGCCACCCCAATGGAAGTCTATGTACCGCAACTGGAGAGTAGCCCCCGCTTGCCACAACTAGAGAAAACCCATGCAACAAGGAAGACCCAGAAAAGCCAAAACTAAATAGACAAGGGGTCATGAAGGACCATCTGCTGCCTGTAGAAGACGGTAGCATCCAATCTGCTATCTGATTTTGAGGACGGGTTGTATCCTCATCAAGCCATTCAAGTGCTTGAACAGTTTTATCACTGTCACTTCTGGATCATAAATCCTAAGCTAAAAATGGAGAACTGAGACTCCCAGAAGGCACCCTGTCCACCAGCAGGACCTTTGTCATTAACCTCTGTGATGTTGTCCACTGCTCTTTAGGAAGAAGTCCATGGAAGTAATTCCAAAACTCTTTTGCTCTTACCCTCTACTTATAAAGGAGCATAATTGTCACATTATTTAATATTCAAGTCGTCAAATGATGAACATTTGTTTTCAGATGATCATGCTGCAGTCAGGTGAAAATTCTGAACTTACCGTTTCCTAGCCAAGTGATCCTGAGAAAACGATTTACCCTCTCCTGACTTGTTCTTTTTTTTTATCAGTAAAATGGAGCTAGTAACCCCTGTCTCACTGGGTATGTTGTAAGGATTAAATGATTATAAAGTAACTAGAATGTCATACATGAATTCTAGATGTTAGATTCTTTTTAAGAAAAATTTAAACTTACATAGAAACTTGTAAATGGATGTGTTTTTCTTTTGTCAGTAATGTCTTCAGTGTTAAATTATCCAGAAAGATGGAATAACCAAGCTTTTTAAAAAATTGCGCATTAAGGACTGACTTTAAATGTGTATATGCATATATGTTCTCTTTCTATTGTTTATATTTTAAATAAAGTTTCATATATTTCCAGTCTTTATAATATTCATCTTGTGCACGCAAAATTTCCATAGAGTGGTATAAGACAATTATTTAGTTATATTATTGGATATACAATTTATTTCCAGTTCTTCAATATTATCCTCAATAATGCTGTATGGGAGAGGAAACTTTGTGCACAAGAGGTTTCTCTCATTTGTTGATGGTTCATTTCTTAGGACCCAGTTCTAGAAATGGTATTACTGGGTCAAAGAGTATGAACACATTTTTATGGTTTTGATCTATTTTGTTCATTTTAAGTGCAGGAAAAGAAGAAAGTACTTTGAGGTAAGGTTATCAGAAGTCTGAATATGGGGAATTGGAAAATGGGAAAAGGAATATTTCAGAAAGAAAAAAATAAACAGAAGTAAATAAAATCTTAACATGAATAAAAGACAAAAGGCAATTAGTGTGACTGAAGTGAAGAGTTTTTTGGCAGTAGTAGAAAATCAGGCCGGGTAAGTTAAGCAAATTCTTATTAGAGGCACCCTTTGAGAGTGGGATAAACTAGTTAAGCTTGCTGCAGTTTGCCTAGAGCTCAGGTTAGCACACACAATGGAGAGAGAGAAAAAGAGGGTGAGGGGAGGAGAAAGAGGGAGGGAGGGAGAAAGAAAGGGAGAGGGAGGGAAGGAAAGAGATGGTTCATGAAAAGTCACAGGCAGAAGGATTGAGGCTCAGCTGGATGGCAAGAACATGGGGGTCATGGAAAAGAGCTTCCCACAAGATGTTAAAGAAGAATGTGGAAAATGAATGCAAACACTTGAAGAGAAAAATGAAAAAAGGGACTTAGACATTAGTTTAAGACAGTGAAGGCAGTGTAGTTCCTGAGTTCTCACCTGACTGAAAGTGAAGAGAGGTAAGTGTCCCCACATGGACAGCAGTCAGGTGACTGGGAAGGGGAATCTTTCAGCTCCGAGAAGGATATTGGGTGGGGGTATTGATTTTGAGTTGGGAGTAGGATATTGAGTTGGAAAAGTCAAGCATAGACAGCCCTCACATTCTTAGGGCCTTCAGTGGCTTAAGTTGTGCATACAAAACTAGGAGCTCATAGTGCAGCACATGAAACCTACCAGGCAATGGAGGAGGGACTGTGGAACTTCTGAGGTGGTCTCATGAGTCAAGGCCTGGGACCAAAGCAGCAGTAACCCTGACTTACCAGCTTTTGCCTCCCAGGACCATGACATGAGCATGAGAATTTCATCAGAAACCCTGTCCCGTTCTCTACTTTCATGCCCAAATACATGGTAAAACACAATTATGGTGAAACATCAAGAAAAATAATAAAATAAAATGTATAATTATTTCACTTAAGTTAGGTGCCAATGCTATTATAGGCTCAATACACTTCATTTGGGGGCCAGTAACACTGTTCATGAACTATTAATTTTTACTTTAGAGAGTACCTGTGTCAAAAGGCTCTTCTAAAATATATGAAAGAGATCTCCAAATGCAGAAAATCTCTAAAGCTTTCAAGAAACTACACAATGGTGAAAATGTGGCAGGCCTCACACCTGGCAAAACCTACAGATGGGCTCCAACCTTCACTCCAGTCAGAATTCCAGATTCCTCTTTTAACTACAGAAAATTCCACACAAAGAATCTAATAATCCCCTGGGTCATCCAGAACCACTGAACACGTACCCCATATTCTAAATATAACCCTTTGCATTTTTCCTTGGAGGAATACTAATCACATGTGTGAGCCATATGTTGTGGTCTAATATCTCCCCAATCAGCAAGGAATTTCCTTGGATTTTTCACAGGATCCCTGAGGAACCAGAAATAGACAGCAGGCGAATCCAGTTCGAAATAATCGTGGCACCAGGATCTGAAAAATGGGGGTGAATTACATATACCTGAATGTGTGTGTTTTATCTATTTTTAATTATCAGTTTTAAATGTATGGGGAAAATGTTTCTCTCAATTATTTTATAATTCAAGAATCATAAATCAGATTGTTGGTGTAAGGTCATGGTTAGTCGCCTCAAAAAATGCTCTATCTTTGAGGTGAGTAGGGAACGCACCAGAGCAACTCACAGACAGTGGGACAGCTGGAGGCACAAAGGTCCCCCAGACGATCATCTGCTGAGCATTTCGGTCTGCAGAGGAGGAAGGCTCTGGAAAATTGCTGGTGGGGAGTCACCCTGAAGCCCTTGTATCAGAATCAAACCAGGAGTGTGTTAGACACATCCATCTCCCAAGAGTTCTGAGCCACGGATCTCGGGCCTTCTGAGTGTACAAGAATGCTCTGGCCCAAGGTCCCCTGCTTTCTCAAGGTCAGTGGAGCTAACGCACAGGGAGCTCAGCTCAGTGCTCTCTGACGACCTAGAGGAGTGGGATGGGGGTGCGGGGGTGGTAGGGAGGCTCAAGAGGGAAGGGTATATGTAGAGCTGATTCACTTTGTTGTACAGCAGAAACTAATACAACATTGTAAAGCAATTATACACCAATAATAAAATAAATAATAAAGTGAATGAGGAGAGAAGGGAGCGAGAGGGAGAGTGAGAACACAATGAAGTGTTCTCTTACCCTCGCCTGGGGTTGTTTTAATTCCTTTAAATTGACAGAAGTTCACAAAATTATATATTTTTCCTTTTCTGTAACTCCAGTAAATACGTTCATTGCAATTAAGTAAGATTTTGCAGTCCATTACCCTGTAATGGATGCAGCCTTTGGGTATTTTTGAAAACTAAAATTAAAAGAAAAATGAGCAAGTAAATGTGTTGATTAATGCATCTATGAGAATCTTTGTACTATCTTTTAAACAGATGAATGAACTTTTTAAAGCAAAATGATAACATGAAAATAAATCTATTATGTATTGGCAATGATAAACCTGTCCTTCCAAACAACCACCAGTGAATTAGTATTATCAAACCCACTCTAGTGATGAGACAGTAAGACATGAAGAGACAGACCTCTGGTCACACACAGTAGGCTAGCAGGAGCAACAGCAACTATCTCAAACTGCTGTCCAGCCTGGCGACAGTGAGCACGAGGAATATTTGTCAAAAGCTTCAAAGTGGTACTTATTTTGCTTCAAAGAGAAATCGTTTTATCAGGTCCTAGTGTACTTCTGAGGTCTGTCTCTTCCTTCAGGGGCCAGTTCAGTTCAGTCGCTCAGTCGTGTCCAACTCTTTGCGACCCCATGAATCGCAGCACACCAGGCCTCCCTGTCCATCACCAACTCCCGGAGTTCACTGAGACTCACGTCCATTGAGTCAGTGATGCCATCCAGCCATCTCATCCTCTGTCGTCCCCTTCTCCTCCTGCCCCCAATCCCTCCCAGCATCAGAGTCTTTTCCAATGAGTCAACTCTTCGCATGAGGTGATCAAAGTATTGGAGTTTCAGCTTCAACATCAGTCCTTCCAATGAACACCCAGGACAGATCTCCTTTAGAATGGACTGGTTGGATCTCCTTGCAGTCCAAGTGACTCTCAAGAGTCTTCTCCAATACCACAGTTCAAAAACATCAATTCAGCGCTCAGCTTTCTTTATAGTCCAACTCTCACATCCATACATGACTACTGGAAAAACCATAGCCTTAACTAGACGGATCTTTTTTGACAAAGTAATGTCTCTGCTTTTTAATATGCTGTCTAGGTTGGTCATAACTTTCCTCCCAAAGAGTAAGCGTCTTTCAATTTCATGGTTGCAACCACCATCTGCAGAGATTTTGGAGCCCAAAAAAGTAAAGTCTGACACTGTTTCCACTGTTTCCCCATCTATTTGCCATGAAGTGATGGGACCAGATGCCATGATCTTAGTTTTCCAGATGTTGAGCTTTAAGTCAACTTTTTCACTCTCCTCTTTCATCAAGAAGCTCTTTAGTTCTTCTTCACTTTCTGCCATAAGGGTGGTGTCATCTGCATATCTGAGGTTATTGATATTTCTCCCGGCAATCTTGATTCCAGCTGTGCTTCATCCAGCCCAGCGTTTCTCATGATGTACTTTGCATAGAAGTTAAATAAGCAGGCTGACAACATACAGCCTTGACGTACTCCTTTTCCTATTTGGAACCAGTCTGTTGTTCCATGTCCAGTTCTAACTGTTGCTTCCTGACCTGCATACAGGTTTCTCAGGAGGGAGGTCAGGTGGCCTGGTATTCCGATCTCTTGAAGAGTTTTCCACAGTTTATTGTGATCCACACAGTCAAAGGCTTTGGCATAGTCAATAAAGCAGAAATAGATGTTTTTCTGGAACTCTCTTGCTTTTTTGATGATCCAGTGAATGTTGGCAATTTGATCTCTGGTTCCTCTCCCTGTTCTAAAACCAGCTTGAACATCTGGAAGTTCACGATTCACGTATTGCTGAAGCCTGGCTTGGAGAATTTTGAGCATTACTTTACTAGCATGTGAGATGAGTGCAATTGTATGGTAGTCTGAGCATTCTTCTTTGGCATTGCCTTTCTTTGGAGTTGGAATGAAAACTGATATTTTCCAATCCTGTGGCCACTGCTGAGTTTTCCAAATTTGCTGGCATATTCAGTGCAGCACTTTCACAGCATCATCTTTTAGGATTTGAAATAGCTCAACTGGAATTCCATCACCTCCACTAGCTTTGTTTGTAGTGATCCTTCCTAAGGCCCACTTGACTTCACATTCCAGGATGTCTGGCTCTAAGTAAGTGATCACAACATCGTGATTATCTGGGTCATGAAGCTCTTTTTTGTACAGTTCTTCTGTGTATTCTTGCCACCTCTTCTTAATATCTTCTGCTTCTGTTAAGTCCATACCATTTCTGTCCTTTATCAAGCCCATCTTTGCATGAAATGTTCCCTTGGTATCTAATTTTCTTGAAGAGATCTCTAGTTTCCCATTCTATTATTTTCCTCGATTTCTTTGCACTGATCACTGAGGAAGGCTTTCTTATCTCTCCTTTCTCTTCTTTGGAACTCTGCATTCAAATGGGCATATCTTTCCTTTTCTCCTTTGCTTTTTGCTTCTCTTCTTTACACAGCTATTTGTAAGGCCTCCTCAGACAGCCATTTTGCTTTTTTTGCATTTCTTTTTCTTGGGGATGGTCTTGATCCCTGTCTCCTGTACAATGTCACAAACCTTTGTCCACAGTTCATCAGGCACTCTGTCTATCAAATCTAGTCCCTTAAATCTATTTCTCACTTCCACTGTATAATCATAAGGGATTTGAGTTAGGTCATACCTGAATGGTCTAGTGGTGTTCCCCACTTCCTTCAATTTCAGTCTGAATTTGGCAATAAGCAGTTCATAATCTGAGCCACAGTCAGCTCCCAGTCTTGTTTTTGCTGACTGTAAAGAGCTTCTCTATCTTTGGCTGCAAAGAATATAATCAATCTGATTTCAGTGTTGGCCATCTGGTGATGTCCATGTGTAGAGTCTTCTCTTGTGTTGTTGGAAGAGGGTGTTTGCTATGACCAGTGCATTCTGTTGGCAAAACTCTATTAGCCTTTGCCCTGCTTCATCCCATATTCCAAGGCCAAATTTGCCTGTTACTCCAGGTGTTTCTTGACTTCCTACTTTCGCATTCCAGTCCCCTATAATGAAAAGGACATCTTTTTTTGGGTGTTAGTTCTAAAAGGTCTTGTAGGTCTTCATAGAACTGTTCAACTTCAGCTTCTTCAGCATTACTGGTCGGGGCATAGATTTGGATTACTGTGATATTGAATGGTTTGCCTTGGAAACAAACAGCGATCATTCTGTTGTTTTTGAGCTTGCACCCAAGTACTACATTTAGGACTCTTTTATTGACTATAATGGCTACTTCATTTCTTCTAAGGGATTCTTGCCCACAGTAGTAGATATAATAGTCATCTGAGTTAAATTCATCCATTCCAGTCCATTTTAGTTCACTGATTCCTAGAATGTCGGCATTCATTCTTGCCATCTCCTGTTTGACCACTTCCAATTTGCCTTGATTCATTGCCCTAACATTCCAGGTCCCTATGCAATATTGCTCTTTACAGCATCAGACCTTGCTTCTATCACCAATCACATCCACAGCTGGGTGTTGTTTTTGCTTTGGCTCTGTCCCTTCTTTCTTTCTGGAATTATTTCTCCACTGATCTCCAGTAGCATATTGGGCACCTACCGAGCTGGGGAGTTCATCATTCTGTGTACTCTCTTTTTGCCTTTTCATACTGTTCATGGGGTTCTCAAAGCAAGAATACTGAAGTGGTTCGCCATTCCCTTCTTCAGTGGACCACATTCTGTCAGACCTCTCCACCATGACCCCACCATGTGGGGTCTTGGGTGGCCCCACACAGCATGGCTTAGTTAGACAGAGCTGTGGTCCATGTGATCAGATTGTTGTCTGTGATTGTGGTTTCAGTCTGTCTGCCCTCTGATGCCCTCTCTCAGTGCCTACTGTCTTATTGGGGTTTCTCTTACCTTGGACGTGGGGTATCTCTTCACGGCTACTCCAGCAAAGCGCCTTTGGGGGCCACATCTTCACAATTCAAGCTGACTTTTGGCCTCTGTTGAGGTGGAGAAAGGTTGATGAAGCTTGCTTTCCTGTCTTCCTGTCTCCCCACTCAGGGCCAATTTAAGGCCTCACTCCAGACAACCCCACCTCCATGTTTCTCCAGTTGCTCGTTAATTAATGACTGGCATTGGAGCTGAAGATGGGCCTGGTAGCCAGACTTGGAGAGCCTCACCTCCTGGCCTTCATAGGTGACCGACAGAACATTCCTCAGTGATGGCGTGCCAGTTCAGAGGCTAGATCAGAAAGCCCCTGCCTTCTTGGGTTGCTTGTTTTGGAGGGAGGCAGTAGCCATGCCAGCAGCCTCACAGAGGGGCCCACGTGAGAGGACAGAGCCACCAGCCACACGAGAGAACCTCCCTGGGAGTGAATCCGCCAGCTGACTCAGGCCCTCAGACTGAGGCAGTGCAGCAGATATCCGGCTGAAACCTGACTGGAGATGCTGAGCCAGAACTACCCAGTCACACCACTCCAGAATTCCTGACCCCAGGAACTGAGAGGTTTAATGAATGATTATTGTTGCTTTAAGCCACTAAGTCTGGGGTGATTTGTTATATCACAGTAGGTAACCAATATAGGAGGTTAATATATAACCTCTCTTGATGGGCATTTATACTTTAACCAGAATCTTTCACTTAAAAATAAAAAGGCAAAATGACAGGTAGGGGTGCTTATGAGTGAATGTGTGTGTGTGAGTGAGTGTGTGTGTGTGTGTAAAACAGGCTCATTGGCAGTCAGGCCCTACATTACCAGGCAGCCCCTCCCCCACTATGGCTTCTTTCTATTGTGGGAAAATAAAATGGAGTGCTTTGAGCATTAGGTTACATCTTCTCCCTCAGACTTCGATAGAAAGATTCTTGATTATGACCTGGTACTCCCCCTCCCCCTGGCTTTAAGAGACCCAGAGATGGTACGTCCCTGGTGGTCCAAATTAAGATTCTGTGCTTCCAGTGCAGGGAGCATGGATTCAGTCTCTGGATGGGGAACTAAGAGCCCACATGCCACGTGGCATGGCCAAATAAAAAGAAACCCAGAGATGTAAAAACATTGAATCACTATATTGTACAGCTGAAATTAATATGACACTATAAATCAACCATATTTCAATTGCAAAAAAAGAAACCTGGAGAGATAATGAGCTCATAAAGGCTCCCATTACTGCAGCTCCAACTCTAGCTCTACACTGAGCTGTTAGGGCAATATCTCTGGGCTTCAGAGTAAAGTGAAGGATGGCTAACATAGATTTAGTGCTTACTATGTAATAAAGATACAAACCATACCAAAAACTGTCCTTAAACACTTTTTAATAGATTGTCTTTATTTAATCCTGATGACAATCTTATGAGGTAGATACCATTTTGTTCGTTTCCCCACAAGGCAACTGAAGCACAGAAGAGGTCACGTGACATGCCCAAGGTCAAACAGTAAGAAGTAGAGACAGAATCCAAACCCAGGCCCTCTGATTGCTGCTAAGTCACTCGAGTCGTGTCCGACTCTGTGTGACCCCAGAGACGGCAGCCCCCAGGCTCCCCCGTCCCTGGGATTCTCCAGGCAGGAACACTGGAGTGGGTTGCCATTTCCTTCTCCAATGCATGAAAGTGAAAAGTGAAAGTGAAGTCGCTGAGTCGTGTCCGACCCTCAGCGACCCCATGGACTGCAGCCTTCCAGGCTCCTCCATCCATGGGATTTTCTAGGCAAGAGTACTGGAGTAGGGTGCCATTGCCTTCTCGGGGCCCTCTGATTACCAGGCCTATGTTCTGAGACTAGACCAGACAATCACTAAGCCTCTTTCCAGCCCAAACAGTTAGGATTCTATGCTGTAAGGGGCTCTTCCTCTACCCTGCCTCATGGCACCTACAGCACCTCCACCTTCAGCCAGGTGTGCTGGGGCCATGCAGCCATCCTGACTGCTCATCTACAAGGGGGGTTTGGGAGAGCCACACACCTGCACTGGCCACACAAGTCTCACCTTCTCCGTCAGCTTGCCGCTCTCCTAAAGTTTCCATTCCCACACTGTCTCCAGGATTCATTAGGGTCTATTAGAAGAAAAAAAAAAAAAAAAAACTCCTGGTTAAACTGTAAATATTTAAACTGGGAAATGGACACCAATCTATTGTCACCCTCCTCAATCTTTTAGTAGAGAACAGAGCCCAAAGGGAATAGGAGACTGGCCAGATACCTTTGAATCTGGGGAAAATCCAAGAAAGATCTGAAAATGTAGCTTTTCTAGGTGTTGGAAGGCCTCCTGAGTAGTGATGGAGCACTTACTAGGGGAGCAGAAGGTACCCCTACACACATACACACACCGCTCACACCCCAGACACACATGGAAAAGTTCGGCTGCATTTATCTGGAAATTTGCGATCAGAAAACCCAGAAATAGGCCTTTTAAATGTAAGCATATACATAATTGATGTCATTTTGAAAAATACAACTTTATCTTAAGTGACTTGTGATGGAGGCAAGGCACAACAAAATTATTTGTTTTGCAAACATTATACTAATTTAAATAAGCCAGACACAAGTGGACAAATATTATATGACTCCACTTATATGAGATGCCTAGAATAGGCAAATTCACAGAGATAGAAAGCAGAGTAGAGGTTACCAGGGAATGAGGGGAGGGGTGATGGGGAGTTAGTTTTTACTGGGTACAGAGCTTCAGTTTGGGATGATGAAAAATTTCTGGTGATGAATAGCGGTAATGATTGCACAACAATATGAGTGTACTTCATGTCACTGAGTTGTATATTTTTAAATGAGTAAAAGGATAAATTTTAAATTATGTAGATTAACATGATAAAAAATTATTTTAGTCATTTCTGTTTCTAGAGCTCTAAGGTCTGTATCTGGTCTTACTGCTCTCCTTTTACATCAGTCACTAACACTTTCCCATTTTTGCTCCAAAATGTCTGTTTTATGTTTTTGTCTTCTTCACCTCAAGCCTTCAACATCTCTCATCAAGGCTATTGAAATGAACCCTGAAATGGCCTGGCTTGACTTCTGCCTCTTCCCATCTAATTCATCTTACAAGGCTGCTTTTCATGTCATCTCAGTGTTTAATACACTGAGTCTCATTCTTGCCTCTAGAAGAAGCTTAAAATGTATTAAAACAGCCTTCGCTCTCATACAGAGGGAAACCCAGTAATATGTAGTGTAAACACATGCTTTCAATGTGCATTGCTTCACTTAATTAGATTGCAGAAGGGTACAGTGAATTTGGGGGTACAGTTTAAAAGACAATAATGAGACCACTCATGTAACCAGGTTAGGACAGAACATTGTCAGTTTAGTGCTTTAGAGCTGATTAATCCACAACTGACTGGCAGGTATATCCACAGGGGAGTAATGGCAGAAGGTACCTCAGAAAAAGAAGATACAGAGACAAACTTGTCTTACTTTATCATTCTAACCTGAGCGTGGGAGGCAGCAACTTCTAAAAGGACCAAAGTAGAGCACATGGACAATTCTTAAAAAAAAAAGTCTTCAGTAATTATGATAAATAAAATCAGCATAACACTAAACACAGCAAAACTGGGGGTGGTAGAGAATCCAGAATTAGGAAGATGAACATATTACAGCTCCTGCCCGGAGTAGAGAGACATGGACACAAATCATTGTGATAACCTGCAATCAAAGACATGTATGAAGTTCACTGTGGAGCACAGAAGAGTATGGAAACAGAAGGAATTACAATTAATCAAACTATGAACCCAAGCAAGAAGCAATTGATAGTGAGATGTTTATCATCATTGTCAAAATTCCTGCCTTGAGCGACGTCTCTGGCAGTCAGTGGTTAAGACTCCATGCTTCCCATGTAGGGGGCAAGGGTTAGATTCCTGGTCGAGGAACTAAGATCCCACATGCCATGTGGCAAAAAAAAAAAAAAAAAAAAAAAAATCCCACTTTGATCTGAGAAAGTTCTTGGGAACCAAAAGAGAGGAAAAAAACACCCTCTTTTCTTCTCCATTGCCAGAGTCTGTGAAGCAGCTCCCAGCAAGCTCCCAGTGGAAGCTGTAGGATCCCCTTCTCCAGAGATATGATCCACTCTGCAACTTTATGTATTCAGTGAGCTGCCAAAATTATTAAAGCTACTGGATGCATGCCCAACTGCCACTTCATTTTGTGCTGTGTAGACACCGTCCTCAGCCTGTGAAACTCCCCTAAAGCACTTAACATTATTTTTGGACTCGTCTCATCTTCCTTACTTCTGAGGGTATAAGTTCCTTGAGGGCAGTGCATCACACAGGGTTTTGAGAGACAAATATTACACCCATTCAAGTCCATTTAAACAAAAAAGAAAAAAAAAGATTAACTTTAATTATCTCCAGGAGGGCTGTAGAACTAGGCTTGGAAGTGGTTCCACAGGCCACTGAGAACACCCTGAAAAGTCCCAGGGGTGGCATCACCACTATGGGCATGAGAATCAGTCGTTCTTTTCCCCACAGGAAAAGTGAAGAGTGGTTAGAGGAAGGAAGAGTGGGTACTGGGAAACCCAGAACAACCAAATGATGGAACCCACTGTAGAGTTGATGCTCCACAGAATTTTCACAATTTCAGACAAATGGAGATACACAATATAGTTAGAAAAAATAAGCATCTATTTTAAGTTCTATCACACATACTTAGAGGTATCAAGTTACTAATGAAATAGCCAACTTTGAAATAAAACAGTGAAAGAACTAGCATTTTCTCATCATGGTTATCTAACTCCTAACTATAGTCCTCGAGGCTTAACTCTGTGTGTGTGTGTGTGTGTGTGTGTGTGTGTGTGCGCGCGCGCTCAGTCACTCAGTCGTGTCCAACTCTGCGATGCCAAGCACTGTAGCCCACCAGGTTCTTCTGTCAATGGAATTTTCCAGGCAGGAATATTGGAGTGAGTTGCCATTTCCCCCTCCAGGGGATCCTTCCCACCCAAGGATTGAACCTCCCCACCCCCTCTTGTGTTTCCTACATTGGCAGGTGGATTCTTTACCACTGAGCCACCTGGGAAGCCCCCAGAGGCTTAAAAAGACCTGTTCTTTTGCATATTTCTCTCACAGACCACTGTGAAATTTTGTCTTTCTGCAACAGAAAATGCAAGAAAGAGAATATTTTGGTGTTGCTCTCCATGAAAATGCAAACCTCATTAAGAATGTGGATTCTTATAAAAAGCTTGTTTGTATCTTTATAAACTTGCTTTTAACATAGAAAGCAGCATTCCTTTGGTTTTGCTTTATAGGTATGAAAAAATGATAATCAGAAGTGCAGTTTTCCGTATTTCTTGTTCTCCATTTTACTTAAGTGAAAGGTATCCTTATTCTTTTGCTAGTCATGAATTCTGCTTTTATCAGCACAATTCAGAGGTGGTTTCCAACCGGTAGGATGAAAATTGAACATATGTGACATTCAAGTACTGAATTCCCTGTTGAAGAAATGAATGATAGACCTTATCTATCATTTATTTGACTCATGTGTATACCCATGTATATTACAGACATTTTTATTTAATTATTCAGGAATTGGCACATGAGATGCATTATCTAATTCCCCTGGGGTCTTCCACTGGCAAAAATAAATGCAAAGACTGTGGCTACCAATTGCATTTCCCCCTTTTTCTATATATATTAAAGTAACAACTCTATTATCTCTACATTTAATGACTGATTATTTGAAAAGTTTAAGCAATATAGAAATGTATTAGAGAGAAAACAAATCGACAAAATTCTACTATGTAGAAATAATCATCAGTAATATTAACATCTTTCTATACATAAATGTGAGAAATAATAGATGAACACATGAAGAGAGAGTTTGGTGCCCAGATAAAATTTTATAAAACTGGCTAATGCCATGCATATTATTTTAAAATAAAACTATTAAATTTGACAAAATTGAGAAACAGATAAAACTAACAAATAACTTCCTTCTTCACTATGACAGCAGCCTCTAATAAAGCCTTCTTACATTAGGGAAAGAAAATACTAAAAAGTTTGAATTTTCTAGCAACCCAAAAGTGTTTTGGAATTTTATTAAAGTGTCCCTAACACTACATTTGGAGAAAGCAATAGCAACCCACTCCAGTACTCTTGCCTGGCAAATCCCATGGACAGAGGAGCCTGGTAGGCTGCAGTCCATGGGGTCGCTGGGAGTCGGACATGACTGAGCGACTTAACTTTCACCTTCATTTTCATGCATTGGAGAAGGAAATGGCAACCCACTCCAGTGTTCTTGCCTGGAGAATCCCAGGGACGGGGAGCCTGGTGGGCTGCCATCTCTGGGGTCGAACAGAGTCTGACACGACTGAAGCAACTTAGCAGCAGCAGCAGCAGCAGCAGCAACACTACATTTACTGTAGAAGATTCTGAAGGAGATGACCTGCCTCTTGAGAAACCTATATTCAGGTCAGGAAGCAACAGTTAGAACTGGACATGGAACAACAGACTGGTTCCAAATAGGAAAAGGAGTACGTCAAGGCTGTATATTATCACCTTGCTTATTTAACTTATATGCAGAGTACATCATGAGAAACACTGGGCTGGAAGAAGCACAAGCTGGAATCGAGATTGCCAGGAGAAATATCAATAACCTCAGATATGCAGATGACACCACCCTTATGGCAGAAAGTGAAGAGGAACTAAAAAGCCTCTTTATGAAAGTGAAAAAGGAGAGTGAAAATGTTGGCTTAAAGCCCAACATTCAGAAAACTAAGATCATGGCATCTGGTCCCATCACTTCATGGGAAACAGATGGGGAAACAGTGGAAACAGTGTCAGACTTTACTTTTTTGGGCTCCAAAATCACTGCAGATGGTGATTGCAGCCATGAAATTAAAAGATGCTTACTCCTTGGAAGGAAAGTTATGACCAACCTAGACAGCATATTCAAAAGCAGAGATAATACTTTGCCAACAAAGGTCCGTCTAGTCAAGGCTATGGTTTTTCCAGTGGTCATGTATGGATGTGAGAGTTGGACTATAAAGAAAGCTGAGCGCTGAAGAATTGATGCTTTTGAACTGTGGTGTTGAAGACTCTTAAGAGTCCCTTGGACTGCAAGGAGATCCAACCAGTCCATTCTAAAGGAGATCAGTCCTTGGTGTTCATTGGAAGGACTGATGCTAAAGCTGAAACTCCAGTACTTTGGCCACCTCATGAGAAGAGTTGACTCATTGGAAAAGACTCTGATGCTGGGAGGGATTGGGGGCAGGAGGAGAAGGGGACGACAGAGGATGAGATGGCTGGATGGCATCACCGACTCGATGGACATGAGTTTGAGTGAACTCCAGGAGATGGTGATGGACAGGGAGGCCTGGCGTGCTGCAATTCATGGGGTTGCAAAGAGTTGGACACAACTGAGTGACTGAAATGAACTGAACTGAACTGAACACTACATTTAGTCCTGAGTTCAAATAATAATTATGTTTTATAAAATTGAAAGATGACAGAATTGGAAAATATGAAACTATTACTTACAAATAACCTGGGGTGGTCCTTGTGATGCATACTGAGTTAGGGACAGGTATAAAGCAATGCCTTTATTATCTTTGATCATTCATAATGAAGATAATTCAATGTACTGGTGTTATAAAACATATAACTTACAATAGCCTGTGTTTATATGGGACGAGTTAAGAAACTTATAACATTTTCTTATAAAATACATACATCTTCAAAATCAAGGCCAAGGGAAAAGTCACAACCTTTTAATAACAGTGGACTTAATTCTTGGATAGTGTCATCATGTGACGAATTCCAGTGCATCTTCAGAGATACAAACACAGCTGTTTTTGAAGTTTGCAAAGGAATCATACGCTGTTAGAAAAATAGATTATTCTGATTGCTGCTGCTGCTAAGTTGCTTCAGTCGTGTCTGACTCTGTGCAACCCCATAGACGGCAGCCCACCAGGCTCCCCCGTCCCTGGGATTCTCCAGGCAAGAACACTGGAGTGGGTTGCCATTTCCTTCTCCAATGCATGAAAGTAAAAAGTGAAAGTAAAGTCGTTCAGTCGTGTCTGACTCTTAGCAACCCCATGGACTGCAGCCTACCAGGCTCCCCTGTCCATGGATTTTCCAGGCAAGAGTACTGGAGTGGGGTGCCACTGCCTTCTCCAATTCTGATTGCATGTGGGCTTTTATTTGCAGTCAAAACAGAAGAATAAATTGGGCTTTTCGGCAGGTTAACCCAAGAAAGTTTAAATTGCTTTTTAAGTCACTTGAAACTTTAAGGGACAAATATTATGCTACCTTCATCTGAATGAGAAATATTATAGCTTTAGTTTGTCCTTTGGAGTTCATTTTATTTATTTTACATTGAATCTGTCTTTTCTACAGTTATTTCATAAGTTAAGAATTTATTTTCTTGTCCTCTATAGTGAAACCAATACTTTATGAATTTGAAATTTCAAATGGAAGAGGAGATATAAACATTTACATATGGCAGAGCAATAACTCATAGAAACAATTGAATACTAACACTATTTTGACAATTAGGTCATAGGCATTTAGGAAAAATAAAATGCTTTCTATTTATATAGGACTTTATATAGGACCTAAAAGTGTTCTTTTTGCAGCAAGTTTTTTGGTTTTGTTTTGTTATTGTTGTTTTACTTTAAGAGCAGGCTTTCTTAAACCCACAATGTAAATAGTAACAGGTTGGGGAAATTCACCATTCCCCACTGACAGTGGTAGAGAGAGAAAGACTTTCTTTTCTCTGCAGTAACAAAGTAAAAACTGTGGTTAGTCCTATTTTAACTTTGATGTCAACAGAGCACAACAACGGGAGTCTCTATTTTTAAGGATGATCCATTCCACACAGGGAAATGTCCCAATGTAGGAAAGTCATGTAAGTCAGTGCTGTGTTCTAATTTATGACACCTGACCCTCAAAATACCATGCATGTCAATTCACAGATCCTTTTGATAGGGAAAAATGAATTTAAGTTTTCTGTGCTGCCTGGAATGATGCAGTAAATTGAAAGCAGTGTTTAATGGTCTAATGTCCTTCTTGTTTTTTTATTTCCCCTATAGGGAAATAAAAGGCTCAGCAGATAAAGAATCTGCCTGCAATGCAGGAGACATAACAGACACAAGTTCCATCCCTATGAGGTCGGGAAGATCTTCTGGAGGAGGAAATGGCAACCCACTCCAGAATTCTTGCTTGGGAAATCTCATGGACAGAGAAGCCTGGCAAGCTACAGTCCACGGGGTTGCAAAGAGCCAGACACGACTGAGTGACCGACACACACGAAGGCTTCTTCCAAGGTCCTGGGCTCTTAATTCAGTGAGAACTCAGCCATTGCTCTCATCAAGTATCCATTAACTGTCTATTATCATGTACCACCAAATTTTGCTAATTTTATCAGTAACCATAGACCTTTACTTATTGTCCCCAAACTGATTTTCCTCAATTCTTGTTTTCTTCTCAATCTCTCTTCAATTCCAGTTGTTAAAATTCTGTGCCTGGCACCTAGGAGCTCAATAAATATTTGTTGTACATATAAATTATTTTTCTCCCTTAGCCTGCATCTTTTCATTCTGGCTGCCTATTATAATTTTCATAATCCATCCTGTATTAGTAATTAGTGATTGTTTATTAAGCATCAGATATTGCACTAAGCAATCTGCATGTGTTATCTTTGTTCATCCCCAAAAGTCAATAATGTAAGGACATTATTATTCCCATTGTTAAGGGAGGAATGTAGAAGCTAAGTGTTACTGAGTCATTTGTCCCAGAATTTGCTCCCAAGCCTGTCTGCCTCTAAGGTACACTCTTATAACCGGTACATTTTATTGTTTCCAGACTTTTCTTGACAAACTCCACACTAGCCCTTATTTGTTCCCACAATCCTTCTCAATGCTTCTGTTCCCATAAGGTCCTCAAGTGGCTGTATGTAGCAAGTAATTAATGCAGTATATTAGAAAGTCTCAAACAACAACCAAAGTGCATTTTAAATTATATTCTGAAAGGATAAAAGGGACCGTGTTAGACAATATTGACAATCTTTGTTAGTTTACAATGTATTCAATCAAAAAAAATGTGCCTTGATACACAAGGAAAGGAGTCTATAGTTCCCCCTCCTTTACCTGCTAGCCTCCTATTAGAATTTTGTCCTATGGTCAAGAATAGCTTGTGTTCTACTGTAAATAATGAAATATAAAGAATACTTAGCAAATAAGTGATTATAGTGTTCTTCACCTGGGAGAAGAGGCACTTAACAAGTAGCACTATATGCTTCCTCTACTAAAACTGCATTCAACTTTCAGCAAAAGTATAGAGACAGACCAGTGAGGGCAGAGGAAGAGGGAGACAGTGGCAGAGAGGGAGAGGGAGAAAGAAAGGGAAACTGAACAAGAGAGAGAGATCTCATAAAATAGCAGGAGATTGTTAGTGCTAAAGGAGTAATACAAGCAATAAATGCTGCACAAGCTCAGAGGAGCTTGCTTTAACCTTGGATAGGGCAAAAGATTTTACAGAGGGGATAGGACTTGAGCTGTGCCATAGAGGATGAAGTAGGATAGGCAAAGAGAAGGTAAGATATAATTACAAGAGAGAGGAATAGCATGAGAAATGGTTCAGAGGCAGAAAAGCTTAAATTGCCTTGGGGAAAGAATGAACAGATCATACTACCTGGGATGAAATTTTTGTGGCACGCGATGGTATGAGATTAACATGGATGAATACAGATGTTGAGGGTACTTGAGTCTCAGGTTAAAGATATTTGAGTTTCTCCCACTGGCAACCAACCAGGAGCTATCAAGAATTTAAAAGTGGAATAACATGGTGAGGATGTAGCTTTAAAATGGATTGACCAAGGAAGCGAGACACAAGGAGATGAGGAAGGCATCCACTGCACAGATGAATGAAGGATGATGTAGCCTATGTAGAAAAAATGGACAGAATTTGGTGACAAATAGAAAACAGGAGTGAGCTGGTTATCTGTATCTCTTGTCTTCAACATAACAGAGCATTTACTTAGGAGTCCCACGTATCTTAAAAGAAGAGAAATCCAGGACTTCCTTGGTGGTCCAGTGGCTAAGACTCCATGCTCCCAATGCAGGGGGCCAACCATCCCCGGTTGGGGAGCTAGATCCCATATGCCACAACTAAGAGTTCACATGCTTTTGAACTATTGTGTTGGAGAAGACTCCTGAGAGTCTCTTGGACTGCAAGGAGATCAAACCAGTCAATCCTAAAGGAAATCAATCCTGAATATTCATTGGAAGGACTGAAGCTGAAGCTCCAATACTTTGCCCCTGCCTCCCAATAGGTAGAGCCAATTCATTAGAAAAGACCCTGATGCTGGGAAAGATTGAAGGCAGGAGAAGAAGTGGACAACAGAAGACAAGATGGTTGGATGGCATCACCGACTAAATGGACATGAGTTTCAGCAAGCTCCGGGAGATGGTGAAGGACAGGGATGCCTGACGTGCTGCAGTCCGTGGGGTCTCAAAGAGTCAGACACGACTGAGTGACTGAACAACAATGCCACTACTAAAGATCCCACATGGTGCAACTAAGACCCAGCACAGCCAAATAAACAATTTTTTTTTATTTTGAAAAAAAGAGAAATTCAAAATTACTTCATTATTCTGAAATGAAGAAATACAGAATTAAGAACAAGGAGATTGAGAATGTGAAACCCTGACACTCATTTGAAAAGTTTCTTAGTAGACCCTAATTTTTCTGTTCAAAGGGAGGATGTAACTTCCAGGAACAACTTCCGTTGTTCATTGTTAACTTTTTTGTTCATCAAGTCAACACCATGAAAAACATTACCCAACTCACTCACACCACACACATACACATCCTAAAACTCCATAGGTTAACTTTACAAGATCTCAGATATTACTTCAACAGTGTCTCTTGTTGATGATAGTCATACAGTTTCATTACTGCTAAATAAACTATTCAGTAATAGCCGGCAGAATAAAGAATTATGGAAGGATACTCGATAAGAAAACATAATGATCATCCAAACCAACCCTCTTTGTTTTATTGGAGCAACTGAGACCAGGGAAGTTATTCTCCCTTTTAATCAGGAAACACAATTAGTATTAACATCCAATTATTATTTAGCACATGTGTGTGTGCATGCTAAGTTGCTTCAGTAGTGTCTGTGCAACCCTATGGACCGTAACCCATCAGGCTCTTCTGTCCACGAGATTCTTCAGGCAAGAATACTGGAGTGGCTTGCCATGCCCTTCTCCATGGGATCTTCATCTGGGTCTCCTGCATTGCAGGCGAGTTCACCATCTGAGCCACTAGGGAAGCCATTATTTAGCACAGCTAGTGCTAAAAGCAATTATTGGTATCATCTTACAAGTGATGGCTGGGTAGTGGGAATAGAGAAATCTTTCAGGAAGGAACAGAGGTGAACCCAAAGAAATGTAAACTTCACTAACTTGGACCCTATAAGTTCTAGGGAAGTGCTCCAACAATTTTGCGCTTATGATTTTGAGGGCTTTTTTTTTTTTTTGTCAAAGAGATTCCCTCAAACTGTAGTTTAGGCTGTACAAAACCCCTAAGAATGGGATGTACTAAATAGTTTAGAGCTCTCTAGAAATTCCTTGGAGAAGGCAATGGCAACCCACTCCAGTACTCTTGCCTAGAAAATCCCATGGACGGAGGAGCCTGGTAGGCTGCAGTCCATGGGGTCGCTAAGACCCGGGCATGACTGAGTGACTTCACCTTCACTTTTCACTTTCATGCATTGGAGAAGGAAATGGCAACCCACTCCAGTATTCTTACCTGGAGAATCCCAGAGACAGAGGAGCCTAGTGGGCTGCTGTCTATGGGGTCGCACAGAATCGGACACAACTGAAGCGACTTAGCAGCAGTAGCAGAAATTCCTTGAAGATGTCAGTGATCTGCTTTATTAGTTATTACAAGTACAAGTGACCACTCTTTGGCCATCTTTTATATTTGTTAGATATATCAATAAGACTGTTAGAAAATGTAATGTTTAAATCTTTACAATCTAAGCAAAAGATCTTTTCATACTGATGTTTAGGATTTCTTTCCATTTGGCTTGAATTTAAACACTTCTATTGAAATTATATTTCTTCATAACATATAACTTGAGAAGCAGTTATAAGTGAGATCTTAAACAAAACTCTTTTGTATATTCGTTGAATGTTCATGCCCCAGAAATACGCTATAGAATTTAAAACCATGAAAATCCTGATTCCTATCAACATGGAAATTTATCATTATTTGTGATGTATGTCCAGCTTGCTTTCACTTTAAAACCACAAATAAAGTTTTAACAATGGACATTTTTCTCGGTGAGAGGTCTATGATCAAACTAAACATCTCTCTGAAACTGATTAGGTCCTGAGGTTTCCAAATTCAATATTCGGCAAATATAGAGCATTTGTTTGGCCATAAGAAATAATTCAGAACTTCAGAGTTTGTGCAATTCTCCTGAGCCTGCTCCTCTTTTCTGATAACATAATTGGACATAATCTCGTCTGGTCTTCAGCCTCACTTTATATAAGACTGAGGCAGAATAAATCACATACAATTAATCTTTTGAGGATCTAGGTGACATTGCTTTACGTTTGTACATCAGCAAGTCCTTTGTTTGCTAGTAGTCAAGTACAGTAATGGAAATTTTTGTTATTAAATGTTTTATTTCTTCTTCCTCACTCCCAGCTATCCTGAGTCTGGAAAAACAGACACATAGTCATTCTGTGAAGACAAAGGAACATTGAATAGTTAATTATATAACAGATAGAGCTGTCCACTGTGTATTCATTCTTGTAACGAGTTGCTAGAAGATAAATTTGCATATTTTGTTCAAAATCTTATAAAATAGAAATGGGATGGACTGTTTTAGCAGTTTCATAGTTTGTGTAGTAACCATAACACTTCATGGAAGATCTGACTCAAAATACCACAAGGCTCTGAATATGGAAGAGGAATGCCCTACAAACATCCACACAGGCTTGACACAGTGGTATCTCCACTGACAAGATATATTTAATAATGTTTAAAATTCACTTTTCCTGTATAAACAGTATCACTGTAAACCTAGGGACAGCATTTGCTTTCTCAGAACTGAAGTCTCTTTCTTCCGGTGATAGGCCTAAATTAAAACCAGCAGAAGTCACTGAGTTGTTTTTGTAGCATTTTCATTGCTGGAAGGGACCTCCAGAGGTCACCTAGTTCGTCCCAATCTCCAGCCAGGACTCTCCCTAATACTGAATATAGCTGTATAGCGATCTGCATTAAGAAAGCTTTCAAAGATCCCTGGGGTTGGTCAAAAAATAGCTAGTATTGGCCTGATTCATAGAATAGCATTATATGTATGTCAAAATAGCCACCTTCATCAGGAAAGACATCCATCAGGGCTAAGTGCTACTAGTAGCTTCAAAAGGAAAAGCATTATTTTCTCAGAGAAAAGAGTGGTAGATTAAGGAAATGACCAAGTGTTTTTCTATTTTTTTTTTTGTTTAGGTGTGCATTTGAATGCTTATCAAAAAAGAAACATTGACCACTGCAGGGAAAGCCCGAAAGTAGCTGTGGGCATGCAGATTACAACTCTTTAGTACTTTCAAATTGCTACAGAGCTCAGAGGGGGGCTGTTATCTCAAACAAGATCTGATTAGCATCAGGTTAGTGATGGGCAGATGGTGAAACAAAAGAATAATATTGACAAACCTGCTTTATAAATGGTATCTTTTCCTCATAATCGGCTGAGTTTGTTGCTCATTTTATTTCTTCAACTCCATCAAACTTTGGGTCCAATGGACAGGAATTTAAGTGTAATTTCAATTTTCTAAGACAATGACACTATTGTTTTATAGAGAAAGTATTTCTCCACAATTATTGGACTTCTGAATTATTGGTTTTAAGTACTACACTAGAATCTAGAAATTCAGCTAAAAGGAGAGCTGATCCTCTTAGCTGATTATTACGGGCCTTTAAGCCTTTCAGTCAAACTAGATAGAGACTTAAGATATGTCTATAACTTATGAAGTGAGGAAAATGAACTGCCCCTCCTCCCCACACAACTGTCCCAAGTATCCGCTTGTTTTTAACACCAGAGTTTTTCAAGTAATATTGTGTTTGGTTACATAACAGCCTGTTCAACAATGGATGCTTTTAGATGGGAACTGGGGGGCTGGATGGAAATAACGTTAGAGGCTTTTTTAAAATCACATACCTTCTCGCCAACTTTCAAATTATTTTGTGTCTGGGGTGCTCCTTCAAAAAAATTCATTTGAAAATATATCATTAAAAAAAAAACCAGAAAAAAAACATAAGTACCTCTATGTTCTTATTAGTTTTAACACAAAGTCTAGGTTACAGGAAGTGGAAAGTTTGACTACTGTACTGGCCTCTCCCAGCCTCCTCTGTAATTCTTGACTTTGAAAATGGGAATTCAGCCACTGAGACTTTTCCATGTGCAGCTGCCTTTCTCAGAGAACACTGACCAACTAACAAAGTCTTCAAGTTGTCTTTCTTCTTCCTTTTGTGAAAGCAGAAGACAATAGGACAAGGAGATGTCTCTTCAGTGTCTCCTTAGCTATACATCATCCCCACAGTGGACATCTAAACTTAATGTGCAGTCCACATATTCACCCTAAAACCTGGGCACTTAAGGTAAGGAAATACTTCTATAGTTACTCGGTATATTGAGCAGAGTTAGATTTTTTCCTCCGTTTAACTACTCAGATAATTGTCCCTAACTAGTTTGCATAAACAGCTTTTAAGAAGTGTTCTTTTTTAAAGTTACCAGCCTAACAAATTTCCATAGCAGAATTCCAAATAGAAGAAACTGAGTCAGCTTTAAAGAAAGATCATCAAAATAAAGGAGTATAAGGAAAAGCAGAAAGTGACACATTCTGTCATTTTTATTACCAAAAAAAGTTCAAACCATTTACATGCTGACATTAAATGCCATATGTAAGTTCACTACAAGCAAACTTCTTTAAAAATATACATACTGTATATATTTACATTCAAGTTTGAGTAACTGGTGTCAAGGTATAGTTCAGGGTCTTTATCCACCCTGTGCATTTGTTTAGCTACTAACTAAACAGAGATTGTATCTTCACTTAGGCACCTGGAGAGGTAGAAACTGCTTTTTAAGGGGGAAAAAAAACTAGTGCAAATGTGAGGATCACGGTTGAAGCAGCTTATACACCAAGGAGGCCTTAAGTATAACTAGCTTTGGTCATCAGAAGCTGAATACATGTAGCCTTGTCTTTTAAATTAAAACCAGATAAAACTTTGGGTAGATGCTCTTCTGAGCACATCACGGGGTTGGCAGTTAGCAAGGAATGCTCTGCCACTCTGCACGGAAAACTGCATATGACTGAGTTAGGCAACATAGCAGTAGGGCTGGGCTGGCGGCTGGGCATCTTTTCCCTGATAAGACACAATACACAGATGAGTGGCTTTAGAGACTTCAAATTAACATCTGTACACCCACAGCCCGGAACTCAGAAGCCACCAAGGTATTTCCTCTCCCAAGTGAAACTGCTCTTATTTCCACCATGCCCACCTCCATTCCAAACTGAGCTAATAAGTCCAGAGAAGGGTGGGGTGGCCCAAGAGTTCTGCAGCCCACAGTTCATCAGCGACGTGACTAAACCTCAGGATGGTTCCTGGGCCTGAGAGGGGCTCCCCGGGTTCTTGCCAGACTTGGCAGGGCTCGTTCCTGAGATGGGAAGCTGGAAGGAAGCCACGGGGGTGGCCGATGGCAGAAGCCCTTCCCGTTCCCTTTTCTTCTGTTTCATCCTGCGGTTCTGGAACCAGATTTTGACTTGGGTGTCATTCAGTTGCAATGAGTTGGCTATCTCGATGCGTCGGGCCCGAGTTAAGTACTTATTAAAATGAAACTCCTTCTCCAGTTCTGTCAGTTGCTTGGTGCTGAAATTCGTGCGGATCGCGCTGGAGGGGGTGGCGGCTCCATACTCCGCGAATTTGCCTGCAATGTAAAGACAGGGCGTTGTCAGCGTGGCGAGATGACACGGAGACGCGACTTGGGAGAGCTTTGGGGCCACACTAGAATCAGTTACTGAACGGCCCTGTGCCAAAAGAAAAGCTTCACGGAGCGCTCCTTCCCGCAATTTTCTCAACCCCTGGCATTCGGGGCACGCTCAATGCAATTCGCCTGGTTTAATAATGCCTGGGGCCGCGTGTTCCCCATAAGACCCAAACCGCCGTCCACGGGGACCGCTGCAGCGCACCCTCGGCTCAGTTCCGCTGGGCAGGCTCGATCCCCAACCCCAGTCGCGTCCGTCCGTCCAAGGCCCAAGTACTTACTTTTCTTCGGGGCGTTCCTCTTCACTTTCATCCACTCGAACGTGCTGAAGGCGGCAGGGAGGCCGGAGGCTGGGGACGCACACTTGGGGTAGACGCCGGGAGCGGGGGACGCGGTCTGAAAGGCCCCAGAGTGGCCGTCGGTCGGCTCTTTGAGACACGCCGAAAAGGGGCCCGGCTCGCCGAAGGCCGCGTAATCCACCTGGCCACTGAGGAGGAAGGAGCCGCCTCCAGAGAAGACAGCCGAGGTGGCGTAATGGACGTGCGCCCCGCTGTCGTCTGCCGGCCGCCCGAGCGCGCACGGTAAATCGTACGCGGGCGCGGACCCCGGGAGGCCGTAGTCCTCGCCCCCGGCCTGGACAGGTGCGGCGCCTGGCTCGTAGGCCCCCTCTAGGGGGCACGGCGCGTACGCGGGCGCGGCAGGCCCCGGAGGCTGCGCCGGTGCGGCCGGGGGCGAGGGCACCGCTCGCGCCGCGGCCAGGGGCAGGCAGCTAACGAACGCGCCGTCGCCGCTGCCCAGGGGGAAGGCGGGCTGCAGGACCACGGGCCGGGCGTCGGCGCGACAGAACTTGGATGCGAAGCTCAGCAAGTCGCCGCCGTCCCGGCCGCACGACACGTAGTCGAGGTAGGAGCTCATGGTTCCGGCCCACCCACCGGAGCGCGCCGGCCGGGCCTGGGTGTGGGGTCCGCAGGACCGCCGCGCTCTGCGCCGCTCCACCTCCCCTGTCTAGCCGACCTGCCCTCGCCGAGCCATGGCGAGCCAGCCGGGGGTAAATAGTGGCCTAATATAGAGGCGGGGTGGCCACGTGGCGCCGGCCGGCCAATGGGCGCCGTCCCCGCACGGCCCGGGTCCCGACTGGCGCGCGGCTCCACGAGCCTGCCCGGCCACCAACTTTGCCACACAGGCGGGAGGCCGCCGCCCCGCGCCCCAACCCGGCCCAGGGGACAGCCTTCTGGCCCTGGGGCTGCTTGGCTAACGGCGGGGCGTGAGCGCTAAACGCCCGCTTCCCGGACAGGTATTGGACAGGTTAGAGGCAGAGAAGCAGAAAGGGCCGCTCGGTGGAGGAGGAGAGAATGGAGAGGGGGAGAGCCTGTTCTTCTACACCGTGGGTGCTAGCCCCTCGAGTGTGGATGGTGGTCGCTGCAGTGTGGGAAGGGTTAAAAGGCCCTACGGAACCCCTTCCTAGCTTCCTCCAGGGAAGGTAAAGTGATTTCTCTTCCCTTTTTCTCTGAACCCTATGTGCTTTCAGTATTCTTGGCACTGGTGGTATCTCTGGTGCTCAGACGGTAAAGAATCCGCCTCCAACGCGTGAGACCTGGGTTCGATCCCTGGGTTGGGCAGATCCCCTGGCGGAGGGCATGGCAACCCACTCCAGTATTCTTGCTTGGAGAATCCCCATGGGCAGAGGAACCTGCCGAGTTACAGTCCTTGGGGTCGAAAAGAGTCGGACACGACTTAGCGACTAAGCACACAAACCTGGAGTAGACGTTTAATTTTCCTTTTCCCCTCACCCCCGATTTTTGGGATATAAATTTTATGCTGTAGGTGCTGTGTAGCTGGGACGGCACAAAATCTTCACTTCTAGGCTAGATTTTCACGTTACTTCGCAGCTTCTTCCACTGCTCCCATTTGTGGTGCACGAGAAGCGAGTGTTAAGAGTGCGGATTTTGATTTGGACAGAAGATAAAGTTTCTGCCTGTGGGACGTTTAGCAGATTATCCTCGTGGACTAGTTTGTAAAAGACAGAATCTGCCGTTGGGATGAGTCGCTCGCTGTGCTCCTGTCTGGGAGGTTGGCTCTCACCCGTGCTGCGCCCGCTTTTTTAGAGGTACTTTGGCTCCAGGGCGCAAAGCTTCTCAGGGACCCGTCAGGTCTAAGAGGTTTGGACGGGCTTGTGCCTCTAAGCAATTAAAGCTTCTGTTCCATCGGATAAGTGCTGCGTCGTCTCTTGCGAGTGAAATCTGAGGGCTCACAATGTTAATGGGCTCACGTCTTTCCCTTGATAATATGGTTTTGTTTACTGAGTGTAGAGAGACGGGAAATAAAAGTGCAATTGGCACAGGAAATGGGGGGTAGAAGAGCTACAAAGCTTTACGCTCACAAACTTTCCAACTTCCTTGAACATTTTTTTTTAATGTTTCCTTCTTTGGGGCTCTAGGAAAAGAAACAAGTTAAATAAATAAATAGATGTTATTTACACACAGCAGTAATGAAAGAGGGTGGTTTCCTAAAACTCTGTGTGAATAAAGAGCCTACTCTTGGCTTTTTCAAGTGCTCTTAAGAACTTGATCTGTTATAGCCTCTGAGTTACGGTGACCGAGGTTTTATTATTGTTTTACTGATCCACTTGTCCTGAAAGAGCTATTGAGCCCTTGCCTAAAATTCCACTCTGAGGAAGTCTGGAAAATAGGAGTGGTTACAGTCCAGGGAGCCAGTTCCTTACAGGGATGTGAACTTGTGAATAAACAGTGTTAACCACAGTGGTGAGGCTGAAGTTGAGGCAGCTAAGAGGGGAGGGGATAGGTAGAGGGTAGATAGACACCAAGGAATGAGCACAAAGCTGAAGAGGTCTAGGATTCCTTCACTGCTGAAGTTCTTGGATTTCGCTGGGAAATAAAATTCTGGGCTGGAAAATAACCCTTCAAGCTTGATATTGCTACTTCAATTATCTCCTGTAGCCAGTCACACAGCAAAGGTCCTTTAAATAGCTTTTATTTTCGAAATAGTTTTTAAAAAGAAAAAATTAAGGCTCTTCTCTAGCACCTTGGCTGGGAAATAATAGACCTCTTTGGAGCTAACTCGGGCTTCATATACATAGGCATTTCTTCATTGTCCTCCTTCTGTACCCTTAATGCAAAAGTATCAATAGGTCACAATGTCCCTTAACCCTTCACTGGCTAGACTTCAATTTTTACCAGTTTTTACCAGCATAATGTCTCAGCTCTCACACTCCTGTCTCAAAACTAGAAGACCCAGTCTCAGATGGTACTCATCTGATCACAGCTCCTAAGTCAAGAGGCCCAAGAGGGTCAAGAAGGAAGGGCGGCCCTGTCAATTTCTCTAGAGAAAGACCTCCAGCCCTCTGCAACCCAGGTGGAGGACAGAAAACCAGTGTCTAGCAAATATGGCCAAAACCTATCAAATTAAGTACCTTTTCTCTAAGGTTTCAGGAAAAACAGCCAGCCTAGATGCCTTGGCAACCGTCATTTCAACAAAGACCGGGTTTTTGCTGCTAAGCATTTGGAACAAAGGTTGGGTCCTGCATGTCTCAGTTAAACACTGACTTTGTTGCACCCCTGAGCTGCACATGCTATTTCCCTGAAGCAAAATTTGGGAGATTGAGCTTTGCCAAGGGAAGAAAACATCCTGAAAGGGACATCTAAAATTAATAATCTAAAAATTAGATTTTTAAAAGTGTGTTATTTTAACAACTGTGGAAGAGAGTGAGTAGGTGGGGTTTTCATTATTTGTTCAGATCCAGTAACAGGTCCCTGATAACTGCATGCAAAGAGCTACATTCTGTTCCTCCTTCTCTCTACTCCCTTTACTCTCCCAGCCTTTGGCATATACTACACCTTGGGGCTCAGAGTTGCCATCTCCACTCCTGGGCTGTTCTGACTTGCTCAGGATGAAAGTCAAGAGTTTGGTTATCTCAGACTCAGATTCAATAAACATTTGCCAAAGACTTACTGTGTAAGAACTTTTTGTTAGGGGAGGATTAGGCTAATAAAAAAGATTTTCTTAAACCAAAGGAATAAGGGATTCATTTTTGACACGTTAGCTATGCTATAAATCTACTCTAGGAAAATCTGAATCTATAATTTTCTAAGGAGATGTTGGAAGGTATTATTGGGGCAATTGTGTATATAAAGATATGAATATGGATATTTTTAGTACCTTTAAAGTTTGTCTCCTAGAAGTTCACAGGGTATAGGAGAAACATCTTAAGGATTTTATTGCTTGTTCCCAAGGGTCACTTGCCCTGCTGGGTCCTGGTGCTGTGAGTTCTCAGCAGGAGGTGGCAGCCTAGGGGCCTGACTGCCAGGTTGTGTTTGATGTAGGAATGCTTTGAAATCTCTCCCATCCTACTCACCACAGCAGTCACCCCCAACCACCCCCCTCCACTACCTTTCTCTCTACCATTCAAACAACAAGCTTCTTTTCTGCAGACAGAGCAGTGGAGGCTGGCAGTCTAGTCTTCAGTGTGTTTACAGTTGTTCCTGAAAAGCCTCTTACAGTCCTTCTCCACAAGCCCCATTGTGTTATCCCTTTAAGATGCCTGGGTGCTTGCTAAATTGTTTCAATCCTGTGCGACTCTTTGCAACCCTATGGACCATAGCCCCCAGGCTCCTCTGAACATGGGATTCTCCAGGCAAGAGTACTGAAGTGGGTTACCATGCCCTCCTCCAAAGGATCTTCCCAACCCAGGGATCAAACCCACTTCTGCATTGACAGGTGGGTTCTTTACCACTAGTGCCACCTTGGAAGCCCAGTGATGCTTGAGCACAGGCAAACTCTTAGCTCCACAGTCCCAAAGGACAGAAAGGCTCTTGCTTATTGGGATAAAAAGTGGGGTTGTCTTTTCTCTTAAGCAAGATTTGTAGTTCTCTGCAGCATCTTTCTATCCCAAGATAGGGGTAGAGATGAACAGGATCCTAAAGACAAGAATTCAAAGCTTGTCAGAAGTCTGATACCATGACCCTCCCTGAGGAAAAGAATCTAGTGTGCTGTGACTTTTCCTAGAGCTTTGTTAAAGGCTTGTGAGTCAAGCCCATCCCTGGCATATGGGAGGCATTCAAGAAATGTTTGCTGGGCAGAAATAAAAATGGACAGAACGGTGTGTCTTCACCATTACCAATGTTGGCTAAAGGATATCCTTAGATTACTGGCTCCTAGCACCACTTCAGGTGGGTAGGAATCACCAGAGAAGCTGGTTTAAATGTGCAGTTTCAAAAATAAATGTGCAGTTTCCTTAGCCTTCCCCCACCCCCACTGAGCTTCTAATCCCATAGGTCTGACTCAGGAGTCTTTCTTTTTAATAAATCTGTCGAATGATTCTAAAGCAGTATTCTTAAGAACCACACTTTGAAAATGTCTGCTTTAGGAGCTGGGGTAGGGGGCAGTGTGGGGAGACCGGGTAAGTCTTGACCAGCATGATGAGAGCTCATGCCTAAATGGAGCAGGATTATACCTGAATATTATCCAGAAGCCTATTGGGAGGTAGAGGAGGAGAGATCAATGTCAAGATCAAACTTAAGTCTAACTAGACTGAAGTTCCAGAAAATGTCCTTAAAAGGTAGTCAGTAGGAGCATCCCAAGTTTTGCTGACAAAATAGTGCTTTGAAGAGATCCAGCTCACTTCTTGCCACTTCCCTAACTTGACTTTGAGAATACAGTGGAGTAGGAAGTGAAAGAAAGGGATTTGTCACTCGAAATCCCTTCAGAGGGAGCTGAGTGGTTCTGAGGCAATGGGAAGAAGGAAGGAGTAAGAATGGGGGTCTTAAGAGAGAGAAGCCAGCTCTCATTTCCTTCCATCTCTCCCAAATGGTCTGGAATGAGCATTTAAGCTCTCAGGATCCAAAGTGGGCCACCATCCCTTGGCCTAAGGTGTAACTCTTACTGTGGCTAAAGATTGACCTTTCGCAGCATAGAATGTCAATGCTAGAAGACTCCTCAGAGAGAGAAGTGACATCAAACCCCTCATTTTAGTGAGGAAGCTACTTTATTTACTCAGAAGTTAAAAGACAAAGCCATCCTGCAAAAGATGAGGGTGGCCACTGCGGTTTCCTGCATCTCTAGTCTGCCAGGAGCAGAGAGTCAGGCAGCCATTCGGCTACACAGTGACGACCTCCATGCTGAGCAGCTGAGCAGTGCTCAAGGAGACCACACAGCCAGCGGGCTGACTGGGAGGACTGCCCTCCCATTGCCATTTGTTTGCTAAACCTGTGCCCTAGACTTCTGAGGCCCCACCTTGAGCTGCTCCAGCTAGAAAGGGCAGAACTGAGCCTAGGTCCCTACACCCTCCATGAATGTAAAGGATCACCTCATTTCCTGTTCAACTGATAGACACCAGGGTCCTGAAAATAAAACAAGAGGTATCCTTAGGTTAATGTAGTTGGATAGGCAAGTACAAATAAAGATATGTGTGAACATGCAAAAGCACACCCATGTCAGTTATACTGATCTTTGGGACTTTCCTGGCAGCCCAGTGGTGAAGACCCCATGCTTCCACTGCAGGGGTCTTGGGTTTGATCCCTGGCCAGGGGGAGCAGAGAGGCAGGGAAGGTCCCACATGCCAGGTGGTATGGCCAAAAAAAAAAAATTATGCTGATTTTTTTTCCTCCTTTATCTTTATTGTAGCTATTAAGTTTAAATTTATATGATTCAAGATTCAAAGGGTACAAAAGGGTACCCTTTCTTTCTCCCACCGCTGTCCCCAGGCGCCTAGTTCTCCTTCACATGAATACCAATTTTGAGTTTCTTCACCAATTTTATATCTTTCCAGAAATACTTTCTACTTCACAAGTATAGATAGATAAATATCTAGTTAGAGATATATCTCCCCACATTTTTACATAAATGATAACATATTACAAGACTCTTCAGCACCATGCTTCCCCCCTATTATATCTTGAAGATCCTTTCTTTCTCCTTTTTTACACCTTTATGCTGTTCTACTGTATACATCTACCACAATTCATTTAGCTAGTCCCTTATTAGTGGGCATTGCTTTATTTTCATTTTGGTATTACAAACACATGCTCAACATTTTGCCTATTAGAAAAAATTCCTAGACTTGAAATTACTTAATCTAATATATGTGCACTGGCAATGTTTCTATATATTGCTAAATCACTCTCTTTAGAAGTGCATCAATTTATACTTCTACAGCAACATATGAGAATTCTTGTTTCCTCATACCTTTGACAAGTCAGTGGGATATTAAAGATTTTTTAAAATTTTTGCCAATCTGATAAGTGAAAGATAATACCCTTATAGCACCTCCAAAAATGTCATTCTTCTTTATCTTACCTGATCCTATTATAATTCTATTTTACAAATGCTAATACTGACACAGAAAAAAGAAACAACTTACTGCAGTCACCTTCAATGTAAATGGCTAGGGTCAGATGTTCAGCACTTTCCTATACAACACTGTAACACAAGGAAGCCTAAGATTTAAAGAGGATGGGTGGCTGCAAGCATTCCCTGAAAGACACATGGTATAAAAAAGCACAGAAGCTTTCAGACATCTCTTAGAGGCCCCCTCTTTAGTGGTCTGATACCAAGACCACATTTCTGCATGTTCCCCTGGAGAATACCCTCTGGAAGCTGAGGGACTCTGATTAGCAATCTGATCTGACCCAGTCCTAAGCATTAGCTTGAATTCACTATCTGGGAAGCAGTAGGGTGTTGTTTTTAATTTCCCTGAGACTTATTTCTCACTGGCCACCCAGGATCTAAGTATTGATCAGCATGGGGGTGGGTAAGAGGATGTTTTCCCTAGATTTTAGCTTTTTGTAGACCTGATAAAGATAATTCCTAAGCTTGGGAGTGCACACATGTGGCACACTGCTTTACTAATGATAAACCCGTGGATCTCTTTATTGACTGGTTCGTTGATGATGAAAGTGAAGGCCAGAAAGATTAGGTGAATATCTTAGGGTCACACAGTGCATCAGTTAGCAAAGCAGAAACCAATGAACAGAGACCTAAACCTGAACTCATTCATTTCTCCTGCAGTCTTCCCTTCCCACTCCACTGTTCATTTTGGTGGATAACTGACTATCTGCTTAGGCTGTCAAAATCAAAACCTAGGGATTAGCATCCACAACTCCTCTTTCACTAATCCAATTGATCACCAAGTCCTCTGAATTCTTCCTCCTAAATGCCTCTCCTCTTCATCCTTATTAAGTTTCTCCCTCTCTAGGCTGGATTATGGCAGCAGCCTCCTTCTTTGTTCTTCCCGCTTCCTATCTCTCCTTTCTCCCATCAGACACAGTACCCCCTAGAGTCAGCTTTCCAAATATAGATAACAAATGTCCGCATGTCCCAGCTTAAGACCTTTAGTGGCTCTCCCTTGCCTACATGTTAAGTCCAGATGCCCTTCCATGGCCCTTACACAGCCTCTCTGTCCAGCCAGATGCCTCACTCCGAGCTCCTCTCCTTGTTATAGGTCCATACCTTGCTCTTTCTTCCCTCCCTGCTTTAGTATGTGTTGCTCTCTCCACCTGGTAGATCACTCCTTCTTGGGCCTAAAAAATTCCTATACTTCAGGAACCCAAATTCACCTCTTCTGAGAAGCCTTTTTTGACACTATGATCCTTTATTCCAGGAACATTTTGGCCACACCTCTGTTATAGCATCTGTCATACTAATCTTAGGATTCTTTTTCTACCCCAGCAGACTGAAGGGCATACACCATTAGTGACTCAATTTTTATATCCCAGAGCTCAGCACAGTACACGTAGGAACTGTTCAGTAGGCACTGCTGAAGAGAGAAGACTCTGAACCAAGAACAAGAGGTTCAGTATTTTAACTGCTGGAGGAGTTCAGGACACTGTGGAGGTCTTAAGGCTTCAGCTTACATCCATCTGAGGAAAATGATAGTAGAACATTTCTCCAGAAACAAGCTATTGCCACCCAAGAGGAGAGAGAGAGAAGAGGACTGAGGGGAGAGGGCAAGAGCTGGGACTTTCTGTCCTCCAGGGGCTCTTTACTGTGGGCTGAGACAACATGCTAACTTGAGAAACTTCCCATCTCATATCACTGAGAACAGAAATTAAAAAGAGAGGGTAGCCCAGAACTCTCTTAGAATTTATGACCGAAAGGACAGCGGGTGCCACTCAAGAGGGGTATAAGAGTGCTTCCCCACCCCCTCACCCAGGCCTTCCTGCTGTGAACAGCTCTGCCTGAAGCCTGCCCCTCGCCCCCAGCTGTAGTCTGCTCCTTCACGGTGTTTCTAAAATGAACCCCCAACAGCTAAAGTACAACTACTCCAAGCCTTCCCTCATATCACAAAAAAGAGAAGAGGCATATCATTGTGGTTAGTGTTTTAAGTGTATTTTAATGGTTATTTTAAATTGCATTCAAGTTTAGTTCCAAGTTCAACAGGGGTTATTAACCTCTTTCCTCCCATACAAATAGGAAATAGTCCTGAAGGTCAATGAGAGAACTCGTTCAGCGTCTCCCCTGAATTCTGATCCTTTGGGACATCCTTTATAAAACTCTTAAATAAAAGTATTTGCAAGAACCTTTCCACCTATTGAGGTTTTCTCTCGTCCTGCCCTCAGAGACGGGTTTGTCCCTTACTGGGGGGACAGCAGCGGTGAAGGGTGTCACTGGGGCAAGCGGGAAGTGCGCGGAGGTGGGGCGTGGAGGTGGGGCCGGGACGCTCCGGGCACCCGGCGCCCTGCCTGGCCCACGGGCGGGGCTGCTGGGCGGCTGCCGTCCCTGGCGCGGGGAGGACCGGGCGGCGCTACCCTCGGGCCTGGCGCGGCAGAGCGCGGGGCGGCAGGTCGCGCCCTCCGTTACCCTCAGCCTGCGTACCCGCGTCTCCTCCGCTTGCGGTTTCTGGTCGGATCCCAGCTGGCCCGGACTTGCTCCGAAGTAGGAGGAACCGCTGTCGAGCGAAAAGTGCACACCGGTGATTGATGAACTCTTAATAGAACTAACCTCTCCCGCCCCCAGCCTAGACACACACGCAGAGCAGGCCTTCACCCCAGCCCCTCCCCTGGCCTCCCCGCGGGCCAGGGGGACGCGGTCGCCAGCCGGTTGGGTGATTAACTCACCGTTTGTCTTTCGGAAAGTGTTCAGGTGGGTCGGAACACGCACCCGTCCGCCGCGCCGCCGGGAGAGCGGGTCGAGCGCGCGTCACATGGCGCTAGCCGAGCCGGCCTTTGTGCGGCGCGACCGCCCCACTGCCCCGGGGAGGCGGCAGCTATTGCTCCCCGTGGGGGTGGGAGGCTCTCCGACTCGGGGTCCACGCCAGCCCTCTCTCCAGTGTGCCCCCAGGTTCGAGCCTGGGTGGGGGCCTCCTTTGTGTGTTTTTGCCGGCGACGGAGATGGCATCGTTGCTGCCCCAAGGGGTTAGCAGACGCGGGTGAAAGAGGTCAGTTCTGGCTCTGCCACTGCCTGGAGTTCAACCCAACCGACCCACTTTCCCGGTCATTTGGCCTTCAGGCCCTTGTGGAGATGGGGAGGGGTGTGGTATTTTAGGGCAGATTTCCTACCAGTAGAGCCATCAGAAGGCCTTCTCCCTGTCTCCTCATAAGTCAGGGACTCTCATCGCCTCCTTCAAAAAGGCCTTGGTCCAACAGGCACTCTTAGACGGATTTTAGCCCGGCTTCCCCACCTAAAACACTGCCTCTGTACCAGGGTTCTCCATGCATCCTGGTTTCAATTAAGATCTCCTCTTTGGGCTCTTACTAATGTTAAAATCCTATTCTCATGATTTTCCAGATATTATTCTTCCATATAAAATGACCCCAACTAGATATAGGAACCATTCAAGAGACTTACCCCGGGAGGAGGAAATGGCAACCCACTCCAATATTCTTGCCTGGGAAATCCCATGGACAGAGGAGTCTGCGAGGCTACAGTCCATAGAGTAGCAGAGTCATGACTGAGCGATGAGCAGGAAGAAGAGATTTTACCACAAGATCTGGGACAAGAAGACTTCTGTAATATCTCCCACCATGCTGATCTTCTGGGAACCCTTCACCTGCTTCTGCTACTGCAAATGACTGGACATCCATTAACCTTGGTTCTTCGTGTGTGGAAACCTTTTGTTTACTGTGCTTCAGAACGCTGGGTCTGGCCTGAAAATGGATCTTTGAATTATCTTTGTACTTTCCCAATTTGCCAAGGTGAGTATGAGACCTGAGTGAAATGTTTAGGAATGGGTTTTGGGCCAGGCGTATAAATCCATTTGGTCAACTCTGGGCACCCAAAATAAAGGGCTTTGTAGCTGGAGTAGGAGACAAGGGAGCAGTGATAACTAAGATTTCATCCTCTGTGATGATCTTCTCTACCACCAGCATAACCAATGCAGTAAATGCACAGGATTCATCTACCCTATCTTTTTTCTCTCCATCCAGACCTTCTACAAGAGAGCTCTAAGAGAGCCAGTCCTCAGAGGTGCTATGGGTGTAGCTGGCCACTCAGTCTCACTTCCCTGTGCTTGAAGTGTCAAGGGATAGGCCCACTCACCCAAGCCATAGCTACATCCCCTCTCTAGAAAGTTGCAAGTGCCCTGAAGTAATCAGGCTATATAGGCCTGTGGGAACTGGAGCCTTCTGTTTCTCTTTTTATTTACTTAATATGAACTGCTGTTCATCCTGTTCTTTTCCTACAGTTTCTGAAAGAAGGACCAGAGTAATGCCAAGAGTTGCCAGATGAAGAGGACCTTCCTGGATTCTGTAACTGGGATTAACCCATTCTTGACTTCAGGAGGCAATTTCAACTAATCCTCAGGATAAAGTCAAAACAGGCCTGGGTTGTCCCTTGAATATCCATAGTGTAAACAGGCTTCTGGCTCCCCCAGGTCAAGTAGAGAAACACTTTTTTAGAATGTTGGGTTTCTCCTTTGTTATTCAAACATACACCCACACACACATCCTCTTCACCCTCCTTAATGAAAAACCTCAACAGATGGGGAGCCTAGGTGCTCAAGCCTGCTGGCTGAGAAGACCACTTCACTCAAGGGTCAGTTGGCTGGTACAGAATGGGGGAGGGAGAGGGATGAGTAACTAGTATGGTTAATTACCATGTTTAAAATACTCCTTACAGATACAAATTTAAAAAATGCTTTTCAGCAAGGTTAGCAGCCTCTGGGGCCTGGGAAACCAATTTGGCTGATGCGTCTCTGATAGGGACTAGGCTTGAGGTTGCACCAAGGGGCAAGCACTTGCTCTGTATTCTCTTCCTCTTATTTGAAAGCCTGTACAAAGAAATTGTACAAACGGATAGTTAACAAATGATTCCATCTGAGAAGGGTTTTTCTCTGTGAGGTCCTTAGATAAGGCTGAGGTCTGAAAGCCAGGAGGTAGAGTGTGTTACCGCCCTTTCTTGCAACCTTTCCTCTGCAACTTCCCTATCCCCCTGGCTAACTCAGTAGGGTTTTCTCACTCCAGTGCAGGCTGGGTACTGAGTTTCTCCTCGGTAGCCAGGGCAGGCTCTCCCTGTCCCTAAATCTTTTCCCACCCCCAGCTCTCATTCTGCAGCTGGTCATTCCAGCCACTTCATCTCAACCCTGCTTTAATTCAGGTTTGATTGGCAAGACAGACTAGGGGGCTCCCAAATGACTTCCACCCCCATCCATAGGCCTAGGCTTGGGGCCCTGACCCCTTTCTTCAGGTCCCAGGAGAATCGCCCACAACCTCCCTGATAAGACCTCCCTCCAATGGGTCTAAGTAGGGGGGCGAAAAAAAGGCAGAGCCGGCCACGACCAGAGCCAAAGAGCCATTTCCTCCCCTTGGGCCGGCCCCTCCCCACCTGCGGGTGTCGGACGCCTTGCCGCCTTTGTGCGGCTTCCCGGCCGCGGGGCCCGTGGGAAGCCGCGCTCACAATGGCGCCGCTGCTCCCGGAAGGCCCGCTGCTGCGGGCGCCCTCGATCCAGCAGCGCGCGGCGGCTAGGGGCCAGCGAGCAGCCTCCTCGAGACCGTGGTGAGCTCCCCACGGAGCCCGCGCGCCGCTCCCGGGAAGAAGCCTCGGTCTGGAGTGGCGGTGTCCTTCCGCTGCAGACGTGCCTCTTCCCGCTGCAGGTCCTCCGCGGGAGAAGGAGCTGCCTGGGCCTGGGGCGCCATTGCCGGCCCGAGCTCCCCTCCCCCACCGTCCTTTCTCTGCCTTCCCGAGACCCGAGAGGGGGGAGGCGGGCGCCTCCGCCGATAGAGCAGCTATTGTGACCTTCCCTCGCGGAGCGGGAACCCAGCCGGCTGCGTACCGCCGGCGGTGACGGGGGAGGAGGAGACTGTGGTCGCAAACCTCGGGCCGCGGAGGGGGTGGCAATGAGAAATAAATAAAGCTTTGCAACCTCGGGCACTTGGGCCCTTCAGAGGGTGTTTGGTTGTGTTTAGACTCCGGTGCTTCCTAACACTAATTGCAGGCTCAAAAAGAGCAGAATTTATGGCGAAGGCCAAGGCGGCTTGTTTATAATTCATGCAGTTTTAAATGGCTGTGCGCGGGCTCCGCTCTCGCCCTGGCTGTCGGCCGCGCGGGAAGGGCCTTCCCAGACTGGCCGCCGCCCCCACTCGCGCCCTGAACGACCGAGTGTGGTCATCACATGACGCTCACGCCAGAGGCTGGAACGCATCCATCCGAGTCGCTCCCGGAAGCCTCGGGGAACCTTTCTCCAGAGGTGGGAGAGGACTCCCACTCTGCTAGCGAGGGGGTGCTTTGGGGCAGCTGCAGCTGCTTGGAGAGGGAGCTCCCAAGCCCGCGATTCTTTGGAGCCTGAGCGTGCGAGGAGGCTGATGTCAACTGGGCCAGACACCGTTTAAAATCTAATCCATGAAACCCTAAGCCGCAGATGACACTTGGGGCCTTGCAGACACCCGCAGACTCAGCAGATACTCCTGCGGTAACACACCGCGCTGGAAAACGCCTGAAGCCGTGATGCATTATGTATTTTTATTATTATTTATGGTAGGAAGAGGAGATGAGGGGAAAACCGGGCTGAATCTAAACAGCCTGACAATTCATCTATTTAATATTTAGCCAGTTAAGAAAGGTTGTAATCCCTGCAAGGCAGCAAGCTCTCCTTTGATTTCCCTAATAGCTTTAAAAATAATTTCTTACAAGACAATTAGAAATTCTGCCTATGGATGCAAATTTCATAGAAAAACAATTTTAAGCCTTGAACGTGGGTAAAATATCCCTTCGGTTGAAGTCATTTATTCTTTTGATACACTTCTACAACATGTATACTTTAAACCTGCTCAGATAAAGTGAAATTTAGCAAAAAGGATAATTCCCTCCCGCCCCCAAACTAACATGCCATTTTAAAAACAGCACAAAGGAACAAGGAAACTAAATATTATTTTGAGCCATCATTATTTAGCGAAACACAAACATCCAAATAGAAACGATTGTTGTTCCACCAGAAGATTAGAAGTTAAATGATTTCCACACAATAGAAATTTCACCTCATGTCACCGGGGATGTAGTAGGAGTTGCATTATTTGTCAAACCAAATAGAGATGCGTGGGCCGACTTTGCTGAAATACAAAAGAATCGAACCTTATCTGAAGGCGTTCTCCGAGTGCCTCCTCCTAGACAAGCCCGTGTAAGCAGTCCGCCCCAGTTAAAACCACGCTAATATTTACAAAACGGTTATAAATCCTCGAAGACATTTTGCCCATTTTGTACAAAGAAACAGGAGTAAACAAAGTGTTTATACTTATTATGTTCCATTAATGAAACTTTTATTACTTTACATCGTGGGGAACGTTTGTTTTCTTTAGAAATGAACCACTGATTTCTATAAGGAAAAAATTGTGAGGGCATTTCCGACAGAAAAAGCTTAGGTGCATGGCTTCAAATGATCGTTTCTTTTTCTGCATCTTAGCTTTTTCATTGTTCAATTCTTCTTATGACTTCTCTTGTATCTTTTCTTTGATTGTCAGTTTTCTTTCAAAGTTTTGTTAAGTACTTAATGCAGAAAAGTGAGCTCTGGCCTCCCCAATGTAAGTGCAACCTAAAAAGGTGGATCTGTATCTAGAAAGAGGGCGGTAGAAACAGTAAAACAGGCAGCAGAGAAACACCCTACCCAGATCATCCCACCCAGAACATTTCTAGGTTTGCATCTTCAGATATCGCACCCTCTGAAGTCAATAGCTAGAAAGTAATCAAGTATTCCCCAGAACCAATTTGTGTACAGGATTCCAAGTAAGTGGAAACAATGTTTCACAGGGTTAGCCTATGGGGGGGGGGGGGGGGGGGGGCCGCCGGGCGGGGTTCCTCTGGGATTGTGCACAAGAAAAAGGCAGAGTGATCTACTTGCAAGTGTGCGTGATTAACACAGATACACTTCCGACTGAGAAATTTTTTATTCTAAATATTTGTTCAAATAGTACCAGACAATTTGAAATCAATAAACTGTGGCGAGGGCTGTGGCTGTTGGGAAAAGAATAACGGGTGTCGTGCCACGCCATAGGGCCGCCTGACTCTACCCGTGAAGGACAATTTGCGGTCTTAATCCTTTACAACTACAAACACCAGCCACGGTTAACAACTGTTCAAAACTACTCTCTCAACTAGTTCAGACCAAGGGGACTAAAGAGGTGATATGTGGCCCCCCGCGGCCTAGGAGCGCGTTCCTAAACTCGGCTGGAGAACTCTACGAATATACACATAAATACATTAAGACGAGGATAAATAATCAGGAAAACGAAATGACTCGCTTCAAATAATAAATACAGATCGTTGAGTCCGATGCAATTCTTATGGGACGGGAAGAAGCATATAAATTAAGGTCTCCGCAACTAAACTAGACGCGGGCTAGGCCCGGACCCTCTGCGAGGCGCGCCGCCGATGGATCTCAGACTTACCTTCGGGACACCATTACCAGATTAGAGTCCCTCGGTCCGCAGTATGTGGCACTGTGAGGTTTAACAGCGGAGAATCCTTAGGGCTGATTTACGGCGAGTCACCCAAAACAGGGTGCGCCTGGAAAGAAGGCCCAGGCGCCTGCGCCTCGGCCGCTGTTGACCCAGAGACCGGGAGGCAGCGGACCGGGCCAGAGCGAGGGAGTGGGGGGTCACCGAGCTGCCCCGCGGGCCCCGCCCGCCACCCCCGCCACCAAAGCCAAAGAGGTAATCGCGCCGCGAGTTCGGGCCGGTGGCGGCCGCTACAGATGCGTCAGTTTGGGGGCCTCGGGCAGGCGTCCCTGAGACGAGTGGTGGGCCGAGAGATCTGTGTAGGTGGGATGAGGGTCACACGGTCCGTGGTGGTGGTTGCCTGGAATCTGCGCGGCGCAACTGTAGTCCACGCTGGCCGAAGACGGGTGCGAGAGGTGGCCCAGGTTGAAGACGGGGCCGGACGCGGGCGCCATGGAGTCGACGAAGTTGCCGCCCACGTACACCGGGCTGCCCTGCAGGTTGGCGCTGGCGAAGCCGCCGCCGTTGCTCGCCATGGGGTGGGGCTCGAACTCGGGCGCCGCGTAGCGCTTCTGCTGAGGCAAGCAGCTGCTGAGCGGCGCCGTGTAGGCGGCCAAGCCGTACATGTTGGGCTGAGATTTGGCGAAGGCGGGCGGCGAGGGCGCGTCGTAGGCCAGGCCGGGCACGGGTGGCAGCTGCCCTGAGTAGGCCACGTGGCCCGCGGCGCCGCCGAGCGGCGGGCTGCGCTCCGGAGACTGACCCGCCGGCGAGTGCAGGATGCCCTTGGCCTTCTGGTCCTTCTTGTACTTCATGCGCCGGTTCTGGAACCAGATCTTGATCTGCCGCTCGGTGAGGTTCAGCAGGTTGGCCATCTCCACGCGGCGTGGCCGGCACAAGTAGCGGTTGAAGTGGAATTCCTTTTCCAGCTCCACCAGCTGTGCACTTGTGTACGCCGTGCGCACCCTCTTGGACGCTGGGCCCGGCGGGCTCTTGTCCTCGCAGCTCTCTCCTGGGCCAGGAGGGAGAGAGAGAGGTCGCTGAGCAGGAGATGTGGGGACACCCTGGGCCGTAGAGGGGTGCTTCCCTGACTCCTTCCTCTTCCTCCCCCCGCCCCATTTTAATCCTGGCTGGAGCGAGGGAGGGGCGTTAGAGCGGTGAGATTCCAAGAGATTCCCAGAACTCAAAGGCCCCAGGCCTACCTATCAGTGGCACCTGAAACTCCCATCTGCCTTCTGAAGTCCAACTCATTCAGCCCACCCCTTCCCCTTCAGCCTAGTCCATCATCCCGTTCCCAAGGCTGAGGAGGAGTTTAATGAGAGACTAGTAGCAGCTGGTAAGGCCTCCCACCCTGTCAAAGAAGGGCCAGACTTCACTTTGAACACTCCTTCCAGCCACTGCTGCTGGGAAGGTAGGTGGGGGGAATGTTGGAGGCAGCCTCAAACTACCTTGCTCAGAGGCTGGCTCCTGGGCAAAGCACCCCAAGCATGGAATGAAGGTGGCAATCTTGGCAGCTCACTCCAGCTCAATTGCACCCATGTGCCCAGTACTCAAATGCAGGGAGGTGACATACCATGAAAATATGGCCCCAGATTTTTAGGGCATTCAAGGCCAGGCTGGGCATATTTTGAGTATTACAGTGCTGGGAGCAGCAGCTTCAGCAGTGGTTTCCACCACCCCTGCCACCTCTCAGCAGCTTGTCCACTCCCTCCCTAGGAAGACAAATGGATTTCTCCTGGGAGGGAGGGCCTAGGCCTGCAGCTGGGAAGGAGGGGCAGGAGAAGGAGCTTACAAGACTTAAAGACTCTTTCCCCCTAGGAGCAGCAGCCCCAAAGAGCAACAGGCAAACCAGAGATCTGATAACAAACTAAGTACATCCCCAGCTAACTACACCTCAAGCTAGCCCTGGACCTGGGAGCAAGTTCATCTACCTGAAGATAAAAAGTGCATCAGAGAACACAAGGCCAGAAAAGTTCAGGCATCAAGCAAGCTGAGCAGAGAGTGGCAGAAGGTCTCAGAGCTGCTGGTCCTGCCCTTCTTCTTCCACACAGACTAAACGGACCTAGGGAAATTTTTCTCAACACCAGAGTCTCCCTTTCCAGGGAAAAAACCCAAGGCTGCTCCTGTTTCAGAGTACAGCCTCTTTCCCTAGGATATGAGCCTCCACATTAGGGATTTCCTGGGGAGGGGGAGAATTGAGTGGGAGTGGCCTGAGATATGCCATTTGAGGTTTTGTTTTTTGTACATGTTATTTTGTTTTGTTGGGGCAGGAAAGGGTTGGCCGTGCCTTTCAGCTTGCAGGATCGTAGTTCCCCAGCCAGGGATTGAACCTGTGCCCTTCGGCAGTCAAAGTGCACAGTCTTTAATCACTGAACCACCCGGGAATTCCCCAGGTGTGCCATTTGGTAGTTTAGTTATCTTGGGCAAGTGACTTATCATCTCTAACATTTTCCTTATCTGTTAAAATGGATGTCTTATTAATACCTACCTCAAAGCGTTCTTTGGAAAATTAGTGCTTATAAAGCACTTAACATGATTCTTAACATAGTGTTCAATAGCCTTTTAGTTCTTATTAATTTAAGGAAGTGGGATTCATGTGATATGGGCTATATCACCCCCTGGGCTTGGGGATCATAGTACCTATCTTCAAGTTTTGAAGATCTATTGGCTGGAAGGAGTTGAGTTATGACCAGCAGTCCAGATATTAGGGCAGTATAAGGAAGAGCTGTCTATGAATAACTATGAGACATGTCCAGCAGCGGTGCCAGCAGCCTGGAGTGGACATCAGCACCCTGTCACTGTAAGGATATGACCACAACCAGAGACACTAAAAAGAAAGAACAGGGAGCTCCCTGGTGGTCCAGTGGTTAGGATTCAGCACTTTCACTGCCATGGCCTGGGTTCAATCCCTGCAGCCCCCAGTCAGAGCACTGAGATCCCTCAAAGCCATGCAGTATGGCCAAAAAAACCCCCACAATTTCTGCATTGCGAGTTTACACATATGGCCTCCAAAGTTGTACGTCCAGCCCTGAGTCTCTTAATTCCTAGGTGAGCTAGCTTCTTGGGGTCAATCTGGGGGAAGGCCCAGAGATGAGGCCCCTCAGAGGGCTACCTGCAGTGGCACAGCTGTTCTTCTGCTTGGAGTTCTGGCGGGACTCTTTCATCCAGGGAAAGATCTGCTTGCTGATGGTGGCTGAGGAGCCAGAAGCATTGGGCCCACCTTTGGCCTTCTTGGCAGGTACTCCACCTCCAGGGTTGGTGGGAGAGGATGGGGGCAGGGCTGGTGGCGGTGGCGGTGGAGGGGGCTGTGGTGGCTGCTGCTCTGAGTTCAGACCTGGAGGCTGGCTGCCACCACCCCCACCTTGGCTGTTCCCAGTGCCAGGCCTCATGCAGCTTCCATTGAGTTCAGCCGCCTTATGGGCTGGGGCTCGGAGAGGCGCAGAGCTCTGGATGGAGCAGGCAGAGCCTGGGTAATCAGTGTCCATGGAGTTGGCAGCAGCAGGGGGTGGATAAGGCTGATGAGGGGCACTATAGCCGTAAGTGTCAGCAGCTTTGCTGTAGCCATAGCCTCCGAAGAGTCCTGGGTTCTCATAGTAAGCAGCCTTCTGCATCGTGTACTCAGGAACCTCCGGGGCCTGCTGACCCTGCTCAAATAACATTGACCACCACTGTCTCCTTCACCACCACCTCCAATGTCTGCCAAATCCTGAGAGAGCTGGGGCAGCCCCAGGCTCCAGATAACCTGCAAAGAAGAAAAGTGAGAGGTCCCAGAGGGACTGTCATTGGCAAGACCAGTCAATACAGAAGGACTAGCCCAGGCTCTCTGCTTCCCACCCACTTCATAGTAGGAGGATCTGGGATTTTTATGAAGTTCAATTTATTTGAACCCTTGGAAGTGTCAGAAGGAATTTCTCATAAACCACAAGAAAAGACTCCCCTTCACCCAAAGGAAGGGGTTAATTTTTTTTTCCCAGATACAATTTTCTTTCTCCAAGATTGTCAGTTTAGCCTTTGAAACTGCATAGAAAAGCACTTATGGCCTATACATTTTAATGACTGAGTTTCTCACTAGACTTTGAGCTTTCTGCAGGTAGGCACTGTGTCTTATTCACCTACATATTCCTAACATCCAGCCCAATGCACCACATGCAGTTAAGTGCAGTAAATGCATGTTGAATGAGTGAATGAATGAATGGATCAATCAGTTAATCATAGGTCATCCCAGGGATGTGATGGGCAAAAGAAAAGTCTGTTAACCCTCAGAACAGCTGGCAGTCTAAAAAAAAAAAAAGTATCTCCCCCACCTGGTTTCAAAATCACAGCATCTTCCACAGAGAACCAGATAGTCCACTCTCCGGTGAATGGGTCAGAGTTGGCCAGTTAGCACATGGGTCAGCACTGTGAAATCTACTAGGAGATAAAACCCAAGAAGAAGACTTAAAGACTCCCAGAGTTATTTTGAGGCTAAAGAAGTTTCTTCTCTTCTACATTTTTCTAGATGCTTTACTTTGTAGTCCACTACTTTTAAATAGATATCATTGGAAATAAGAGATTTAGAATTTGAATGCATACAGCATGGGTGAATAAAAAATGCTTTATGTTCTAACTTTATAATTTTAATCCTGCATCCATTGTATGAATAGATACTACTATTGACCTCTGCTCTTGATCAGCCATTCCACTCCACCTCCAACCTACAACCAATGAGAGACCTCTTATGGCATAATGAATGGACATAGAATTAGAATAATAATAATAAAAAAAAAACTAAGAAAAATTCTACCCTTTTTGTGTCCTTTGACTCTTGATGGGGGGTTTACCTTCTCACCTACCTTCTGAAAGCCCCTAATGAGTTAAAGTTTAACCAGCACTATTCAACCACTTTCATCTGCTTGATAAAGAAAACTCATTGGTCAGCTCCTAGATCTGAATTCTTAATCTCACCTTTCAGTCAACTCTCCTTCCCCAAAACTCCCTGGTTTCCATCATGGTCATCATGACAGACCACATTATCTAGACAACTTATGTGGCCTAACAGATTTGACCATTAGTACTACAACTCCATTCACTCATTTCCCTTCCATTTTCACCAAACAACCTAACTCAATTTCTTAAATTCTTCACATTAGCCTTTATTTGGTAGAATAGTTGCTCATTTTGTTTTAAAATATAAGTGAGCATGCCATTAATCTTGATAAGAGAAGTGCTTCTTAATGAAAGAACAGTCAGATGTAATGTTTTAGGAGTAGTTTCTATTATTGTTCTTAAACGTATGCAGTTAGGATATCTACCAAACAAAGCTGGTCTTAATCTTTCTTTCATTCATTTCTGTATCATTATCTGACTATTAAAGCTACTGAATATTAAATGGAAAGCTACATCCTCATTCTGTGACTAATATTTATATGTGTTTGCCCCCAGGCCAAAAAACTACTCTGACTTTGGTTAGATCTTAGGATTTTTCTAGGATCCTGCTTCCAGCCTTAAACCTTGGGCTCTTTGGAGGTCAAAATGGTCACTTTTGACACTCAGACCACCAGAACTTGATGCTGCTTGTCATTCCATCTACAGCATTGGAAGCAAAACATCCCCTCTCTTGCCTCCCAGGGTGACCAAGTTTATCTTGATAGGTAGACTAGTCACAGTAAAATAGCCTCTTTAGTAACTGACCAAGTCTTTGAAACAGATGGCTTTACATATATATTTGTTCCTATGGCATATTCCCAGACAAAGGTCTGTGTACAGACCTCAAAAGTGCTAATACTGGGCAGCTCCATGAGTAAGCTTAGAGTCTGTTCTCCCTCTTCTGTTTTCATTGTCTTAAGGAATTTCAAGGGTCACTCCCTGATGATCCCGCACCCAAATATCCATTTCCCCAGAAGCAAGGGCAACAGCTCTCTCCTCACTGAGAAGGACTTTGTAGCCTCTTCCATCACCCCAAAATGTAAAGCTCCAAAGAAATCACCTTTCCTAAAACAGAACCTGAGAATATTGTTACAAAACTGGTTTAAAAAGAAGCCGCAGCTTATTTCTTTCCAGAAATCGCTGCTCCTTGTGAACTCTGCTTGAACCTAAGAAGCAGGAACGGGTCATAAATCACTTGGACAATGGTCAACTGTTCAGTGGCTCATCTTTTGGAGCCCCCCCCCCCCTCCTTTAGGGCTTTCTTTTCTCGCCCTTTGGTACCTCTGCTCATTTGGGCCCCGGGACCCAAATGCCTTGGGGTGAAGACTAAGCCGCCTGGGGGGAGGGGTGGTCTTCGAAGTCCTCAGCTGCCCTTTCCTCTCCTCCACCCCCAAATCCTGCTCCCACCCCTGGCCCAGAACACCGGCCAAGGCAGGCACCCCAGAACCCCGCCGGCGCCATCCTCGGCTCCTCCTAGGGCAGGCGCGCCAAATGGGATCTAGCTGGCTCTTTTCTGGTGGTCCCGGGAAGTTGCCCAGTTCAGCTCGGAGGCCCAACCGCCGGCCGGGAATGCAGGACCAAACGGTCCTCAGCCGAAAGGGAGGCGGCCTCCTTGGAGCCACCACCGCCGGATCCCCGCCGCACCCTCTGCGCCTCCGAATCAGCCGAACCCTGATACTTGCTCACTGCACTTAATTCTGCCCGGGATCAATATCTAAATATGATACCGAATAAATAAAAGGCGCTCAAAGCAGCTGGGGGACGGAGTTATTAAGCAGCTGGAGCTCTCACGGTGCATATCAATGCACCTGTCATTGTGGTTTGTAGCAAAATTTATGACTGCGAGCACGGCTGCAGTAAACGCTTCAGTAAGGAATGAAAAGAAAAACACTTCCCAAGGCCCGGCACTTTTCAGAAGTGGAAAACAGTCTCTGCGTAGGAGGAGGCGCAGCAAAAGAATTCCCTGCTTCGCAGTTTTCCCGGCCCCGCGCCCGGGGAGTAAGGGGAGTATATAAAGTGGCCTCTGCGGGCCTCCTGGAGCAGCTCTGTTCGGCGGCCGGACGCGGGACGCGATGGGCGCAGCCTGGCCAGGGACTGGAGACCTGCCGCCCGCCACAGCCTTGGAGGCCAGGCCGGAGGCTCGCCGGACGCACGGAGGCCGGCCCCGCGCGCGTTCGCCCGCCGCCCTCAGTGGCCGCGCAAAGGCTGAGGGGGCTGGGGAGGGAGGCGGCTGCAGTCGCCCGGTGGTGACTAGAGCTGCGATCGTGGTAAAATCAAGGACGGGTCGGATTAGTCTGTGCAACTTGAAAGAGAAGGGGTAGGCGTTGGGGTGGGTGCAGGTTGCTTCTATTCCTTTCATTTTATTATTATTATTTCCTCTGAGGTTCGAAGTGGTCTGGGCTTCTCTGCTTTACCAGAATCAGGGCCTTGGAAACCCACAGATCTCTTTTTGGCAGACACCAATCTTGCTGGGCATCCCCATTAATTCACTGGAACCGGGCATCGATTCTTCCTTCCCTGCTGGCTTTACTACTTTGGGATTGGAAACGACTATTTTTCCGATTTGCTAAGAAGGGGCTCTATTTACCGTAGAGCTGGAGCAGCTTTCTGCCCACGTTCTCCCGATCTCTCAGCCTGAGCTCTTCTGCCTTATGGGAAGACCTGGACGCGCCTTCTAAATCACTCTTATTTAGCCCAGATAACTCAATGTAATACACCCTGCATTTAAGGCACTGGGCTCACCCTATTAAGGCACCATAAATTTGAAGACCGATGATCGGTTATCATGTAACCGGCGGCAGTTCACACTGAGGTGATCCACTTCAAAGCCGCCCTTTGTTTTATGTTTTGATGTATGAATCCTGAGATGGCTAATTTGAGTTGCAGGACAAATGGAAATGTAGTGGAAATTACTTTTAAAAATCACACCACTCACCACAATTTGTGTGTGTGTGTGTTCTCAAAATTTTGTCTCTAACTCTTTGTAGGCTCTTCGAGTTCCTTTTGATATTCTGTTGAGATGATCTGGAACAAAATGGAAAACTCTCAGCAGCGGCTAGTTCTTTCTTACCAACATATGCGGAGAGACATTACTCCCTTTAAGGGTGTCATAATCAATGTCACTATTTTATATGGTGTCTGCAGCCACTCCAGGCACCTTCTCACTGGCAGAAAGGAGACTTGGTTGGCTCCTGGGGAGCAGGTGGCTTTTAACACCACAATCCTTGACTGGATGTGAGAAAGGGGAGGCAGAGCGGTGGGGAAGGACCAGACCTTGCGCAGAGAGTGAGCCAAGTGGGTCAGAGGCACAGGGAAGCCATTCCCTCTCCTCCTATTCCAACCAAGCCCTAAAAGCCCCATGTTCCCCAATCCCCCAGGCCAAGCCCACCCTCTAAGGAGCAAAAGGGAGGGGCTGCAGGATTGGGACAGAGGGAGGCTACAGCTCAGGGCACCAGAGAAGGAGGGCAAATGTGTAGATGGGCCGGATGGGTCCTAGTCAAGGCTCCCACATGAAGCCACAGAGAAGAGGGAGCTGGGTGTTACTTCTTGGTTTGTACGTTGTATCTACCACGATTTCCCTAAGTTTATTGTATTCCAGTCAGTACCCACCACATTCCTGGCCTGGGCTGCCCACAACTGGGTCGGGGGATCAAACCAGCTGCAAACTGGCAAAGAAGCAAACACCCCTTCCACCCCACCCCAAAACAGACCAAGCTGCCTACCACTGCCTGCGCTCAGCGGGTGCCCGCCCTGATCAGGTGAAAGGAGAGACACAGTCCCCTCCTCTTGTATCTGCCCTGTGCAATTTGTCGACTCAGTAGTTTGCAAACACTAAACTGTGCTGGGGAAAGCCCCACACAAAGCGTTCAGGGCCCTTCTAAAGACCAGACCGCACAGCCATAAGCCTTTGAAGTGACCTTTGGCTCGCACAGCAATAACTCACCCCTTAATGAACACCCAACGGAAGCGCCTCGGAGAGATCCCGGACTGGTAGGGCTCCTAACACCGCGCCCAGGCTTCAGCTCCCCAACCAGTCTCAGACCCAGAGGGCCCATTCCACGGAGCCGGCCCGGAGGGCTGAGCGGTGGAAACACGATATACTCGAGCCCTCGGACCGGATCGGCGGGTCCTGAAGCCACTTCATATGAAGCATTCACGTGGGTGGACAACTTTCGCCCCTTAGTTATTTCTTATTTTGGGGGGAAAACGTTCTTCAGGATTATGCACTTCCCCTCAGAAGATCTAAATTGTGAGGCCGCCCAGTGCCGTGATTCCCCCATGCCTGTAGCTAGATTTTGTTTTCCCAGCCCCGGAGGAACAGGGTAAGTTACTCCCGGGCGTTCTTGGGATGTGCGGTGTGCTCTGGGTGCACCTTGGGAAGGGGAAAGCAAAGAGGACCCCAAGGTGGCCAAATTTGGGCTGCCCAGAGCCCCCACCGTTTTCTCAAAGGCTCTTTCCCCAGCCCACCCACCATCCAGCACGGGTCCAACTAACTTCAGCCTTCTGCTTGCCCAGCCTTCTGCAGGCTTTATCTGGCTGGCTCTGAGCCACCAGCTCAAGTACCCCTTTCACAGCCAGAAACGGGGAGCAGGAAGGAACCCCGTCTCAGAACTGTCAAGGAAGAGCGGGTCCGGCAGACCTAGCCAGGCATCCCATCCCCTACCAGTACCCGGGGAAAAGGGGAAAAGCCTTTCGGATAGGGAGCCTTGGTGCAGATTATTGAAATTTTCGGGGAAGTTATAACTGAGTGCTCCACGGGGCCAAATGAAATGCTGTTCGCAGTAATTGGATTCAGCTGACTAAGTTGGCAGGCGTGCAGCTCCAAGGCAGCAAGAGAAGAAAAATGTCCAGTGACTTTAACTTCTGATGGAGCGAAGCATCAGCGATTGACCAAACAAGTTTACTGCTCTCCTTTGATGGCCAGGACCCTGGGAGTCTGTCCCTCTCTGGCTGAGACCTGTCCCAACTAAGGTTAAGGGAGTGCTCCTTGCTTTCTGGGTCCCTTTCCCACAGAGGCCCAGTCTGGCCTAGCCCTATAGCAGTTTTCCAGGAGCTAGGAGCCACTCACTCATGGGGCCGCTTTCTCAGGCTTTAGTCCTGGGGAAAGACCCATGATGAACTGTCCTGTGCTCCCACATCCAGGACACAATACACAAAATGATGGATGGGATGCAGGAACCAAAATATTATTTAGCTGTCATTTCAGTTTCTTTAAGAAGGACCCAGAAGCCCTAAACCTTTTCTCTGCCACTATTGCAGTCAAAAACCAGGTTAGTGAGGAGGACTATGGAGGTGCCCCCCAAATTCTTTTGGGTAACTTGGGGGTTCTCTTGAATTTGAGGGAGAAGCTTAAATAGCATGTTAACCTCACAGAGGAAAAAAAAATTAAGCCAACAGTAAGAGGATAAAAAGCGTGCGTATGTGGAGCTAGCTCCCAGAACAATGCAGGGAGCTGGCTGTTCACAGAGTTTATTTTAAATACGTATAAATCAACCTGCCTGCGCCCAGCTAGGCAGCTCAAGACACGGAATTAATATGATGCTCCATCTTACTTTGGAAGTGACAGTGTTTTTTTTAAAAAAGTTTCTTTTTATTCATTCCATTTTCCACCCATTCTCATAACTGCACATTTACCCCACAAATACTTCCTCCAGCGCCCAGTCCCCTCTCCAGCCCCCTCCTCAAACTGCGACCTCCCGCCATTATGCCACCGGCCACCCTCCCAACCTGGCAAGGTAGTATGTCTCCCTAACCTTTGGGTAGGCGGGGAACATCCCCACAAAGCGAATCTCCTTAGGATTAATCACCATCCTGGATGTATATGTAGAAGTGTATCTAGGTCTACGCGGGCTGCCTCACCAATTGGCAATAATCAAGATCACAGATTACACAAAATAAATCATATTTAGTATCCCATTCAGGGCAGCAAGCAGCCCTGTGCCCAAAGATTTCTATTTTGTCATGCAATTGCTTACCTGGATCCCAATTTATCATAAACCTGGTGTCCTCGGCCTCAGAGTGGGCGCCAGTGGGGGGCAGAGCTAGCCTTCCCCCTTTGTCTGCAGACAACGCTGTCCCAACCCTGGTCCTGCGCGCTCCAAGATGCGGCCATATACCAGAGCACACGGAATTCCCGGTAGAACGGAACCAGGCTGAGGTTCAACTACCAATAAACGTAGGAGGAACGAATTCGCAGTCCCCGAGCTGGCTTTGCCTGCGCTGCACGCCCGCCGGTCTACCGCCTGCCTGTCCGCTCCCAGGCCCAGAGCGGCGGCCACCCGCGCCCCCACCCACTTCTGGGTTCCTGCCCAGCCCTCCCAGGACCCCCAGAGCTCGGGGTTTGTTTTCCTTTCGGAATGTGGCCCTTTCTGGATTTGAAGAGAGCCCCGGAAACCCCCTCATAGTCGGGAAATACAGACGCTGCCTTCAAATGCGAGCATATTTGTTCACGTGACCCCGAGGGAAGATTGTACTGATTGAGGCTGAAACTTTCACGCCATCCAGCCCCGGAGCGCAGCCAGGCCTGGGGGCTGGGAGGAGGGGCAGGAGGCGTGGGATCTCGGTCCCTTCCCCTGGGCAGACCAGGGTGGGTTTGGGGCAGAAGGAAAGCCCCCATCCCGAGGCCTGTGAATGACCTAGCTCCAGCCTGGCCGCTGGCAGTGGGATGGGGGGCGCTGAGCGTCTCTCCCCCCACGACCTCTGACCTTGGCTCAGCCTTCCACCAGGCTGGCCCGGGGACTGGAAATTTTAGAAGCTGCGTTTCTTACAGGCCTCTCCGGAGGCAGCTGCGGAGCACCAGAGGCCCAGGTTCCCCAAGCTCCCCAGCCGCGCCCGGTACAAGGTCCCGCATCCTCAAACACCCGGGCAAGGCGCCGCTCTTCCCCTCCCCTGGGAGGCAATTACGTTGTGGCACAGCGCAGGCTCCCGTCCTAAGGTTGAGAGCCTCCAGCTCACAGACCCCGAGGAACGTCCCTCTTCACCACCACCATAGTCTGGGACTTTGGCTCGTTCCGCGGACACAGCCGATGAGCCTACACTTTCAGAGCCAGAAAAAGCGCATAAGCAACGACCGAGACGGGGGCGTTCTCCCTTCTCTGCATCTGGCGAACTTCACCCGGGTCCCGCCGGGCCTGGAGCCGCGGAGGCGTGGAGCCGCTATTTGCCGCGAGCTGTGAGCCTCTGGGTCTGGGCAGGGCCCATGGATCCCACAGGCCCAGTGACAGAAGGCCGCGGCTTCCCGCTTCCTGCGACGTCTCCAAGAACGCGAAGGGAGATGCGGGATCGGTCCCGGCTGGGCTTAGCTGGGAGAAGAGGGAGCTTCTATTTTAGAAATAGTAAACCAGGATAGATTTCCAGCACACTCCGAGTGGTCGGGTGTAATTTACGGTAACAAGGGTAACAACTCTGCATGTGGGAAAGAAGAGCTTAAAAACTCCTGGCCAAAAAAAAAAAAAAAAAGCTCCTGGCCAGGGCGAGCAGCCAGCCTCCAGCTCCCCGGCTTGCAGTGAGCCCCCACCGCCCTACCCCAGCTCAACTCGCACTGGGAATCCCGCACTATGTGGGGGTGTCCACTCCATCCCCGAAGTCCGGCTTTCACAACCAGCTCTGCTTCTCAGCGGCATCGGGCACGGGCACGAAGCAGATACCCTGTTGCCACTTGCGAGGTCTCGGACAGGGGTAGGCGCATGGGCAGGGCCGCCGCAGAAGAGCGGGGAGAAGGGGGTAAGATCCTCCGCATTCCCACTCCAGAAGCACAGGAAAGTCCCGGAGAAGAGGTCACAGGCTCGAGCCCCCAGACCTGTCAGCGAGCCCCTCCTCTGTTCACCTGGCTGGCCCTAGCTAGAGGCCCACTCAGGGCGCCTCTTGGAGCCGGACAGTGGGTGCCCCCCCCACCCCCGTCCACCCTCACCCGGAGGACCCCGCCCCCAAGCCTCCCGCCAGGGGCCGTGCAGCCGGCCCGCAGCAAGTGTTAATCTCCAGCCAAAGAGGGGGGCCCCTTTGCGGGAATTTGTCTCCAGGAAAGGATCTAAGCCTTCTTCAATCGGAGCATATGTTCATAGAGCAATAAACCGGAAAGATTTACAGTCCTCGCCCGGCCCCCAACAGCCTCGCACCCTTTCAGGAATTACTTACGATGATTTATCACACCAACGCGGGCAATTGTCACACTGATAAAATAGCCCGGGCCGGTGCCCGCCAAGCCGGGCCTTGGGAGGCTGTTGGCTGCCGGGGCTGGCAGCCGGGCTGGGGAGGTTTTTTGTGGGTTCCTTTCTGGAGCTACCAAGGTATGTCCAGGTGGGGTGAGGTGAGGTGGGGTGGGGTGGGGTGGGGTGGGGTGGGTGGGGGTGAGGTTGGGAGGGTGACAACCAATTCTCATTGAGAAAAAATGCAAGCAGCTCAGAGAAAGTGCCCAGAATCTGCGCCAAAGTCACTTGCAAAGCACATAAACATTTGTCATCTTTGAATAATTGAATTAATGTGTTATTGTTTGAATGTATAATTCATAACGGAGGAAACTTTGTCTCTGTCCTGATGGGGGAAATATACACACGCCAAAAAAGAAATCAAAACACACACAATCCCAAAACAACCACCACACGCAGCCAGCCCCCAGCTCGCCTGATATCATCCTCAAAGCCAACTAGAGGGAAGGAGGCATCGGGCCGGAGCGACCAGCTGGAGGAGGAGAATGGCCGCTGCTGCCCCCAGCATGGACCTCCGGCAAGCTGGGGTGGGGTGGGGTGGGAGCAGGGTGGTTCGTGGGACCTGACAGCTAGCTTCTCGCGAGTTCGAGAAAAAAGGCTGAAACGAGCCAGCGGGAGAGACGTCTCCAGCATCTCATCCCTGGTCTCTCCCCGACTCTACACGCCCGTTTCCCTTCCCCCGAGGCTTCCCTTCACCCCAGGGTCTCCCACTCCTTGGGTGGCAGAGAATTTCCGTGTCTTTATTTTAGATCTTTTCCCCAAATTAAAGATACGAAAATCGAGGGGGAAGAGGGACAGACTCCTTGCTGGGGTGACAGAAGCAGTAGAGCTGGGGTGAGAGGGAGGGGAGTGGGAGAAGCAACTCGGAAATCATTATCTGTTGGTTAAAATCTGCCTGGGGTAAAATTTCAACTCGATTTTATAGCCTTCCATTATGACGCAAAGAAAAATTTACGACCCTTGCTTGAAAAGAGGGCCGGAGCCTTTTCTCACCGGTTTAAGAATAGGCGGCAGATGCCGTGACAGCGACCATTGTTCCCGGTAGACACAGGCGACCGGGCAACCTCGGCCCGCGTGCGCCAGGCGCGTCCCCCAGCCGGGCGGGTTTTTACTACTCCTGTCGCCTCTGAGCAGCCCGCGCGCACCCTCGCCCCTCGCCCCCCGCACACCCTCACACACACACACACTCTCTCTCTCTCTGTCTCACACACACACACACACTCGGCCGCTCTCAGTAATTTTTCATAAGTGCAAAGCTTTGCTGAACCAAAGGTCACCATCCAAGCCACTAACAACTTCTTGACGGCGCACGCTTCCAAATCAGGAAGCAAAGGGAACTATTTGTCAGCGGCCCTGACAGCTAAGTTCATTAAGGATTTAAATCCGAAGAAATAAAAGTCGACAAAATATTTACCTGCCGGCTGCACTCCCTCGCCCGCCGCGGCCGCCGCCGCCACCGGGGGCCGAGGGTGGAGGGCTGGGGGCGCCGCGCAGCCCCCCTCGGTGGGTGATATTCTTGGGATCCCTGCACAAGTAGGAGAGAGCCCTTTGCGTGGCAGATTAATGACGACTCCGTGTTTCTTAAGGGACGTGCTGAATTAATTATTTCGCCAATCACGTGGTCGGGACTTGTAGAAATCTATTCTTATCATCTTCCTCGCACTTTGAAAATTCTCCGGGTTATGAAAGGCCCTCCCCCGGCTGCCGGCGAGCCCCGGCCACCCAGCCCGGCGCGGGGGGCAGGGAGGGCTCCCCAACATGGCGGGCGCGCGGGAAGCGCTGACTGCCTAGGGTCCCCGATTTACAGTCCTGTACTCCGACCGGCTAGGCTGAGCACTCGCTTCCTCCTCATTCCTGCCCGCGATTCAATACACACGACCGTATTGATGTATTGGTGGGCACAGGAGGAGCCATTAGCCAGAAGACAGGCAGAGGACAATCATAAAATGTGTCTGAATATTTAAACTTCTGTCTGCGCACTTATAAATACACATGTCCACGCGTCTGAGGCAAGCCCTTACATATATTAAGGACACACGTCTGATTTTTTGCATTCTGCTCATTTCTTGTCGAGAGTAAGCTCCCCACCCCCATCTATTTTGGGACGCCTGTCTTGGCCCCCTCTTCAAGGCAAGGCCAAGACGTGAAAAGCCCTCGTGAAAAAAATAGCGCGCGCCACTCTTTATAGTGGGGAGTGTTTATTGTCGTCTGGAGGGCCGAAGGGGCGCTCGGGGGAGGAGGGGCAGCTGCTGGAGGCCCCAGTGGGGCTGAACAGCACAGAAGTAGAAGGAGCCCAAGACTGGAGACCAGAAGGGTAAGATCCAAGCAGCCACGGCCAGCCTCAGGTTGGCCCAGAGCCCAGCACCAGACACTCTTAGAGTTGGGGAGCCAGGAGATCTCTCACTCACCATGTCACAGATCGAGGGGGTCTGGGGCTGACCTGGGCCTGCACCGAGCCAAACTGGAGCCTCTTTTTAGCCCAGGAAGTTACTTATTTTCCTTAAAAAAAAAAAATAATAATGCCCACCCCGCCCCCACCCCAGCCTGAATCCAGCCTCTGGCTTTCCAATGCACACAAAATTTAACAGCCAAATTGGGAGTATGTAGGTATGGGGGAGGGAGAAAATGGTAGAATTTCTATGCCTTACACAGTTTAACCCTCACACATCAGGGATATTATAGAAAATAATAAAATACACTGTTTATACTGGATGTTAGCTTTTAGAAGACCTAATGAAGAATGCTTCTGTGGAGGCACCAAATAGAAGGGAGATTTCGCTACACCTTTTATTATTTCAAATATAGATCAATGAATTACATCAAAACTACAGGCAACAATTAGTATAAATAATACTTTAATCAGTGGCAGCAGAACATTGATCAGTTCTATTAAGAAAGCATCTTGTGTGAACAGACACCATGGGGCTGACTGACAATGTCATCTCCCAACAAAAGGCTGCAATGGACAAAGTGAGATGGGAATCTGAGAAGCAGTGTCCTCAGCAAACACTTCACTCCCCCCAGTTACTATCCCAACATACCATTTTTAAAAACCCTCAAAACAAACACTTCTGGCTCATAGTTGGGGGAACAAACTGGAAACAAATAAAAGCAAATGGGCACTGAGCATTTCTACACCTAGGTCTCCAGAACACGTTCCCAAAAGGAAACTCATTTCCTTCCCTGCCCTGGCCGGCTGGGGGGCCCTGCTTCTTGCCCGCCCCACTCCTGTGGGCCCAAATGGACGAGAGGGTCTGATTGGGACCTCAGGGTTGGGGGCTGCCCTCTGGGCCTTGCAGGCTCCATTAACATTTCAAAAGGGAATCTCTAGAAACCGAGAAGGAGAACTAAGACTTATAAACAAAGAATTTTTTTCTCTGATAAAATTACTTTCCAAAGTAGTGGAGCTATTTTTAAGAAGGAACTTGGGTTTTCTTCATCAAATATACCTCTTGGCTTTCCTCTAGGGCAGAAGTGAAGGCAGTTAAGTAGTTTGGCATTTGGTCTGAAGCTGGGATGAGTAACCTGAACTTCTAGGAAGGGAAGAAATCTATATAATAATTTTTATAATGCATATATAATTGGACATTGTGAAATATATACCTCCCCACACACAAGGAGAAGTTTCGATGTATTAACAAGTTTGGGTTTTAGGGAAGAATCTGAGCAACTTTCCAACTTGCCTAAAGATAGCAGCTCTTTTCAAATGCTACATCCAAAGACTGCTCTTCATGTTAGAGGAGGGAAAAAAGAAGAGAAGGGTAGTTAGAGTCCAAAAGGTTAAGGGTTTAGAGGTCAGTCCTCCCGGCTGAAATACAGCTAATCGAATAGAAAATTTGTCCTCTGGATGAACCTGATTCTGTAATTTAGCCGAACTTCAGTAAAATACCTTTTCAGCTTCTCAACGTGAGGGCATCAGAAAAAAGACGTCTTGACTATGTATGAACTCTGTGCTTTTTGTCATAGAAACAATGATGCAAATAATGCAGGAATATCCATCTTTAATATCCCGACGTGGCGATATTCAAGTATTGCCATGTGCAAGTCTGAGAGCCAGGCTCACCCCAAGGAGGAACAAAGAGCTGTCCCTAGGGTCTAATACAAAAGACCAAGGCTTGGAAGATACTTTAGAGAAGTGGAATTTCAGCCTAGGGACCCCAGTGAATACCTGCCCTCAGCTCTCAGGAGACACAGAACCAAAGAACATGCCCGTAGAGGAAGTCTTTTTTCCCTCTCCACTCAAATATATTTTAAAAATTACCTCTGAAACCTTCTGAAGCACTGAAAAATAGCCCCAATTCTGAATCTCCTTTTCAATCTCCCTCCTGCTCCCTCCCCACTTTTGTCACTTTTTGGTAAGGGACAACCAGGGGTTTCTTTTTGGAGCCCGAGGCTTTGGGGTTTAAACTTCTGAAACCTTGTTTCATTTGAGTCTGTGAACCCTGGCCATTACCTTTGACTCTTTCCCCTTATCCTTAAGGGTCAACATTTTAGAAAAATGAGCTTTGAATCCTTCGCAGGCAAGGCATGAGAAAAATGACTAAAGAACATATCTCCCGTTGTTTGAGAGCGATTGTTTTTAAACCACTATTCTCAAGGCAAGGGAGCGGAAAGGGCCTGAAAACTTTTGTACTTTTACAAATTCCGCTTCTAATTAACAGGTTGAAAAATTCCTTAGATTTGTTTTGAAAAATTAAAACTTAGGGGGAAAAAACCCTAAGACCAACTTTTGTGGACTTCTAGATTCAGTTAGTTTTTTATTTTTTTAAAAGCAAGATTTCCTCACCTTCCCACTTTCTCTCCAATGCACATCCCTTCTCCCATACCAGCCATACACCAATTCCTATAAAATACTGCTACATGGAGTATTTGGGGACATTCGGAATCCAGTTGGAACAGAAAATTCAGTCATTATCTAATGACCCAGAACATGGAGGTTTTGTTTTCTTTCCCCAGAAGGAAAAATGTTGGACCATTTGTTTCTTTCTTTTCTCCCTTTCCTCTAATCACCCAGAACTAGTTGTAAGCACAGTGCTGAAAAACACACATGTGGAAATATATATTCAAGAACTCAACTTTGAGTGGATCCTTCCCTTCCCTCTAGAAGGGTTAAGGGCCCCCTATATACATTTCCTGGGAGTGGGGAGGGGGTGGAGTTCCAGCCAGAAGTCAGGCCACGCACCTCAGATTCCGCTCCCTGAAACTCAGCCCCTTTCACATTTAAGTTTTTTGGCAACACCGTGTCAGTTATTTCTGTACCCCAATTCTCCAACAAATAAATATTTAAGCAAATATAAACATAAAACAACCCGTTTCCGCTTCCTTCTTAGACTCATTTCTTTGGGCACAGGGACACTGGGAGCAAAAAATATATATATTTTTTCACACTGGAAATACAGACAACCCAGAAAGTTCAGGAATCCTGGCTCAGCTCTCCTGCTTCTACTGAAAACACCTAGCGCAGAGGTGGCCAAGCTTCTGCCTCAACTCTGGCACATTTTTAAACCACAAAGATCCCTGGAGGGGTGGGGTGGGGGAGCATGTTTAAATTCACACTGGGATAAAGCATCCAACCTTCATTTGCAAATTCAAAACCCAACAGCAGAGATTTTCAGGAGTTTAATGACTCGCCAAGGTTTTATGTTCTCAGTAGCTCCTGCCATTTGATAATATACTTAGAGAGAGAATCCCGCCCCCTCCCACCCCCATCCCCGCTCCAGGGAGGGGGCTGCCCTCGGGCAGGATGCTAACCTTAGTCCGAGGGAGGCCTGCGTGTGTCCCAGGTCCACCCCACAGTACCTTAGAGCCCAGGGAGGTGACAGCAGGCCCGGCCTGCCCCCGCAGCTTCGGCTCAGCCAGGAGCTCAGGGAGGGGTGGGCCCAGGGTCCCCACTTCTATAAGGTCGTCAGGTCCGTGTGGTGGTCCTTGGCCAGCGGCTGCAAATGCTGGCCGGGGGCAGTTGAGGAGGAGCAGGAGGACGAGGACGAGGACGAGGAGGACCTGCCTTTGGTGTTGGGCAGCTTGTGGTCTTTTTTCCACTTCATCCTCCGGTTCTGGAACCAGATCTTGATCTGGCGCTCGGAAAGACACAGGGTGTGAGCGATTTCAATCCGACGGCGCCGCGTCAGATACCTGTTAAAATGAAATTCTTTTTCCAGTTCTAGGACTTGCTGCCGGGTGTAGGCCGTCCGGGACCTCTTGGGCTCCCCGCCGGTGTAGTTGGGGTTCACTGAGAGACAAAACAGATCGCACAAGGTCAGCTCCGACCTCGGGGTAGGCCCCTGGCCACCGGCACTCACTTCCTGGCGCGCCCCGAGGCCGGGCCCTCCCTGCGCTCCCTCCTGGCCCACTACTCCCTGCCTCCCGCCCGCCCTCTTTCCCCAGCGCACACGCTCCCTCCCTCCCACCCCCTCCCACCCACCTGCTCCCCTGGGCTCGCAGGCAGGGATCCCCAAACGTACCCCCCTCTCCCCAGCCTGCCGCCAGCTCCAGAATTCCCAGGCATTTTGGAAATCCCCTCTCCTCCACCGCGTTCCCTCCACTCTGAAAATGGAGTCCTCCCCCACCCCACCCCCATCTCCACCCCTTTTTGCGCCCACAGCCAAGCAGCCAGCCACATGGTCCCAGCTTGCTCCCTCGGCTATAAAAATTTATGGAGAGAGTAATTGCGGCGCCCACTGAAACCCCACACGCCCCCACCCACTCGCACCCCCTCTAGGGGCTCAGGCCGCCGGGCCAGGGTGGAGACTGAGCGGTCCTGTGCCCGTCCTTACCGGAATTCACGTGCACCTTCTTCATCCACGGGTAGACCACTGCCGGCTGCTTGAGGGCAGTCCCGGGGGGCGGCTGCTTGGGGCCTCCCGGCTGGCTACAGGCCCGGGCGCCGGGCAGGGGTGCGGGCGGGGGCGCGGAGGGAGCCGGGCATGGCTCTCCGGGAGCACCGTAGTGGCCGCCGGGGCCGCCGGGTTCTGGCCCGTGACCCCGCGTGGGCAGAGACGGGCCGGGCCCGGGGCCGCCGCCTCCGAAGGTCTGCTCACCGAAGTCGGGCCGTGGGTAGAGCCCCGGGGGCTGGAAGTCAGTCCCCTGCGCGCTACCGCCGCCGCCGTAGTAGTCAGCGCCCTGCTCGCCTAGGTAGCCGCCCTGCAAATACTCCTCGCACGGAGGAAACTTGGGGTCCACATACTTGGAGTTCACCATATACGAACTCATGGCCATTAATTTCAGAAGGTAGAAAATACTAATTTTTCTCGTGTTGTCTTTTTTTCTTCTTCCATAGGGCCCTCCTACTTGCTGTCAACTGAATAAAGTTGGCGGCCATGTGACCAGGCCAGCCAATAGCGAGGGAGTGAGTTTATCACCGGGCTGGTGAGCATCTCATAATTTTCACAAATTTAACTAAATAACATACGTGTAATCAAGTGACTCACCGTGGCACCTTTGAGGGCTCCCACCAGATGTTAGTGGAGTTCTAATCCCAGCACCCTCATTCCCCACTGGTAACCCCAGCTTTTGTCTGCCACTGACTTTGCTAACCTCCACTGCCCTCTCCATGCACCCGGACTGCAATCAGCCCCCCAAAATGCGCACAGTTCAAGAGGGAATGAATTTCCCATATTTATCAAGGTGCATGGCATCAAAAGGTGGGTGGAGGAGGTGACTCCTGAGTTGGACAGAGAACCCCAGGCAGGCAGGACTCCCGCCCACCCAGCCCGCGGGAGCATGGGGACTCTGCCATACAAAGGCCGAATCCCGCCGGCTTTGTCTTCATCAGGGTCACCCAAAAGTTACTACAATCTGGCTGGCCTGAATCAAATTAGGCAATGAGTAACTGCCAAGCTTTCTTCGAAGGCCAGGGTGTTTGTAGCCAAATCTGGCCTTGCTGGTATGGCAAGAAGCTCCCTTGATTCTCTGGCTAGGGCAGCGCGCGGGAGGGTAGCCCAGGAAGGTTGTGAGGTAAACCCACCTCACTCAAAAGCATCCCCAAAAGGGCCCTAAACTCCCTCTTCCCGGCTTGCCTTCTTCCCACCTGGCAGCAAAGGTCAACAAGCCTCCTCTTTCGGCACCCTCCAACTTAATGCCCCTAGAGAGGAGAGCTGATCCTGGGGCTACCTGACTCCCACGTCACTCCCCAGTGCCCCCAAACCTAACCCTTTGGCCCTGCATTCATGCAACCAATTAGGGATTTACACAGGGGGCCCTGTTTGAAGGTGAGGAGCTTCTCCAGGAAAAGGCTACTTTACATAATTGGGCTCCTACGATCCTCCTGCCTGGAGTCCAAGGTAATAAAACAGAAAGAAGCAACTGACCGGTCGACTGCCTCTGGCCTCCACTTCTGACTATTGCGGAGAATGTGAAGTTTTTGCATCGACCATATATTCCCCTAGAATCGAATCTGTGACTACGTGGATACCACACAAATTCGGTTCTACAGGGTATATATAGACAACGTTACTGCCTCCAGGTTCCACCCAGAGCAAGTACCCAGACTGTTGCCAGCCCCAGACTCTCCTCCTTGGAGCCGCCAGCCCGACGCAGCCACCCTCACTTTCAGAGACAGTTCAGGTAGTCTGAAGTGCTTGGTGGCAATTTGCAGCAACGAGTTCCCCATCCTTGTACCAGAGCCGGGGTTACCAAGCAGCCAAGGAGTCAGGACAGTCTTCTTAAGAAAGAAAGAAAAGAACAGAAGAAAAATAATCCATCGCAGAATAGCGATTGTTTTATTATCCCCTTTCTGGATGCACATAACACCCCCTCCCTCATCAAGTGGTATTTTCCAGAAAGTAGAAAATGCCCTTAGTGGCAGAAGAAAAAGAGGCAAGAGGGAATATCCCCTGCCCCTACTTTTGCCCACTGCCAGGGCAAGCCAGGTTGGCTGGCTAAGCTAGTTCTCCAAGAAGTCGCACGTTTACCTTCCAGGGCTCTGAGCCCGGCTGGCCTCTCTGTCCGGCTGCTGCTTACCACCCCGAGGCAGGCGCTGCTTGCAGGCACGGAGCTGCCCTGGGCTGGGGCTGGTGTACTAATGGTGAAGGGCAGGGCGAGGGGTCATTCGAAATCATTTACAAACATATCACAAAGTTTCATTATTTTTGCTTTGCCAACAGCAGCAAACAAGAGTACAGAAGTTCACGCAGTGTGCCGCCCTAGTGCTTCGGCGCAGTCTGGGGCTCAGCCCTCAGTTCACAGCACCAAGAGGGCTCAGGACTGGGATGGATTTTGGGGACAGAGGGCTACCTGGGCTTGGATGGGGATTTTGGATCCTTAACTCTAAGCTAGAGAGATTTCATTTTGTTTTTTATTTTACCTTCATGATTCAAAAATTGTTTTCAAGCCTCAACTTGGGCCTGGTGGGGTGGAACAGGGAGAATTCCCTCCACTCCCCCCACCCCTAGTCTGGCAAAATTGGCTGACTTCTCTGCACTGTGCACACTCCCCACACACTCCCCCCAATCCTTTGGTTCCAGTGCTTTGGCTATTTTGTAGGGATTTCCCGGGTGCCAATTCTAACAAGACCTTCTGAAACTGCCCCACATCCAACTCCCTTGTCCCAGGGGGTTCCCCCAACTTCCTTTAATGCCAAGAGCTCCTGGGGACCTTGGGTCTAGACTTTATCCAGAAAAATTGGGGGAGCCTGCTGGGATGAGTGGGGACCTGAGGGTACACATTTTCATATTTATTAGACACTGTGACCTGCATTTCACCTTATTGCTCCACTCCTTCAGACAGGTCAAAGCCAACGAGTTATTGATGAACAAAAGCGTTAAATATTCACCTCCCGCTCAACTGCCCATACAAATGCTTTTGATGTCTCCGGCTTTTTGTGCTGTGTTCAGCTACGGGGTGCCAGTCCTGGGTTTGCAAGCAAGGAGCATCCACAGAGATAAGCACCCAGAGCCAGGGGAGCTACAGGAAGAGGGCAAGACCAGGAGTTCTGGGGACGCTGGATTTTCCGGCCTGGAGCTGCAGGGCCTGTTTCACTTGAGACAGCCTGATTCGTAGAGGTGAACTATGTACTGCGTGGATCCTCCACTCCTAGGGGGTGGGCACAGCCCCTAGGGAGTTGATTATGTTGCCCAGCCTGGAGGGCAGAAATCTGGCCCAGAGCCAAGCCCTATCTTCTCCGACCCTAGAAAGAGGACGTCTCACCAGAAAGGGAGGGTGCCTGGTTCTTAACATCTTCACACATTCCATCTCTCATTAAAATAAAACCATCTCCGTTTTGCATGAGGGTCTTTCCTGGAGTCTCTCCCCACCACCATCATCTTAATGAGATAGCCTTCCTGGAGAGTTCACAGGCCTCCTCAGAAGTGTACCTGTCTTCCTCGGCATAAGCAACTCTGAAAGGGCCAAATTTTTGAGCCCAACACCCCAAGAATCTCTGCCCCCAACAGCACCCCCAAACACCCCTCCCCCTTGTCTGCCGGCAACACTAGCGGCTCTGGTGCAGAAATTCTCGAATTGCAGTTAGAGAGGAGCAGGAGTGAATCAGAAGGGCCCTATCCCTCCCTCCTTCCTCAGCCCGAGTCCCCAACCCAGGACCCCAATCGCTGAGGCCGGGGCTGGGCCAGGGGAGAGGGTAGGAGGGACTTTCACGTAAAGCTCAGAATTTTCAGCCCTTCCCGGAAGCGGGCCAACCCAACACACTCGCAGCCGCAAAGGGTTGCGTCCCCCACCTCCACATTCCTTTTATTTAAAAAAAAAAAAAACAAAACGAGAGAAGGTCGGGGCCAGGCTGGACCGGGTTAAGCTGGGCTGGGCGGCGAATGGGGATCGCGGTGCCTGGGTGCTTAGCAGGTTGGTTCGAGCAGAGGGCGATGCTCGACACAACTTGTTAATAGGGCAGGCTGCTAATTAGCTGCAAGCTCTTCACAGACGCGTCCGCTGAGGCGGAGCTGCACCTGTGCGAGCTGGGGAGGCCTGGGAAGGCCGGGAAGGTCCAGGGAGGCCCGAGGAGACAAGAGCGAGCGCTCGCGGCGCGTTCCCTTAGTTAGGTGACTGGAAACTAGGCCCCAGAAAATCTTCCCGGGAGTCCAGCTTAGATCCTCCAGTTCCAAACGGGCTCCCCTCGCTTACCCAGGCCTGGGGAGGCAAGGGCCGTTTTTCCACCCGCCCACCGCCCCTGGCTCGGCCCTTCTCCCCACACCCGCCCAGTTACCAATACCGCCCCTTCGCGATTCGGAAGAAACCGGGAGGTACTTACAGCAGTGGTGTCTCACGGTCCCGAACCTGTTGCAATGAAAACGGGGTCACTTAAATTCCACAGGATAATAAAACAGAGATGGATGATACACAGAAAAATGACAAGGCCCAGACACCCCACCAAAACCCGGACCTCCCTCCTGCTTCGGATGCCCGCCCCTAGGAACTGCGCCAAGTTCTCCGCGAAGCGGGAGACTGCAGTGCTCAAGGGCAGACCCCGCGGTAGGAGAGTATGCCCCCATCACCTCCCCCACGCCATGCACCTCTTTGGGCAAAACCTTACTTTTTGCCTGGCCCGACTCAGGCGGTCTGTAATAGGGTTTCCCCCGTGGGAAAACGGGAAGTGAGGAGAAAACGGGCCTTTGTGTGTTTCCTTTTGCAAAATCGGCTGTGTGGGCGCAGGTCCACTGGGGAGGGGGCAGCCGCTGCATCTGTCCCTTGCCCCAGCTCCCCGTCTGTCTCGAGCTGGAGCAACTCAGCACCCCCTTTCCAATTTCAGATTGGTTTCAAATTCCCCAGCCAACCAGTGCCCCCTCAAAACTGTCTTCTTCCCAAAGAAGGACCAGGCAAGGCTGGGACTTGCCGTCCCACTTCAGCTCTAATTCAAAACAAAGAGCAATTTCCAAGGGGAATGAGGACCCAAATGATAGCCAAGGAAGAGGAAAACCGATGGGTTTAAAGGTAAATGGCAATGCTTTAGACTGTTATCCAGTTCTGTGGATATGACATCATTTCATCAGCATTTTTGCTGGAGAACCCACAAAGCAATCTTACAAAGCAGTGGTCCTCACAGGGGCTCATGTCCAGCTTTCAGTTTCCTCTAGTTTTATTCTGGGACAGGGGGCTTCTCTGAGAAATCGCAGAGGCAGAGCATCTCCATTCTTAAACTTTCTGTCTACCTAGGCTACCCATTTTATTCCTCTTCTGAAGCAGAACGTCACTCTGAGCAGGTGAGAGACAGAAAGTTCCTCTGGTGAGGTGAGAACCCTCAATTCCTAATTTTCTGTGTCTAGAAGGGAGAGGGGATTCCCATCCTATTTCTTGATTTAGGTTAAGCTAAAATTAACTTCCATGGGACTTCTCCCCACCACCAGGCAGAAAAGATGGGGCAGATAAATCCCCCACCCCTAGAGTTGTCCTGGAAAAAGTAATAAGTGACTTACTGGTTTTCTCTCCTAGTGGGCAGGGGAGCTGGGAGCAGACCTGTCTCCTTCTGAACCCGGTGCTAGCTGGAGCCTCTCACTTTCCTATTGCTGCTCCAGGAACCAAGCATCTGCACTTGTATGCTCTTAACCTAATTTATGGTGGGAATTATATTTTGGCTTGTCAACTCTCAAGCCATAAAACAAAGTTTATTGGAATCACGTGCTCGTAAATAGCCACTCAGGTCCCATCTCTGCAGAACCATAAATAACCTTCGGCTTTAAACTTTTATTCACTAAATAAAGGTTCACTGCAACTGTTCCCTCACATTTAAATAGTTCCAAATATCTAGGATTCAAGGGGGGAAGTCATATTCATATCAATACCCTGGTCTTTTCAAACAGCATCTTTTCAGGGACTCTGTTTAGAGGGGGAAATAGTGCTATTTGGAAAAGGCTGGTTGGTGGGCATGTCTTATGATTCTTTGGCTGCATCCGCTGTGAGTACCATCAACTCCTTTATTTCAATCATTTTCTAGCTCTAGATGTGGTAAATAAGGAGGAAAGCCAAAGGTCATTTCTTTTGGCTTATACCAGAAGTTATTTCAAATTTTGTTTTAGCTTCAATAAGAAAAGAGTGGTTGGAGGCTGGGTGGGCTTGGGGGTGGGGGTGGCAATTGGAGTTAACACTTGGCTCTGTATTGTGAATGGGCTCAGCAAAAGTTGAAGGTAGCCACATGCCTAGAGGTTTCTGTAATTTGCTTAGATCTAGAAGGGAAGCCTTTGCAAGTGACCAAACTGCTTAAAACAGCAAGACTTGGGGTTTGGTGATGTGAGAAAGTAGAGAATAGCCTCATCGGGCATCTTTGGCAACTGAAGCTCTAAAGAAGGTTATAAAACAATAAAACAGCCCTGGTGTGAAGGGGACAGGGTGTGAGGAAGCAAATGAGGCTCTTAGGAACCCAAGCCCAGGAAGTCAGATGTCCCCAGTCCCACAGGGCCTGGGGTCCAAATCTGGGTAAGATCCTATCTCTCCCCGATATTACCCCTCCACTCCCCCCGCCCCCACCCCGCACACTGCCACTCCCACCAGAGGGAGAGCCTGAGAGGAGGAGGCAGCTGCTCTCCCGCTGAGAAAACCAAGAAAAGAGCTTGGGCCTGAGCACTGCTCCATCGAGAGTGTGACTCTGTGCTTGGGGTAGGTGGGGGTGGGAAAGATACCCCCAGCTCCCACCAAAGGGAGTGAATGAAAAGAGAATTGACACCGCCCCCCTCAGCATCCTTCCACAGCCCACCAGAGTTGCTACCAAATAGTGTGGAAACATGTGATTTTGACTATTCCAATTAAAAGAATGGATGTTCTCTGTAGCTTTGTAGAGCACATATACATCTAAGATTTCTAAATACAATTAAGTTGTGAAAGTTCTCATCAGCAAGTCCTATCAAACCCATGAAAGAGATTCCTTTCTACTAAAATCTCTTTGCATTCTAATTTCCACCCATTCTCTGTGCCTTTCTAAACCCATTTCCTAAGTTCACATTCATTGGATATGAAGCAGGGAGCTATTAGTCCAGACTGTATGGCATTTATTTCTCTCCCCCAACCCCCATCCCATTAGCCCACTTAGAAGTACCTTTTTCTTTTACAGTTGGCAGTATCTGTTTTTAAAATATGAGTAAAGATCAATCCTTTAAAGACTGTTTTCTGACTCTATTAGCACTAGGTGAGCAGCTTCAAAACAAGTCCTTGTTATAATCCATTTTTTAAAAAGTTTGAGGGCTTGGGAAAGCCTTCTTTATTTTTCCTTAATTCCTAACTTAATAAAACTGAGTTAACCAAAGGATATATGACATTCTAAGCAGTTGTGATGAGCTTTTTATGGGACAAGGGTGGTGTAAAGAGAAGACCAGACTGAGGAGATGGTGTTTGAAACAATATCTGGCACCTAATCTGGGCTCAAGAGACATTTTTTGAATGAATGATAATGAAAGATGATGACTGGGACTTGCCCACAGTCTTCACTGTGGCTTACATAAGAAGAATAAAATTATACAGCCTACTCTGTATATTTAGATGATAACAGGAAAGTAACTAGCTCTGCTGAGGGGAAAGGAGGAAAGAAAGGAAGACATTGAGGCACACAACTTCAATCACTTTCTAATCTTAGGATAGTCAGACAACATGGTTAAGGAGAGTGTACACCTTCCTCGGATCTTCCCTTGGCCCCTGCCCCCAGTTTTGGGCTTTTTTAGATGAATGACAGTGTGGAATGGGGAAGCGCAAACTCTGTCTAGTAAGAAGGCTGAGCACCAGGGAGAAGAGCAGCCTAGCTTGGGCCGATTTCTTGGGGCTTTTCCAAGGACTGTCAATGGTGGTGGTGGTAAGTCATGAAGACGAGGTGGGGAGAAGAGGTAGAAGCCTTCTTAGAAACCTGTTGCTGGGTACAGTGAGATTCTGAGCACTGTCTTCCCCATCTGACTGGGAAGAGCCAGTTCTCGGAGTTTCTGCTCAAAGAGCTCCCATGAGCTAGAGTCCCCCACAGGGTTCTCCCAACCCAGATGCCAGAGCCACTCCCAGGACGGAAGAGAAAGTGAAGGGGCCCAGGAGGCATCAGCTGCACTCCAAATGTAACGAGGTCCGTTCTCTGCCTGCCCTAGAGGCCCTTGCTATGTGGCCTGCTGCTGCTGCTGCTGCTAAGTCACTTCAGTCATGTCCGACTCTGTGCAACTCCATAGGCGGCAGCCCACCAGGCTCCCCTGTCCCTGGGATTCTCCAGGCAAGAACACTGGAGTGGGTTGCCATTTCCTTCTCCAATGCATGAAAGTGAAAAGTGAAAGTAAAGTCGCTCAGTCATGTCCAACTCCTAGCGACCCCATGGACTGCAGCCTACCAGGCTCCTCCGTCCATGGAATTTTCCAGGCAAGAGTACTGGAGTGGGGTGCCATTGCCTTCTCCTTGCTATATGGCCTAGGAAAGGATATTCTGACCTTTACGTGCAAGAGGCCTCTTGCCCAGATGTGGTGCTGAACTCTTCTCTTAAACTATCTCCAAACCAGGATAAGTGGGAATGAGACTTCAGATGAATCCCCTAGACCAGGTGTAGGAAGGAAACCGCCAGGCCTGGCACTTAGGGACACAGACTGGGGAAGAGCCAGAGAAGGGCTGAACAGGGAGTCCCAAGCATGAGAGAAATATAATTTCATATTCCTCACACTATAGTCTATCGCTGAAAGAGGAACACAACACTTCTCCTGCTACCCCCACCCCTCCCCCTACAGTAGGGTCTGCTCACTGGAACTCTGCCTTGGTGTCTTCTGGGAAGGAGAGGTAACCCCGGAGGTAACAACTCCAATAGTGAGATGTGGCATCCAAAAGAACGGGCTCTGGGGCGGGACCTCTAATGGGGGGCCAGACCTGGAAAAAACTCCAGTGGGTCCAAGAAAAGCAGGGTGTGGAATAGCCATCTAAGCCCATTGAGAATCAAGAACAGAGGTTAGATGGATCAGGAGATGGCGGTGACTGGGCAACTGCAGCATTGGGCCCAATTTGGGCCCAATTTCATGGGCCAAACTCTGCTAGACATGGTTTATAGCAGGAGAGACAAGGTGTGTTTGGACAGAAAATCTGACCCAGGTGGACTCCTGGTTAGGCAGAAGCAGCTTGGCCAAGGGCTGCAGAGGCCCTCTTAGGAAAAGTCTGTAGTCATAAGTCTTGGAGGCCAGGGGTAAGGGGTAGAACCTGGCTGCATGGGAGGGGTGTACATATGTGTGGGTTATAGCCTGAGATAGTATTTATATAATTCTTTTTAAAAGATATAAAGTATCTCAAAAAATAGAAGGGCTGATGGAGATCTGAGGGGGATAGTCCTCTTTAAGACACACCTTGACATCACCATGGCCCAAGGTGGGAGCTGTGGCTCAGCCATGGCCCTGGAGCCCAGATCTTGGAACACAAGCAGATTAAGGTTGTGGAACACTCCTTGCCTCCTTTGTGTTGGCCACTGGCCTTTGGCTTTTCCACTCTGTCCCAGCTTTCAAGATACTGAAAAAAGGGTACTTGCCTTGGGGCTGTAAAAGAGGCTGTGACTGGGTGGTGGTAAGGAAGGTGGCTCCAGAAGGTGGCCTGCTCTCTAGTAAGACCTGAGCCTTCTGTAAGAGTCATGGATGTGCCTGTGTGGGTGTGAGGCTTCTGCTACCTGGTATCTGCCCACTGAGGAGCTAGGGGCACCTTCTTCTTGGATGTGGCCCTGAAGTCTACCTGTAGGCAGGTGCCAGACAATGAGACCCAAGGAAGCAGGGCCCACGAGACCCACTACAGCAACAGGGGAAGCCCCAGATCCATGTTCTCCTGTGACCAAGCCTGAGCCTGTCTTCTCTGTACAATTCAGGGACTGGGTGCATGAACCAGGTCTCTCGCAGCTGTGAAAGGCTAGGCCTGATTATTAAACAGAAAAAGGATACTGATGATAAGAAACACCTATTGAATGCTTGTTATTCAATATGTGATTGAAACAGGTATTGAATGTTTGGTAGTGCCAAAAACCCATTTTAAGTGCCTAATCAGTGAGTTAATATATGTAAAATAGAATAGTGCTGGGCACATAGTAGTGCTATGTAAGTAAAAATCCTCATAACAACCCTTGAAGGTACTCTAATTATCTCTGCTTTCCACATGAGGAAACAAGCCCAGAGAGTTTGCCCTACTTGCCTAAGCTCACACAACAGCTCAGTGGAAAAAATTTGATAGGAGGCAGTCTGTACCTAGAACCTATTCACCTCTTTGAAAAAATCTCTGAGTTAGCAAGCGGTCAATTTCCCCTTCCCAATTTGGTAGCAACTAGTCAGCTTATGACTTTTCCCTGGTGGCTCAGATGGTAAAGCGTCTACCTGCAATGCAGGAAACGCAAGTTCGATCCCTGGGTCAGGAAGATCCCCTAGAAAACCGGATGAAGGAGGGAGCTCCCTTAACTAGGGGGAGGGGCATTGCTAAATGGTAGCCAGAACTTGGCCCCTGTAGACCACAGAATCATAAAAGACACAGGAAAGACCCTCAACCAGTACTCAAACATAAGCCTACATCTTAACTGCCATGATGGAGAGTGTTTATAAACTGTAGGTTCTGGACATCCTGATTCAGTAAGTCTGGCATGAAACAAAGGAACCTGCATTATAAAGAAGAGGCTTGAATGCGGGTCTTCATTAAGAATCACTGCTCTAACGTAGGGAAATGAGGGAAGCAAAAGACTGTTGCAAGGAGACAACAAGGAACAGTAAGGTTGGATCACAGCCAGTTGGGGATGTCACCGCTGATGCGAGAAACACCCCCATGGAGCCCACCAAAGGCCTGAAATGGGTGCAATGGGTAAAGAAGAGTGTGGGGGTGGTGTGAAAAAGGGGAAAGATGAGTAACTGCGGGATTTTCAAGTCGCACGCAAGAAGTCACCCTGGATCTCAGAGCCTCGAGGGAGTCCCGGGGCCGAGGCCTTGTTCTAAGTGAGCCTGAGCGAGCCCATCAGCTTGAGGCAGGCGACGCTGAACGCTCGGGTTTTCAAGGCTGCCGGTTCTAGGTACCAGGAATTGCAAGAAAGGAAAGTGGCAAGAACAGCAGCCAAATGAAGGGGCTGGCAGGGATTGGGCGTGGCTTGCCCCACCAGACCCTCTTCCTGCTCTTCAGAGCCCAAAGCGCAGAAATCGCGCCCCCTCCGGGAAGGCGGAGGAAGTGAGGTGGCCCGCCACCCCGGAACCTGCCTTCAGGTTCCTGGGCCCCGAGCTGCCTCTGCTGCCAGTCTCGGGAAAGGGCGCCGCATCGCCCACTATCCTCGTTGGCGGAAAACACTTTGTGAACTGGGGTGGAGGGCGGAGAGACGGAGGGGGCGGGGTCAGTGTCCCTCCCACGCTCCCGCCCGCCAGCGCCCGGGGCATCTCCCGCGCCTCCGTAGCCGACAGGACGCTTGTCCTACAGCGCCTCCTCCTGGACAAGGCGCCAGACAGCGGAGCAGGGGGACTGTTCCAGCCCCGGAAACCCGAGGCCCCGGCTTCTTAGCGCGGGCAGAGGTCTTCCTGAGCCAGAGGCTTGAGTTGGTCCTCCCTTCCCATGGGGGCGGCCTCAGGGCCCTCTCGACTCCCTCTGGCCGCCCCCACCCCTACCCCCAGTCCACCCCTAGCACTGACAGCAGGCTCGCGACCCAGGAGTGTGCATCCTCCGTTAATTAGGCGAGCCCAGGCGGAAAAACCCTACAGTTCGTGCGTTTATTTATTTATTATTTGTTTGACCGCTTTCTGCTGAGCCACTGGTCCCCACAGAGCCTTCGAACGTGCTGCGCTGGCGTAACAAGATCCGAGAATGGTCCGGTTGAAGAATTGGCCTGAAGTTTGGCGGTTTGAACAGGCGCCAAGAGGAAAGGCCTTTTCCCAAAGCAGAAGCACCAGGCTGAAAAAAATCTATACACTTCCCTGAGGATTATATACATACATACATATATATATATATATATATATATATATAATCTTCGTTTAAGGTGTTTAGAAATGTATGTATGTTTAACACCATGAAAGAAAGATTTGGTTTTCTTCTGGTCACTAGCTCGTATTTGCATACTGTTTCTAAAGTACAGATTTAAATTTGGGTGAGGTGGTGAGTCAAGATGATTGAAAATAACGTGGTCAAGGGCAAGATGTTTGGCTATATTTAGACTGAAGGCTGGAATAAAGGAAAGATCAGGAGCGAATCCTGAGGCAAGGAGGGGTGGAGAGATCGGGTTTTATCTTCCAGCTCTGAGTCCACTCGCCCCCTCCCCCTATCCGTGCTTTGCTGGTTGGATCCCTAGGCTGGGTTATTTCATTGCACATGCGCCGGACGCTGGGCGAGCGAGCTAGGCAGGCGCAACCCCGCACTAAGCTGTGCGGGAGGTATGCGCAGCGCTGGGCAGTGTGCAGCACCGCACACTGCTGCAGCGCGTAACTGCAGAAGAGCCTGAACGCCGCATCTTAGAGACACAGGAAACATACTTTTGCAGGAAACCCTGTTAAAAGCTTCACGCGTCCTTTCTGATCTGCCAGCCCTGTTCCGCCAAACCAGCAAAATCGCCATGTTTCCAGTAAACCCTCAAGGTTGTCTGTCCTTTGGATCAGCAGTTTCATATCAATCAAGGCTTGTGGGGGGAGGGTGAGGGGGAGAGGGAACCACCCTACGTCCAGAGAGTACGACTTCTCCCACATTCTGCACTACTATGAAATCCAAGAGACCAGTTACTAGAAAGAGGGTATCTTTTCGCATTAATTTCGGAAAATTGGCCCTAAATTGGACTTAAGTCGGAATTCCGAGTTCTTGGTGGCTTCTCCCCAGCTTCCGGTGCCCCCGCGTGCCCTGCCCGGCGGTCGCACTGCGGCAAGGCCGTAAATACCTCTAGCAGCTGCCTGCCAGCCCAGAGTGAAATACTGTCTTTGTTCCTATTTCCCCTGCTTCTCGAGCTCGGAAAACAGAATTCTGGCGAGATATATTTATTTGGAGGAGCATCTGACAGGAAAATACGTTCGGTTTTCAACCCTGGTGCTTGGCCACGTTTATAACAACGAGCTTCGCTCTTTTTCCTGGTCCTCCGGGAGACCGCAAGCCCATCTCATTGCCTGACACTAAGGCCCGGACGTGCCATTGGTTCCCTAATCTATACATGGTTAGAGGTTCGGTTCGAGGACTCTGGGAATTACACTCCCCGGCTTGTGAGCTCTTTGGGTCCAACTATATTTTTAATTTCGTTTGAGTTTTTAAAAATTGGGTTAACAGGGACAGTGGGGGCATTTCCGGTAGTGGCAAAAGCATTGACTAGTCTCCTCTTGGACTAAGTGGCCTGAGTTCAGATGTGACTGACAGCGTATTTATTCCCTTAGATGCAATTGACTATTTAAGCTCTTAATGCTACTACGGGACTTAGGAAAAACCCCTTAGTCCTCCATATCTGCCCATGACATCACCCTCTGCTGTGCAATTGGACCTGCAGACCGCCCAGGTTCCTAGTCACTTGGGCGCGCTCAGTCATTGAACCCAGGGAGAGGCTACTGAAACTCGGAACACAAGGGCTTGGCCATCACGGCCACAACTCGTCCCTACCCCCATCACAACTCCAGGCAATTTAGGGACTCCTCCTGAAGTCGCCAGGGGAGGGCCTTGGGAGCCCCAGTCCAGAGGCCTGTTTTTCAGTAGGTAATAATGCTCGATACCAATATGAAAGAATGATCTCAGCAGTACTCTAACAGAGATATTTACAAAATACAGACATTCTGGACTTAAAAATCAGTTTCTCATTTGTGAGTGATCATAATTAGTGATCGAGGACAATTGCGCACGTCAACTAGCCACAAATCGTAGCCCTCCATTTTGAAACGAGCATGATTCCGTTGTTACTTACTAAAAATACCTTTCTATAAAAATGTCATTTATTGTTCAGAAATGCGTTTAAGGCCAGCATGGTCACACTAGGATATTTGGGAGAACAGTGAGTTAGGCTTTTCCGCTGGCTCCTGAAAAAACAATGCTCCGCCACGCACAGGTCAACCCCATGCGCAATGCGGCAGATTGTCCTGAGGTTTTAATATTTCACGTGTCCATGAGGGAAGAGGCAATGGGATTTGAGAACTGCATCCTCTAGTGCCCTTCAAAATCCGTAGGAGAAAATAGCATTTCTTTCTGCAAATAATTTTCTTTCGATTCATAGATATTTTGGTTCACTAGTTTTGAAGTCGAGTTGGTAATATTGCTATGCTATTCATTTGTAGGCAACACACACACACCACAACAGTACATTTAGAGAGCAAAATGTCTACTCTTTTCCTACTCTGACAAATAAGAAACACACATGATGCTTGAACTTATTAAGCATGCTTAGAATTTCTGAAACGTCTCTTGTTTTTTTCCCCAAGACCTGCACCAGGGTTTCTGATCCTCTGCTCTACTGCTACCTCTCAAAACATGCATCCATTTTGTGGCACAGAATAACCCAGATTCACCTGACAGATGTGTGTGGAACCTTTCTTGAGTTGTTACGAAAATCATCTGAGAGCTAGAGAAGCAGTTAATATTTAAAATTCCATCCCATAAACAAGGCCCAATAAACCAAAAACTCTAAAAATCAGCATCACTCACCAAAGCCTAGATGAACAAACGTAGCACCATCCTGATACACAGAATCCACCCCACCCCCACCCCCAAGCTCCAACCCTCAGAAAACACCTGTTAGCCTCCCAGGTACCTATGACCACAGACCAACCGCAAAATACTGCTCTAGACTTCAGAGTGCCTGTAGTGACCCCCAGCAAAGCTGACAGCTCCAGAAACCATCTGCACAGTCTTCCAGGGCGGGGATCCTGTGGCTCTCGATCTATGCCGCTATCCACCTCTCATCATCTCCAGAGGAAATAGGGCTTCCCTTCTGTTTCTGAGCTCAGCCGGCCCCCACCCAGGGCCCCAGGGGACGCCCGCTCAGAACCTGAGTGATCTGGAGGCAGGGGACACAGACAGGCACTCCCAGGCCCCGGGGAAGTGTGGGGGTTCGGGTCGGGCTCCCCGAGCTAACCGAACGGGTGGGCACCTCGAGCTTCCCGGTGGCAGCGCTGGGAGCGCGGGGCGGGGGCCGCTCTTACCGGAGGTGCAGAGCTGGAGGCGGCGGTCGTCCCCGGCGGCGGCTGTAATCCACTAGGCGCTGCCCAGTTACTCGCGCTCTGCGCGGCTGGGACCCACTCATGTTGGAGAAGGAGCCGCGTCGGAACCGCGCGTCTCGGCCACCCGGCTGCAGGCCGGCGGCTCCCGGCGGGCGGTGCCGGCGCCAGTGGGGGCCTGGGCGCCCCGGGCTCCTTCCGGGCTCTCCCGCCCGCCGGGCTCCCCGCCGGCTCCGGAGGCGGCAGCGGCGCGGCCCGGGGCGAAGCGGCCGTGGGGCCAAATTGGGCGCCGGGCACGAGCCGAGGCCGCCGCGGACCCCGCAATCCCGCAGCCGGCGACTGGAGCCCACCTCTGCGGAGACAAAGGTTAGAAAAAGAGGGGGTGAGGCTCTAGGAAGGCAGAATGCGGGGGGAAATTCGCCTGGGAAATCAGGAAAAAGGCCGTGAAGGCGAGCGGAGCCTGCACATGACCAGCCGCAGCCAATGACGACCGCAAATAGGTCATAAAAAGGTCTATTACCAAGTTGTAAATTTTCTTCAAACAAAAAGGAATTTACTGCAATTCCTTGCGGATTTTGCACATACAGCTCGCAAGCGCCATGTTTTTTCCTCTCTTTCTCTCTCTGTCCTCTCCCCTCTTCTCTCTCCGTTTTTCTGCTCTTCTTCCTCCCCCTCCTCCTCTTTCTTCCTCCCTCCTCCTCTTTCTCCGTGTCCCTCTCCACCGCTCGCTCTGCCTTTCTAGACTTCACGGTTCCTTTCTCTAGGAATTCTTTCCCTTTTATTTTTTATTTTGGTTCTTTGGCTTGAAACCTCTGCTCCTTGGGCGCTGTGTTTCAGGGAGAATGAATGCCGCGCTCGCTTGGGGAGGTGATCCTGCCAGTCACCCCTCCCAACTCTCCCCTCTCTTGGCTTCTCCTCTCCTCCCCTCACCAAAAGGCCTCTCTGAAAGAGCAGTCAAGCGCTTTCGGGTTTTGCCCCTCTCATTTTCAGGCAAGCCACCCAGTCTGACCTTGTGCAGAAAACCGGGGCTCTGCAGGCCAAGAAAATGTGTGCTCTCCCCTACCCAGCTCTCTCCAACATAAACCGGGTCCCTCCTGTTTCTTGGGGTTTCTGCAGTAGCAGAGTTGCCAATCAGCTCAAAGGCTGAAAATGGTTTTAGGTACTTGTCAACTTCTCCAAAATAACAGTTTGAACTCCCAATACCTATACTTAATCTAGATAGAAACATCCCCCTGGGACAGTCCTGGGTTAGAGAAGAGTCAATCTTTTTTAATACCCTCTGAAAATCCTTGTTTAAGTCTCCCCAAGTGCAATTCGCATTTCTATGGAATTCTAGCCCCCTCTTCCCTTGCCCCCCAAAATGTCTGTCCATTGAAGAGCCTGTTCAGTGCAGTATTGAAGAGGAGAGGGACTCCATTTGTTCAGGAAAAAAGCAGCTCCCCAGTTTCAGGCTTGGAAAAAAAGTTCTTTTTCTTCAAAGGCAGGAGTGCCATTCCTTTCGTTCTTCTCATGGAAGCTACTCCAGGGAACCCCAGCTAAAGGTAAATATCCTTGGCTAGCTCCCCTCATCATTAATGCATGGGCATGGCCATCCAGGCTTCAAACCTGCCTGTAAGAGGTAACCTCTCCTCACCCCCACCCCATCCTTTCAAGGACACTGCTTTGGATTTCAAGTAATACATTTATAAATATGTGCATTAGGATTTCAATGTGTAAGTTCTCAATTAACATCCTCACACCAAGTACCTAAGTGGTCATACACTTAAGTAGGAAGCACACAGCACCCTCTGGAGCAGGCTATGTGTATCCCTTGAAAAAGTTCTGATGACCTTGGATGTTTCTGATTAAAGTACTTCTGTTGCCATGTGTCAGCAAAAGTCATATTCTTTCTAGAAAAAGTCAGTGATCTCCAACTTTGCTACAGGTACCCAGAGCAGCAGCCGGGTTCATTACAATGTTCTCTTTCCCCTGTTCACCACCAGCTGCGTGCAGATTCAGCAAACAGTGGGAAAGCAGAGGACACAAGTTTGGATGTGAAAGAGTAACACCTTCTGCAGTGAGGAATAATTAAACAATATTTTAATTACACAAAATAGAGCATGTTGTTGGACCTTCCCAAACAGTAACACTTTATGCTGGTCTATACGTGTCTATACATTCAGAACATTGTTTAGTTCTGAAACATTCTGAGAAATAACCTCAACTGTCAATTTTCCTCTACCCAAATAAAGGCAGAGTTTATGACCCTCCATTTCAGCTGGTTGGAAGGAGGGCTAGGAAAAGACTGCACTTTTGAAAAGGCAGCCATATTTGTACTTTTTCCCCCTGTGCAGAGATAAGCCATGTGCTGGGCTTTGTGGAACCTCACAAAATGGCAGCCCCTGAACTGACTTTTCTCCAGGAACCGTTGAGACCCACACCATCTTTTGTGTGTTTCTGGTCTACGAAGAGAACCCAAATCACTTAGGACCCTTGGTTTTTTCATCCAGTGTTAACACTGGAGGGTCCTATTTTTCTGTAAATGATTTACAGACCTCTCTAAGCAGTCCAGGGCACCAAAGTGTCGACTGTTTCCAAAGGGTTCTCTGAAGGCTTATGCAAATTTCTGCAGCAAAAATGTTGGTTCGATATGCTGCAACCCTCGGATGTTTACAGATCTGAGCCAATTAGAAGGGCATCTCCTGCACTCGTCACTGGGAGTTGTCTGCATGAAACACAGATGGGGGTTTCTAGCCACTGCAAGAAAGAAGGTGGTGAGTGTGTGTGATTGTAATTCCACAGACTTTATTTGAAGACAAATCTGTGTTTTCCCGAACTACAAAAGGAAGCATGTATACTTACATTAATTACCAACACTTTCTACGTGAGTAATGTATATATATGTACAACAAATATATACCCAAAATACCAAATCTGTAAATGTACAAATACTCTCAAGTGTACTAATTTTTGCAAGTCTTTCTGTGTACATGAGCTACGAATTTACCATAGGTTAGGGGTCCCACAAGGCCAGAAGGTACAACACTTTCAGAGTAGCACAAAATGGAGGAAAAAACATTTTTACCGCCCTTCCTTAACTGATTTCCACAGCAATCCATGCACCGGGTCCCCCACCATATAGAGTCTTGCCCAAATCAATGGCTCTAAAAATGATTTTCAGGGAGAATTCTTGTGTAGAAGACAGTGAATTTTGCTAATAGAGGAATCCCTTAAATGGAGGGCAGCTGGAGTCTAGCCAGCATCAGTCTCCAGCCAGCTTATTCCCACCCTCTCCACAGCCAGACTGTTTCCTAGCCATGCTTTCAAGCACTTGGCACACTTGCTCTAAACCAGTCAACAGCAGAGTCTCAGGCAACACACAGAGCAAAAAGTTTCCAAATCCAGCAGGCACGTTTGCAGCTGTCTCTTCTTGTGCAAATGTTTCTTAAGCCCCAGGCCACCCTTGACTTAAAACTCTTTCCTGGCTCAGGTCAGCAAATGCCACAGCCATGGCCTCTTCCCTGGATAGAAAGCCAGGTGGTGCTTCGCCTCCGGCCTAACCTGTGCCAATGTTTCCCTGGTCCTTGAAGCAGCAGGCAACAGTCCACCATCACCTGAACAAGTGATACAGGCCCCAAAGTATAGGATTCCATTTTCGTACCTGTGCAATAAAAGCCACTCTGGAAATTAAAATGTACCTCTTTAAAAACATTTTCCTTCTCCAGGAGAAAAAGAAGAGAATTCTTCAAGTCTACCTGATAAAGGGGCTTTCCCTTTTGTGGGGAGAAATGTTAGTTTACTTGAATTTCTCCTCTTCCCTCCTGCCCCTCTTCCTCCTCCTCTTCCCTTATAAAATGGCAGCTGCAGGAGTAGCCTCAAATGGAAAGTGGATATCTTGTTAATAACAGATCCCAAACCCCAGCATCAGCGCTGGCTCAATGGAATAAGCTGTGGTATAATCTGGACTCTGGGTTGCTACCCACTGGGCCTACAACTCCAGTCCTTTGCGAAGTTCAAAGCTCTCCCAGTATCTTATCAAGGTTGTTTAGAGCAAGATGAAGCTAGAATAGCCTAGCTGACCCTCTCTGAAATGAAAAAGAGCTCCCCCACCCCACATTTATTTATTTTTATAGCAAGGGTGCAGGTAACCCCCCTCCCACCTTTTAAAAATCAAATAGATGCTTTAGCAGGATGCTGCCTTCACATGAGTCCTGGAGACTGTTCCTGACTCAGGAAAAGGGTTATTGGCGGCGCTCAAAGACACTAGCTCTAGAAAAAGGATTCATTTCTTTTATTAAGGAGCTAGCTATATTCTGCAGCGGTTGTTTACACTCGGATTTTTCTGCATTTGCTCTCAAGGCTTGTTTCAAATAGGTGAGGCCAACCTGGAGAACAGCAGAGGACGTACCAACCGACATCTGAGATGCACACAACAAGTTGGCTCACAATGGGCATGCAAACAGAGAGAATACAAATAAATATGGCACCTCCTCAGAAAAAAAAAAAAAAACACACAAACACAAAAACCGGAATCACAGCAGCGGCCACAGCACAAAGACCTAGCAGTTGCAGGCGATACCAAGCACAGTTCAAAACGAAAGCAGATTCAGAAAGGAGAGGTGTTCCACAAGGTGACTTGCCAGACTAAAAGTATCTATGTGAAAATGTTATAATTGAGTTTTCAAGTATTCATTCACTCTAGATGATTAAACTGCCATAATTTGTATAAACTATAGAAAAATTATTAAATGTCAACTTTGACATTGTCCTGAAACTTCTGTCACTAGCCGAACATTTTCCCCAAGTTTAAGGAAGCTGCAGAGCCAGGACTATACATTACACTCTTCAGCTAACATGTGCTTTTCTCAATATTTGGCCCAGACTTTTCCCAGAGATACTACATTTACAAAATTCTCAAAGAAACCTTTTGGAGTAAACAAAAGGCACCCGAACCATTCATTATAAAAGCAGAAAAAATATAAATAACACATTTTAATCAAATAATATAAAGTAAATATTCTGCGGGCATAATTTTTAAAATTAATAAACTTCTTTTAATTTACTCACCATAAAGAAAAGATTTAAAACGTTCAAGTGCACTTGTTTGATTAATAAAGCATTTTATATTCAATTATTTAGTGCTAATCATTAGGAAGTTTACGTTGTCGAGGCAAAATCACCAGCTCAGACATTAAAAACTACCATTATAAAAATATAGCTACAAGGTCAGTATCAAATTACTCTTACACAGGACAGCTCAAGGGCTGTTTCTATGCGACACTAGAAACATTTTTTTTAAACACCCAAATCCCTCTCAAAGCGCAGAAACCTCAAGAGCAGTGACATGAAGGTAGCTTGAAACACAGGTAAAGTCCTTTCCAAAAAAGAAAACAGGTGGTGTCCACCAGCATATGCTGATCATTAGTTTTAATAGTCTGCGGTAAAATTTTAAAGGTAGAAGTTAATTTGTCGGGCCTTCGGCTCGGTCTTCCTCCAGCTCTTGGGCTTCCTTTTTGGTTTCCCCATCTTTCGCCTCCTGTCTGGAAACCGGGAATTTGTCCTTGTTGTTCTCCTTTTTCCATTTCATTCTCCTGTTCTGGAACCAGATTTTTACCTGTCTCTCGGTGAGGGCTAAGGCATGGGAAACCTCGATTCTTCTCTTCCTGGTCAGATAAGGGTTAAAAAGGAATTCCTTTTCCAACTCTAAGGTTTGGAAACGACTGTAGGTTTGTCTTCCCCTTCGTCTACCAGGAGCTGCTGATTAAAACAAACAGAAAAAAAAAAGAAGAAAATAAACATTAAAAATGTAATGGTGCGTCTGCAGGTTGCTGGAGGTTTCTGAAACAGGTCTAAGGGGGTGAAATATACACAACTCTTCTTAGGTCTGATATAATATATAGCACGGGCAGGCAAGAGGGACAGCGAGAACGTCCTAGCAATTATTATGACCCCCATCATCTTTTCATGGTTTCTACTTTAAAGGAAAAAAAAAGTCTGTACTACTTCATGAATAAGAGTCACTGTAAGCTACACCAGAAGAAAAAGGAGAGGGAGAGAAAAGGGGAGTTTTAAAGCAATTACGTGAGATGAAAGCAGATTTCTCCCCCTCTCCCCGCTTAAAAAAAAAAAAAAAAATTGCATCCCAACCTTGTGGTCTCATCCAGGGAAACATTTGAGAAGGAGACGAGCTCTGATTTAAGTGGTCTGGGTCCTCGCCAATATTACCACTGGACGATTTACAGTCAGGATATTGTACCAGCTCGGCCTCTTGCTGGGTCGTAAAAATCGGCTGTCTCTGTAAGTTATCGTATCCGTAAAACTTCGCGGGCTCCCCGTGACAGGCAATCCCACCGCAGGGGGGAGGCGGCGGCGGAGGAGGTGGGGCGGCCTGGTAGGCTGCGGCTGGGCTGCCCCCGCCGGGGTGGAAGTAGTCCTGGCCGGGACCCGGGCCTCCCCCACTACTGCAACCTGGCCCGGCGGGCGGCGGCGATGGGTGCGGGTGCGGGTGCGCGTGCGGGAAGCCAGCGGCGCTGTTGCCATAGAGCTGCAAGGCGGCGGCAGCGGCGTGGCGGCCGCCGACCTCGGGCGCGAAGTGACAGTCGTAGTAAGTGGGATTGATGGCCTCGCCCGCCGCGGCCGCCGCCTTGTACTTGGAGTACAGCGGGTTCACGAAGTACGAACTCATCGAGGCGGCGGCGGCGGCCAGCGGCCGGGGGCCAAGGTAGGGCGGCCCCGGGCGGGCGGGCGGCGCGGAGCAGGCAGGGAGCGCGCCTCAGCGCCACCGCACTGCCGCGGGGGCCTCTGGGGCGGCTGCTCGCGCCACTGGGGCCGCCGGGCTACGTTGCTGCTGCCACCCGCCCGCCCGCCGCTTCTGAGACCCCGCAACCGCGGGCACTCCGCTACTGGGCGCTCATGCTCCTCTCTCGCGCCCGCCGCCTCGACCTCGCGCCGCCTCCCTCGCGGGTCGCAGGGCCTCACCCAGCCCCCGCGTTCCACTGCCCGCCCGGCCTCTCCCGGCGCGCGCCGGCTTGGCCGCAATAAACTCGCCAACACCCCGGGTGACCTGCCCCGCTGCCTCCACTCTTTCCTCTCAGGCACCAGGCGGCCCTGAGCGCACCGGGACAAACAAAAAAAAGTGCGCCCGGCCCACGGAGACACTCTTTGGCTTCGGTTTACAAACCCCCGCTCTGGAGGGAAAAGGAAAAAAAAACACCCTCTGCCCGCCGCCACCTCTCACCTCGCCCCCCCCGCAGCCCCCTCCCACCGCTCTCGCCGCCGCTGCCGAGGCTGCCGCCCCGGTGCGCCCCGGCGAGGCATTTTCGCACCACGCCACTGCAGGGAGAGAGAGCGAGATGGACGCGAGATAACCGCGCGGAGGGATCCGCGCGGAGGCGACATCACTGCACCCGACGGGACGCCTCACGCTGGCGCGGAGATGCCTCCGCCAGCCTTAAAGGGGGCCCATAAAACCGCACTGCCAAGGGCTCGCCGTGCCCCCGGGGCCCAGGGAATGCGGGCCACGGCCGGCAGGGCGGGGGCACCGCAGAGCCTTACACTTGAGGGTGGGGGAGCGGGGAGGCAGGGAGGCCACTCCCAGGAGACTGTGGAGCAAATGACTCCCTCCCCGGCCCCTGGAGCAACCCCTCAGAGGTTGGCCGTGGCTTTTGCGCCTCTGGACACGCGGGCGCAGCCCAAGGAACGAGGACAAGCCGTGTAGACGATCCGGACTGAATATTTGAGTTAGGTCCTATCCAAGTGGCTTGATTAAAGGCCACAAAGGTGACCTCAATACCAAAGTGCATTATCAAAGCGAATCTAAGTAAGTCCTTCTTTTCCAGCCGAGTGGGCCTTGTGGAAATGAGATGTACATTTACCCTTGACGCACTGCACGCCTGGCTGAGGCTCCCAGGTTAATTGATATTTAATGGAAATCATGCCCATGAATATAGTTTCCATCATTTCACCCTTGATAGACGTCAGTACCAGGCGCAGGGGGCAGCCTGAAGAATGTGGGGAGGGGAAACATTAGCATTGCTGAGGGAGTAAATAGAAAAGCAGACAGAAATGTTCCAAGCCGCGGAGGACTCACGCTGGGGAGGCTGGTATTTTCTCCGGCAGGACGCGCGGCTCCGGGTCTCAGCCCCTGCATGGAGAGGACCTCGGCAGGCGGTGGCCCCGGGCGGAGGTCGGGGAACCGACACTCGGGAGCCCCCCAAGGAGCCTCCGGGCCGGCGTTCGGAACATGCCGGTTCCAAGCAGCTGCAGGCGGCGCCCATCTTCTAACGATTCTAGTTCATGCAACAAGCTTGTGAAGTTAGTGCCGAGAACAGGCGCCGTGTTCAACTTAAAAAGTTACTAATTTTTCCAAAGGTAAAGAAAGCAAATTCATTCTATGAAGGACGAGGAAGAGAAACGTCCCGTGTCCCGTGGGCAAATCGAGTGTGAATCGGAAAAATATTCCTGATTTTAGAAACTGGCTCTGAAGCCTCTTGGCGTTACACCACCAATTCGCCTTCTCTCTCCCCTTCTTCTTCCCCCCACCTCTACTCCTGTGTTGATGATGTTCAGTGTCCAATAAATGTAATAGGTCTCTGCTGAGTGTGTTTTCCTTTGCCTACTCTGCCCTTTTTCGTGGGTCTTTGGGTGACCCTTTTTCTTGGGATAATCATTGTTGTTGAGGGCGCCCGGCCCACGGGAGCCGACCTCAGAAACACTCTCTCAGCCCACCGAGGACGCCCCCGCTAGAACTTAAACACACCTTACTGGCTTTTCACGACAAATCACAATGTCTAAAAACCCCCAGACAGCTCCCAAAGGCGTAGCAGGCGACTGATTTCAACTACCTCTTGCCCCTTGTGGGTTGGCCCAGCTCGTGGGTGAGATCCTGAGGTTAGTCCGGGTGGACAGAATATTATTATTTTGCAAATGGAGAAAATAAGGTCGAGACGGAAAGGCATAACAAGATAATGTTTATTTGTACAGGGAATAGCTGAAAATAGTGAAGGTAAACGGTTTGCTAATGAATCTGCAGATTATAAAGGCATGTCTTATTTTAAAATTAGTATTGCTGTGTGAGTGGTGAGGGGTCCGGGTTTTGTTGCTGTTGTTGTTTTCTGCCGGTTATCACCAGGTTAAAAACTTCCTTTAAATCCCTAGGCGAAGGAACTGATTCGGACGGTTAACGATTTGTACTCCAATCTTGCAAATACCCAATTAAAAGAGTAATTATTTTCAATAAAGCCTTGAAACAAACTTTGTAATCATGCCTTTTAATTTCACTGTTTGGAGTGTGTGTGTGTGTGTGTGTGTGCGCGCGCGCGCGCGTGTTTAAACCCTCGAGAGTGGATTTTGGAATGGAATGGGGGGAAAGAAGAGAGAGTTCAGATGTCAATAATACAAAGCACTTTCTAGAACTTTGTGATTCCTGAGGGGGCGAGAAAGAAACACAAACACTACAAAGTCATTTCTACACACATTCTGGCCTAATTACGAAAACATTTTAAGACAACATTTCCTCTTGGGACAAAACAGTTTAATTTTTTTTCCTTCAAGCATTCCGTTTATAATCTGAATGGGAACAGAGTGCGATTAACTTCGTAAACATGTATTCTTTTACACTTTTCTGTTTTGATACAATGCATTAACGTAACGTTTTCAACTGTGCCACAGTCCAAGTTTTCTGAAATCCTAAGCCAAAATTTTATACATAATAAATACTTCTGGAGAATGTAATAGTGCACATTGATTCTTTTTGGTTAAATTTATCCTAATTTGGAATCTAACATAGGATTGTAAGTATCTTTAATCAAGCCCTTCTTCCACCGCAACGCCAGCTTTACGATCACAAAATGGAGCAACGGCGCTCTCTAGTGGCCAAATGCCACCTCTAACAGAGAGAGCTTAACTTCTCTTTATTCAACTCAAACCAATTCCAATCTTGTTCTTTAGTTTGACTGGAGCTTGGATCGCTGACACTAATAATGCTTTCATCTCTTTGATTGTCGACAAGTCAAGTGCAGAAAACTGAGGCTCCTGAATGCCAAAGATATTTCTGCTCCCGAGAGCTTCCAGTAGTGTCTTTTTCAAAAGCTTCCAGCCCTTCTTTTGCCAGACATAGTAAGTCCCCATTCTGTAATCGCCCACAATTACAGGATGGGCAAGATTCAACCAGATCATAACTTTCTAAATATCAACTGCTATAGGCCTTTTTTTTTTTTTTTTTTAACAGTGGAGCCACGGACTTCAAAAGCTAAGAAATTACAGAAGTTAAATTCGTTCATTTTTTCTTTTAAAGCTCTTACATGTAGCATTAAATCCTGAATGTTAGCTACTTCGTAATTTTAATGCTTCAGGCCCATTTCACTGGACAATGGGGGTGGGGATAGAAGGCAAATTAAAAACGTTTTTGATTTATCTCTGAATGCCTGTCTGGAAAGGCCCCGTTGGGGTGTGTTCATTGGAACTTCTAAGCACAATAAATGAGATATTAAATGTATATCAAAAGTCACAGAGCAAAATGAATTGGCTGAGCATTCCACTTGAGTTTTTTTTAAAAGCGAAGACTTTAATCAGTTTAGGTGTTTCCTAAGAGGCTGATCTTTTTTTTTTTTTTTTTCTCATTTTCTAAAATGCTTTCCTCCAATTCAGCTGTAACGATTAATTTATCTATAAGCAAACAAATAATTTCCAACAATATTTTTGCTCTGTGTTTGGAGCGGAGGGCTAGATATTTTTGTGAAAGGTCATTTAAGTGGTAACTTCATCTCTTTCCCTCGACCATGCGGCTGGGAGATGCTCGGCCTAAGTAAACGACCCAAGAGCACTAACTCTCCCAACCCCCAAATAACAGACGTATTTTCCTTTTTTAAAAAGGAGCTAACGGCGGCCATAGTCAAATATTATTGAGAGCCACCCACTGGCTACTTCTATACCCAGCTTATTTTTAAAATCAGAACTGTATTGTCTCCTCCTTCCTACTGCCCCCATTTTTATTTCCTAGGTGCTCACACCTCATTCGGGGCTCCCCAGCCCCTGTCTTCTTAGTCCAACGGAGTCCTGTTTATATTTTATTGTCCAGATTTTAAGACCCAGTTTTGTCTGCATTTTTCCTTTCCTCCCACAAACACAAACATCAAAATGAGATGCTTTCAAAGCGAAGCGCCGGGCCTGTTGTAAACTCATTACCTCCAGACGTCTCGCCGACTCGATGGCTTTATGACACCTTGTCTCTTCCTGTTTTCAAAGAGCCCAAGGTATCGGGTTGGCCGCAGGGGCGGGGGGTACGCAGCACCTTCTGCCGGATCTGGGCCTTGGATTTCCCTCCCTGCCCCCCTCTGCTTTTCCTTCATGTCCCCTCTTTCATCCGGATCCCCCCAAAACTCTGCCATCGCCCCCGCCTTCCGCCCAGCCCAGGCCACCCGGCGCCGCCGCCTCTCGGGCCTGCAAAGGCCGTGTTGGGCCCATATCCTCACTTACAATGACCTTCATTTTAGCCTCTGAAAGCGGCCCTCGGAGGGCCGAGCTGGGGGCTAAACACAGAAACTGGGTGGGGGAGGGGGGAGCGGGGTGGGGATAGCTGCGGAGGAGAGCCTTGACCATTTTGATCTTCTAAGGTCACTTCGGGGCTCCCGTGGGGAGGGGCGGAAGCTCATAGCCTAACCGGCTCAGCCCTCCCGGAGCCAGCCAGCCCCGCGCAACTGGAGTTGCCCCAGGGTGCTGAGTTGGCCTTTCCCTGGTTGCGTAGGGGGGAGGGGGGAAGCGGGGGTGTTGATGGCTGCGACTCCGTGAGCTGAGGGAGACATGGGGTGCGGTATGTCAAAGCCCTAGAAAGAAGGTCCCTTGGTTTCTGGGGTCCATCGGCTCTGCCGGTTCTGCTGCAATGCTGACACTGGGTCCCGGTACAGAGTTCGCCGAGGCATTGGAAGCAGGCTGGGACAAGACCGCCTAGGGCTCCCCCGGGGGAGGGGAGGGGGGGCTGTGCTCTATGCTGCAGTCTGCCCAACCAAAGCGAGGCTCAGAGGCACATCAGAGACCTCTCAGGTGGAAGGGCCATGGATTTTTAGCAGAGTATCCTTCCCCAAGATGGGGAAGAAGTCCCATAAGGGTGATATTTTGCAAAGAGGCAGAGAAAGCAAGCACACAGTGTTCAGGGCCAGCGTCTGGGCTCCATTTGATTAGGTCAGCATTTATTGGTAGGAAGCGGTAGCATTTACAACTGGTCCTCAGGCAGGAACCGGGAGGGCCTACACCCGCGGCCGCCCACGCGAGCCAAACCCTCCCAGGGAGAGTGCGGCTCCTCCAGTGCACTGAGAAGAAACCCCTGACCCACCGGCGGCCCTGGGCTCCTCTTTCAGCCTCATTCCAGATCTCAGTGGAGGGACCGCGGCCTCCCTGAGGAAAAGGGGCTTTCTTAACCGGTGGGCAACACGGCCACGGCTCGGCCCGGGCGGGCCTCCGCACCGTCGTCGCTCTGCCTTCGCTCTCGGAAATTGGGTGCGCTTGGCCCCTGCTTGAGCAGCGCTAAGCAGCGCTCGGGGCTAAACTACAGCACTTTTCAGAAATATAGGAGACATTTACACAGGAGAGGACTTCTCAAACCAGCGTGCACTCACAAAATATGGCATTTCCTAAGGAACCAACGGAACAGGAAAAGAGGGGAGCAGGATAGGGCAAAACCCCAAAGCCACTTGGTTTCTCCAACACATAAGCGAGCAAATACAGAGTCCCCCAAATTACCTCACAGAAACCAACCACACAGTCACTTCTACATAAAATGGGGTGGGGGGAATGTCCGAATGGCTGGAGAAGTTCTGGAAATCAAGCACCCACAAAGAAAAAAACCCCACTGCCATTGCAAAGCAGAGTGGTCCTGCTGGCGCCTCGCCGGGTCAGTCTCCCTTGGGGCATTTCTCCTTGCTCATCTTTTTCATTTTCATCCTACGATTCTGGAACCAGATTTTGACCTGTCTCTCTGTGAGGTTCAGAATCCTTGCCACCTCATAGCGCCGGTCCCGAGTGAGGTACATGTTGAAGAGGAATTCCTTCTCCAGCTCAAGCGTCTGGTATTTGGTGTAGGGACAGCGCTTTTTCCGGGTGGAGCGAGCGTGGATCCAGTTTGCTGCGGGGTTGTCTATGAAGAGGGGGGTTTGAAGAAGGGGAGCGAGGGGCGGAGGGGAGGCAGGGAGAGACAACGGGGTGGGGGAGAGAAAAGGTCGTTAAATTAATTTCACCAAGGATGGCCGGTTTTCACAACTTGGGGGGGAATTATCATAAAAAGCCTTAATGCCCGAGCTCTGTTTACCGTACAAACCGCGTGCCCAGGGTAGGTGGTTATGGGACGCTTTTTTTATGGACGCGTGTAGCTCGCCCAGGCTAGGGTAGGCGTCTAGACGTTTTTATAGGTTAGTAAAACTATCAGTTTTGCACATTCGAGCCTTACAGGTTTCAGCAATAAATCAGGGGGCAATTTCTTTTGCACTTACTTGGGTCAAGTTGCTGCTGCGGCGCCTGCGAATGCTGCTTCTCTTCCTCCTTCAGCGGACAGCCCGGGCTCGGGTGGTCGCTGCAAGCTGAGGGCTCCGATGTGCCGCCTGCCCCGGACCCGGATCCAATCCCCGCCCCGGGCCCGGTTCCCCCAGCCGCCGCCGCTGCCACCTTGTCCCGTAGGAACGAGTTGCACGAGAACTCGGGACCGCCGCTCCCCTGGGACTCTCGGGCCGCGGAGCACTCAGTCCTTTTGGAGGAGGAAGACGAGGAAGTGGAGGAGGTGGAGGTGGTGGAGGCGGCGGCGGGGGTCGGTGCCGCTCCGCTTTCAGGCTTAATCCCGTAGTGGCGCCCGTTGGGTGGGCCGCTGGGGCCGGGGCTGGGACCGGGGCCCGGGCCACCGCCGCTACCGCCGCCGCCGCCGCCGCCGCCGCCGCCGCCCGCACCGCCCGGGAAGCCGGGCAGCGGCTCCATCCAGGAGCGCATGTAGCGGCCGGGTTCGGAGGCGGAAGCGGCCAGGGGCGGCGGGGGCACGTATGGGTGGTAAAGGCCGCTCATCGCCGCCGCCGCCGGGGGCTGGGCGGGCACCGCGGACCACGAGGCGGAGAACACGGCCGATTTGGGGGCAAAACTACACGAGGCGAACTCGGCGGCGGCAGCGGCCGGGCTGTCGGCCACACCTGCGGGCCTGCCCTGCGCGCCAGGCCCTGGAGGTCCGAAGCGCCCGGCGAACACCTCGTCGCCCTCATGGCCTATGAGCGAGTCCACGTAGTAGTTGCTGAGGGTGCCACTGGAGGACATTTTGAGGCGCCCCGCGCTCCCACCCAAGGTTACACTGCCCGCCGCGGCGCCGCTCCCCGCCGGCGCCCGAGCCGCCGACTAGTTCGCAGGCTGCAGCCTCCACCATTGGTCGCGCGGCCCACGTGATCATATTTACCAATACCAGGAGTAAATCAGTCCGCTAAACTGGGGGCTGCTGTGATTTAAAAAAAAAAAAAAAATCATCATCAACATAAGAGCAACAATTAGAGCCCACGGGTCCCGGCCCGTGAGCCGAGCTCGGCCCGGCCTGACTCGGCCAACCCGGTGGCGACTGGGACCACGCGCCCCGACCGCGGCCGCAGGAGGCGCTGGGGACTATTTGTTCGCCTCTTCTTGCCGCCCTCGGTCTTGCAGTCCGGACTGGGGCTGCCTCCTGAAGCGTCTGGGCTCCGAGCTCCCGGCCGTGAGTTCTGGGCGCACCGAGCACTTGGCAGAGCCCAGAGCGGCCGGGGGCGGGGAGCGCGAGCCTGTGCGGCCAGAGGCAGGCCGGCCTTCCGAGGCGGCCCCCTGGCGCCCGAGGGGAGTTCTCCCGGTGCTTCTCTCCCGGCCCCAGCCCACCCCTGCCTACGCACACCCACACACGCTCTCTCACAGCTTGTCGTGTTGTTTAAAACAGGTGGAAGACCTCTGTAATGATATTATGCCTTTCAATAAAAATTTTATGAGGTGTATTTGATTATAGATTAATGTGTCCCTAATAAAACGGACGGATGGAGCAGCTCGAAAGGCCCCCCTCCCCCTACCACACTCACACACGCCCGCGCAGACACACACCCTCGACGTGAGGCTGAGCACACGCCGAGGCTGGAGGGTTGAGCTGGGGCGGCCTGGCCCTTGGGCTGGGCGCGGCCGGCGGCCACCGCCCGGGCTCATTCTGCCTTCGGAAGTGTCCGCAAGCTGGCAGTCAGCACCGCGCGGACCGTGGCGGCCGGGGTGCCTTGTCTTCTCCGGGACTTCTGGAAAGGTCCTGGAAGAGAACACGCCATAGGGCAGAACCCAAATGGCAGCGCAGGCCCGCACCCCGCTGCCGCCCCGACCGTGCCTCAAGAATGGCCATCGGAACAGCATTTCCCTGGGCCAGGCCGCTCCCCTTGGTTCTCACTTGGAGGCGTCCAAGTGAATTCCAGAGATCTCTAAAAAATGCCCTGGTCCTTGGGCTACTCTTACGAATTCTTTTCTTTCTTCCTCTCCCTCCTCCCCACTTTTTTTCCCCCAGTCTCCAAAGGTAAGGCTAGGCAGCCTTGAATCTGAGGTAAATGCCCATTGTCACTCCCAAATCCATGGTACAAAGCCTCGGAAGCCCGGCTGGGAGCCGAGACAAAAAGCAGTCGGGCGTCGGCGGGTGGAGGATATATTCCTCGCTCTACAAGTTGCCCAGAGCACCCTTGGGGGGCTCCCAGCCCACCTTGAGCCCCTGAAAGGAAGGGGGAAATGGCTACTTATGGTCTGATTGATTGCCTTTGCCAAAGGCTCTCTGATTTTATTCCAGAGGAGCTGCCTCTGCCTGTAGCCCAGATTTTCCTCTGAGACATGACCCCTTGTCAACAACGAATGGTGCTCCCCACATCGCAGGAGGTAAACTGAGAAGCTAAAATTGCCTTCCTTCTCCTGCCCAACCAATGGAGGTCTGGGCAGATCTATTCCAGTGTTCCCAACCTGGCACTGATGCCAGCCATCTTCCACCCTAGGAAATGGCTCCCCTAAAGCTTTCTGTCTTGGACCTGGAAAATAATCTCTGTTTTCGGCAGGGAAGTTTAAAACTCTGAATAATTACTGAGTCTCCCAAGGACTCTTGGTCGAGGGTTTTAAGGCTGAGGCCCCCTTAAAGAGATTGTTTTTAGCGGAAAAGTTGGGGGGGGGGACACGAAAAGGATTTGTCATTTTCATTTGCCCTTTGATAAATCCAAGGATTTGTCAAGGAAGCTGCTTGAGTCTACTGGAGACCTTTTGAAACCACAGCACAACCTAGGGTAACGAATTCTCTGTTAGCTCATCCCCCCAAGGCCTCTCCTCTTCTCCCTGTCAGGACTAGAAAAGTATTGACTCTCGTGGGCTGAGGATCCTGCAATCCATCAGTCAATCTATGTATCTATCCATCTATCTATATGCACACTCATACACAGGGGAAAGATAGCTGGAGTTTTCTGGGCCATGGTAACAACTGGAACATTGGACTTCATGGGAAGTCATGTTCATCTGCAAATTCTTTCGGTCACCTTTTGTACATTTTCTTGCCTCCCAGATATAATGGCTCCAACCAGCAGTTTGTAATTAAATGGAGGGAGAATTAACTGGTGAAAGGCTTTCCTTCCTTCAATTTTTTTTTTTCATGTAGGCCACCAAAAGGTAATCACTGAACATAAAATCCTTCTACAAGGAAACCACGGCAAAGTGGGATGAGAAAACTCACTCATCTTTGGCTTCACTGTGGCCTGGCTATCTTGTGCTTGGAATGGGGGTAGGGATAAGAACAGGGGAGCAGAAATGGATCCGATGCAATGCTAAGCTGCTGCTTGTCTTTGCTCCTGTAATGGAGGCCCCGCGGCTTCCAGGTGGGCAAGACTGATTTCGACCTAGTCCCTGACGATGGTACACAGCTAGAAATCACCAAGACTCCACTGAAAGCATTAAAATAACACAACCAAAACCAAAGAAAGGAAGACACACAAGTGGGGAGCTTCGAGGAAAATGCGGTTTGGGCACAGGTTTACTTACCAGGCTCAGGCTAGAGGAAAGTTCACAACCACTGACAAATTAATTATGTTACTATCATGAGGGGAGGGGAAGACAGGACCCTCCTTCTTCCCAACTAGGAAAACAGCAGGCACAGCCTGGATTATCACTCCCCCACCACTGCCAAAAATTTCAGCACCAAAGGCCCCCTTCAGCTTTTCTCTCCCATATCCCTTCCCCTACTCTCTACCACCCCCGCAACTGCCCCAAACAAGCAATTTAACAGGAAGATAATCTCACCAAAGTCTTTCATCTCCATCACAACATATTTCCATTTCAGAAAGCAGAGGGAGTGCACTCGTTTCCAGAGTTTATTGCATTATACATGCGACCAGAACATGCACAGAAAGGACAGGTTGCTGTTGTACTTCTACCAAACCACAGATGCACCACAAGGGAAAGGCTACAAGGCAAAGTCAGTCAATATTCCATCTCACCAAGGACAACTGCTAAACTCATTTGCAAAAAGATACATTGTAATGTGCTTTTTTAGTCCCCCTCCCCCCAAAGCTTGTGGGTTTTAATCTTTTTAAATATATATGTAATTTAAGTACTTTTAAGTACTGGATGTATTCAAAACGCCATGAGCTCATGGACTAACCACACACAGAGACCTTTTGTGTTAGGAAAAACATGAAAAAGTCACATTGCTGGACGGACGAGTGGATTGATGGATGCTCTACAGTTCCAATAAGTTAAGAGCCAAATGAAAATGCGCAGTAATAGTTACCCTGCATTACGATGAAAAAAAATAATAAATTACACGTGCTAGTTTTTTTAATATATATATATATATATATACTCATAGGGATTACAGATCACTTGCAGCACGAACAGAATGACCCCAAAGTCACATTCTAGCAGGAAAAAAAAAAATTCAAAAAACAAAGAGCATTGAAGGTTTTGTTTCCGCCTTCCCAGTCCTCCAGCACTCGGCCCTGGAACTCGACGCCCCTCTCCGATCCTAGCCTCTGACGGGCCTCGGACCTAAGAGAAGGTGAGGTTGGCGGTCAGTTCTCGGATCCGGTTCTCTCGGCTCATCTTCTTGAGTTTCATTCGGCGGTTTTGAAACCAAATCTTGACCTGCCTGTCGGTGAGGTTAACGCTCTTACTGATCTCTAGGCGGCGCTCGCGGGTGAGGTACATATTGAACAAGAACTCTTTTTCTAATTCCAGCGTTTGGTGCTTAGTGTAAGGGCACCTCTTCTTTCTGCCACTCTTTGCAGTGAGCCAATTGCTGGTTGGAGTATCAGACTTGATTTCCTCTAACAAAATTAAAGGGAGAAGAAGAAAAAAAATCAAGAATTTTTTTTTTCTCTCAATCTGTTCAAATTTACCCTTGGCCATGACCCCGCTGGCAGCCAGGCCACTTTGGGAAATGCTTGCATTAAACATTACTCACATGAGGTGGGCCCTGAAAGATATTTGTAAATGATGCCAGGTTAGTTAAAGTACCCAAAATGACACAAATGGGTGGGTATTCTTGCCGTCTGTGTCAGCGTTCTCTCTCTCTCTCTCTCTCTACTTTCTGACCTGCACAAAATATTAGTACAATAGTAAACTTTCAGAATCTCACCAGCAACATTCTAAATGATCATCTCACAACAGGGCTAGAGTGGAAGAAGCAAACCACAGTCTGACAAGCCTACGAATCCCACTGCTGCCTCGGATCCCCAAACCTGCCACTTCTTCCCCACTTCTCCCAGGCAGGCGGGGAGCCCCACAGCCAGGCTTAGAGATACCAGTTCTCTTTCAAAAGATACCAGAGGAACCAAGTACACCTTCTCCGCCCTGCCTGGGCATAGTTTTATGCCCCAGAATTTCCTGAATTCTTGTGCTTTCTTGCCCCCACACAAAAGCATTCTCCCAGAAATGAGAAATGTAGCTCCTTGCTGTGGCCCAACTCTGAGCACTGGGGCAGAGGATCAGGGGCAGAAAATCCAGAGCCCCTGGCTCTTTGCCCTATCCAGCCCTAAGGCTGGCCCTGCCGGGTGGGCCATGTACATTCCATTCTCCCTCCCTTATGCCTTTGCTCCCTTTGCAAAAGGACTGCAAAGCTTTCCGCACTTTCCCCAGACAAAGCCAAGGTTACCTAGCCCCGCAGAGGCAGGGAGCCCTGTTCTCCAGCCCAAGCACCAACTGGTCCAGCCATCTCGTTCCCCTTGCTGTCCCCAAGCTCGCAGGATGCGGGGTGCATACACTTGAACACGAACACGGTACTTTGGACCACCTTAAAATCATCATTGAGTGAAAGGCATGGCTGGGACTGCAAATCTGAGCGGGAGAAAGGAGGTTCTGGGGCCGCGTTTACCAGCCTCAGGTCTCATTTGCGCTCTTTTGTTGCATTTCAGGTCTAGCTCAGGAAAAATAAACCCGGAAAGCCCTTCCTCTGTCCAGGCGCCATCAGCACGGGGCCAGGACTAGCCAGGAGGGTCAGGGCAGCGCGGCAGAAGAGAAAACCATCTCGGGATTAAGACTGCCCTTCTAAAAGACGGGAGGAGAGGCACCTGCCAGTCGGGGCCCCAGGCTGCCGGTTCAGCACTGGGCACCCGGGTGTTCCCTCTCTCTGCCGGTTCCAGGGCTGCGCGCCCCGCTGGGGTGACAACTCTGCTCATACCGACCTTTGCTTTCCTTCTCCTGTACTTCGGGACTGGACACGGAGACCTCTGCCAGGCAGCTCCTCTCTTCCGGAAGGCCGCTCTTGGCTTCGGGGCTCTCCACCTGGGAGACTTTGGTGGGCTCCTGGCCACTCGCTGGCTCGTTCATCTTCTTTTCCATCTGCAGCTGGGCGGCCGAGAGCTGCGGCTTGGCCGCGCCGCGAGGGTTGAGCTGGAGCATGACTGTGGAGCTGCCTTCGGGGCTGTTATTGTACTCTTGGGTTTTCCCGGTGGCGTAGGTCTGACTCAGTCTAAAATATCCAGGGACAGGAACCTCGGGGTTCTCAACGGGACAGGACTCAGGGACCAGCCTCTGGTACGATGGGACCTCAGCAGAAATGAGTTTGTTGCGCTTATCAGAATACATGCAGCAATTGGATTCTTCCTTAATGTTGGTGGTGAAGGAGCAAGTGGGGACTTGCTGTGTAACAGGTTGCTCTATTCGACAAGATCTGTTCGGGTCTGTCCAACTGTCTACTTGAGGTATATAAGGATGCACATTCATACCCATATTTTGGTGGTTCACTTCTCTTTTGGCCAGAGACGGGAGCAGTCCACAGGTTTGCATTCCATAGGTCCCCATGTCTGCGCTAGGTGGTGGCATGTACATGCTGGCGCTGCTCGAATAAAAACTGTCACTCCTGCAGGCACTGATCAAGGAATCTACTAAAAAAGTATTAGCAGCAGGAGAGCTGTTGGGAAAGGACATTTTGGGGAGGAATTTGAAGAAGAGAGATTGTGTCCTTTGTAGGCTGACATCTCTAGGAAAACATTCCCCGTGTAATTGTGGATGCCTCTGCCGACCACATGACAACCAAGCCAATGAGATTTGAAAATGGCCTTGAGCCGCAGCCTCCTCGCAGGTCACGTGCTCCAGAGCCCGGCCAGCCGGCCGCGTAAGCGCGGACAACAGCGACATCTACTACGCGCCCGCGATAGTGCGCGCTGGAGACAACCGGCGCAGCGCTCTCCGCCGCCCGCCGGCCTCGCGGGGCTCGCTCTGCCCGCCCGCCCCACTCGCGTCCCCCACTCCAGCCTCTGGGCCCGCAGGCGGAAGGAAAGGCTCGGCCCGAGGGGTCTCCGGGAGGACACACGCGGGGAGGGCAGCCCGGGCGCCGTGGCGCCAGCACACAGAAGCATTCCCCGCACACACCCAGGCAGAAGGCGCCCGAGAGGGCCGGGGCCAGGGCGGTGGGTGGGGGCCCAGCCTGGTTCATTTTGTCTCGGACAGCCTGGGAAGGTGAGTTGGACTCCCCAGACTCTGAGACATCCCACCCCAGGAGTCCACAGGAAAGAGCTCTGGCGCCTTAGACGCGTCCAAGATATCCTGGGGAGTGGAGTCGAGAAGGGCCGCGAGGGCCGAGAGGCCACGCAGCTGACCAGCACCGCGGAGCCCCGAGGACCGGCCCGGCCCCGGCACTGTCCTCTGCCTCGGCCCGCCAGCCCGCCCCAGCTCCCGGCGCCTCTGCGCCCCGGTGGGCTACTCGAGCCTTCGGCTCTTCAGGGAACCACACCCCGACCTCTGCGGGCCGGGCCGCTGGGAGCTTTCAGCCTGGAGACAGTCCCTCGCCAGCAGCGCGGCATCCGCGAAAGCGTCCCCCCACCCCCGGGTTCTTAGCGGAAGAACTAAACCAACTAAACCGAGGTTTCCCTCCCCACACGCCCTGAAAATAGAGGGCAAAGAGGAAGGAAGGAAGAAGAGAGAAAAGAATGTTTTCTAGGAAGGGGAAACTCTCACCCTCTGACTCCAGAAGTTTTAGAAAACTGACTGGGCCAAGCAGGAGAGAGTGATGCAAAGGTGTCATATGGTTCTTCTGCAAAGAAAAATATGTTTTCCTTTTATGGATTTTGTAAAAGCATTGGTTTTTGACAAGTGCAAGGTACAAAAGGTTGTGGAATTTATTAATACATATTAAGAAGAATCAGGGCGATCAATAAAATTCTCATCTACATTCTTGGGCTACTTGGTAATTTTCTTGCTTCTGAAGGTTTTTAAAGAGTTATACCCGCTGTTGCCACACACGGGAAGATATTTTATTAACAAATCAATCGAGACTTTGTAAAGGATAAGATTAATAGTTAAGATTTAGCATAATGGCGTTCGCTTTATGAATTATTGAAAATTATACTATTGATTTTTCCCCCTTGCTACTAACCAAGAAGGTCAATTTTTGTTTTAACACAAATTGTCAAATATTAAAAGCTATACTTTTGTCAGAAGTTGAGTTTTACAGTTTTGGGCAATTCCTAAAATTATTTGAGAAGGTTTTGTTTGGATAAGGGAAGGGAGGGAAAAAAGGAGGTGAGAGAACCTTAGTCTTCTGTTTCCTTTGGTGAGGGAAAGTTCTATAAAAAGGATTTGGTCTGGGGTTGTGGTCGACCTCATTAAAAGAACAACCACCATCACCACCATGGAAACTCAGTTTTATGAGAAACTTCTTCAACAACTTCCTCCCTCGTTCTCTGTTGCAGGCGGTGAGCAGTCCTTCGGAAGCCGCGGCCTCAGGGCAGCAGCAGGGAGCTTTAAACTTGATTTCCAAAGGTTTGCCTTGGGTGAGGGGCCCGGCCAGGGCACTGGAGCCGTTCTCAGGCTTCCTGGATCCCCTTTCCTGCATCTGAGAGAGGAGATGGGCCCCGGAAACTCTGATCGTAAACCAGTTCTCTGTCTGGGGAGGCATCCGTGTTTTCTTCTCCCCACACTCCTGTCACGGGGGCTGGCCTTGGATTTCAGGCCCAGAGACTGAACTTGTGGGCAAACTGGGTTTCTGCCTTGCCCTTTTTTTTTTTTTTTTTGGGAGCCGATGCTCAGCCTACTGGTGGATGTAGTAGCCCGCTCACTCCTTCACAAAAACCTTTTCCAGCAAACCCTTTGTCCAGCCCTCCCCAAAAGGAATCTCCCCTGGCCTGGTGGAAAAAGTCGTTGGACATTATTTTCGGCCTTGGGACTGCTTCGGCTGTCCCCTCACAGTGCCCTCGCCCAAACAATAACCCCTTTTAAAAAAACTCCTCGGTGGCAATGAGACAGACCTTTTAAACCTTTACGCAGCTGTTCAAATACAACATCATTGTCAGGTTAAAAGCCTGGCGCCTCTAACTGCTCCGGCTGCGGGATGCCGGCTAAGGAAGCGGAGGTTTAAACATTACCTTCGGCAGGGGTGGCTGTTTTTAGGCTTGGGGGTGGGGAAGTGAGGAAGGCAGGGGAAAAAACCCAACTTTTGACTCAAGTCTGCTAAGGTCCTGTTCAAAGCTAACAGCCACGGACTAGCACCCCGAAAATTGCCTTCTCTCAAGGCGGAGATCATGATCTCAGCCACAGCTAAGCGTGCCCAGGGCTGGACAAAGTGCCCGCTGCACACGCTCTCGGCAGGCGCCCTGACGCCAGCCTGGCGCTCCAGTACTGTCCTCCCTTGCCTGTTGACCAAGGGAGCTGCCCGGAACTCCGCTGTCCAGTTCTCCCTATCCCACAAGAGAGGCAAGAGTGTTCAACCTCATCACAAATTTTATGCCCATCAAATGTCCTTTCATAATCTTTATTTATACATGAAGAAAACATCCAAGCTAAAAACCAGCAATTCCTCACCGAAGGGGTATATCTGCCGTTAACCAGGACCTCTGCCTCCTGAATTTGGGGAGCCTTTCTGTTTCAGCTCCCTTCGCCTTCAGGCTCAGTCACTCCCACACTGGATTTGGTTTTAAATAGGTCATCTTCACTCACCGGAGGGGGTGGAATATGTGTATCAGATATAATTTTGAATCTATTATCACAAAATTCTATTTATTCTTTTTCAAATTTTTATCTTCAGACCAGCTCCTTGAGGCCAGAAACTGCCAATATTTTGGAGGAATTTTATTATAAAAATCAAGCAAAATAGAAACAATACAAGGAAGAGAATGATCTGAGCCTGGGAGGATAGAAACTTTGTCTAAGACCCTAAGGCTAAGATAAAGCAAATGGAATGAAAAGGCTGGGTTTTCAGGGCCAGGCTTTATTTTGCTTCCAAGTATTTAAGGTAGCTCCATAGCTGCTGTTTTCGATCATCTTTAGATCAGTTGGAGCAGTTACCATTAATAATAAATCAATATTGCACCATAAAGGAGATGAATATCCACAGTTGTATCAAGACATCCTTCTCCCTGGCACAGTTCTTTCCAGAGAAAAATTAAAAGGGTCGCTTCAGCAAGAAATTAGCATTTGTAATCAAGAAGTGACTTGCATCTGCGCTTCCTGTCACAGGGAAGAAGGGCAGCGGCCCTGGGCCTGGGCGGACCTGGGGATCCACTGATTTTGGGCCCTGAGTGACCTCTCAGAGATGTGCCACTTTTGGGGGGCAGAATGGATGGGCACAAATTTTAAAAGCTGCTTCCTCCAAGCACCCTTCTGGGTTGCACCATGCACCTCCCAGCCGATGTGAAAAGAACTCAAAAGGGCAACTGGGGAGGCCAGAGAAGCCGCCACCAATGCAAAGACGGGTCTAGGGAGACATTGCAAAAGGACCAGCAGCCTAGGAACCTCTTCCCTTTGCAGACACAAAAGACTCCTACTTCTTCCAATCTCCCTTCACTTCAAGCTCTGAGACCTCAGTGACTCAAGATGCTGGGGCCATGCTCCATGAGCCCCACATGCCCTGAATGATCCCAGAAAGGTCAGGTCTGCAGCCCGGAGAAGTCCTGGTCCAATTCCCCAATTCCCTGGTCTTTTTTAGACTCAACTTGGGCGCTGCCGAGAGGAAAGGGACCACAGATTGCTGAGCACTCGTGGTCTAGGAGAGGCTGCCAGCCAAGGCCAAGGGGCCCTCCAAGGCCACAAGCGCCCCCGCTGGAGCTGGCTAAAGAGGAACACAACGACATTTGGGGAGGAGGACTCTCACCCCACTTGGACTGAGGCCCAGGTTAGGCCCCGGGAAATGTCGATTCACAATAGCTAAGCTGGACCCACAGTCAGACAGGCAGGAGCCAGGGTGCCCGCGGGGAACATCAATGCCTCCGGCTGGCGCCTCCCATGGGGTGGGGAGACTCATGGCCCCCAGCCTCCACTGAAGCCGATGCCAACTTCCAGGGGTGGACCCAGAATCTTTAGTCTGGGGCCTGGAGGGAGGGGGCAAAGACATCGAAGTTGAGGAGGTCCTCACTAATTCCGGGGTTGCGTGTGCTTTACAGTGAACTTTAGGAAAGAAGGGACTGGCACCTTTCATTTTGGAACTTCTCTTTCGGTCCTTGGATGGTGGCACAGGCCCTCCGCAATGTTAGGGGCTTTCGGGGTGGGAATGGGGTTGAGGAGGGCATACGGAAAGAAAACTGCTTTCAGGAGCTTGTGCCAAAATCAAACTCCACGCTCAAAGCCAGCAGACAGCTTGGAAGGGTGGCCAGGGTTCTGTCAAACGCAAAGCCCCGTTTGCTTCAAATGCATACACCATTCCAAGACACCTTGAAGTATAAACATTCCCCGGGACTGTCTACCGCTCCCCGCAGCCACACTAGCTCAGTATGGCCGGGAGCCCCAACTCAGTCCTGCCTGCGCCTCCCGGTCATTACCGGTAGCCCCGAGCGTGAGGCACTACTGGGGGTGGGGGTGGGGGTGGGGGTCCCTGGTGCAGAACGACCCGCTAGGTCTCGACGCGTCTCATTTTTCTGAGACCACACTCAGTTAAGTTGCCGGCGCCCTGATCTGTCTTAAACAAAAGCCTTTTAATCACCCCAGGCGGTCGGAGAGCGTGCAAGGCGGACGCGGTTTTAGGCAGGGGTGGTCCTACCTTCCTATCGCTCTCCACACGCAAACCAAGAAAATTGATTTCCATAATTTAAATAACTTAAAGTGGCATGGCTTATTTTTTGAAATGCACATATTTGTCTTTTAAAAACCTCTCTTCGACACCACCAGGTTATACCGAAGTATTCTTTACAACAGCTTTATCTATAAGACAACGATTAGGTGATCTCTTATTTCAGGAATCTGCTCGCATTCCTCTGTCTTTATACAACTTCCCAACCTCACGGCTACTGAGAACAAACAATCAGCAAGCAAACACCTTAGCGGTTTCTAGCCGGTTAAGATTGCATATTAGAATCCAGTATCCGAAAGATACGGTACCGCGGCCTCTCTGACAAATGAGGCTTCTGGAACGTGAGCACGCCCCCGTGTGGCTCTCCAAGGCCATGCAAACGCGAAATGGTATCTCTAGGTTCGGTTTAACTAAGGTGGTGGACATACAAGCTGCTGCATTTAGACGCAGCATTTTAAAAAGAACAAGCCAGCGAGCAAGAGAGAGAGAGATGGAGAGAGAAGAAAATAAACCAGTTTTAGCCTCCTGGAATGATCGCATTACTACGGCACTGACACTGTAACGGATGCCCAGGATTCCAAACAAAGGAGTCCCCTTCTGAACGAAATTATTCAATTGTAGGCTTTGTTTCTATCGCATCCTTAACCAAACGTTGAGGGACGCTTTTGGAAACAATATATTTTCTTTTGTTCCATATCATAGAAAGTACAGTAACTTATTTGACAGGGTGACTTCTTTTTTTTTTTCCAAATATAACGAAGTAAGTCTGTAATAGAACTGTCCTTTTCAAATGCCTACTTTCAAAATCGCGTTTCTTCATTAGAGCTAATGGACTGCTATCTATGACTCCCTCCCAGCAAAAACAAACAAACAAACAAACCAGCATTTCCTAGTTGTAGTAAAAGCATGCTGGTAGACATTTTAATATAACCAGTATTTTTAAAAGAAGTCAATTGGTACTGAATTACACAAATGTTTGAAGGGAAATTAAGGTTATTGATCCTGAAATTAGGAATTTGCTTAGATTTATGGTGAGCCCTCGATATGATTCTGTGTGGTCATAAATGTGTGTGGGGCTCTGGATGTGTGTGAGCATGTGTGTGTGAGAGTGGGTGGCAGTTGAATATCACAGAAGAACCTTAAGGCGCCTAATTATTCAGAAAGGTTAAAGGTGATGACCTTGACATTTTGGAAGTTCAAAGGCATACACTTATGCACTTATGTTTTTCCTTCCTTCCAAAAGCTTTGATAATTAAAAAAAAATTCTGCATTTGGAAATGCATGCCTCCTTGGAAGATGCATGGGGTGCTGTATAGCTCATGGATTTATTTTTTGACTTTGGACTTATAAGAGGTTAAGAGTCATAAGATTCACTTTACTCTTTTCAGAGAAAGAGAAGCTTTTCTCACTCTTCCAGTTTATTGCACATTGCGGAAATCTCTTTTGGGCCCACCAGAAGGTGTATAATATAACCCAATTAAGCTATTTAGAACTTTGGCTTTTATGGTGTTGTCTAGACAGTTCAAGGTTTTGTAAACAGCCTGGCCTGGCCCTGCAACATAAAGTGCAGTGTAGCCTCCACCACATTCTTTAACTTGAAGCGGTATTTGCTGTGAGAAGTGGTCTGCCAGTCCTGGGCCCTATTTCCAAGGCGGGGCAGTGAGGGAGACCTTCTCTGCTCTAGGTCCCTGTGACAGCAGCAAGGACCCAGGCCCTCTCCACCGTCCCTTTAGAAAATTAGTTTTGTTTCAATGAAAGGTTCTAGTTATTATTTCTTCTTTTAAGGGACCCTGACTCCTTGACATCTTATTAAGAGTGAATTTGTATCTCCTACCCATTTTTTTTTTTTTTTTAAGGAATTCCAAGTTTACTACCCTGGGTATAGGATAGGGTGAGGTGGGCAAGGAGACTTGTTTCTTAGGTTCCTGCTGTCTCAGCCTCATTGCCTGGATAAGGCAGCACCAGCATGGCTGGGTCACATCTTCAATTCAGCGAGTCATCCCTAAAGTGATTTTTAATGCCAGTGTAGTTTAGAAGGGATGGGAGAGAACAAGTCTTATCTTAGCGGGATTATAAAGCTTTTCACTTGATTTTCAGTTGCTTGGGGGAGAAGGTTCTGGCCACAAAAATATCCTAATCAGACTCTAAACTTCTTCAAAGAGGAAAATTCATACAGTGTATTGAAGCTATAACCTCCATTTTACTAGAAACCATTTATTCACACAAAAGACAGTGACTCGTGCCTTGATAGGATAGACCAAAGGTACATTTCCCAGAGTTTAAATAATCTGCATTCACCAAGGGGAAAAGATGCAGTCCCTTAAACTCAGAACAAAAACAAGTGCCTTCCAGCCCCTCGGCCTAACTCTCTACAGATCCCACAGCGTCCCCACGGGAGCTCAGAGAGAGGGAACAACAACAGCACATTGGCGGTAAAATTGTAAAGGGACGTTTGCATTTACCATTTTCCCCTTATTAGGATCCGTTCGGCCAAGTCCCCGACCTCGTCCGCAGGCTGCAGTGGTCGCTGGGAGGTCCCGAGTTGACCGTGGGAAGGAATCGTGGAGTTCCACAGAGAAGAGGCGTCATTAAACCCAAGGACATTGGGCCTGCTCAGGGCAGGCTGGTGGGGAGGAGAGTGGGTGCGTGGGGCTCAGGGGAGAGGGGTGCTCCTGGAGCTCTCAAAATAAGGGGTTTCCAGTGAAATACTGCAGACGGTCTCTGTTCAGTTTCTTTTCTTTCATCCTGCGATTCTGGAACCAGATTTTGACTTGCCGGTCAGTAAGGTTGAGCATCCGAGAGAGTTGGAGTCTTTTCTCTTTGTTTATGTACACGTTAAAGAAAAACTCGCGTTCCAGTTCGCGGATCTGGTACTTGGTGTAGGGACAGCGCTTTTTCCGAGACCGCTGGGGGGCCACTGCAAGTTAAAGAGACCAAGGGGTAAGAGAGGCCACTGCCTGCCCACCCCTGGCTGTCCGCTCGGGCCGCGCAAGGGCCAGGCCTCGGCCGGTTGGGGACGTCCCTGCTAGGGCTGAAAGGCTCTGCCTGCGTCGTGGGGGATGATATATGGGCGGGCACAGGAGAGAGTGCGGGCGTGGACCTATGTTCACGCCCCGACACACACACACACACACACACACACACACACACACACACACACACACACACACAGCCTGGCATCGAGGTGGGAAGCAGAGAGCGAGAGGGAGGCAGGCTCTGAGCTGGACTCAGAAGGGAGAGAAACACGAGCGTGCCGGGCATCTACTCGACTCCAGCCAGCAGCGTGCGTCAGGCAGAGGCTTGGATAAAGTCCAGTTCAAGGATCAAACTCTCCCCAACCCCCCACTCCTTTAAAAGCAGGAGGCTCGAGTGTCCACACTCACAAATTGGCTTGAAATCTCCCCTCCCTTCCTCCCTCCCTCCACGCTCTCTAGGACACCCCCACACACACGCACAAAACTGGGGGAAAGCTCTCTGCAGCGATTAATGTCCCCCTCGAAGTCTACCTTAAGCCCACCTAAATTGGTTTCCTATCGTAAACACGCTTTACAACGGCCAGGGAAATCTTATAGGATGTATAAACCCCTTCGAACGCTTATAAAGTAGCACATAAAACGGCGCAAGCAGAGGGAGGCCCCCTCCGCCCCCCCGCGCCCACGGCCCCCAAGCCCAGCCGCCCACCCCGCGTCCGGTGCCTACCTGTGCCTCCACTCTTCTCAGCCCCCGCCTCCCCCGGGGGCACCTCGCCGTCGCCGCCTTCTGCCGCCCCCTTGGGCTCCGAGCCGGGGGTCGTCTTGGCGCAGGGACTTCCCCCGCCGCCACTGGCCGCCGTCTTGGGGTCGCTCTTGTCGGCTGCGCCCTCGGGCTGCGGCGGCGCGGGCGGCGGAGGGGGCTGCGGCCCGGCGAACGGGGGCCCGGGCGCAGCCTCGTAGAACTGGTCGAAGCCCTGAGGCAGGATGCCGTTGCGGCCCACGGCGCTGTAGAAGTTGGAGGCGGCGCCCGCAGGGCCGTGCGGCGGCCCGGGCGCGGCGCATACCGGCTCGGGCGCCTTGAAGAGCACGTCCGGCCGGCGGCCCGCGGGCGGGAGCAGCTCGCGCTGCATGGCCGCCTCCTCGGCCGCAGCCGCCGCCGCCGCCGCCGCAGCAGCAGCCGCGTAGTAGGGAGCGTAGCCCCCGGCGCCGCCACTGCCGCCCCCGCCGGGGCCGCCCCCGCCGCCGCCTCCCCCTGCGCCGCCGCTGCCGCCGCCGCCGCGGTATGGCCACTTGGCGCGCTCCAGGCCGTAGTCGCGGAAGGCCACTTCGCGCACGGGTTGGACGTGCGGCGCCAGGTTGGAAGAGTAGGGGAAAGTCATCTGGCAGGACGACGGTTGAGACAGGAACGACGGCTTGCTGGCGAAGTCCGACGGGGCCACATAGTAGGCGCAGCCGGGCAGGTACATGCTGGCTGCGCTCGGGCCGCACTCGTCAAAGTCGTTCATGGCTCCGCGGCGTGCGCGCCGGCGAGCCCTGGGCCGCTCCCCGCGCCGCCAACCTGAGCCATCGATTGCACAAGAGGCTTGGGCCAGGATCAACTAAGCAAAAATCCCCACCGGGCGCTGACGTGCAATTCATCTTGATTGATTCTGGTGGTAATTATGTCACGTGACGCCATGGAGAGAAATGTCCTTATATCTATATCAGTGCTCGCCAACACGCCCCGGGACGGCTCCTGGCGCCGAGACGCGCGCGCGCTGGGGGCAGATCGGCCTCCCTCTCCAGCCAGCTCTCTCCGGGAGCCCCCTGACCAGGCTGTGCAGCAGGCCGGTCACCTGTGCGCCGCCGGCGGCTGCCACTGCTGGGTGCATCTGCCACCGCCCGGCTGGGCCGCCCGCCCGCGCCTGCCCGCGCCGCTTTAAGTACGCGGACTGAGGCCGGCAAGGAGGAGGAGGAGGGAGGGGGAGGAAGGGGGAGGAAGGGGGAAGGGAAAGAAGCGGAGCGCGGAGGGGGAGCCCCGGCTCCAGGCACAGGGGACTAGGTGTGAGGGTGTGAGGGTCCCACCCCCTACACCCCTTCCTGCAGCCGCTCCCTCCCCCGTGACGCCGCCACCCTCTTCAGTTTGCCCGCCAGGAGCTTGTTGCTTCTAGTTCAAGGCGCGTAATTGCGCCGCTCTCGGGGAGCCAGGAGCCCTGATTTACATATTTCTCTGCCCGGCGCTCACTCCGAGCAGTAACTTGGCTCTCTCTACTGCCGACCCGAAGCGCGAATGCCAGCCTCAAAACACTCAGCCAAAAGCCTACCAGAAGCTCACCCGGCTCAGGGTCTCGGTGCCCACTCGGCCCTGTCGCCTTCTCTTCTCTTTCTCCTTCCTTGTCCCCCTTCAGTCTTCTCACTTGTCTCTCCGTCCTCTCTCCTCTCACTTCCCCGTTTCCTTTTTTCTTCTTCCTTCCTGTTACTTTACTCCCCTCCTTGCCGCTGGCTCACTCGGTCCCCTGACCCTCTCTCCTCCTTTGCCCCAGCTATGTGTCCCCGCCTCAATCTCTCTCCCTGTCGCCTCTCCGCCTTTTCTCTTGCAGTGCTAAAGCAAGGAGGGAGTTCAGCCAGCGGAGATACCCCGTGGCCCTCCAGAAGCTTGGGGGTCTGCTGAACAAAAGGATCTGGAGTCCTCTCAGGGTGCCTGGCTTCCCGCTTTCCCGCTTTTCCGCAAGCAAGCAAGCAGAGACAAACCGCCGGTGCCTCCGCCCGTCTCACCCTCTCTGCCTTCTGGCCTGGATAAGACCAACCAGCCTCACAACCAGCTCCTTCCCTGTGTCGGAGCCCCGCCAAGGCCTACGCATCCGTGCCGCGTCTCCCCTAGGCTTCTGCAGCACCCTAGGGCCCGCAGGGCCACTGTGGGCTCCCCGGAGGTCCGTTGGCTCTGGGGGTGAGGGGCGGGCTCTCAGCCGCTCTTGCCTCCTGGTTTAAGCCCCTCTTCTCCACTCGACCCTGAGGGCCCCCCATCCACTCTCCCCAAGGCCTCACTCTCCTTGGCGGCGGCTGCGTCCCTCTTTTCTAGCCCAGGGGGTGGGGGAGTGGGGTGGGTCCAGGCGAGGCCTGGGCTCAGCCTCAGGAAAGCCAGCGTTTTCCAAAGGTGAAACCAGTCTCTTGGCAAAAAGCTCCCCAAATCCGTATCCCGGAACTGAGGGCAGGAGGTTGCCTTTCGCTCCCCAGGATTCCTCTGCCAGGCAATCAGTCCCAGCATTGGTCCCAGGCCTCAGCCCTGCGCCCGAGAGAGGCAGTGCAGGTTGTGAGGCTGGTTCCCTCCCTGGCCCCGGTCGCCGCAGTGCCCGTGCCGTGAGCTCTGCCCACCATGCCGACTGACAGAGAAAAGGCGGGTGATCAGAGCGCATATCTATTTTTCTGACCAATGTTCCCCCCTTCCTCTTTTATCTCTTCCCTCCCATTCTCCCTCCCACTTTCTCTCCTCCGCCCCCTCCCACATCAGCTTCCCTCCGAACACTGCGCAAACAGGTCGGTGGGGCTGGAGAGCAAGAAGCCCCCCATCCCAGAACTGCCCATCCTTGCATGCACCCTCCACATAACTGGCACCCTCGCCCAGATTCCAGCTCGCCCCCTTCTCCTCAGCCTAGACCGCTGGCACACTTGTCTGCCTCCCTATCTCCATCTCTTGCCCAAACCTCTCCCTTTCGAGCTCGGAGTTGACGCCCCAGGATCTCTCTCCTAAAATGGCTCCCCGGACACTGCACATTAGCCCAGCGGCCGCTCAAGACCCAGGGCAGGAGCCGCGGGGTGCCCCCCGGCTGGCTCTTTATGTGTCTGCAAGTGCGCAAGATTTTGGCACCTTCTCTCTGCACGGGTGGGGCGCAGGCAGCCCGCTGCCCCCAAAGTGGAGTCTGCTGACCGTTAAAGAGGGAAATGGGGGAGGACGAACCATTCAAGTTCAACGACATGGCGACGGCGCTCGGGCTGGAGGCGCGCTTTGGCGGGGGAGGGTGAGCCATCTGCAGCGGCGCAAGGGTGCACAGGGAAGGGGGCGGCCGGCCCTTCTCTGCGCATTAGCACGAACCCCCACCCCCCACAACCAAGCCAAGGCGTTCGTTCTTGGCCCAGCCCGCTTCGCCCTTTGGCCCCAGCTTTCTCCTCCATCCTCACCCTGAAACCCAAGGAAAACCGCAGCCTCCCGACCCGTGCGTCCGGCTCGAGAACCTACCGTGAAGATCCAGGGGCTGTGGCCTCGTCTTTGCCTGCGCGGCCCCACTCGAAGCGCAGGGAGCGCACCGGACCCTGTCTTCACAGCCCGCAGCTCCGCGAGTGGTAGCTTTCCGCGCAGCGCCTGGACGCGATGCGGTAATTTTGAGCCACCCAAGATAAGACACTAACTTGACCTTAACTTTGTCAGGGCGCCCCTGGTATCTGGAGAACGTGAACAGACACTGTCTGGCAGCTCTCGTAAAAACTGACTGGGGAAGAGATTCTGAGTCATTTCATTTATTGCCACTACAGTTCTGCAAGAAAGCTTTTCCTCCCTGCCAAACTTTAATTATTTATGCTCTTTTAGGAAACGAAAGAAGAGGAGAAACGCAGGGAAACACCCAGAGCCTGTCCCTTCCCTGAAAAGTCTTCGGAATGGGCTCCCTAAGTCAAGTGACCGAAGAACAAAAATGTGGGGAGATTACCTTTGTCCAAGGACGGTCGGACAGCCGGTGTGTCCCCCGCCCCCACTAAGGGGGGGTGGGTGCAGCTGGAAGAGGCGGGGTGAAGGGGCACACCCTCCCCCCACCCCCACAGACATGAATATTTACAACGGTTCTGGGTTTCTCCTCCACGCGCCCGCCTCCCGGAAGCCTCTCCATCCCGCCTCCCTTGGGGAGAGCCCCCAGGCCTTAAAAGCGTCTCCTGGCCGGCCCTCTGAGCTCTCAGCCGGTTGAAAGCCAGACCGAGCCGTTTTTCCTTGTTTAAAAACCTTTTCTTTGGTCAAGAGGCCCGCCTGGACTGCAGCATTTCGGAGGACGCATTTGTCTTTGTGCGAGGGAATGTTAAACATTCAGATTTCAGCATTTTGCTGGGGTATTTGTTTTTTTCAGATTTCATCGTGCTTCCAAATCCCTGCTGGGACTTTGGTTAGGAAGGGAGAAAGGACACCACCGCCTTTATATTCGTGTGGATCAGCAAAAGGGATGGATTTGAAAAACACTATTGAAGCTCCAATCAAGAGACAAAATTTTACACTTAGGATAATTTCAATCTCTTTGGGGAGTGGTCTTCACGAATATCTCCTTCCATCCTACATCCCAGGCTAAAGCGAAAGAACACAATGATATAATGGCGTATAGTGCAGAGGAAATGGTCTCCCTGTGTTGTCTTAGGGCCTTGGTCTAAGTCCGGTTCCCTGGCCCTTTACCCAGCCGGCCATACCTGAGGTCCGAGTGTGGCCTCTGCCTTTGTTTGGTTATTTTGAAGGGGGCAAACCTTACCGGACTCAGAGAGACTCAGTTCTGATACCATTGCCTCCCTGAGCCCTACCAGCATTTCTAAATAATAGGGCCTCCCTCAGCAGCTTCTTGCTTCATTTTTCTTTTTTTAAAAGGAGCTGTTTAAAATATATTTCATCAGATTTGCTTCAGAGAAGGGGAGTTGGAACCATTGAATGCTCAAAATTAGAGACTTAACGTTTTTCTAATTCTTCCACTTGCTAAAAGCTACTAATTCTCTAGTTTCCATCTCTGAGCTAGCAGGGAGCTGGGGTCTGCAAGAGCTCAGAATACTGAGCAGGCCCCAGGTTTCCTGGCCTGGTTTAGAAGCTCTGAAGACCTAGAGGGTGCCGGGTCCATATTTGCTAAGGGAGGCTGCTGGGCTCCTGGCAGAGGAACCAGTATGGAGGATTTCCACAGGACGTAGCCTATTCACAAGAAACCTGACTGGAAAAACATGGCAGGGAGAGACGTTTTGTATTGAAGTCAAAGGAACCTCATATCTTGGCAGCCCCCTGATAACAGCAAGCTTCAAAGTTTGAGAATTTAGGCAGAATGCAGAAGTCCCGGCCAGCAACAAGCCGAGGGTTCACTTAGTGTGTGGGACACGCTGAAAGCTGCTCATGGTTCCCCTACCTTGGTATTTTATATGTTTTGTTCATAGGCTTTTATACACCATTTCCTGACTAACTTGGAAGCCATTTTCTCATTTAATGAACAGTCAAGTCGACACCCATAGTGAAACAGCAACCAGGAAAGAAAAACGAATTTGGTGACCTGAAATACATTAGAAAAGAATCTGAAACATTTTGAAAAACCGACAGCAGTCCTGTGACAGCTTGACTGGGACTTGGATATTTATTTCCACTGAAAACATTTCTGTATATCTGATACATACAAGCTATTGTTTTTGACAAAATAAACAAAACAGGTACAAAAATTATTAGATAGCAGAGAAAATGCAATTCATCTAAACATCAACTGAGGTCAGTTGGGCTGAGGCTCAGGGTGCCCCATGAGGTCCATTCCAGATCTTGTACTGAAAATTCTTGGTCTTTCACTGAGAATAAATCATCATTGTACTTTTGAGAAAAAATCTTCAACTCTTTGGCTGTGGTGCATCTCACTAGAAGAGAGGGAGCTATTTCTCTGAAGGAGGTGGAGAAGGGGCAGAGATGATAGAAGGAGCTTGGGGGGCCCTTAGGGTCACTGAAATCAAGGCAGGACACCCCAACACACCCAGGACATCTCTACCTGGCATTCAGCAACCCCACCCTCCACAGAGCAAGCCTGCCAGGGCCCATAATCTCTCAGGCTCTGCTGGAGCAGGTCAGACATGGCCTCAGAAAGAGTACAGCAGTGGGGCCCCTGGTGAATCTGGTGGGCGGTGAAGAGAATGAGGAGAGAGAACTTCTGCTTCTCTCTGCTTGGTTGAGAGAAGAGAGGGGGCTGAGGATCTGAAGGGCCTCCTTTCTAACCCTCCTGATTTCTGGCTGGTGGGAGAGACTTCACCTCTCCCTGCAGTGGTTCATTACCATAATTCAAGAAAGAAAGACAGAGTGGACACCTTTTCCCACCTCTCCAGGAAAGCCTTATGGACAGGCAGACTCTAAGACCCCCCCCCCTTTCCTGGCTCACTCCCACCTCCCCCTGGATGTTTCCCTTCCTCCTGGTGCAACTCAGCCTCAAAGCCAACTAGGAGCTTGCCTCACCAGAGTTCAGCTCTGGGGGTCCAGTTACAAAGTGGAGGGCCCTAGCATAGGTATGTGTGAGGTTGTGGGAGAAATGGGGATTTTACCAGTCCATCTGGAGATGGCCATTTGCTGTGGAGCCCCAGCCTCCCTCATCCCATCCAAGGGAAGGAAGTGCCCAATCCATTCAGCCCAGCTGGAGGGGCCAGCCCAGCCTGGACTCCAAGGTGTCTCTGGAGTTTGTCTGGCCACCACGCCCCCTTACTCCTTTTTCCTCCTGAAGGTCTAAGGCAGCTACTGTCCTCCCAAGGGAGAATGGTGCCCTTTCCTTCCTCCAGAGTCAAGATCCTGGCTTTGCCACAAGGAGTTTGGCTGCAAAGAGACAGAATTGTGCCGTCAGCCCTTTCTACTCTGCTAGGGAGGTCTTCCTAAATTCAGTTTCACTCTGAGCCCTAGTAAGGTGTCTGCTGGATGCAGAAAGGGCTGGGGAGGAGGAGATAGGAAGACGAATCAGGTGGAAGCAGAAATGCTAGTACAAAGGCGCTAAAGTGAATCTGAGGGATAGTACCCCAGCTAAGAGTTAGGACAGGTGACCCTAGACTTCCACTCTGGAAACCTCAAGGCCGAGGCTGCGACTTCTGCAGGTTTCTCTGAGAAAGGGGGAAAGCAGGGACGCTTAACTGGCCAGGTTTCCAAACAAATCTCCTGCAGGCTTCTGGGGCTGCTGTCTGAGAGGGAGGGTACCTGGAACCAGTGGAGAAGGAGCAGAAGAAAAAGCCCCATCTTCCTTCACGGCCAGGCCTTGAAAAAAAGGCAGGCCCAGCTCGGCCGGGGACACACACGGGGCTAGTACAACGCCAGCGCCTGCTCGCGCAGCACCACGCGCTTCTTCTTCATACGCCGGTTCTGGAACCAAATTTTGACTTGCTGGTCGCTGAGGTTTAGCCTGTTGGACAATTCCTTGCGCTTCTGCCGGTTGATGAATTCGTTGAGAAGGAATTCATTCTCCAGTTCCGCAATCTGCTGCTTTGTGTAGGGTTTCCGCTTCTTTCGGGCCCTCCCCGGGGCCGCCCCCCACGGTAGGCCTGCAACACAGCCCCAACCCAAGTCAGCCCGGCCCGCTCCCAGTTGCCTGCCCGCCCCTGGCGGCTTCCCTCCCTCTACACACTCTCCCCAGCACCCCACCTCCCACCCCGGCCCGGGGAGCTTTGCTCGGGGAGCCTGGCCACCCTTTACCGTCGGGCAGCGAAGGTCGCAGGCAGGAGGCGACGCCCGCCTGCATTGTCATGTTCAAGTTGAGCGGGCCTTTGGCGTCGTCCTTGAAACCGGCGGAGCAGGGTGTCCCCTCGAGAAGGGTTGAAGAGCCCGGCGCGACGCGGCCCATACCCGTGTAGTCGTATTTGGCCGCTTTGAGAGCAGCGGCCGCAGGGGCCAGACTAGACTCCGGGATGAAGGGCGGCCGCGCACGGCCACGCTCCTCCGGCTCCGCGGCCGCGTCGGGAGTATAAAACTTGGCCTGTTCTTCGGATCCGTCCTTGGCGCCCAGGGGCTGCAGGCCGAGAGGCCCAGAGCCAGCCAGGTAGGGCTGGGGAAAGCTGCCGAAGGCGGTGGCACCAGCAGGCTGCGCTGGGGCGCAGGAGGCGGGCGTGGTGGCCCAGGGCAGCGCGCCGCGTGGGTACGAGATAGGGGGAAGTGCGGCCAACTGGCCGCCATTCGGCCGCAGGTTGGAAAAGTAGAAGGAGTCGGGCGACTGCAGATTCAGAAGCGAGCCCACATAGCCCGCTCTGTAGAGACTGCGCTCACACATCTCCAACAAAGGGCTTGGGCTGCGCTCGCAGCAGTATTTAGTTACAACCGGGAATAAGAGGGACAGGCTCAGACGATTGGACGAAACTTCGCCTGCAGGTTCTTCAAAGCCGGTCATTTCAGCACCGCCTACATCCCCCGACCCATTTCCCTCGCCCCCGCCCCCATTCAGGGTATTATGATAACACCCGCAATATTCGATGGCGAAGGACGAGGTTGCCAGGCCGAGCCAAGTCATACTGAGAGAAGATGGAAGCCTCTTTGAGTTTCCTGGACGATTTCAAGAGCTAGGGGGCATTGAGCATCGGGTACCTCTGCCTTAATGTCCCTTGGGACCCTTCTTGGTCTTGACTGACTTTGCACTCCCATTTTCTGCTGGCTACTTGGGTCAGGCTTACTTTTACCAGCTTTCACCTGCAGCTGAGGCCTTTTCCAGTAGGGTGCACTTCCTGGCTTGTCCAGAGAGCCCTTGGTCTGGTAAGGCCATCCTGGGTCTGTAGGCCTTAGCAAAGCTAGTCCTACCCCGTCCCTCCCCACCTCATCCCTCTGTACTGGACTGTGCACAGGTGACCTGGCAGTGAAAACCCAGGGCTGCCTGAGCCCCAGGTCCCAGGCTGCAGGCATAGTTTGCTGATAGAAGAGAAATGCATCACAAATTCTGCCCAAGTTTGGCGCCCAGGAAGGAGGCTTCACATCACTCCTGGTGTGCTTCACCATGGCCCAGCCTTCTGCTCCTAGTACAGTCAGCATCCAGGTCCCTGTAGAGTGCTGGCCTGGGGACCCGGGCTGCTTGATTGGACAATCGTGGCCAAAGGCTACATTCTTTTAGTGGCCAGCAGTTCACCTTGGCGATTACACCCAGCAAACCAGAGTTCCAAGGTGTTCATTCACTCCGTGGCGTGCAGTAGAGCGAGCTCCCCTGACCTGGTGTTGAAGAACAGAAGACCAGAGCCACCGGCCGGGAACAGCGGGGCACACCGAGGCACACCGAGGCCGCGGACTAACTGCGTTCCTCTGCTCCGCGCCTCCAGGGGCGCGCGGGCCGCTGGCGGGTTCGGAGGTCTGGCGAACAGGGAGGCGGGCGGCAGCGCTCCCTTGCTGGGAGCAATGCGGCAGCCCCCGGCCGCAGTTCCTCCGGTCCAGTGTGGCCAGAGGGCTCAGGATCCTCCTTTCTTGCCTCCGGTCCCAAGACCCCCAGCGACCCGCCTCCGCCCCAGCCTGCAGCCCGCCTCGCGGTCCCCGAGCCAAGCTGGAATTGGTTAGACCGCCAGCTCCGGCAAGGAGACCACACAGGCGCCGCCGGAGGGCAAGGCTGACCACCGCGCTGCGACTTTATTGTGTGAGTTATGGCGACCAATTGGGCGGCTCTGGGGAACGCAATCGGCCTCTTCCCCTCGCTCTGGGGCGGGGGTAGGGGGTGGGGATGGGGGTGGGGTGGCAAGTCTGGGCTCCACAGGGCTCCGTCAGAGTTTCCTTAGGAGCTCAGAAACAGAGAAATATTCCATTCCCTTGTCCTTTCGTGGGGGGTGTAGGCACGCGCTGCAACCTCAGTTCCTGGGGACTTAGGGAGCCTAGGCTCTCAGGGATACTCGCCCTGTTTTCGAGGAGCTACAACCTCCCTAAGTCTGAAAGTTCCAGTTCCAAGGGGTGCCTGCAGTCTTTTGTCTTCCTATCTCAGTACCATTTCCAGGTCCAGGGGTGTCTACTTCGGACGCTTAGGCGGATGCTTGCTGCGGTTTGCCCAACGGGACTAGAGGTATAAAGGAATCAAGAGAGAAATAGAAAAGACGAACAACTAGACTCTCTTTTCTCCTTGGCTCAGATGATGCCCAGCTGCCCCACCTCATCTTCTGGGCTTATGATTTCCTAGGTCCAGCAGACAAAGTTGTATGTTAGAGCTGGCAGGCTGGGGACAGGGAGGGAGGGAGTGAAGGAGGGCGGCGAAGTGGGAGGGTGTCAGAGGCTTGGCTGGTGAACTGCAGAATGGGAAAGGAGGATTTGGTCGCGGAGTTACAAGGCGAGCTCTGCCAATGCCGCCTACTGCCCAGGAGATGGCGAGCGAGCTCCACGCCTGGGGAGGCGCCGCCGCACGGTCAAGATCAACAGTGAAGGACGGCTCAGCCGGCCTGGGGTCGCCAGCCTGTGCCGTCACGGCCCGCGGCCAGGCGCGGTCAAGCATCTCGAAACGCCAGAGATGGTAGCGGCAAGACTGGCCGGGACGGCGGAGCCACAGGGATCCGGATGGCTGCCAGAGACTGGGAAGGGTCGCGGCCACCCCTTTGGCGGTAAGTCCCAGCTCCGAAGTCTTCTTCGCCTCTTGGATCGCGCGTAGACGCGGGGGCCTCGATTCTCCACCGGCGGCGCTCGAAACCTGCCAGGTTTTGGAGGCGCTCTGCCGGTGGCCTTTCAGTCTCCACCCGTAGCAAAGGCCTCTCCCCGAAGCTTCCTCCGTTCGCCTCGTGGGTCTCCCTATCAGCCCTCCGGCCGTTGATCGGCTCCGCTCAATTCGGAATATAAAAGGAATGCATATAAATAACAAAGTCTTCATCTGTTATTGATTTAGCCGTCAATTCAAATTCCACTGGAGAGCGTTTGAACGCAGTTTTCACCTTCAGCAATCCTCCTGTTTCTCTTAGGCGGGGAAAATTGACCAGCGAACTACAGATGAAAGGAAAACCTCGAGGCAACCCTCCCTACCATCCACGGCAGGAAACCTGAGAAATGGACCTGGGAGATGGGGTGCGGTTGTGGAGTCTGGAATTTACAAAAAGAAAAGAAGGGGAGAGGAACGACGATGGAGAAGGGAAACAGGCCCATTTTAAATAAAAACACATCTTGTGAGAAAAAGAGAAATATGTTAGTGACTCTAACCGAAGTGGAACGTCAGGACGGTGTGGCCCCATTTTCAGGGGTTATTTCTTATTGAGAGATTGAATCGTGGTCACTTTTCCTATTCTCTCTGTCTCTGCTCCTGTCTGCCTGTCTCTCAATTAAAAAGAAGTTGCCTACTCGCAGTCGGTTGCAAGATATGGGGGGGGGGGGGGGGGGGTGTGAAAATCAAGCCGATGCGGAGAAAACGAAAGTAGCTCTAAACTTTGGGTCTCTGAGTTTTCTCTGGCAGATCCATAGGGAAATTCTCCCACTAGAAGAGTTTACATATTGTGTGAGGTTTTAAACAACTATATTTAACTCGCATACCAAAAAGTTAGCAGCCATTGAAATCATTGAGCCCGGGCGCTAACTACGAGGAGGCATCCAGTTCCTTAGCGGCCATTTCCCTGAGTGGCAAAAAGCCCTCAGAAATAAAGTTCCTAGTGCCTAAAAATTGCGTCTAGAGGTTTAGGGTGTATAATTATGGTTTCAGCCTTCAACTGCTGTATGCAGACTGCCGGGAGAAAGCGATAAGGGATAAGCCTGAAATGTTTCTTTTTCAGTTTCCAAATATGGATATGACTAATTTCAAGACCTTCCTAGAATAGATATTTATAACAGCCTTTCTAGGAAGAAAATCGCCAACCCGAGCACATATATATTATATTGGTTTAAAAAATAAAGCCATTTGAATAAACTGATAATTTTCTTTTCAAAGAGAAGTAGAATTTTATTGGGGACTTTTTTAAAGCTGGTCTGGTAGAAAAATATAATTTTAGACACCACAAATTATATCCTAATTTAAAGATATCACTATTTATGTTAAAGCCACGGAAAAGGAGGGGAAAAGGATGATGGAAGTGCAGAGCCTGGAGGTTTTAGAGACCAGAACTGGTGTTGCATTTCCTTCATCTACAGGGAACCATGGCATTTGGGATAACAAGATTTTATAATAAATAAGAACAGTTTCTAGAGGCAACAAGAGCTTGGAAAAAGAAAACTAATGTATAAAGACTCAGAATAAACAAGAGAGTCCTGTTTATTTGCATCTCCCTAGGAGTAAAAAGTGATTTTTAAATGCCTGAAACACTGCCCATGTGTCTCAGCTCACAGACATTGCATCTACAAAAATAATCTCAGTTGTATAAATATGCAGCACTTTAAAAGTAGTTATTTATCTTCATTTTCAGAGACATCTTTTATTTTTTTCTTCCTGGACTTCAGAGCTCCACATTTCCCACATTTGTTAGATGCTTTAAGCTCCAAAAGAGCCCAATACATTTGTTCGGTCAAGTTCTTCACTGGGTTCTGGATTAAAGTTCCCACCCATGGCCACATCGATTCAAACCTCTTTAAGGGAACTTAGAAGATGGCCTCAATTCTAGCCCCACAAATTGGAGGCCAAGGAGAGGGAATGCACTTATACCATCCATGGGTCACTCTGCGAATTGCAGACATTTAAATATCTCTGTCTAGAGAAATGAAAGCATCCATGAAGACACATTATTTCCAAATTAAAGATTATAAAAGCACAAATCTACAGGGCGTATTGTACACATACAACAGCAAACGACCCAATGTTGGAAAGATTGTCTTCACTCCACTATTGATACAAACCCTATTTAATAAGGCAGCTGCTTTAAAAGCCATCACAGTACCTCCAGCCTCCTGTTTTCAGACTGTCCCAAGGACCCTAGAATACTGCTTGCCCAGAGCTGTTTCCATTTGCCCCAGGGTGACTGCTGAGAGCTAATGATTCAATTACCCAATCACAGGATATGAATGACTGCAAATCCAAATCCTTCTGCCCTAATGGATTATGAAGATAGTAAATGCTGGAAATAGGCATAAAGAGCGATTTAAAAAATAAAACCCTAAAATCAGAATGGCACTTCTGAAATTCATTTGGGGGGATTATTCAAAAATACTTCAAGTCCTTTATACTGGCCTGGAGGGAGAAACAGAACATTAAAAAGTCATAAAAAATAAACCTAGACAAGAGCAAAATCAATAATAAGAAAGAAACAGAAGTACAAAGGTTGGGCAGCAAAAGGTTTTAGAGCCAGATAAGGGGAAAAGAGAAAAACAATTCACAAAATTTGCCATCACTGGCAGGGGATTGGGGGAATTAAATACATATTCAAGTCTTTCCAAAAGTCTTTTGGAGGCAACTGAAAGCATTTAAACTCTGTGGCCAATCTGGCCCACATCAGGAGACAGTGTCTTTGAGCTTGGAGACGATTTTCTTGTCTTTCACTCTTCGGTTCTGAAACCAAATGGTCACTTGTCTCTCAGATAGGTTCGTGGCAGCCGAGATTCGCCGCCGCTTGTCCTTGTTAATGAACTTGTTAACGGCGTACTCGTTCTCCAGTTCTTTGAGCTGCAGTTTGGTGTAGGGCACCCTCTTCTTTCTCCCCCGACGGTAGACACACATGTCTGGCTGATTTAGAGCCACATCCCCTGGTATTTAAAAAACAAAAACAAAAAAAAACAGCACGGGAAAAATTAGATGGGGATATATGGAGCACACCGCTGGGGACTGTGTGTGTAGACTTGGAGAGGGTATAGAGAATGAAGAAAGCCAGGCTGTTTACATTTTATTATTATTTATACAGACATTTTATTTACACATTATTAGAGAAAGATTATTTACACTTCAAAGTGAAGGCCAATTTGATGGATCATCATGGTTTCTTACACCGGCATCTTAACAAGCCTGCGATTTTATGGTGTGGTTGTTGGGGGCTCTCCTAAGGACAGTTTCTGCAAATGCTGGTTGCAAACATACGAACATACATAGACTTAAGAAAAAGCCCAGGCTGTTTGTTCAGACTTTGATTTCTTGTGTTCCTTGGAACTTGTGAGCTCTTGGAAGCTTTAGTGGCATTCTGGGGTATTCATGTCCTTGGAAAGTGGGGCTCAACTTCATGACACCTCTTTGGGGAGGAGGGGCCAAGGCCTGGGCGAAGGGCAGCAAAGACCTTCAACTTTAGGAGAAAAATAGGCCTATGCCCACACACAGGAAGAAAAGGGTTGTAAGAGAGTCAGTTTAATCAAGGGATGAATTTACAGATTTCACACAAACTGTTCCACTGGGTTTAACCGCGGTTGGGGGAGGAGGACAGGCACTCAATTCCCAAGTAGGGGCGCAGACTCCCAGTCTTTTCTTTTCCTTCTTTCTCTCTTCCTCTACCTCCCTCCCTGCATTTCTCCCTCTTGCCCTTTTCCCTTTCCCAACGTCCCTACCTGGAAAGGATGACTTCCAAAAGTGAGAGCCCTGTGGCTGGTCCTTGGCGCAGTACACCTGGCTGTTCCACCCGTTGGCCAGCGTCCAAGACTGGTAGCCTTCCATGGAGATGTACGCCTCGTGCCGAGGCTCCCCGGAGCCGAAGGTAGACACCATGTCGATGTAGCCGGGCACATGCTGGTAGGGACTCGTGTAGCCCTGATAGAAAGACACCTCCTTGGCTCGCGCGGGCACCTCGTTGGCTGGTACGCTGCTGCTTGCCAGGCCCGACACGTCCATGTACTTCTCCACCGGGAAGCCTCCCAGCGAGGCGTGCGGCGACGACTTGAGAGCATTCTGCTGTAAGCCCACGCCGTGCGACATGCGGCAGCTATAGTAGCCGTTGCCGAAGTGGTAGCCGTAACCCAGGGCTGGGGCGCCCGGGGGCGCTGCAGCAGCTGCGCCGGGCGCCGGGCACTCTTTGGCGGAGGGCGCCTCCGGGCGCGCCGCGACCACAGCCGAAGATGACGACGACGAGGCGGAGCCCGCGCGTTCAGAGGTCCCCGGGTATGCGAAGCCTGAGGCCGCCGCCGCGGCCGCGGCCGCTGCGGCCGCCGCGGCCGCAGCGCGCCCAGAGTGTGTGCCGGCGAACACTGGCGCCGAGAGGAAGCCGCGACACTGGCCCGGCGCCGCTGCCGCCACAGAGGAGGAGGAGGACGAGGAGGCCGGGGCCGCCCCGCCGGCCCCGCCGTCCGCCCGCAGCCCGTCCATGTCCCAGCTCGCGGCACGGCTCATGGCCCGGCCCGGCCCGGCCCCGGCCCCGGCCCCGTGCAGGACACCATGGCGCTGCGCGCCTCCTCCCTCTCCTTTCTCTCCTGTTCTCTCGCTCCCGCCCTCTTCCTCTCGCCCTCTCTCCCTCTGAGAGCCTCCCGCCTCCCGCCCGCCCGCCCTCCAACAGGTTAGCTCATCGCGGGACGTTTATAAAAACGAAGTTCAGGTTGGGAGGGGGCCTGGGCCGGTCGGGGGGCCGCCTCCCTCCCCGAGGGCTCCCGCTCGGGGCCGTGCCATTGGCTGCGCGGGGCCACGTGGGAATGGGGGGCGCAGGAGAGCCTGGCTCCCGGCCGGGGCCCGGGACCCACCCACCCAGGCCCCTACCCCTCCCCAGCTCTTGTGCAGCCCACCGCCCCTTTCCGCCCGCCCCCGGACTCAGGCGTTTGCGGCGCAGCCACCCCCACGAGCTGATTGCGCGACCGCCCATCCTGGGCCCTGTCTGCGACCGAGGCGGGCGCCGAGGCCTGCGCCTTGTCTCGGCCACGGCTGTTTTTGCCACCTCTCCTCGGCTTCCTGAGCTGCACAACTAAATGAAGGCAAAGGACAGAGATGATCAGAATGATGTGAAAACAGACGGGTTTTGATCCTGTTGCTTAATGCCTGGGATTAGCTGACCTAGACCCCAAACCCGAGGGAGCTAATTTTCCCTACCTTGCGCGTTGTTACAGGGCGAAGGCTTTTAATGCAAGTTCTCCCAGGCGATCCTCCGAATTAAGACCAATTGAAGCACAACCCCCTCCGCCCCAGTTTGCACACACTGTCCACCCGGAAAATGCCCACGAAGCCGCCCTGCGGGCGGGAGGCAGAGACTTACAAGTAAATCAAGCGGACGAAAGACCGGTCCTCGGAGCGGCGAACCCGAGAAAAGTCCGGAAGCCTGGTCCACGCTATTCGCCTCTACAGTCAAGCCAGCCGGGAGTCGCCTCCTGAGCTGGGCTCCCGAGCCCTCGCTCAGCCTCCCGGGTCCGCAGAAAGCTTCTCTGCCGCCCTCCTGGAAACTTCTGCGCCTCGCCCTGCAGCCGAACTGCCTCATGCATTTTGCAGCCACCACCCACCCCCGCCCGTTACTCACACCAATTAATTGAAAACTTCACTTTCCCAGGGACCTTTGTTTCGCTTTCTTTTCCTAGCTGCCAACTGCAGAGAATCGAGAGGGGCAGATTAAGAGAGTGTTTTTCCCAAGCAAACTTGGGGCTTGTAGTGGGAACAGCCCAAAGCAACAGGGTCTGACTTCGAGGGGGTAGAGCGGGCCCCAGACAGCCCTGCCAGGGTGCGGGGATCACAACCCTGAAGCCTTTTCAACACTTCCTTCCATTACTCGGCCACAGAATCCCAACCCATCATCCACCATCTTAGCCATTGTCTGGTGTGAGTCCTGTGGCAAATTTAAGGATCCACTTTAGAAGCAACGTTACATCTAATGAGCCGAGGATATTGGAGTGTGTGGGAGAGCCCTCAGAGCGAGCCCATTTTGTTCTGTAGGATTAGCTCCCCAGGCCAGCCCATTTCCAAGAAAATCGCTTCCACGAGCCTGTGATTGGTGAGGCCAGCCTGTCACCTAGCCCTGCTGTTTCTGGACCAAGACAGGACCCGGATGGGGCAAGCAAAAGAGCCAGGGAGGCCGTCTTGGGCCTGGTCAGACATCGCAGGGTGGGCTGGTGGTGTTGGGAGTGTTGACACGCAAAACGCAGTAACCATAAAAGGCTCAAATAAAGGGGAAAGTTATGAGAGGGGCGCTGGAAAGGAAAAGCAGGAGACTTGACCTTTTTGAAGTCTTAGACATGTTCATGATCAATTGAGACAGGAGGGGCCTAAGCCTCTGCAGAAAATTGTAGGGACTGTAACTCTGCTGGTGAGAACAATTTTGGCTACTTGAGAGAAGGCAGAAGTTAGCAAGAGAAGCTGGATTTTTTGTTTGTTTGTTTAATACCAGCCAGAGCCAGGTAACAAGGTTGCTGACTTTTTGGAAGAGTTTGGCTAGGGTCTCTTTACCCAACAATATCATTACCAAACCAATCATGGAGGCCGCCCTGAAATGCTCTTATTTTTCCTTTGTATCCTTTTCTTTTTCTCAGAGAGGGAAAACATGTAGATACTTGAAAAAATTTTTTCTGTGACCTCAACAAATTTATCGAAATATTTCTAAAACGTAACTGGAACCAACGAACTTTCAGCCTCTTAAAACTAAATATCACTGTATTTTTGAGTTCTGGAATTTCTGTTCCATTTTTATCTGTTAATACATATTAATGACTGATTATATGCTTAAAAATGAGGAAAATGACATTAAGATGAGAAGGAAGGACTTGTCAAGTTTTTCTGATTTCAGACAGCCCCTCATTTTTGGCTTAATTGTCCATGCAGCAAAGTAATTTGTTCAGGACTGGAAGCAAAGTCTGAATTAATGCTCTGTGAAAGACACTTCTCAATGGTGGCCATGTCTCTAGTTTCCTTGTGGAACTCTGGCAAGACATGGAGTTACTCTACCCATCCTAGCCAGTGGATATTCAGAGACCAGGGAGGTTTTGAACAATAAGCCTAGCCTCTTGCTATTCTGTAGTTGTATTCTCTTCCAGTACAGCTTTCTAGATCCTGGCCCTGGAGGAGGGGATTCCCCTTAGGAAGGAGGTTCTGACTTGATCCTGTGAAGGCCCCCTAAACCCAGCACCCCAGGGCAACTTCTGCTATTAGATCATGGGGCTGTGGTTGAGTACCAGGCAAAGTCAGGGCTGCTCTGTTTATGAACTAAGATGACACACAGTTTACAACTCAGAGTGGTAGGTAGTGGAGGAATTTTGAGGCTGAACTTGCAGAAACATTTCATTTAACTTGTATATCCCGTATACCCTGTATCCAAGCTGATTTTAGGTTTAAACTTCATGGGAAATTTTTTCTTTAGCTGGCCAGGAGCACAGATTGTATGTGTATGTTGAGGGGGTGTATTATGTTGGGGCTTTAACAACAGAAATAGTCTTTGTTACATGAAAATCTTTGCAGTCTCCAAAAACTGATGTGCAGTTATTCACTGAAACCAGTTTTGCCACCTTTCAAGATGGCCCTTCATTGACCAAAGCCCTGCTCTCCTCTCCCACTTGCTCCTTTCCCTCCTTAGCCTGCCCAAACACTCTTTTTTGGGAATTGATGCTGTTCTGGAAGTCACATCCTCTTTTTTCCTCCTTGTGGCTGATATTTCAGATCATGTCCCTGTCCTGGACTGGGGAATGGGTAGATACAGGCTGCAATTTAGATTTATTGAAGAACATAAGTTCCTCCCCTCGCCAAGAAAGCATCGAGCTCAATTAATCACTTAATCGGTGGCCATTACAACAATAACCTCGTCCTAACAGAATGGAGTCGCAGGAACTACTTTGAAAATGTTTTCTTTGATGGCCACACCAGAAAGTGCAGGACACCACCCTAATTAACCTATAAGAAGCCAAAACTGCAGCGTAGAAATAGTCTTAATTCCAAAGTAAAGTCTTAAATCCAGTGGAACAGGCTGGACAGTTCTTGGTTAAGACCAAGTCTGTGCTCTGCCAACTTTGGAGCTAATTTCCCTCTGCAGGCAATACCCAGTTTCACTCAGGCTGGAAATATCGAAAGGATTAAAAACAACAACAAACCCGGGGTAAAGAAAGGGGTCGTTAGCAAAAACGAGACAGCAGAATCCTGAGTTTAGGCACTTTCTGTGTCTGAGATGTATTCCGTTTGAATTTAACAACACAGGCTTTATTAAATGTAAATTGTTTGCAACAACAACAAAAAACCGCTTCAAACCGAAGTGTTATTTGGTGAAATCAGGTTTACCTCCCGCAGGGCGGTGGGCTCCTCCAGTCCTGGAGGGAATTAAGCACAGGGAGAGTCTTCCCTCTCACAGAAGCACTAACCTCACTACGAAGGGGACGCCGCAGCGTGGGTGCAGAGCTGGAGGAAGAACCCGATAACTTGTTGCCCCTCCCCCCCCCCCCCCCCCCCCGCCGCCCGCAGGGCCTGCAAACCATCTTCCCCTGTTTTGTCCGACAACTCAAGGTGTGAGGTTGTCCTTGGAATACTTCTCCAGCAGTATCAGTAACTGAAGTCCAGTAAGTGCTCACTCTGTCGGCCCTTTGAGATGAAAGAAAATAAGTAAGTCTCTCTGTCTCTCCTTCCTCCCCCGCATTCCGCAGAGCCCCGCTGTCCCTGTGGGAAATCCACTTGTGGTCATCGACAGAACGAAGGGATGAAGTGTAGGGAAATGCCTAACCACGAAGGGGCGGGGGTTGGGGTGGGGGGCGGGGAGGAGGAGAAGGGAAGGAGGCGGAAGAGTAAGTGATGCGGCTTAGCGTCCCGGCTGGACCGCGCGCAGTTCCCCAGGTCCGGCGCTAGATGTCCCTGCAAGTTTTCCTGTCGCGTCGGAGGGCGCGCGGGCTTCAGGCAGGCAGCGAGTCGTGTTAGTCCAGGAGTCCAGGGAGAAAATACCCTCCCAGCCCCCACCCAAGGCGGTCCAGTGGGCGCAGGACTGTAGGAGAAAAGAGAAGAAGAAATAGACGCAGCCAGAGAGGCCCGGGAGGGAGAGCGCGAGGCCGGCCTGCAGAGGGACGGCAGCAAAAGTTTGCCAGTAACAGAGTCCGCGCTGGAGTCGCCAGACCCACATCTTTGCTAATAAACCGAAACCCCCGAGCCGTGGCAGCGGCACTAAGCCTAAAGAAAATGTACCCGGAGATCGAAGCCCAGGACCTAGCCGTCCTGCTCTCCCCCTCCACCCAGCGGCCCCTGTCCTGGAGAGGGCTTGCGTCCCGCTGTGGACCTGCCAGTTTTGAGCCCCGTTCGCTAGGAGTCTTCCTCCGAAGTCAGGAGACAGGCCCCAGAGAGGTTTTGGGGGCTCCACGGCATCTCGGGCTCTACGGGTACCCTTCACCCTTCGGACAGCCTGCACACATTTTCATTACCTTCAGTCGTAAGCCAAAAGTGTTTACCACTTCACCTCGCAGGACCCGCCACTGCTCAAGAAACAGATATTTAGTCTGGAGGCCTAACAACAACAACAACAAATTTAGGCCTCTTTCATGTAATTCCTCCTTTGGAGCAAAAAGTGCTTTTCAGTCCTTTTGGAGAAAGCCTTCCTGAACCCTCACCCCCAACGCGTCTTAAAAATTCCTGCCAAACCGTGCGGGCATGGGTTGACTTTTATTTTTGAGTGAGTGAGTCTTGTGCCTTGGTAGTGAGTAGGGAGTCCTGGTGGCCTGGATGGTGTGTCTGAAAACCAGGGGCTTTTGACAGGCCGTACCCAGTCTCAGCCTGGACATTCCAGAGGTGCAAGGTTTGGGCATTTCAATAATAACCCTCAACAGAATTGTGTCAGTCTTCTCACTACCTCTATACAGACTAAATGTTTTTGAGGTAGGCCTATATTTAAAGAAGACACATGCAAAATAAAAGAACCAACCAAAAATGCTGCCCAAAGCTTTATAATACAGTATAGTTTGGATGCGATCAGCGATAACTTAAATCACAAGCAAGTTGTCTAACCTCCATGTAGAAAGGTTCTCATCTCTGAAAAAGGGATAGTAATAGAATCAATTTCTATAGTTGTGAGTTTTAGAGGAGCTAATATATGTAAAAAGCACTTGTAATTTCAGAGTAAAAGCTCCATACAGGTCGGCCAGTATTACTACTACTAGTAAATGTGAAATCTAAATAAATTAAGGGACATTAAATATTGGAATGTTCAGTGTCTCCCATGAAACACTGTCTGCTAAACGGACTTCATGAACAATTATAGGTGTCTTTTAGTGTGAAGAGTTTTCCTGACATGGTATCGAATGTACTTTTCATAATAAACGTGCTAGAATAGCAATATTAGTGTTATTTAAAATGTGCAAAATAGTTTTCAAAACCACTAATAAATGAAGGTGTCGCCAAGAAATGGTGTTCTCCCTTTCCATCAGACTGAGGTACGGTTTGCCACAGGCTTTGGCACTAGAGCCGAAGGGTCCCACAGGAAGGGAAGAAGTTGGAGACCCACCCACGGGGTGAAGGAGAAAGGGGCTGCGACCCAGCCACCCAGCGGCGGTTCCTGCGATTGAAAGTAGCTCACAGCCGCTGAAACCGCTAGGAAAACAGACGGGGGCGCCAAACGACAGCAATAAAGACATTCGTGACTTCCGCTTAAGTCGCTCCTCCGCGGATCCCACCCTCTGCCAGGGCCTTGACCCGCCCACGGACCAGAGCCTGGACCGAAGTGTCCCGTTCAGTCCCCAAAGCTAAGTGGGACTAGGGGGAACACTTCCCAAGTTCCTGGGACAGCCCCCCTCCTCTGGGCGCGGCCTGCCAGAGATTGTGAAACTGGGCACCCGGACTATGGAGCAGGGAAGGAAAGGTGGGGGCATCCGCTCGGCTGAGCTCGGACCACGTTAATGGCCTGAAAGCTAGCGCGAGAAGGGCTCATAGTGCTTGGAATCAGGTGGCCTCTGGGGCAGGGGCCGAGGTGGAAGCGGATGATGTCTTCCTCCGAACTCCCGACTCTCACTTTGCTTCCCACCTCTCACCTCCCCAGCCACCAGGCAGGTGCTCCAGCTTTCCATTTTTCACCTTTGGGGGTAGAATTCCGTTTATAACCTTAAAGAGGTGGGATTGATTTTCGAAGCAAAGCTCGCGTTTAAGTTGGTGCCAAGGGGAACAGGAGAGAAACTTTTGGCATTGACTGTGTGTATAAATGTATATAAATATATTTCACACCTCGTCTCCTCTTACATTCCTGACTCCCCCAATGGGTACAAGGTTAAAAGGAAAGCGCCAACAGAGAGATGGGCAAATAGATCTCGGGTTTGCCCCTAACGCACCCCCTAGGTCCTGGGTGTGGCGGCAGGGAGGAAATGGGGGGGGGGTCTGGGTTGGGGTCTGGGTTGGCGGTAAGGCGGGGATGCAGGACCCGAGACTAGCCCCCAGATTGCCAGGGTCTCTCCGCCTCTTTGGAAGCTCCACAGGCCGATATCCCGGTCTTGTCTGTATCCGCCCTTGTTCCTGCCTGCGGTCGTGGACCTCTCCCCCTGGGCAGCTGGTAGGTGGACTTGTACAGCTAGTTGGGGGTCCGAGCACCGTGGCGCGAAAGCGAGGGAGGAGACGCGCAACGGCCTTGGGTGAAGATTGATCTTCGTTAAAATGGTTGCCTCCAGCGTCATTATGACCATCAAAGTTATCACCAAGAGGCTCAGCCGCCAAGCTCAGGTCGCGAGGAGCAGCGGCAAGGCTAGTCCGCGATTTTTCGCGCGCAGACCCAGCGCAGAGATTATCCGAGGCCACAGGTAAGGGGCTGGGGCGGGAGAAGGGAGGAAGGCGAGAAAGAAGAAGGGCACAGTGGGAAAGAGAGGGCGGGAGGATGGTAGGGAAGGGAACCAAGACTGTTTTTTCTCATCTTTGACCTCGAAATCCAGCGACTTTGCCACAAATAATTCGATGTGAGAAGGGGTTGGGGGAAAGCTGGCAACGTAAAAGTGGAATTGGGGCCGCCCATATGGCGCTGTAAATTGCGACTGTGTTTAAAGTTAGCTGTAGAATTCTGCTATGAAATCGTCCAGCCGAGTTCATTTCCCCCAGGGAAAATGCGTAGGCGAGAAGCCTATCCATCAGCAGGATTATAAAAGTGAAAAACCCGGGACTTCAAGTTCAGAACTCACTCTGCAAACGGTGTTAAAAAATCTGAGAGGACCTAATGATTTCCGTTTGGAGGCGCGGGCCCAACGCACCTCCCCAGCCACGTAGCACTGAAGTGCTTTCAAAACTCTAGGAGATTCTCTCTCTCCCTCTCTCCCTTCTGGGGTGGGAGGAGAGCAGCCAGGCTGAGATGAAGTGGGGAGGGAGAGAACTCGGCGTCCTATTTGTTAAATAAAACACATATTTGGTTCTGAAATTCTAAAGATAAGTAATCCAGACAGGAGCGCAAGGTCTTCTCCTTACGCAACTCTTCCAACATCCTCCCCCTTGTCCCCCCTCCCTCTTGTAAATGTAAAAAAAAAAAAAAAAAAACCCCACTTCCCGACGATCTACTCTGGAAAATCAAAGCATTATCTATTATTTAACACGTATCTATGTCCGAGGAAAAATGAGGAAGGCGCTGCATGATTAGGACCTAAGGGGCAACCCAGCAAACTGAGAGCGTAATGATGCCCCTAAATGAAGGGGGAAATGTGCCGCGGCGCGCTCTATTAATCAGACTGTCAATTTCACCCCCGAGGCCAAACCCCCGGGCGAGCAGAACCGGCTCTGAGCGGGCAAAGGACCGGAGACTTCCTCCTCACTTCTTGTCTCTTCTCGCCTCCTACCTGGATCTATTTGTCTGCTCTGAAGCCGCCTTCATTACCCACTGACAGGAACGTGTATTTATTTGCTTATAAACCTGTTACAATAAATGATTATTCGAACAGCGTCATTCGTACCTTAATGACGAGCGAGCGCTACTTTTTGATGAATGACATCTCGGGCTCGGAAGGATGTATGGGTCATTTTGACCAGTCATTCCCTCGCTCTGGCATCCCACAATTTTTCCGCCTCCCTCCAAAAGAGATAATAATATTTAGAGGCGCTCGCTGGGGCTGAATGAGAATTAGCCCTCGGCGCAGCCCATCATTAGGACGGGACAGCCGGGCCACTGTGACATTTTTTAGAAAGCTGAAATGATGGAAAGAATAAGAAAAGAGATGATTCTGATGGAGAGAGGGCTGCACAGCCCTACGACCGGCAAGAGATTCTCCAATTTGTCCGACTCGGCTGGCAATGCTGTGCTTGAGGCCCTGGAAAATTCGCAGCACCCGGCTCGCCTCAGCCCGCGCCTGCCGTCCGCCCCCCTGCACAGCGCTTTGGGAGACCTCCCTGCCAAGGGCAAATTCGAAATAGACACTTTGTTCAACCTGCAGCACCCGAGCAGCGAAAGCACCGTCTCCTCCGAAATCGCGTCTGCCGCGGAGGGCCGAAAAAAGCCGGGTCATTATTCAGAGGCGGCCGCCGAGGCAGACATGAGCAGCGACGTGGAGGTGGGCTGCTCGGCGCTGCGCTCCCCTGGCGGCCTCGGAGCGGTTCCGCTCAAGGAAAACAATGGCAAAGGTAATCGCGCTGCCCGCGCCGCGCTCTCCAGTCCCATTCTCCCTGTTCCTTCGCTGCCCTGCGGGCCCTTCGTGGTGCCTTTGCCCCTCTCCGACCCTCTGCAGCAAGCTGCACCGAGCTGGTTCGGGCGGGGGCGGGACGCAGGCGTGGGACCGTGCCCTCCGGCTCTGCTCCTTGAGCCTCCCAGAGAGACGCAGGCCTACGGCCTGCCCTCGCTCCTAAGTCGGAGAAAAGGTTTTCCGCTTGCGGGTCTAAACGCCCGTGCGAGCCGATCGACCCCGAGCCATCCACTGAGTCTGTCCGGGGGAAGGGTGCCCTGGGCAGCTGCTCTGAACTCCGCGGCCTCTGAACCCCGAGGCCGAGCGGAGGAAGCATTCTAAATAAGTCAAGGGAGCCTCGCTGGGCACCTTTGGGAGACCCTCTTGGGTCAGCGGGAGAAAGTTGAAAAGTAGAGTTCACCCCTCAATGGTTCCAGTTTGAGTTGTTGCTGTCTTTCGAATCTTGAAATATTTTAAACAAAATTCCAGAGCCAGTCAAAGGAAGGTTAGAGGCCGACAGAAAGCTGCCCTGCGGTCTCCAGATCAAGGAAAATCCAGAGCTTCCCAAACTGAGTTTAGATGTAGGCTTTTTCCCTTGGCCAGTTTTCCTCCTGAGTTGAAATTTTCCAATTATTAAAACAAAACTACCGTCCTTAATTGAGTTCCTATTATTTGGTTATGAAGGGCTCCCCAAACTTTATTGATTCCATTAACGGCAGCAATTTGTAAACATGACAGACCCCATCAATTTAGGCAGCGCCTCGCCTTCCTCTCGTGGCTTCCCCCATCCGCGTGCAGCCTCAGCGCGGGGATCTCGGTCCTACAGTGACTCATGCGCTGCCGGCCGTTTGTTTGGCAGGGTTCGCAGAGAGTGGCTCAGTCGCGGGCACCACGACGTCTGCGACAGGCTCCGGCCTCGGCAGCCTGCATGGAGGCGGCGGCGGCGGCGGCAGCGGCGGGGGCACGGCGCTGGGCGGCTCCGGCTCTGGCGCGGATCAGGTGCGGCGCTACCGCACGGCGTTCACCCGCGAACAGATCGCCCGCCTGGAGAAGGAGTTCTACCGGGAGAACTATGTGTCGCGGCCACGCCGGTGCGAGCTAGCCGCTGCACTCAACCTTCCCGAAACCACTATCAAGGTATTGATTCCAGCACGCGCCTGTTCTAGCCTCCCCCGGGTGTGTGGGTTGATTTTTATTTCTCCTTTTTGGGCGACTAGGTTTAGCTTAGGGCCTGAAAACCCACGGGGAGAGTCACCAAAGGAATTGGCATATTTATTTCTCAGTTGCCGTATCCGAAGGTCTAGCCGGTCTGGCTGACCTGGGAAGGGCTCCGAATGGCGCAGCCCATGCCGAAAATGCTCGCCTCCGCCCAGCGCGTGCTCAGGTGCCCCTAACCCTTCTCCACGGCTCCACTTTCCCCTCGGCGGCAAAGACAGCTGGTCTTTGTTGCTCTGGCACGAACCAGAGGTGAAACTTTTCAATTGCTCTTGATCTTGGAGGTTTATTTTTCACATAAATCGTTACAAAGAGAAAGATAGTGTATTTTTAAAAATCGATGGGGTTGAGAAATAGTTTTCTAAACATTTTTCTCCTGGGCAACGGGAAAGAAAGCAAGCTCCTGGGGGGAGCAACGAAATTGTCCTTATTAACATCTCTTTAGGTGATTAATTTTATTTTACATCCAGGAAAGATAGCCGGGAGGTTGGGCGACTTGGTGAACTCTTCAAGGAGGATCTGGCATTATAAAAAAAGAAAAGAGGAAACTCCATGGGATGGGGAGGAGTGTGAAAGTCTCTCTTCGGTTTGGTCGGGCTTTCTTTAATTTAGAGTTGTGACGAATGATGTCTTCATTAGATACTGTGTTGGGAGGGGTAGAAAAGTCCCCTTCCCAGTTTAAGAGGATGTTGTTCCCGCCATTCATTTGAAGCAAATGATTCCAACAAAATCATCCCTTCAATATCAGAACCGGACCCATGCCCCTCGGGACAATTCCTCACAGCTCAGAGGACTCAAGACCTCACGCGGCGACTTTTTACAAAAGCTGCGGTGGCAGCTTCTCTTCAAAGGAGCCCTAGAATCCTCGTGCAAATCCTGGGATTGAGAGACGGGTGCTCAGCGAGGCCGGGCAACCTGTGGGTGGCGAGAAAGAGAGGAAAGGTTGGGTTGGGACGAGGAAGCGCAGTCTAAAGCTAGAGAATAGAAGCTCCAGGAGCCGCAGCAATCGGACATAGGAAAGAAGATTATTTTCGCTGAGGAGAGTGTGCCTACGGCGCTTCACATTGCCGCTCACACTGTCTCAGCTGTAAGAGAGGACTCGGCCCGGTCGGAGGGGCGTAGGCCAGGCCATTCCGAGGTCTGGGAGGGGCGGGGAGGCCCGGGGCGGGGGCTGGGGCCTCCGGGCGCTCCCTAACTGGGGCCGCGGCGCGACTCTCCCCACAGGTATGGTTCCAGAACCGGCGCATGAAGGACAAGCGGCAGCGTCTGGCCATGTCGTGGCCGCACCCGGCCGACCCCAGCTTCTACACCTACATGATGACGCACGCGGCCGCCACCGGAAGCCTGCCCTACCCCTTCCACTCGCACGTGCCGCTGCACTACTACCCGCACGTGGGTGTCACGGCCGCGGCCGCGGCGGCTGCGGCCTCCGGCGCAGCCGCCGCGGCCTCATCACCCTTCGCCACTTCCATCCGCCCGCTGGACACCTTCCGCGCCCTCTCGCATCCCTACTCGCGCCCCGAGCTGCTGTGCAGCTTCCGTCACCCGGGCCTCTACCAGACGCCGGCGGCTGCCGCCGGGCTCAACAGCGCGGCTTCGGCCGCGGCGGCTGCTGCAGCTGCGGCGGCCGCGGCCTCTTCGGCCGCGGCGGCCGGGGCGCCCCCCAGCGGCGGTTCCGCACCCTGCTCGTGCCTCAGTTGCCACAGCAGTCAGTCGGCCGCAGCCGCCGCTGCCGCCGCCGCCGCCGCTCTGGGCTCCCGGGGTGGCGGCGGGGGCAGCGGGGGTGGCGGCGGCAGCGCAGGGGCCGCCGGGGGCTCGGACTTCGGCTGCAGCGGTGCGGCGCCGCGCTCTGAGAGCGGCTTTCTGCCCTACTCAGCCGCTGTGCTAAGCAAGACCGCCGTGAGCCCTCCGGACCAGAGGGACGAGGCGCCGCTCACCAGATAACTACGTCGCCGCCGCCAGGGGGCTGCGCCCGACGCTCCGAGTGTGCCCCGGGAGTCCCCTGAGCGCCCCCCATGCCCTCTTTGCGCCCACGTGCCCTCTGCGCTCCGCCTGCTGCTGAGGCTCTCGCCAGGGGGCGCCCCGGCGCGGGAGGTCGCAGGGAACTTGCCCCGAGTTGGGGGGAAAGAGCCAGCTCGAAAGCCCGGCTTGCGTCCCCTCAAATTATTTCTATTTTTGTATTTTCTACCCTGCCGCCTCCCCTCCTTTTAAGTGTGTTTCCCGTCGCCCAGACTCCGCTTCCTGCCTCTGTCCCGAGCTCTTGGTCTCCCCAAGACAATCTCCTCGCCCCCGAAACCAGTCCGCTGTGGTCTCGGGCCCAGGCTGAAGCCGTCAGGCCTAGTTTCTCGGCTGAGCCACGTGGCCAAAAGCAACGGAAAACCACCACAAAGAGAGTAGGGAACAGTGTGTGCTTGTGCGGGGGGGGGGGGGGGGGGAGATCCACCCCGTTGTTCCCGCTGCTGCTGTGTTTCTTCCATCCTTTCTTTTATTTTCTTTAAACGAGGGTAGAGGAGGTAGCAGTTTTTCTCTTAGCCTGAGCTTGTTAGGGGCCCTATACGAGGACAGCGGAAGAATGGAGGTCTGAGAAGGCCTAGAGGGCGGATGGAGAGTGCGGGCGGCCGCGGGTGTAGAGAGTGTTTACTGCGTGCAGGGGACAAGGATGTTGGGGCTGTGACCGCGGTCCCGGGAAGGACAAAGCCACGAAGCCGAGATGCGAAGAGGCGCAGTCCCGCCTCCTCTCTCGGCCCACTGCCGGTCTCTCTTCTGATCTTCGGTTTGGGTTGGAGGCGTCTTGCATATTCTTGTGCAAAAAGTAATGGTTAATAAGAGTGGCACAGCCAGACGGAGGAAAGGCAAACGGAGGGATGAGGAGGGCAAGACTGAACGATCTCGTAGTATTTGAAGAATCGTTTTCAGCTTAGTTTTCCAACGACTGGGTTCCACTCCATCTGGGAAATACTTGAATCTCTAGATATATATTATCCTGAAGCATTTACTTAGACACTTTCCTAAGTTCGAACTGTATTCCCTTCACCCCCTTCCCTCCTCGCTTTCCTCTTCCTCGGGTAAAATGGTTCTTGGCTTATTTCTCACGCATGTCTATTGCGCCTTCGCCTCTGCAAAGCCACCGCTGGGTTGCTGAGACCGGCTCTGCCAACCCTGGCTACTGGAGGGGTTTCCTTGAACTTGAAGAAAGGCACATCAAAACACACCGGTGTTAACTGCCACGTCAATTTTGATGCTAATAATGTGCAGATTATGACGAAAATTGCCAATCATGCTCTCTGATGGACCTCCTTTGAATGTGGAATTGGAGAAA